>NC_142118.1:1340000-2027500 GCF_056152115.1 Neolamprologus brichardi | reverse complement strand
GGGTGAGAGAGGCCTTTTTGTTGTTGTTGTGCTAAGCTAACAGGCAGAATGCTACAGGTATAGCTCTAAAGAATGTAGCATCATGGGCAGTGTAGTCCGTGCTGCAGGGAGAATGGACTGCCATACACGTTATGTGTCTGTGAGCGAGGGAGGGAGAAAAAGGAAAAGTAGGAGCTGTCATCGAGCAGAAACGGGAGCTGGAAGCATGTAAATATAATAATAACCACTGCAGCCAAGAAGAGAGCCTGACGAGCCCAGCTGTAAGTAAGCTATTAAGACTCGACTGTACACCGTGTTCGTGTTTTCCTCTGAAACAATAAGTTCTGTTGGAGCAGCCTTTCAACGCCTCTCTCTGTTTCTCGCTAGCAAACTTGACCCAGACAACAAAGTAAAGCTAGTTTTCAGCTACGAGCCGACACAGAACCCACCGTATTAGCCAGAGGTCCCTTTACTACGGTTCGGAGCCGCGGACCTTCAGTAACAGTAATAAATCACAGCAATAGTACATTCATGTAGTTGTAAACAGCATGATAATATATTAAGTAATCCAAAGTATTCAGAATACGTTACTCTCATTGAGTAACGTAACGGAATACATTACAGAATACATTTTGGGGCATGTATTCTGTAATCTGTAATGGAATACATTTTAAAAGTAACCTTCCCAACACTGGTCTCGAATGACTGTACTCTTCACTTTATCTCTGATTGAGAGGCGCGCTCATTTGTGTCTTCCTTTCAGTCACAACCCAAAGCTAGCATCCATGGTTAAGGTTGGGGACATGACTGACTGATCATAAGCTTCCAAAACAAAACACACAAAAAATGATGGTCTTTTCTATACATGGGACTATTTTTTCTATTGTAAGTAAATATTGTGGACTGTGACAGTGACACAGTCAGAGCCTTACAAGGCGGTCAGGTCTTTGCATTTAAAAATATCAAATGCACACCCATAACGTGCTAGACCAGGCTAGGTCACAAATGACCGCCTCTAATCGAGGCCATAAAAGCACAAACACGAGATGCAAAGTCCTGTTAGTAAAGCTGCTGTTTGGAAAATCTACATTATAACATTTACATTTAATTCACAGTGGGGAGAAGGGTGGCTGATCATGCCTCTGCAGTAATGGACTGCTAATGAAACATTTACTGCTTGAACTAATATGCAGCGACTCCTGTCTGAACCCAGAATTAAAAGGAAGATTTTCAAATGTGATGTTGGTTCACTGGACTCTACTGTGATTTATATTATTCATTAATCCACCATCGCTCTGCTATTCTTCCATGCTTCATGAAATAAGACCAGAATTGTTAAATGAATCGAATTTTATTTATGCAGCAGCTGTCTGTTAGTGCTGCAAAATCAGAGTCACTAAAAAGTATTTAAAAAGAAATGAAAGTGTTCTGGAAGAACAAGATTTGAGTTGCACAAGCATAAATGTGGGCGAGGAGCAAAGGAAACTGCAGCTGAGAGCATTTTTCAGATTTTCATCTAAATTGTACAGCTTTGAATTGTTACTAGATCGCTTTCATTTTCTGCTTTTTTAGCACTTGGGAAATTACTGGAGCGAGACAGTCAGTTTGGAACTACGGCTACTTTTGCAAAAGCAGACTTTGCTTTGATTCAGAGGAAGACGTGGAGAAGCACAGCTCCTGACAGCTCCTGCAGCGAGTTCTGTAAAACATAAATGTTTAGGGGCAATAAATCATATTTATTATCCCGGTCCCTGGGGTGCAAAGTCATAGAATAATTAACAGCACGCACTTTAGTGCAAAGGGAGCTTCAGCTGTTATATTTCACTGTGAGAAACAAGATACGACACAGATTTCATTAAATCAGAACCAAACATATGCAAACAGAGTTGATCAGTATTAAAGTTTAATTTTAGGTTGTCAGTTCAGTGCAGCATGGTTTAGCATAGTGAATAGTAGACTGTATTATAATTTATATATATTTTTTATTTATACATAGGGGATGTAGTCTAGTTTAATCAAATTGAGGAATGTTTGTATGTGCACTCATCTTTCTCTCCGGCCTCAACATCTGTTTATCCTGCTCACTTCAGACTTGGCAGGTGCTGGATACATGAATATGAACAGCACAAAACTGAAGTTTTTCAGATGATTGGTGTTTTCATTTGCTGTCTGTTCCCTGTTGGAATGACTGGGTGGAGTCAAACTAATTCTGTCATGTGATAATGTCATCAGGTGTGTTGTAGCATTTAATGGTCGGAAGCTTCCAGAGGATGTCACAGAAACACCTGCCAGGGAATTAGAAGATCTGACTGACACAAATGCATAACCAAGAAGAAGCTAAGATTTACTTTATTTATCGCAGATTTGATCAATTATATTATCCACAAAGGAGTCCTCTTCATAAGAGTAAGTGTTATCACTTGGCAGCCACCTTGAAACTCCCACAGGTGCTTGTGTTGTTGTTGCTGTTATCTTCGAAATCTGTTGTTAAAACTTAAAGGTTTTGCTGATGTTGCCTCCCTGGAATTTATACTTCTAACACAATCTCTGCTGCTGTTGCATTTTCACAGATTTTAGCTCAGCTTTCTTTAAGTGTCTCGACCTTGTATCAGTTTTCCTTTCTTTAGTAGTTTGATGTAACTACTAAAGACAGGAATCTCTGTATGTGTGCTTGTTGCTACTGATGTCAAAGCACTGACCTTGGAGTCTGCATGTTACCCCCTGTGCTGTGTGGGTTCTCTCCCACAGTCATGCATGCTAGGTTACTTTGTGAGTGTAAATGGTTGTCAGTCTCTCCGTGTTATCCCTGTGATGGGATCAGTCTGAGGTGTACCCCTCATCCAGTAATAGCTGTGATAGGTTCCAGGCGCCTTAGGATGATACTGGATAAGTGGTTACAAACAAAAAAGAAAACAGATGGATGGTAAAGTGTTTGTCAATAGAAAACACGGACGAACAATCTGTGTTATAGTTTCAACCCTGAGTGTGAAGAATTGCAATTCGTATTTTGTCTCAGTGACCTAAGTGCTTATTTATCACTCATCGATTTCAGATCCATATCAGCTTCTATGAGTGAAGAACTCCTTGTCAACACTAATCTCCAAATAATTGCCTGTGAAACATCAATAATTTGCTGTGTTATGGATTCAAAACTAACAGCGCGTAATGATGCTGTGAGTCGTGCATGTACACGTAAAGATTCAAGTCCATAATATTCAGTTCTGTTTGTTTTATTTCAGGTGTCTCCAGAATGTTTTCTAATATTTAAAAAAATATTTAAATAGACATTAATATTAATTCGGAGCAGCTCTTAGTTGCTGCGCGTGTTAAAAGTTCAGATCGAGGCATTTAGGGAGCGATGCTGCTCTGTCCGTGGTTCTGAAACGGCCTCGACTCGTCATCTTTTTGTTGAATTCCCAATTTTACAGAAATAGCTCCTTTGTTGTCCCTGTGATCCTGAATTATTTATTTCGGACCGTCGTTCCGCTGTGACATTTGCTCACATCGTCCCCGGGTAAGCATGTGCGGGAGCATGAGTCCCCCGTCAGAATTCGGAAATGTCAAGTGATTGATTTCACTATGCAAACACGCTCTATATTGTCAGAGTCAAACCTCCAAAGTTACGGATCGGGTGGAACATGACAGGTGACATCGGGGCTCATTGTGAGTGTTTGCTCTCAACGTGCAAACTGAACGGACAGCTGTTTTAGGTTTACGCACATGTAAGTGGCCGATCCGTGATGCGTAAAAGGTGCGCTCCGGGGTGGGGACTTTCTCTGGAGAGGCAGCGGTAGAGAGCGCAACAGCACGACTCTCTGCATCCACAGGTTGCCGCGCGCATCTCTCCTCTTCTCTGAACATCTTAGCAACCCGCTGCAGAGTGCAGCCACAGGACATGAAGTCATTTGAGCACGCGCCGGGCTGAGCACTCCGGACCCGGGCTGCAAACAGAAGCTCGCGAGCACGATGCCAAACCCAGGAAGAACTGCAAGACCTGATTCAACAATTTAAAAACGCATCTTTCTGATTTATGTTGTCATGTGAGCGTCTCGTCCGAGGACTGCGCGTTGTGTTCAACGGCGGCATAATGGCATGCAGGAGCGGCTGCTGCTGCGGCTCCGGTCCGATAAACGAGGATAACGCGCGGTTCCTGCTGCTGGCGCTGTTCATCGTTGTCTATCTCCTGTGCGGGGCCGCCGTCTTCTCTGCGCTGGAACACCCAAAGGAGAGAGAAGCGAAGGAGCGCTGGGCGCAGAGGTTCGAACATTTCAGCCAGAAGTACAACCTGAGTAAGAAAGAGCTGAACAACTTCCTGAGGAACTACGAGGAGGCGAACGTGGCGGGGATCCGCGTGGACGCGATCAGACCTCGATGGGACTTCACGGGCGCTTTTTACTTCGTAGGAACTGTGGTGTCAACCATCGGTGAGATGAAGATGCTGGCCTCTGCAAACCCAGTCAGATACATCACTTTTTTCGTTCTTTTACATAATCAGTTTCTTGTTTTTGTTTCGTGACTCTCTGTGTGGATGCAAATAGCAAACTCCCACATCAGTGCATCTCTTCATCACTTTATATTCCTTTCTCCCGGGAATGTAAAGCCTGGCCAGGTTCAGTTTAATCAAACTTTTATACAGGTCAAATGAAACGCAGTAGCAATCTTTACTGAAAAGCAGGCAGATCCACTTCAGCATCAGTTTAGAGAGTTGACTCAGTGCTTACAGTGGGTTCAACAGAACTACACGCACCCTCTCACACACAAACCTTTTAATGCCTACTTCAGAGATTTGTCCTTGACTGTTATTTCTCCATTTCAGGACTGGCTGACCGTTTGAGAGCATTCGAGTCTTTAGTGTCAGTGAGGCAGACAAAAACACAGCCATCACTCACCGTTCTGCAGCTGATCTTTTTTTTGTCAAAGCTGCTCCTCTGATTTGTGCTTTTTAAGTCTTTTCAGATTTTTCATGTTGTGCACAGGTCATGTTTGCAGCCATTATAACAACCTGATTGGAGTTAATTTGTTTGTAATGACTGTAACTGGCTTAAATGAGTGGACTAGCTGAACATATTTTATATAGAAGTACTCTCCTTATACAGCTTAATTCTTTGGGTTTTCCAGTGAAAGTGCCTCAAAAACAGACCTGAAACCAGACTTTCCTCCACTCGAGTGTCTGCCGTTATGGACTTTTTCTGACAGTGCACAACAGCTTTATTTAAACAGACATTTAATCCCACCTTAGTTTAGCTTCTAAGGATTAAACAAAACAAAACAGGATTGTCTCTTTGAGGTATGACTTCACAGTTATTGATGATCCAAGCGCAGGGGAAACAGCACCTTTGATCATGTTATAAGTAATAAGAGACGATCTCTGATCTTACAAATGACCTTAAAGTAATTTGATGGGATATTAATCGCTGTGTCCAGCCACTTCAAAACAATCATATGTAAATTGTTATAATATTTAGTTCTTCCCCAGTTTCATCAGCCCCTCTTCATCTTTATTTTCAACAATCACCTCTCAGTGTTTGCCAGGGAAAGCCCCATCAGGAACACATCATCATTTTGCATCTTCTCTGAGAGCACTGTGTGTATCACAGCTTGGATGAATGTGTCTCGATTATCAAAGAACAGCAGCCCGAGTGTATGCGTAGGCACAAGAAGTCTATTTCAAAGGCATCTCGTATGTGTGCTGAGGAAACCAAGTATAATTCATAATAATAATAATAATAATAATAATAATAATAATAATAATGGATTGCATTTATATAGCGCTTTTCAAGGCACCCAAAGCGCTTTACAATGCCACTATTCATTCACTCTCACATTCACACACTGGTGGAGGCAGCTACAGTTGTAGCCACAGCTGCCCTGGGGCAGACTGACAGAAGCCAGGCTGCCATATCGCGCCATCGGCCCCTCTGGCCAACACCAGTAGGCGGTAGGTGAAGTGTCTTGCCCAAGGACACAACGACCAGGACAGAGAGCGCGGGGATCAAACCGGCGACCTTCCGGTTACAGATGCGCGTCCCAACCCCCTGAGCCCCTTATGTTTAGAGGTCGACTTCACTGAGTAGACTGGTGAAAAAAATCCCTTCTCTCAGTTTCATCTGAGTATTTGAGTTATAGATATGTAATAATGTCGTCTGTTGACTGGTTAACTGTCAAATTTAAAGCATCACTGCGACGTTTAAGACAGCGGATCTATTATTTGATGGAAAACTAGATGACAGTTTCAAATCTATATTAAACAAACTTATGAGGTGCTTTAGACTGTCAGGGGGAACTGTACAAAAAAAAGGTAAAAAAGAGCATAAACATTATGAACAGTTTATGAGTACAACACATTAAAAACTGGGTAAGAAAAAACAAGTGTATCCAGAAAGGAGGCCGTTAGAGTAAGTAAAACTTTATTTATATAGCACCTTTCAAGATAAAAATCACAAAGTGCTTCACAGAAGCTAAAACCTAAAAATAAAAATCAACCAAAAGCAAGTTTAAAAAGATGAGTAACAGCTGAGTAACTGCAGGCTTAATGATGTAGCAAACATCCAATCGCAGTTTCAATTTGAATCCTGAGTCGAATTTACAAATGTAGAAGAAGTGATGTGATGTTGGACTCCACTGTGGCAGGACTCCCACAAATTAGTGGCTTCACTGTAGGACTTTGTCTTATTTTATATCCTCTGCAGTAACACTGGTATAATCACTAAAACACATTCATAAAGATCCTATGCTCTGATAAAAACACATGTTTACATTTCTGTTTTTCTATTTGTGAAAAAAAACTTGCTAACTAAGCTAAAGGGTTGTTTCATGCTGCGTACATCCTGTAAAGACACAATCGAGTTATTATTTAATGATTATTATTGATCAAGAAACGTTTAGCTATATATGTTTGCAGAGTGCAAGCCCAAATAACCCCGACTGCGTCCTGAGAGCGCTGTAATGGCGCTGCAATTTTACCTTTTTTCTTTGAGGCGCCGCGTATCTTGTTCACGGGACTCATCAACATCAAATTTACAAAACAAGTGGAAAGAAAAACACATCTATAAAATCCAGGCCATTTGGCTTTATTGTTGCATTTGGATGAAATCTCTGTTTCAATTAGCACCTTGAGATCCTTTCTGAATGTGAAGGCAATCAAACCCTCCACACGACGCCTGCCTCTGGCATGGAGGCAGTTAGTCATGCTGCACCGTGTTTTTCCTGAGTGGATACAGTCATGTTTAACTCTGTTTTTAGTAAAAAGGACGATCATATTGTTCAACAATAAATTGTCACATGAGCGCGTATAGCTATAACGTTTCCCCTGTAAAATAAAAGCCAAGTTAAATTTTTTATCAATTGGTCAAGAAGAAGAAGAAGAAGAGGAGCAGAGAGACAGACATTCATGAGCTTTTAGTGTTAAATGAGGGATGAAAAGACATCAGTGAGAGCGGTGCAGCTGAAAGACCTCATGTTCTGACTCCCATCTTCATCTGTCAGTTCAGAAGAGACAAAGTCAGTCACAGAAAAACATTTTCAGATCCTGTTGGAATAAAAATCTGCAAAATCTGTTTGACCTTTAAAAATCTGGAGAAAAAAAAAGCTACACCTGAGGCGTGGGGTGTCTCCACTGCATCTTTTGCCAAAATAGTGTGGGAAAAAAATACAGTGAAATGTGAGACTGGAACACCTCGGCTCAAACTGAGTGTTGCTGCACAGAGAGACAAAGCGGGTGAGCATGTCACCAATGGCAACCCTGTGGAGGAAAGCGGTCGCATGAGCACATTTTTCACTTAGTAGGAGAAGAGAGTTGTAATTGGCCGTCTTTGTTGATGGCAGATAGGAGGAGAGCTTGATTTAAAAGATAAAGCAGCTGCAGGTTGGTAGCCACGTTTCTCTAGTTTGCTTGTGTGTAAGAAAAAAACAGAAGTTATGGGCAAGACTCGCATTTTCAAGTGAAGGTGACGTTTTAATGTACGAGAACTCTTTTAGTCGTTCCTTTCATTCAAAGATGATCCGTACAAGCTGAGGATTTAAAGTTCTCTCATTAATCATTTTTCCTCTGACAATGTCCTTTTTTACATGTACACTCAAAAAAATAACTCTTTAAATGAACATAAAAGAATCATGGAAAGAATTTCCACGTAATTAAATTGCTTTATTTTAGCATTATGCAATTCTGTTATTCCAATTTAATGTGCTTGAGTTGGACTAACTTGATTAATTAATGATGAATCAACTGTTTTACTACAGTTGAGTCCAACTTAATTTAATTGATTTGATCCAACCCATGCAAATTACATTAGTGCAACAAAACCTGCTTATTCGTAATAGAAATCCATTTATTAATCCATTTATTTTAAGTTCATTTAAAGAGTTATTTTTTTGGAGTGTTCAACAAAGTCTAGAGTCTGGTTAACATAAAATGTTAATGGATTTATAATAACTTGCACTCCATCCATCCTCTTATCTTTACCAGGGTTGCAGTGAGGTTGGGACCTATCCCAGTGATAGGGTGGGAGTCAGAATGCTGGACAGGTCACCAGTCTATCACAGAGAGACAGACAACCATTTGGCCTCATGTTCACAGATATTTTAGAAACACCAATTAACTTAACCCTAATTACTGCGGCAAGAAACCAGAGCACCCAGAGAGAACCCACTGCAAACTTGGCCAGATTACAGATTTGAACCCAAGACCTTCTTGCCGTGAAGCAACAGTGCTAACCACTGTGCCACCGAGCTGTCAGTCTAGACTTCAAAAAAATAGGGAAACTATGATTACAAGGCTTTATATAGAATTTTAAAAACCACGATAAATAGCTGAGGCATATACGTAGTGTGTGTATGGTTGTCTGTCTCTTCTAACCTCAGTGATTTTCCTGTGGTTTGAACTCTTGTGTGATCTTGTGAATTTTGTGAATCCAGGCAACTAACCACTCTTACTAGATTGTATCAGGTCATCTCAACAAGAATAAATTAAGTTGCTGGATTTCATGCAGATCCTACATGATTTAATTACGTTCACCACAGAAACATGAAATTATTTTGTTCACATTACAAGTTTGAATTTTGTAAATTTAACAACCACCCAATTTCATTTTTTTGAGTGTAGCACAGTGTGCGTGACAGCATGATGCTGCTTTGCGAGTGAAAGGAAGGAAACAAAATAGCCTCATACAGTTTTAAACTAGTTTCATGAAGCAGACGTGTGGTATGAAGCCTTGGTTATACTCTGCTAACAGCATGACAGCAAAGCAGTCCTTCCTGTTTAGTCTCAGTTACACTTTCCGTGTCCGTGATTTAGCTTCGGTCCAAATGTTGTTATCACACGGAGAGTGTCAGGGTCTGTGTGGATGACCTCACAGGTCTGACCACGCAGAGTTTAGATTACAATACCCCAAATACACATGCTCCCCAGTCAGGTGGCAGACTTCAAAGTGGGCGCCAGCAGAGTTGGCGAGCTTAGCTCCTAGCATCGTTGCAGACATGGAAAGTCAAATCGAGAGTCCACAGATGTGACAAGCCACAGCTCAGTTTGTCATCAACACTTTTGGTAAAAATAAAAAAAAGAAGCTTGATGTTTGTGAAAATGTGCATCAAACCAAATTCTTTTAAGGTTTCTGTCTTGATTTTAGTTGCTGATGATGATGAGGAGGATTTTCCTCTAAGAGTGACCATAAAGTAATCTGATCACATCAAAACATTATCTTTTCCTAAACTTCAAACAGATTTGGTGTCTAAAAGTAACAATAGTGTAACATCCATCAACAGGAGACTATCCTGAAGGACATTGGGTGAAAAGCTCGATCAGACTCTGTTGGTCTTTATATGACGTCTGGCTTCTGTTAGTCTATTTTAAAAGGCTTTTGTCAGAAGGTCTTTCTGCTAAAAAGCACTGATGCAAACTTCTACCACTGCAATCTTTGTCAGTGTAGCTACAAAGCTCACATCACAACACTGAGAGTGTTCGGTTGTAGTACCAGAGAGGGTAAAGACCATTAAATGTGAGCTTCCACTGCTATTGACATTTGTGTTTTATCTTCTAATGATCGCAGTAACACTGTGTAAATTTACTCTCACTACGTGATCTATTTCTCTGTGTATGAACGTCAGGGTTTGGGATGACAACCCCGGCCACCATTGGAGGAAAAGTCTTCCTGATGTTTTACGGCCTGCTCGGCTGTGCGGCTACCATCCTGTTCTTCAACCTCTTCCTGGAGCGTGTCATCACCGTCATTGCCTTTGTCCTTAAGTCGTGCTACGAAAGACGTCATAACAAGGCCGTGCTGCCACAAAACGGACGTCAAGTCTCTGAGGGAAACAGAGCAAGTGGAGCCGGGGAGGAACTCGCAGGCTGGAAGCCCTCAGTCTACTGCGTTATGCTCATTTTAGGAGCGGCAGCCGTTTTGGTGTCTTGCTGCGCCTCGCTGATGTACTCCGCAGCGGAGGGTTGGGGCTACCTGGACTCGCTTTACTTCTGCTTTGTAGCCTTCAGCACCATTGGGTTTGGAGATATGGTTAGCAGTCAGCGAGTCGCCTACGAAGGCCACGCTACGGTTGCGTACAGGCTGGGCAACTTCTTCTTCATCCTGACCGGCGTCTGCTGCATCTACTCCCTCTTCAATGTCATCTCCATCGTCATCAAGCAGGTACTCAACTGGCTGCTGAGGAGGCTGGAGGCTCCCTGTCGCTGCTGTTTCCCCAGGAGGGGTCACCACCCGCACCGGCATCCCCGTCGGAACGTGGTGGCCCCGGGCCACCTCCGTGCCCGCAGAGACCCATCCATCGAGACAGATGCCATTAACGAGAGCGAGACCGACACTGGACGCAGGTTGTCTGGGGAAATGATTTCCATGAGGGACTTCTTAGCAGCCAACAAGGTGAGAGTAGACTGACCACTCGTGTGACGCTGCACCTGGTGAATGAAATCACACCTGTCTTTACAAGCAAGCAGTTCATTCTTAGAGTAATCTGATGACTGACGCGAGTAGTGGAGGGAAAACTCCTTTGTCCTGCTGCTGTCAGATGTCTCTTTATGCATATATGTTTTTATTAAAACTGATCAAAATATTTGTATTCGCTGTACATATGTGTGAAAAAATACGGGTGAGAATTCCTATTTTGATACAAGCTTATGCTTCATATTCAGTGGCTTATGTTTGGCTGCTGAACTGCTGGGCTGCATATGCAGTGTCAAAGTTCTTTGAATATCAACAGCTAAGCAACCACCAGCACTGCTCATTCAGCAGCTCTTGTGGCCCCTCAGGAGTGTCAGTCATCCATACATTTCCATATCTACTACTCCACCATGTAGACCAGACTAATGAGCAGTGTGAGCTGCAATTAAATGTCAAAAGTGTGCGCCCTTCTGCACTGGATCAGAAATCATTCTTAGATCTTTCTTTACAGGTCCTGGAAGTCCTGACTGAGAGAATTAGAAGGTCAAATGGTTTAATTCTGCTGAACTGACACAACATTTAACTGTCTTCTATGTTCTTTGTTTCACTTTTCATGTTGTGTTAGGCAGTGTTGGGGAGTAACGGAATACATGTACCGCCGTTACGTATTTAAAATACAAAATATGAGTAACTGTATTCCGTTACAGTTACCGTTTAAAAAGGTGGTATTTAGAATACAGTTACTTTGTTGAAATAAATGGATTACACGGCGGTACTTCCCTGTTTCATATTGTCGCGGGTCAGGACTGTTTGGGTTTTGTTTGACAGCTACGTTCTGTTGTTCCAGGCGGCAGCGTTACGGTTGCCATGGTTACAGGGTGACGCTCTCTCTCTGCGTGTTTCCTGGGTGAGAGAGCGCCTGTTGTTGTTGTTGTGCTAAGCTAACAGGCAGAATGCTACAGGTATAGCTCTAAAGAATGTAGCATCATGGGCAGTGTAGTCCGTGCTGCAGGGAGAATGGACTGCCATACACGTTATGTGTCTGTGAGCGAGGGAGGGAGAAAAAGGAAAAGTACGAGCTGTCATCGAGCAGAAACGGGAGCTGGAAGCATGTAAATATAATAATAACCACTGCAGCCAAGAAGAGAGCCTGACGAGCCCAGCTGTAAGTAAGCTATTAAGACTCGACTGTACACCGTGTTCGTGTTTTCCTCCAAAAACAATAAGTTCTGTTGGAGCAGCCTTTCAACGCCTCTCTCTGTCTCTGCTAGCAAAGTTGACCCAGACAACAAAGTAAAGCTAGTTTTCAGCTACGAGCCGACACAGAACCCACCGTATTAGCCAGAGGTCCCTTTACTACGGTTCGGAGCCGCGGACCTTCAGTAACAGTAATAAATCACAGCAATAGTACATTCATGTAGTTGTAAACAGCATGATAATATATTAAGTAATCCAAAGTATTCCGTTACGTTACTCTCATTGAGTAACGCAACGGAATACGTTACAGAATA
This sequence comes from Neolamprologus brichardi, assembly GCF_056152115.1. Taxonomy (NCBI): domain Eukaryota; kingdom Metazoa; phylum Chordata; class Actinopteri; order Cichliformes; family Cichlidae; genus Neolamprologus; species Neolamprologus brichardi. The sequence continues at coordinate 2,015,124 of NC_142118.1, read as the reverse complement.
CATTTTGGGACATGTAATCTGTAATCTGTAATGGAATACATTTTAAAAGTAACCTTCCCAACACTGGTGTTAGGATTGTTAGTGAAATATAAGATGAATGAAATTTTGTACAGTTCAGGAAACTAAGTTTTAATCGTCTGATTCAGCCTCGGAACAAGCTGATGACATCAGAAACCTGCGTGAATACTTTTTATCAAGCCGTAGGAACTCATGTCTTTGTTGGTTGATGGTAAAATTTATTGCAAATGATGATATTTCCCTGTTAGTGTGAAGCATGGTTTCTAACCTCTGAAGCACCACATGTTCATTTGCGCTTCTTTTTTACGTAAAACATAATAATTTATGGGTAATCGATGGTAATCGATTTCAGTCTGAAAATGTGAGCCTGAAATTTCACTGGAGCACCTGTTAAATCTGAGAGACCACCTCTGAATGTTATGTACTGCTAATACAACAATAACAGAGAGAAAAAGGGGCGGGAGGGGGGGGGGAGGATGGATATATCACAGAAATCAGCAACTTATAACAAAACTTATAACCTTCTTTACAAGTACAAACACTTTATAGTAATTTCCACTGCACAGTTATTAAGGTGGAAATGCTGTTTGCACGATAAACCTGCAGCAGAATAAAGGGCAGAGCTTTTAGGCCGGTTCCCTGTAAGCTCTGCTTTCATCATGACAGTCCGTCTGCCACTGTGTGCCAGTCTCAGGGGAAAGCAAAGGCTTAATTGTGAAACCAAAACAGGAAGAAGACAGTGCGTTTGTGTTCCCTGGTGTCTATCTGTAGCTTTCCCCAGCTAGCTAAAGAGTGATGGTATAATAAGACTGTACCCCAGATGGGTATTCATGGAGAAAGATCTGATGGTTTAGAGGGTTCAAAAGCTCCGGTGGTGTCACTTCACGAGCTCATTAAGTTACAAAAGCTCTGTACTTATTAACCTGATACAACTGGGTGTTTAAAAAGTGTGAGGTCTCTGAGACAGCAGCGAAGGGTGTGTGTGTGTCTAAGGCATGTTAATGTAAGTCGGCCACATCAAAGCGTTGCTTTCACTAACAGCAAAGGAACAAGACGGGAGGTTGAGCCTTGGAAATTCAGCTAGAAATATGTACATTTGCAACATTTTTCCACATTTCAAAGGATGATTTTGTATCCAGATTAGGAGGTGGCTGATGTAACTTGTAGTTGGTAACACAAACGAGCTTTTGCTTTGGGGTGAATATTTCAAGGAACGAACACCATCTGTGAACCATACATGACAGCAGGCCTCACTACACTCGTCTCCACCCTACCTGTGCTCTTTGCTTTCCATGGTTGATCTCAGGCATTTAAACACATCTACTTTCACTATCTCTACTCCTTCCATGTTCAACTTTCCACCTGTCTCCCTCTAATCCACAGTCTTGTTTTCTGTCTTGCTTCTACTGCCCTTCATTCCTCTTTTCTCCGGAGCATACCTCCACCTCGCCATACTCTCGTCCACCTGCTCCCTACTCTACTCTAAGTGTTATCTGCAAACATTATAGTCCACGTCTGCCTGGCCTCATCTGTCAGTCTGTCCATCAATTTTCAATTCAATTCAATTTTATTTATATAGCGCCAAATCACAACAAAAGTCGCCTGAAGGCGCTTCATAGATACAGAGAAAAACCCAACAATCATATGACCCCCTATGAGCAGCACTTTGGCGACAGTGGGAAGGAAAAACTCCCTTTTAACAGGAAGAAACCAACCGGTCGCAGCAGAACCAGGCTCAGGGAGGGGCGGGGCCATCTGCTGCGACCGGTTGGGGTGAGAGAAGGAAGATAGGATAAAAGACATCACCACTGCAAACAACAAGGGGCTGATAGAATCCACTTGTTACTCCTACCTCACCACTTTCTTGTCCTACACCACCCTCACATACGTCTCTGCATCTCCTGACTTCCTCATACAATGCCTCAGTTCCTCTTTTGGTGCTATCATATAGTTTCTCTAGTTCCATAGAGGCAGAGTGAAGTTTTTACTGACCTCTATACTTCATCAACACTCTCAAAGCAAACATTGCATCTGCTCTTTCTCAGATTAAAGCAAGCTCACTGATTGTCACCTCCCTTCTCAGCATAGCTTCAACAACTATTTCACACGTCTTCGTGGTGTGTCTGATCGGTTTTATCCCTCTGTAGTTACTACAGCTCTTCCCATCATCCTTGTTCTTGTAAACTGGTACCAGTACACATCTTCTCCATCCTCTCATTATCCTCATAATAAACCATGATGTAACAAAAACAAACAAAACAGTCTAAAAATTGTGCCTCAATTTGGATCATCTGCACGAGCATCTGTAAACATTTGCAGCTTTCTAACCTCTGAGCTAGCATACGCACTCACAATATATCCTCTTTCTACTGGCTGAAAAATGGATCCTTTGATTGGCCTCTTGATTTCTGCTATAAAGCCAAGAATACAAGCAACGGGCGTCAGAGGTGTGTGGTGTTTCAAGTGTTTGTGGTGCACTTATTCACCCAAAACAGTATGAAGGTGAACGTGTGCCAGGTTTGCCAAAGTCAGCAGATACACTGTATTCACTCACCCATCCAGTTCATTGAATTCAGGTGTTCCAATCACTTCCATGGTCACAAGTAAAATAAAGCAGCTGGGAATGGGAAAGTCCTTAAAACCATAAAGTCCTGACCTGACAGTGGGTACATTTACAGCCGATTATATACAAAACAAGCCTGTTGCCTTTTCTGCTCTTTGTTGTGCAGAAAAAAAATCAAAGGTAAAAGTTTCTGAGTGGCAAAAGTTAAAGCACTGACACTCGCGTCAATACTTTTCACCTTTGTTTGCTTAAAGCCCACTAAAGAAGAAATACCATCTGTCAGCTTTTTAATGCACCTGTGAAATCAGCTGCTGCCGTTTGATCTGAGTTTGTTTGCCAAGACTTTATAGCTTGAATGTAACACTTCACTTTCCACAGTTTTCTGCAGATTTCCTCTTGTGCTGATTTTTTTTAATCTCTTCCTCTAGGTGAACTTGGCCATTATGCAAAAGCAGCTTTCGGAGATGGCAATCGGGAACCAGCGCCAGTCCAGCTCCAGTTCACGTCAGAACGGCTTCTCGGGAGGGGTGGGTGCACTGGGCATCATGAACAACCGCCTGGCAGAGACTAGTGTGGACAGATAGGGAGAAACAGCGCGAGATCCTTTTAAAGGAAACAAAAGACACATGAGAAAGAGTATGACACTTACACTGAGCGCCGCCTCCCCGAGGAAGAAGAAGCTTTGATGCTGGAGGAGGAAGGCTGACCCCAGCAGCTACTGCTTAGACAGAAACCATCTCAGCCCAGCTTCTTGCCAAGAACTCGGCTAGATGAAAGATGCACGATAGCGTGCTGGATTTCCACATCTGGACCCGGCTCCGCGTGCCGGAATGTTCCCCTGTGAGGAATCCAGTTTCCATGGTGATAAATAAAAGCCTGCCTAAAGCCTGTATCTAAGCTTTAAAGCCTGATGCACTACGTGCTGCTTCACATAGACCTGCAACTTTCACTCACTTACTACGACTCTGCTCGGTCCATGAAAGGTATTATTGTCAGAGAAGAAGCTTTAATAAAGGTGGTGTTTCTTCAGTCTCTCAGCAGTCATTGCACAAAGCCCTGCGCCATGTTTGGAAAGTAAACAAAAAAGGGAAAACATGACTAACTAAAAAGATTTTAGTTCTACACTCACAGCATTTGTGGTAAATGTTTCACAGCCATGTTGTTACACTATTCAGTGGCTCGCATCCATTCATTAAAACAACAAATAGCAACAACAAAGACAGAATCTCCCTCATTACAACCCTGAGCAGCCCTGCCCTCTACAGAATCAGAGTAGGATCATGCACTGATCCCCATTATAAAGGATTTCTGTTTACTCCGAGTTTGTTTCACATTAGTCAAGCACAAATACAGAAATTATGGCATTTTCATATTTTGTTGTGACACAGGCCTGCTGGTGTTTGGTACTGATACAAATGAGGTAAAAACATGTAGTTCCAGGGCTCATTATTGAATTTTGGCTCAGTGGTGCTCGCTGTTTCTTTTTTCTGTTAGTCTGGATCCACACGACAAGTCAAAGACAATTCATTGTGTTGCAAATTTAAAACCAAAAGTGATCTGCAGCAACTCCAAACTGTTTTACCTCCTCGCCAGGTTTCATGAAATACGGCCTGATGGTTTTTGTCTAAGCCGGCTGACAGACGACAGGCTCTGTTTCCTCAGCAGAGGAAAATAACTGAGGTAGCCGTGTAAATACTTCTGACTCGGCCTCAGGCACAGAGTGAGCATTGTGGAGGATCAGAAATAGGCCTGGTTGTCAGAGGTTTGGGTTCTAAGGAGAATATTATGGATCCAAAATGTAGCCAAGCATACAGCAGGAATTATATCTGGGATAATTTTTCCCCATTGACATCTGATGAGCTTTCAAAGTGCTCCTTTAATTTTTTTAGCAGTTCATATTTTGATCATATTAACCCTTAAGAGCCCAGACCTATTTCTACTTTCATGAAAATTACGGGGGTCTTATATCAAATGAATCATATATAACCAAGTCTCTAAGTGTAAAGGGGCAGTGACACCAGTGTCACTGTGGGTCCTTAAGGGTTAAGATATTTTCCCCTTCAACATGTATTACAATAATGGTCTGGCTTTCTGCACTGAAATTACAGGGTTGTTATCCTCCGGGCTCCACCTCTGATAGTACCTGCTGTACATGTGACTCATGTAGGCTCAGCAGAAATGCTGATGACATGAATTCATTTAAATGTCAGTATTTTAAAATAGGCATGGCTTTCCCTGCAGCTCTCCCCTCCACTTCACATGGGGTTCAAATCTCAGTCTCTCCGGGGAGACGTCCTGTACACGTTGCATCTACGGAGTTATTTTTTTCTCTTCAAGCTTCTTTCAGCTCATCTGATTTGTTCTGAAAAGACCTGTTTTTTTTTCACAGACTTTCTGCAGCTTGACAACAAAGCCAAGAAGGGGTGCAGGAGTGTAGTTCACTCTCAGACCACTTGAATTACAATATGCTGAAAGGTTATTATGGATGTTTTTGTCTGGCCCAGCTTTAAGTGCATCTTATGACCGAAGAGGAAGAGCAGAGAGAGAATACTCTTGAGTTTTGTCTTGATGAGACAACAGCCATGCAAACCTGCCAGGGAAGTAAGATCCCTGCATGTAGTATTAGTACAACACAAACTGCCAATTGTAGTTTTTTTTCTGTCTACTTCTCTTTGAAATAAAGAAAATACCCAAAATTTAATAAGGTGCATCTACCGTTATACATGTTGGTTTTTGGGTGTCACTGGTGGCTTCAAAGAATAGCCGTGGTCCTGACAGCAGACCACTCTGCTGAATTTCCCCACTGAATGCCACCTGATTTTAGCTGAGTGAAAGCACAGAGAAGTGGGGGTGGGGGGTGCAAAAATTTAAGATGGTAAAACTGGGAGCACACACTTTTTTTTACGAAGCCTGGAAAACTTGTCGCTGTAGAACAAACAAGGACATTTCTATATTTTCATCAAGTAAACTAACCTGAAAATACACATTTAGACTGATTCTTTGCTACGGACACACAAACGCAATCGCACACTGCAACACACACAAACTATTCAACCGGAGAAGAATTATGAATATGTCATTATGGCTACATGGATAATAACAGCTTTGAAGAAATGTGTGTTCCTGTTTGTGTGTCTCAGAGTGCACAGATACATTTGTGAGTGAGACAGCAGAGCCACGGGTAGATGTAGACGCACAAAGACTCTTTGTCAAAGCTCTTTTTTTTAAACAAGTCACGACACCACCCAGAGAGTGACTGATACCACTGTCATATCCACTCTGTTTGATACGCACTCTAATGGAGGAGCCATGTGGGAGGTGACAATGTGGTTGATTCCACACTGCTGCACGGGTGGCCTCAGCGTGCTCCACCTTTCATGCTTCACTGAGAATAAACCTAATAGGTGGCTATTTTATTATTATGCTTGCAACAGGTGATAAAACGTTGTGTACCAACCCCATCATTTGTGAATACAGCAATTTTGGGAATAACTGAAAGTGGCTGCAGTTATCAGACTACAGAAAATGCAAATGATACTAAAGAAAGTCAATAAAGCCTCACACGCGTCAGCATTATACAGGTACTTTAAAGGACAGCAGCTGCCACGCGGTGACTTTGCACATGTTTGACTACAGGGATTAGCAACCTTAAACTTTTTATAAACTTTTTAAAGCATATGCATCGTCAGTGTGCACATAACTCTTCATACGTCATGTGCCTGAGTGTGTCAGGGGAGCGTAAACAGCAAATCAGCCAATTAAATAGTGTCTGTGAAAACCGAGGCTGTGAGACTCAGCTGGTGCTGCCTAAACATATGCAGAGTGAACGCTGCATGTTCACAAGCAGCACCTTAGAAAGAGCGAAATCTCTGCAGCTCCCTCCAGTTGACTGCAAGGACGTTAATGCGTCTCTTAATGCCGTGCATACATCAAAGTCTACTTTCTGTTTGTGTTCTTTGTATATCAACCAATAAATTGACTTTTTGTCTTTCTGCAAACACGGGACTCTACTCACTCTCTTGCCTATTTACGTGGCTCACGAGATTAATAATCAGCCACTCTACGCAGTAATGTGCGCTTGGAAACACACGACATGTGATGTTCATTAAAGTTAATTTAATAAACAAAAGTGACACTTCATTAAATGAATATATTACAGCAGAGTGCAGTCAGTAACCAGCAGAAAGTCAAAGTAATGCTAATAATTACAGATTGAACAGTAAGATGTTTAATAATTAGAGGTTTGTGCTGCTGTTTAAAGTCAACTAATGGTCAGAGAGTCATATGGAGTTACATATACATATACACAGATCAGGTATAATATTATAACCACCTGCCTCATACTGAGTTTGTCCCATGGACTCCATTAGATCGCTGATTATGCTCTGGTATAGTCCAGAGCATAATCAGCATAATAAGTGGCGACGTGGGGCCTCCATGGATGGGACTTGTTTTTCAGGCACATCCCACAGATGCTTGATTGCATTGAGGTCTGGGGAATTTGGAGGCCAAATCAACACCTAAACTCGTTGTTGTGCTCGTCAAACATTCCTGAACCACTTTTGCTTTGTAGAAGTGTGATTTATGCTGCTGAAAGAGACCTCAGCCACGAGGGAATACTGTTTCCACGAAAGGGTGTACATGGTCAGCAACAATGTTTTGGTAGGTGGTACACGTCAAAGTAAGATCCACGTGGATGGCAGGACCCAAGTTTCACAGCAGAACATTTCCAAAAGCATCACACCTGCTGGTTTTCTTCCCATAGTTCATCCTTGTGCCAGGTGTTCTCCAAGTACGCACATGCACCCGGCCATCCACATGATGCAAAACAAACTGTGATTCATCAGAGCAGACTAATTACTTCCATTGCTCCATGGTCCACTCTGATGATCAGGGAGCCATTGTTGGTGCTTTCAGCAGTGGACTGGAGTCAGGATGGGCACTCTGACTGGTCTCAGGCACTGCAGCCACACACACAACAAACTGCGCTGCTCGGTGCATTCTAGCACAGTTTTGGTATCAGAACTAGTGTGAACTTTGTGAACAATTTAAACTACAGTAGCTCAAATGTTGAATCGGACCACACAAGCCAGCTTTCATTCTTTATGTGCATCAGTGAGCCTTGATCCTCCATGCTTTAGAGACTTATTTGCCTTACTGATCATTGCTTTTAGAAATTAATGTGAACAAAATACCATGCACAACAACAAAAACAATAAAACTGAACATGTTTATGCTAGAAAGATTACCATAAAGAAAGTATGTTTGTAAAAACCATAATTAGTTTCCCTATAATTATAATACACTTGGAGGTATTCATAACACTTTCTGGTGGTAAGTGTTGTCAGGAGGTCCAGCAGGTCAGCTACTAAATCAGAAGGTTGGTGGTTCAATCCCTGGCTACTTCAGGCTGCATGCCAAATATCCTTGGGCAAGGTACTAACCCCACTTTGCTCTCTGATGGGGTGTGAGTGTGTTTGAATGTTAGATAAAAAGCACTTACATAGAGAAAAACTGTTTGTGTGAACTGGTGAGTCAAGTGGTGCAAAACATTTTGAGTAGTCAGGTAGAGTAGAAAAGCGCTATATTTACAATTCCACATACTTCACTTCTTCCACATTTGTCATGTTACAGCATTATTTCAAAATGAATTAAATTAATTTTTCACCTCAATACTCTACACAAAATACACAGAATGACGAAATGAAAAAAGTTTCAAAATTCTTGCAAATGTATTAAAAATAAAATACAAAAATATAACATGTACAGTATTCACAGCCATGACAGTCAAAATTGCATGGAGTTTGCCAAAAGTCACCTGAAGGACTCTCAGACCATTAGAAACAAAATCTCTGCTCTGATGAAACAAAGATTGGCATCGTTGGCCTGAATGCCAGGCCTCATGTCTGGAAGAAACCAGGCACCACTCATCACCTGGCCAGTACCATCCCTACAGTAAAGCATGGTGGTGGCATTTATCATGCTGTGGGGATGTTTTTCTGCAGCAGGAACTGGGAGACGAGTCAGGGTTGAGAAAAAGATGAATGCATCAATGTACGGAGATGTCCTTGATCATAACTTACTCCAGAGCACTCTGGAACTCAGATGGAGCAAAGGTTCATCTTCTAAAGGGCAATGACCCAAAGCACACAGCCAAGATAACAAAGCAGTGACTTTGCTACCACTCTGTGAGTGGTCCAGCAAAATCCCAGACTTAAAACTGATTCAAGCTCTCTGGAGAGATCTGAAAAGGGCTGCACAGCTCCCATCCAGCCTGATGGAGCTTGACTAGTTCTGCAAAGAAAAATGGGAGAAACTGCCCCAAAGCTTTTAGCGTCATACTCAAAAATCGACTGTAATTGCTGCAAAACATCCTTCAACAAAGTATTGAGCAAATGACATGTGGGACTTGTTTTTTAAAGTGGTTTTGAACAAAATGTGGAAGAAGTGAAGCACTGTGAATACTCTCCAGATCCACTGTATGTAATACCACTTAAATTAGATGATGTTTTTGGCAAAGATGTTCAAAATTTGGACTGGAGTCTGCAAACATCTCTATCCCTAAAATGAATTGTGAACAAAAAATATCGGTGTCCTTATTAAAATGTACTAAATTGGTGACTTACTTTCTCTACTTATCAACTGCTAAGTATTCACTTTAAGTATTTCCATGCTAATCAATAAAAGAAGGACCAGTTGTTTTTTGTTTTATTCCACAGTAACAACATAATAATGTTTAATATCACGTAAAATCCGTTCACGGCTTTTGTCGATAACCTTATACAGAACGTTAAATAAAACAAGTTTTTGCCAACTCACTTCTCCATGCAGTTAAACTCTTCCGGCTGACACATTTTTGTCCTCGAGTGTTGCCGTACTGTGACGTCACTCGATAGCGACGAGCAACAATGGTAAGTGAGCAAGCAATTTTCTCTACGGCTCTTAAAATTAAAATATTGAAACCTATTATTTGCTACTTAAACTTTATTCTTCTAATTTTAAACTCCAGTATACGCGTTGCCACGTTCTTTCAGACTATTTTATGTATAACCTGTGGAGTAAAAATGGAATTAAACATAAACATCAGTCTGCTAGCGAAAGGAAAGGCTAGCGACATTTGCTTTTTTCCTCGGTTGCCGTTGTCGAAGCTCTCAGCCATCTAAGCCATTCATATTTTCGATCGATGATTTAATCTATTTTTCTAATGTTAGTAATGTTTTAAAAAGGACTGTTCTGTTCTTCTTTTCTGTTAAAGTTTGTTTTTCCCGTGGTGTAAAATAAAGTGCTAGCACTTTCCAGTTGCCTGCGAGGCGCTAAATATATCGCTGAGCTAACTGGCGATTTTTGCTTACAGAAGTGAACTCGTTCTTTAATTTCTACTGTGTTAACACAAGTGTGTTTTTCCTCTAGGGACAAAGCCAGAGTGGAGGCCACGGTCCAGGAGGAGGCAAGAAGGATGACAAGGTGAGAATGCCAGCTGATTGTTTTGGTAGCAAAGGTTTATCTTTACAGTGACGTCTGAACAAGTACCTCGTACCTTCTTGTCACTATTTTTTATTTCCAATACTGTGCAAAGGTTTTCATGCCACATTTTACTTCTAATGAGCCAGACTTGTTTTTTAATGTGGCATGGTAATGAACCCAACACAACCAACACAGTAAAAGCATTTGTGGATAGAAAATTACACAATGGAACACCATCAGTCAAGGATTGGCCTCCACAGAGCCTGGACTTAAATATTTTTTAAACTCTGTGGGATAATCTTGACAGAACAGAAAAATATATGCATTTTTCTTCATGACTGTACAACAGATGAGTGCCAAATTAAAGACATAAAACTGAATTCTTACCTCTAAAGTGAGGGGATCTGGTGGCTTCCTTACATAGTGGGTTGCATTTTGCTGGCGTCATGGTTTGAGGAAATGGATTGCATGTATTGGTATGTATTCAAAGGTCCTACATAATAGGCTGATAGGATGTGTTTATGTTGTTACATAAGTATTTTGAGCTTTGAAACTGTATATAATGTTCCCCACTATTAATTTGTTCTTTTTCTGCTAAATGAAGGATAAGAAAAAGAAGTATGAGCCTCCAATACCCACCAGAGTTGGCAAGAAAAAGAAGAAGACCAAGGGACCAGATGCTGCAAGCAAACTACCATTGGGTAAAGGAGTGAAAAGCTTTGCACTGGGAACAGAAATCTCTGCTGCCAGCTTGTTTTCCTCTAGATCAGAAAATTTACATTCATAATGACACTTTATTCCATGCTTTTATTCGATATTCTGTGTGAATTCATTGGATGCATCCCTGGACACTTTGTTTTTACTCAAGATATCATGGATAATTGGCAATTTCTAAAGTTGAAATCTTTTCCTTTGTGTGACATAATATTTGTGGTTGTATCAACTGGGTTATATGCTGTGCATCTTTTTGACATTCTGCTTGTTTGCTATTAGTTACACCTCACACTCAGTGCCGCCTGAAGCTGCTGAAGCAGGAACGGATCAAAGACTATCTGCTTATGGAGGAAGAGTTTATCAGGAACCAGGAGCAGATGAAGCCCCTGGAAGAGAAACAGGAGGTCAGCATTCGCACCTCAAATACCACACTTATTTCTGTGTTGCAGGTCTGGGTCAAATGAAGTTACCAAAAAAACCCCCAAACAGTTGTGTTGGGCATCTTGTCAAAATTAATTATTGATTTAATTAATTATGACCTCATAATTCAAATTGATCATGCAGTACCACCTGAATAGCATCTGACTTCCTTTTTCAAAATGACAATGATCCCAAACACATTGCTGTGCAGTAAAAGCATATCTGGGTTAAAAACACACAATGGAGCTTTAATTATGCTGAGGTCTGGCTTGTTTTTGTAACCCAGATACCTCAGCATAATTAAAGCAGCGTGGGATCATCTTGACAGGATTTGTACCTGACTTTGTTTTGTGCTCCATGTCTGGATCAAATGAAGTTACTCCAGTGCTGTTTGTGTTTACAGGAGGAAAGGTCAAAGGTAGATGACCTGCGGGGGACCCCCATGTCTGTAGGCACTCTGGAAGAAATCATAGATGACAACCATGCCATCGTGTCCACCTCAGTGGGATCAGAGCACTACGTTAGTATCCTGTCCTTTGTGGATAAGGATCTTCTGGAGCCAGGCTGCTCTGTCCTGCTCAACCACAAGGTAATATTAATATTTTCTTATTTACAGTGAAGACCAAAAAAAAATGTGTTAACGAACTTCCCAGCAGTGTTTTTGACCCAACTCCACCACCTAACTTAATACTCATTGACCTTGGGTCAGTGAGTATTAATCAATTCCCCAAAACTGAATTTAGCTGACCTCAAAAATTCACACTAGTTGTCTTGTATTTGTATATTATTGTAGGTTCATGCTGTGATTGGGGTACTGATGGATGACACTGACCCCTTGGTGACGGTGATGAAGGTGGAAAAAGCCCCACAAGAAACCTATGCTGACATCGGAGGACTGGACAATCAGATCCAGGAGATTAAGGTACACTATGACCAGAAGCCAGAAGCCAAACTGACATCTTATAGTGAAGTGCTTCTTTTTAGAGATTAACTGCATTTTTAAACACATTTCTAACAGGAGTCGGTGGAGCTGCCTCTTACACATCCAGAGTATTATGAAGAGATGGGCATCAAGCCTCCCAAAGGAGTCATCTTATATGGACCACCTGGCACAGGTAAGTCTCTGAACTGTGGGTTTAGGCTCTTAAAAATGTTTTCTCCTGCCAGCAAACATTAGTGTCCACACTGATATTAGTCCTGCTGTAGGGAAATAATAACCTATGAAATCATTTTAGTGGTTTTGTGTCATCTGTCCATTCATCCTGCTTCTTAGAAGTTTTAAGATCCTTTTCAGATCTAACCTTTAAACATTAATACTTTTCTGTAATTTTCAAACTCCATTATAAGGCACTATAATATGATACTCAGTGTGAAATCAGCTGTTAAATCTGGTGTAATTTGAAAGAAAAACTCTGCCATCAGTTTTTTTTAATAAAGTGTCCAAAGATCAGTTTCTGCCTTTAAAAAGAACTGATAGTCCTGTTTACTGTTGTTGTTGTGGTGATTGGTTATACAGTGAACTCCACCACATTTAAAAGTGTTTATAATATTTTAAACGCTTAATGTCTGCTCAGAAATCACACGACACTGTTTGAATTTTATGAGTTTACATAAAATCTGTTCTTCACTGAAGACGATGTCAGCAGGTGAAGCAGATGGACTGGGACATGCATGGTGCTTTGACTTAGCTGTAAATTTCACTGTCGTGTCTACAGCTCGCTGGTGTTTTTTATGAGGCGCTGCGTGTCATTGCCGTTTCACATAGAAAGATGCTTTGGGCTGCTTTCCTGCCACGAGGGGTCGCCACAGCAGACGGCTCTGCATGTTTGATCTGGGAGAGTTATACGCCAGATGCTCCTCCTGACACCTCCTCAGTGGGGCTTTGTCTCCTGCTAGAATTGAACCAGAGATGTTGAAAAGCACAAAGCTAGAGCAGGGCGATATGACCAAAAATATTTATCACGATATACATTTGAAAATTTGCAATAACGATATAACTGACGATATAATTGACACGAGACAAAATACTTTACAACTCCACAACTTTATTAGTGCAAAAAACAAACAAACATCAAAGTATTTTCACTTAAACAAGCAGCTGTTTTTTATGTGCATTAAAGTTATATAAAAATGTAACAGTGCAAATGCAAATTTCTTGCTGACAGTTTAACCAAAAGGCATTTCCAGTGGAAACTGGCCGACAGATCCTCAGCATAACCATGTATAATATCCACAAAACTTAAAAAGAGGTTATACACACACAATACGGTAATATTATGTTGAAGCACAGTACGTATCACTCCGCGAGGCTCCGCCTACGATAGCCGTAATGCTCCAACAATCCATCAAGCGGTGCGGCTTCGTAGCTTAGCAAAGTCGTACTGAAACATTTGACAGATTTTCGAGCGCCGTGCACATAAAATCGTTTTGAGGTCAGTAAACACAACCAGAGTTCATACATAAGGCACACGGGATTATAAGGGGCACTGTTGACTTTCAGAAAAATCAAAGGATTGATTTTAAGTGTGCCGTATTTTCCAAACAACACGGTAATAACGACGGCCCGCTAGCATGCGCTACCAAAGAAAAGTGCTTTGTTGTGTATCTGACGGACGAAAGCTAAACCAGTTCCACCAGTGAAGTTGCAGCATTTTAACAAACCAGTTCTGGTTCATCCGTTTCATTTAACGATCCACTTTCGCCGCCATGCTTTTTCCGACGTGTGCGTATGAAAACAAAGGCAGTGCGCATGCGCGTTTTACCCATATTCTATTGCGATATTTCATTTTTCTATTGTTGCCCAAAATTATACCGGTATTACCGTGAACGGTGTGATATGGCCCAGCCCTACACAAAGCTGTGTATTTTGGTACACTTCATATGTTTGGCTATTTATTCTGTAATTTTCAAGGGTGTCCAAACAAACATAGCAACATAGTTTCACAATTTCACTCTAAAAATGGTTGTCTTGAGGGGATTTTGAGAAATATCGTAAACAGAAAAATAATAGTACGGCAACTGCAGAAAGTTGACTTTCTTTCAGTGAAGGCCATCGTGTCTGCGAACTGTGCAGATGATTGAGTTCCTAATTTAGCTGCTCAGTGTTTAATATTTTATCTTCAGAGTTCATAAAATCCTTTTAACTTCTAATAAAACATTTCCAGTAATGTTAAATACATAATGCATGGAAAGCAATAAAGCTAAGTGAGTAATACAAGCGAGTTAGCTGTGACTATGTTATGGAAAGCTGTGTAACTCTTTCCCTATAAAGATTCCATCTGATGATCTCCCGTCTACCCGTAATGATGCGTTCTGACGCCTCAGGATAAATCAATAAAAACGTGGTTTGAGGACAATTAGAATAGAAAATTTACAAAAAAATTTTTTAAGGGTAGCTGCGTCGGCAGAGATCACCCTCACTAACTTCTGATGCAAAGCCAGTCGTTGTGTTCTGTAAGCAGGCCTGAAATATGACACAAACTGCACAAAGCTTAAAGCATTACTTTTAGTAGGCTTTCATAGGGGTAAAGAGTTAAGCCTTCTTAGAAACTGTAGCTGGTGATCTTTCTGTCAGCAGCCACAGGAAATGATATTTGTGTAATGAGCTCTTTGCCACGCCATTTTTACTGGAAATGTCCTCAATTGAATGCAGGCTCATGATCACAGACTAACTGTTCTTCATGTTGCATTGAAATGAAAGATTAAGGTTCAAGTGAAACAGAGTCCAGTCCTACGCTGGACTCTTTCACTTGGATTAAACTATACTCTTTTAGGGAGTTATATAGACGTGTGGCAGGTATGTTTTACTCTTTCCTCTGTTATGCATGTAACAGGTAAGACACTTCTCGCCAAGGCTGTAGCCAATCAGACATCAGCCACCTTCCTGCGTGTGGTGGGCTCAGAGCTGATCCAGAAGTATCTGGGAGATGGGCCCAAGCTGGTGCGAGAACTCTTCAGGGTAGCAGAGGAGCACGCCCCTTCAATCGTCTTCATCGATGAGATCGACGCCATCGGCACAAAGAGGTAAAAAGAAGCTCTGAAAGCATTGGCGCCGCGATGTTTTACCTGTGCTGCCGAGGAGCTGGAAGGGGACGCCAAGGTGTTGATTAGTATGTGTGATAAATGGCGGCGTTTTCATTTATAACAGTTTTTTATATACTTTCACAGCACATTAACAGTGCAAGGTGATGTGCTGCTGCAGGGTTTTTGTCATCTCAAGTACAGGATGCTGAGTTTATCAATTACACTGCACAGTCCTTTCTTACACGTTTTACACTTCATTTTGCCTCTCACCCTGCTGCAGCTTGTAATAGTTCAGTCTTTGCAATAGGAAATGTGTTTCTATGACCACAGGCAGCTTGCACAAAGTGGTGGCTGCAGTGTAGTGCTGCTAGGAAAATATGGCACTACTTGACATTAAAAGCAGCACAGTTCCCCGATTTGTTTGTAAAACCTTAAGAAGTTTTTAAAGGATAAAAAAAATTCTGAGCAGTTTGTGTCACTGTTTCCATCCTCTCCCATGTGTCTATCGTAACTGTTTTCCTTTTCTTTGCTTGCTGCATGTGCTGCTCTTGTTGAGCTGTGAGATCACTGCAACAAACAGACTTTGTTGCAATCATTTGTCTTATTACACATTTGTTGTATGAACCTCAGACTGCAGGTTACTAGGCTGCACTATGATTTCGACAGTCAGTGCACCTCCTCCTCCTCTTCTCCTCGATGAAGGTTTACATTTTGTCTCAGCCTTCACTTTAAGCTGTATAAATGAAGCCTGTTTGATGGACCATAAGCAAGCCCAATGACATGAGACGATGTAGGGGATGCCTTTGATTTTCACGTGATGTGTTCACTGCCTGTGTTGCGTAGGTACGACTCTAACTCCGGTGGTGAGAGGGAGATCCAGAGGACCATGCTGGAGCTGCTCAACCAGCTGGACGGCTTCGACTCGCGGGGAGACGTTAAAGTTATCATGGCCACCAACCGGATAGAAACGCTCGATCCAGCTCTCATCAGACCCGGTCAGTACCAGTGTGACTGTCACCGGCCTTCCATCTTTATCCACATCCACAGTCCTGTAAACTAGACTGACATTCAGGACATGGCTGCATTTTGTTGAGTCACTGCAGCGAGTGGAAATGTCAGTTTTTTTCTGCTTTTGGAAGCGACTGTTCATATTTTGTTCTTTCTAATCAGCCACAAGCAGTAAAATGTTCTTCCTCAGACTCACTGCCGTCTAAGCTTTAGCAAACACTGCTCCGAGTCCTGCTTACGAACAGTGTCGGGAGTGTTATGAGAAAAGTAGCTCCATAAATATCTTCCCTGCATTATTAATGTATGATTGATGACCTGAGTTTGATTAACAAGACGCTTTTTGAGTGAGACTCATTGATCTGCTGAAGACGAACAGACTCGTAGCAGAACAGAGTCACAGTCAGTTTGTGATGTTTTGTTTTCTGTCGTCCTCCTCAGGGAGAATCGACCGTAAGATTGAGTTTCCTCTTCCCGATGAGAAGACCAAAAGAAGGATCTTCCAGATCCACACCAGCCGTATGACAGTAGCAGATGATGTCACCCTCGATGACCTCATCCTGGCAAAGGATGACCTGTCGGGAGCAGACATCAAGGTAAGGTTTTTCTCTCTCTTTGGCACTCACACTTTTTTCTTCAGAGTACAAAGAAGCACAAAAAGCAATAACTGAAGACAGAAACTGACACATTGTAGCTCAGCACAAGTTTTTCCCTCCCAGTCCTGCACCTGTGATGGTTTGACCAGGCGAACGCTGTGAGGCTGAACTCGAACTGTATTGAATTTTCTGCTCAATGCAAACTTCAGTTTGCTCATTTTTTCCCTTCCATGCAGACTCTCTGCCAAACAGGAAATCCATTTTTAATTCACAGGGAAAATAAGTTTTCACACTAAAACTATTTTTTTAAACTTTAAAAATTAGTAAACAAATAAAACTACCATGAAATGATTTGTTCAGTGTTAAGAAATGACCCCACAAAGTTTGCTGTTCACTTCCAAAAGCTGAAACTGTGGCTGTACTTGTAGACCTGACAGCTTTGGCTACCATAGTCTATCAACCACTTTACTGCTTTAGCATTAGCTAACACCAAGCTTTGTCTGCCAAAGCATTTAAATGGTTTTTAAATGTTTCACCTCATTAAATTTTTTGTGCATTTGTGTGAATAGAAAATAGAAATCAATAAAGATGCTCAACCTGAAATCTGAATTGGCGTAATCTCTGCTGGACTGTTTAAAACGAGTGAAATATGAAGCATGTCCAGCCTCTTTGCATCCTAGCAGA
Organism: Neolamprologus brichardi; assembly: GCF_056152115.1. Classification (NCBI taxonomy): domain Eukaryota; kingdom Metazoa; phylum Chordata; class Actinopteri; order Cichliformes; family Cichlidae; genus Neolamprologus; species Neolamprologus brichardi. Next base: position 1,997,637 of record NC_142118.1, on the reverse strand, counting down.
GGAGCTGTGTGCTGCTTTCTTCATTTGCTCCGGCCTCGCTCTGATGCTGCAGCCATTTATTGATTGTGTGAGGGCTTGGCGGCGAGCCAGTTCACACTGTGGCTCAGCAAAACGGGGAATAAAATGAGCAGAAAAGGCTGCTTGAAGCAAAGCAAGCGGGGGTTGATTTTCTAAATGATTTTCACATCAACACTTAATTAACTTTATTAAGTTCCCCGTTAAAAAAAGACCTGGCCCAAAGTGTTCAGATCACTCGCACAGCTTTGCTGCCCTCGTGTGGCGCGTGGCAGAATGACACGTGGAGATTTCTTGGATGACATTTAAATGGTAATGTTTGGGAAGCAAACAATGAGTTTGGATATTAGGGATGTCCTTTCTTTCCTCAGACAAACATTAAACATTAAGGCTGTGACTGACATGACTGTTCATGGTCAGTTTGACATCAAGTCAAGCCACAAACAGCCGGCTGTTTATTTATTATAGCTCATAACTAGGGATGGGTATCGTTTAGGTTTTATCCGATACCGGTGCCAAACCGGTACTTTTGAAACGGTGCCGGTGCTTAACCGGTGCTTAAAGAATGGAGAACAAAAAATTGGTCCAAAAACCTCTCATGTTCAGCTGTTTTTTTTTTGTAAAAAGATAACAATGTTAGCCTTTTCTGCAGCTATGGGGCATATATGGTATCACTCTTGGCTGGAAGCAGCTTAAACAATGGAAAAAACACAAACTTTGTCCAAAAACCTCTCATGTTTAACTGTTTTCCACTTTTTCTTTGGTCATTTTAGCCTTTTTGTCCAGGGTGAAGGGAGTATCTGCCATCAAACAAGAAGACAGCCGCATGTAGCTATGATGATGTTTGCTAGTTCACCTTACATGCATTAATGTAATAACGTGGTTAGCCTACTCAACGTAAATTACACACCAACAACATTAAGCTACTCACGCAGAGAAGAACGGCTGCTGCTGCATCATCATCCTCATCATTTCTGCTACACTGGCAGGGCTAGGGGCCAGGACTCTCCTCTTCGGGTTTTTGGGGGATGTTGCTAACTCCGGGTCGATAACAGGCACCACACCCGCAGTAGATGTGCTCGGTGTGAGGTCTCGCAGCAAGCTATCAAATACGGCGCATTTTTCGGCTTTAAAAAAAAAACGCTATGCGTCGCCAGGTGTTTCATCAGATTTGAGGTGTTACCTCCTTTGACAGCATCACAGTATCAGCTTAAAGCACTTGTTGCAGCTGCTGAGTTTGCATCTTTTGCTGTGCTTTTACAGCCAGACTTTGACCGCTTCGCCTTGGGCGTTTTTAATCTGTAGCTCTGCTCTAAAAGAACGTACGTACCTGGACCCGCCTACTATCCTCGGAAACGTAAAATGATTGGCTAGAATCTAAAGTGTATCACAGCTCAGGAAAATAAAGCACCGAAATGTGCGCTGCTTTTCGGTCTGGTTACTACCGTTTATGTCAGAACCGGTGCCATCATGGCACCGGATACCGGTACCCATCCCTACTCATAACGCTTTGTCACATATTTGTATCGAATTCCTTCAAGTAAGCCGTTTTCACATTCTAATTAGATGTTTGTAGGTTTTGCCTGAGATTATTCAATGAAGCATTAATCCAGGAAGATAAACTTAAGAATGTAAATAGCAGCACAAATCAGTCTACGTTATTTTTAGACTATGTAACGTGCTCGTTTTTCCTCCAGTTTGACTCTCGTTGATCTCCCTGTGTTTCCTCCTTTCATCCTCCAGGCCATCTGCACAGAAGCAGGCCTCATGGCTTTGCGAGAGCGCCGTATGAAAGTCACCAACGAAGACTTCAAAAAGTCCAAGGAGAACGTTCTGTACAAGAAGCAGGAGGGCACGCCAGAGGGGCTTTACCTCTAACCTTGAAACATTTTTGTTTTCTCTCATCCTCCCCACCCCATCACTATCTATCGCTGTGTGAAAGAGAGGAGGCAGCAGCTGAGTCGCCTCCTCAGAGAGTTTGATATATTTTGTGCATGTCATGTCTGGCTTATCCCGCTCTCCTTTAACCGTTACGTGTTAAAACAATAAATGACAAAATATAATATCTAATCACTGCGTGTTCTCGTCACTTTTTCTTTCACTTTGCTGCAGCAGCATCTACTTCCTGTAGTCTTCATTGGTTGGCTACAACATTTTGAGATATTCACATGAATTATGAGACTTCTCCCGTTGTCCCGAGTGTCATAAACAGTCCTGTTAATACACAAAGTCTTGTTTTGTGCGTTCTCCATACGCAGCACAGCACACTGGCTATTTAGATTCTCAGAATGTTTATGAAACGCCCTGATTGTGATGTTTCACTCAGCCGTCACCTCCAGGAGCTGCGTAATGTCACTGCACTAATGCCCAACTTTTTAAGTGTTTAGAGAACGCAGAGTGGGTTTTGGTACATGTTTGTTTGTGCGCACAACCCCCTCCCCTATTTAAATCAGCCTCCAAGTTAAGTAAATCCAGCTAAGCTGCCCTTGCTGCAGTGTGACACACGGAGAGCGGCAGCGTTGATTTAATTCCTCTTGATGTGGAGCCATGTGTAACTCGCTGCTCAGCAGAAAGTGGCCCCATGCAGCACGGGCATCAAACCACTCACCGGGCTCCAGCGAGGACCGAGCTGCTGCTGCTGTTCTGCAGCCCCCTCCTCGCAAGCTCTCTCGCCTTATTAAATCAGTCACGCATTTCAACTGCAGCTCATTCAGCAAATGGAAGAATTGAAGGGGGTAAAAAAAGAAAAACATTTAAATCAAGCGCAGCGCGTTTGGGTGCCGGCAGATGGGTGCCGTGTTTTATAATGAGACATTTGCCCTGTCAGCTCAAGGCTGGGGTTGGGTATTAACAGCCCCTGTGAGCGCGTGCACACACTCACGCGCACACACATGCACCAATATGAGCTGATGCAGCTGGGTGTCGACACACTTTGATAGTTTCCATTTAATGTGCTCTCACAAAAAACAACAAAAACCCTGAAGTTCCCGCATATTAGAGAAAAAAAGAACAAAATGTTGCATCAGAAATGCCTTTAATTGTCTTTGTGTTGGTTGGAATATTTAAATGCTCACTTATTTGCCTTACAAATCTTGTATCAATGTATTTGTATATTTTAAACAGCTCAAAGTCTTTCCTAATGGCTGACTAATCATTCTCTGATACTGCCTCAGGTAAGCCCCAGATATCCCCCCTTATTTTTTTTAAGAACATAAAGGTTTAAGGTGAGAAAAGGGGATTGTAAGGCATACATATAAAACAGCAATATTATGTTTCATATGCCATTTGTGCTGGAAAACGCGGTAAATAACCAGCAGAGCTCATGCTTTCACCTCTGATTCTGCAAAGAGCAAACAATTTAAAGAAAAGAAACAGATGCAAAGCAGTAGCAGGAAAAATGTATATCTGCTTATGTAATGGCCATTTCTCCCGTTAAACAGGGCGAAACACTGAACAAATTCAGTAAGAAGTCACGATTAGTTCCAGCAGATTAACAAATGAAACGGCTCAACTTGAGTTAGAGTTACTCGACCTGATGAGAGGGCTGCGAGGAGCCCGCTGGAATACATAGACGCACTATGCTAAAGCTTCCACTCAGATATTTAAGAAGATATTTAAAGGATGATCTGTCTTGGTGACCAGTTCCACTGCTACTCTGTAACTGTAGATATATTAATCATATCTAATTATAAATACAGTCATAATGACTGCTGCATCATATGTTTTTTTGGGGGGGAGGGAGGTTGTATGGAGAAGAGTCTTAATGTTCAAAGTTCTGCTGTTAAAATAGCTTTGACTGTGATTTAAAACATTTTGGGGCCTTGTATCAGTTTAGTCTCAGGATACCAAAGGTCTTCTGTCTCTAAGATCAAGGTTGAGAAACAAAGCTGCGACTGATGAAACATTTCAGCACGCTGTCATCTCATTGTTAGAAATGGTTTATGAAGGATTCATACCCTTCATACGAGGCATTTTTTGTCCTTATGAAGTGTGTGGCGTCCTCCTGTTACCCGCCTGGCTGCTGTAAACAAGCGTCCAACATTTCTCCACTTTGTCCGCTGGGTGGTGCTTTGTTGTCGGGCACGCTTCACACTCTGTGGCGGGGGTCTTGGTGGTGTGTGTGCGGACTCTTGTGACAACACTGCGATGCCGTCTGCTCTGCCAAATTCTGCACCGTCATTCCCACCTGCCCAAGTCACAGTGTTATACCCAGGAGTCAGCCACTGCTATTACTAAGAGTAATAACACAGGACGGCTCATTTTAAACCCACTCCCCGTTGCTCGTCTGCGACCGAAAACAAGCAGCTAGCAACCCCGCCGTGCTTTACTGTTAATTTCGCGCAGGCCTTCCAAACCTTTGTGGCAGCCAATAGCAAATGTGCGCACTTCCCATATCGAGCCTATTAAATGTTTACCCCTCGCCAATGAAAAGCCGTCGCTTCTCCTCTCGCCTCAGTCAAATTTATTATCATACAAAATAAATAATTGCTTAAACTCCTCGAACAGCGAAAGCGAGGCTCTGAAAGGCGCGTTGTTTTTAAGTTTTATGTATTTGTACTTATTCTGTTTCCATCAAGTGCCACTGCCTGGTGCAATGCAGGTCCCGTGTAGCCAATCGATGGTGCCGACACATGGAGTATAATATTGCAGGTCTGCAGCGGCCAATCAGAAGCGACCTCACACACCGGCACAGCAAATCTCCGGCGTCAACCGGGCTTCCTACACTGGCGGTATCCTTCCGCGACTGCAAACTAGTACCCATATTAGTAAAACATTCCTGCCCCTAGAATAATAATAACAATGTAAATCCTGAGCTATAGCTGGTAGCGTCAAAATTTCTTGTAATTTTTACTTTACAACTCATCATTATATAAAACCAGTGAAGTTGCCAGACTTCAACAGTTCCGATCTTTTTTTAATTTAAAGACACAGTTTTTTACCACCACACCGTGAGTTTTGAACATTGAATACTAGATTTGTTACCAATAATAAAATAAACTTTTGGTTAACGCTAATTATCAAACTGTAGGAAAGGTTTTTACAGTGTTTCCAGATAAGTATCAATCACTGGAAACAATTTACTAGTGCATCCTATCCTCTGAAATGTGGCCTCATCTTATTCTTGATAAAGATTAATGGTTTGCTTCACACTCCTTCTTTTCTACTTAAAGTTAATTATGGTCTTTATATGCATCTTAATGGCTCCATAAATAGTTGGGCTTAACTTTAATGTGCTGCTTTACTGCTGCTTCATTCAGTTATTGCCTAAAAGCTCCCAAGGGGAACTAACCATGTAAACCTATAAGCAATATTAGTCTGCATTAGTCAGCAAACATCCAAGTGAGTAAAAAGTAACATCTAGAAATATTTATTCAGATCATGTTTACTAGCAGGCTCAGAATTTCAACAACATGGGCAGCAGTGTTTGTCTGCATCAAAAAGAAAAACAACAACACAAAACGTAGAATAATGTGTAAAATAACTGCACGTCTGCCACATCCCAAGTTGTGTAGTTTGACACGAGTGCAGGGACGCTCTCTCCATGTACTGCAGGCGTTTTGGCCCCAGTGATTGACGTGTCCACTGCTGGAGGCCCGCGTCGCTGTTGCTGCTGCAACAGCCCTGAATTGAAAATAAGGAAGTGAGTGATCAGTGCTAGTGTGGCGGAGGGATACACGAGGCAATCCCCATTCTAACCACGGCCAATACACTCACTCCTAACCCGCCAGTGGAACTCCATCTAAGGAACGACTACACTCCTAGTCTGCCTCCACAGACCAACAAGCACACAACCCATCCAACATGGTATGTATTGTCATTCATTCCGTTTAGTAGTGAAATGTGTTTTAAACGTAGGGAAAGCCTGCTTATTAGAAGCGCAAACCTACCACATGTGTATGTTTTCTCTATTTACTGTTTAGTCATTGATTCCTCTTATCAGCTATCCGGTATGCGCGGAGGAGGCGGAAAACGCCCGCCAGGCGCATTTTTTTAAGCTAGTGCATGGGACAATATGAAGTACACTATTATGTGTTTTGTCTGTCCGTTTTAGTGACTTTCTAAATGGAAATACTGTCCACTTCCAAATGGGTTTGCTTTATGCTTCATAACTGCGCAATTCACACAGCATTATTGGCTATTCGGCTATATGGGGTCAAGTAGCCGCTTCACGGCTGCACGGTGCATATCGAATTAATTCTTGGACTAGTTTAACCGGTATCGGTGTAACTAGCAAGCTATTCTGGGTTATTACGGCATAATTCTGAAGCGAGTTAGGGTGCGTTTTTACAATCCGCCTGAGGAGCACACCTTACCGAGAAGCACACCTATCGTTCGGAGAAACGTAGCCGAGGCATAAAGCGCTGTTTCCCCAGCCGGGAGAAGCGTGTTTGAACAGAGAAGCGCGGTAAATTTCGCAACGTGAACGCAGCACTGGTAATTAGAAGGAAAACGAACCGGCTGCGTTTGCTTCTCCCTCCCTCCATTTTTCTTTCGTTCTTTCTTTTTTCTAGGTTGCACCACCTTGTTGGTGGAGCCGAGCCGTGTCATGATGGGGAACGGTTGTTGTATCTCGTCAGTGTTCCGCAACGGAAACTGACCATATTTATGTAATTGCAAGGTTATGGCTACATTATACGTGTCATCCCGGCCTGTAAACAACCACTAATAGACGCAATTCCACCTTTAATGCATGCAGCCTTTACTGGTGGTTTATCGTAAGCGGGGTTATCTATTTGTGTTATGGTGGCTGATTTGCTTGGCTCTTTGCAAATTTTTCTCGATGTTATGCAAATGTGGTGCCTGTGTGAGTTGTCCAAGAAGCTCTTTGTGGCGCTTGGTCACCGCAAAAAAAAAAAAAAAAAAAAAAAAAAAAGGCATCAGCAGCTGGAGAGTTCAGTCGACTTTTTCCAAAACCAGATGTTGTGATATATGGGAAGTGGCAGGCTTGCACTACAGAATGCAGTAACCTGAATTCTGTGAGGGGGGGGGCAACTAACAATTTTCACCAGATCCCTGAAGCCATACACACTCTTGACATCTGCAACCAGCTAACGAGGCTGAGCCTCTCTGCTGGCTGTGAGGAGAAGTTAACAAGTGGAAATGATCTGGATGTGGAAAAGAGGCCTTCAAGCTTAATCCATTGATTATCGGGCTTGATAGCTCATTAATGGCTCAAGGAGGTCAAGAAGCTGTAGACCTCCTCCAGCCCCTTTGCTGCAATCAAATACCCCATATATGGTAACAAGCTGTGATGCAGTTTCATGTTGCAGCGCAGTGCAGTAATTGGAGTGTAAAGGGGAATAGTTGTCCCCGTGTGTCAGCCGCTCTGAAAAGTTTAATCCACGGCCGTAAGCCCCCTTGTCTGCATCAATACATGCGCTGAAGTGGAAACAGACTCTCCCATTGAGGTGGACGTATCGAATATGTAGCGGGACCGGGCTAAGGCCCTATCCTGTTCCTGTTACGCGCTTGCTTGCTGATGCATGTTTAGTAACTCAGTTGACATCCTATCCAGTGCAGTGAATAATTTATACGCTTGCCGACAACACGTAGCCAGGTCCCGTGTTCCCAGTGTGTGGCGGCAATGAAGTACAATGGAGTACCCGGTCACCTGCCACCACCAGCCATATGGTGAACGGGCGCCCCCATTGCAGGGTGTTGGGAGCCTGGTGTTGTTTACACCATCCTCCCTCCCATTAGACACAGCTCGGCCCTGAGGCCTCAATGTTCTTTTTCTCTTCTTTTTTTTGTCCAGCCTCAAAGAGAAGAGGTGCTAAATGTGCTGTGGAGCTCAGTGCTACTATAGAACAGGACTGTGTGTGTGTGGCATCTGTCAGACTGACAGCTGGTTCTGCACCTTTCACTTGGTGAATGCAGAGATGCTAGCTCAGGAATTGTTAGGGCACCTCGGTGACAGATGAGCAGCAGCAGAGAAACAAAATGCACATTAAACATTGATAACAGGCTGTTAAAGAAGAAGATGATAGTTGTTGGTGTTCTCTTCTGCTATTTTGCATCCCCTATCTAATTAAATCAAGTATGAACATAGACGGATGCAGTGTTTGTACAAGCCTGATAAGGAAGTGAGAGCTAAAAGATATTTTACGCTGGCCCAGGGAACTGTCTCCTGCCTCCCGCAGTCCTGTTTGGAGTGCATAGCTAGGGCTGACTGCCCAGGCAACAGTGGGAGTGGTTGACCCACTCGTGCCAGTGAATTATTGCCAGCAGAGCACACCCCATCCCCAAACAAGCCGTTTTTAACACCGGAAGCCTGGCAGCAAACATGGCTGTCCATAAGACAGTGAGGATGGTGAATCATTGGGAGTTTCCTCTCAACAGTATGCCACATATGGAGAGAGAAGAAGGGACACACAGAGGAGAAAAGGTCTGAAGGAGGAAATATTGGCAGAGGTACAAGTGCCAGGGAAAGGAAGAGATGGGTCAGTAGTGAGCCCAGTGGTGCTGCGGCACCATGAGGCCCCAACAGCTTGGGCCTAAGCCAGGAGAGGTTCCATAGTACTGAGTCACCAGTGCCCACACCCTGCCCGCTTAGAGAGACAGCACGAGCAACACAGCTTGACAAAGAGGGTGACTAAGGGAGGACTGGAAGGTGGAGTCATGAACACAGTGAGAAATTCACACAGGGGTTAATAAGGGACAAAAAATGCAAAGAGGAAGAGAGCAGCAGCAGAACTCAAATACAAAGATGAGACTGAGAATATCGGTCGACCCAAGTGGCACGTCAGCGTCGGGGAGGTTGCTTTTGTCTCTTGACATTTCCTATTCCATCAGATGGAAATGGAGACAGGAGGAGGGCAGAGGCAGGGAGGGAAGAAAGAAACGTTGTGTTCAGAGCAGGTTATTGAGTCAGGTCAGCTGATTGTACGAGTGCTCGCGAGGTTCTCCGTGAACCCCTTGCTGACTGAATCGATCCATCTCCAGCCTGCTGCTACTGCTCAAGCCGTGAGGCTTCTTTCTTTGGTGAAAAGTTAAAGGTCATCTGGCAGCACATTGTGTGGTGATCTGCTAAATTGTATCCAGTCAGAGCAAATGTACGAAGCAAATTTGATTTACTGGTTTAACTGAGAAAAACAAGATGCTCTCACTCCCAATGTGAACGTCACAAGGGTCAAATCGCCATAGCTACGGCGTATAGGTACGACTCGGAGGGCGTGTTTGTCTGTACCCGAAGCAAAATTACATGTGCAAACACATAAACACACTGATGGGTTGCAGGAATTCGCTTTGAGGCATAACCGGCTACTCTGACTAATTCACAGGAAACATGGGGGTGGAAAGTATTGGTGTTGAGGAAGAATGCTATTAAAAGGGACTCTGTGTATGTGTGCGCCCTAGCTTACTCTTCCATGTTTGTCTGTGTGTGTTCCTTCCTCGCTGCCAAGCACAATGATGTCAGAGCGTTCTGCTAACAATACTAATAAAAAACCCAAAATCATGTTTTATAAGGCAGAGATTGGAGGGTACCGGAGGGAGTTATCTGCACCAGTAGCTTCGTATTCACACTTTTACAGCTGAAGGTGTTTGTTTGAAATCGCTGGCTCTTTTTACAAACAAGCTTAATAAATCTATGTAAAAGGTTGTGGTGGATGCTCGGTTTCAAGCCATTTAAAGTATGTGTGAGTCACTCTAGCTATTAAGACCGCTCCAGCTGGCACAGCGAGCAGGGCTGGTAGGGCAACCAAGCCGGGCCAACCCGCCAGGCCATTCTTCTTGTTACTACGGTTATGGAAAACACGCCGGCACTGATATGTCCTGAAACAACCCCGCCTAAACTTTGACTCCTGGTCTGGAGGCAGCACTTAATCAAATTTATTGCAGTATCTTGTTACCCAGCAGTCCTTCTTGTGAGGACTGCTGTGGTGTAGCCTACTTTTATACACGAGGACGTCAGTCTTATGGAGCCACTCTTCGGCTGGAAATTACATTTCATACATCACCTTCACGTAGAGCTTTTATGTGTTAGCTCTGTGCCAGTCTTACAAATACAGCCTTGACGGTATGACGGTAAGCCTCCGCTCTCACTGTGAGCAAAACCTGATTACTAGCGTTTAGCCTCAGTTTTATAGCATTACATTTGAGACTTACTGCCATGTAATTGGCAGTTAACTATTATATGAGAGAACAAAACACTATTTTGATAAGAAATATAAGGAAACCCATTTGGAGCATTGTTGTGGGTTGGTTTTGGCAGCCCCAACAGGAGCTCCTAGCTGAAGCCACCCAACCCCAGAACACTGTGGCCAGTGTTTAGCTGTGTGGTGGTTGCGCGGTGGGGATGATGAGGAATGTAATGACAAAACTACTTGGGATTTGCAATCTTTGCCCTGTGACTAAGACTTGTTTGTTTGTGACAATAACAATCCGTTTCCCCCCCAACCACACAGGCTGACCAGCTAACAGAGGAGCAGATTGCAGGTAAGAACAAGCAGTTTTTCCCTACTTCCCCATTGGTACGATGTTCCCTGTGCGGATCACTTCCATGCTGTAAAGTTCCAGAACTGAGTAAGGAAATGTCTCCCATTAGCTGTTCTGGCTGTTTCCATGTTGCTTATAGGGAACATGAAGTGAAGAACATTGAAAGCTTCGGCACCCGCCCTCCCTCAGCAGATCATTATCATTTCAAAATGAACAGGACATAAGGGGAAGAACTATTTGCAGCAATCATAAGTCAAGGCTGAAAGCCGTGCAGCACATAGACGGTTTTAAAGCCAAGCTTAGGAACAGTTTCAACTGAGGCACCTTGATATTCTTAATAATAAATGATGGGAAAAAGTGAAAGCTGCACAGTTTCTTCTCACTCAAAGCCCCTCTGTGGCTAATTAGCTTGTGTTAAGCCCTCAAGGCTGATGCTCACTATTGCCTATTTTCAATCTCTGGATGGGTTTTTATGGCCTGTAGTTAAGAAATCTGCTCGTTCAAAAGATAAAAACAGACACTTTTCCCCACTTCCAGTCTTATAAGACCTCTTTGTGCAGTCAGAGCTCGGCACACGCGTGCATTAGCTTTGCAGGTTAGTTAACACCTGTAGTTGAGAATCAGTTGACCTTTCTAGACCCGACCGCAGCGTCCCAACACAACCTATTCTCTAACTGCACAGCAACAGCGATCTAACTGGTGCTCTCACCTCCAACCCCCACAGAGTTCAAGGAGGCTTTCTCCTTATTTGACAAGGATGGTGACGGCACCATCACCACCAAAGAGCTCGGCACCGTCATGAGGTCGCTGGGCCAGAACCCCACAGAGGCTGAGCTGCAGGACATGATCAACGAGGTGGATGCTGATGGTCAGTATACTCACGCTTCATTTCTTGGCATTAGACTAACAAAACTGTGTAAAGTTACTCATTACAATTATGATTTGTCAGTTCAGTACATGCCTAGGTGCCATATAAGGCACGCTAGTGACGTTTTCTTGATTGGTTGAAAAAGTACTACCCTAACTTTATGTTGACGATTATCACTTTTATTGAGAATTTTTTTAACCCCGTCTTTGTGCCATAAGGTGAAGAGTTTGTGTTTGATGTGATAAGTGAACAATAATGTTTTCCAAATCCAAACACGACACAGCCGACTGGAATGAGGGATGCACGTGGATGTTATTTGTGGTACGGTGCGTTCAGGCTACAAAAATAAGACTTATGTTCTAAACCAGGGAGATGGGTTTGAACATTTGGGTTAATATGATCCTTTCCTGTAACGGCCCCACTTTTAATCAACAAAATGACCGGCAACAGAGAAGCAGCAAAAATTACACAACTGCGACTCATTTGCCTGAATACAGTTGGACATAATTTAACTGATTTTCAGGAGTGGGACTTCACCTCCATGCAGACCCCTTCTGTGGACACCACCCCCACGCTGCACGCTGTTCGTTGTTGGTTTGGTGGCCCACCCACACACCCACCTTTCCTCTGTTTTTCAATTCATTCACTTCTCGTTGGTACATGGGGATCTGCATCCAGTCCCCAGACTGCAGCCTCAATTCCTGTTCACGCCATCTGCCATTCTGTACTAGAAACACTCTCAAACCTAAATGAGGATGTGGTCCCAGCTAGGGAAGAGAGATTTGTCTGTTAATTTGATTGGATGGTCTAATGGGGTGGGTGGGATTTTAATTTCTAGTTAACATTTCATTGCGTGACTTTAGCGATAAAACCTCTGTTACAAATGGACGAGGGATTAGTTCGACCATCCATTACGGCCCTTTCTCGAAACGCATCAGCGGTGCCGTTGCCCACGTCCCTCCCTTTTCTGCCAACTGTCAACCAACTGTCCGAGCCAACTGTCCGGCCAGCCTTATCTTTAGATGACGTATCCTCTCTGTGTCAGCAGTTTAGTCACCGTGCGTTCAGCTCCATCACAGTTGTCAGTGTCACGCATATGGATGTGCACGAGGAGTATTCAGTGCTGCGTGTCGAAGGCTCGGCGTTACCGAGCTCGTGTTGAACCACCGTCGGCTGACATAATTCTTTTCTCCCGTGCATCCGTCCCTGCACTGCAGCGTGAAACAGAGTTAGAGGACAGGAATCCAAGTTGTTGGCTAGTAGCTCAAAAGTTGTCCGTCCTTGAGCTGCACAGGATGTTAGCTTTCAGTGGGGCCTTTACCTCAGTGCTGCTCTGTCAGCTTATAGGATTTCGTAAATGGGAGCACATTGATCAGGACAAATCAATTGCGTCGCAGCTTGGCTGCCCCTTTATTGAAACGTCCTCCCGCAATCCTTGATGCCCTCCCCTTCTCTTACACCCAAGAACGAGCACACACACACACACCATCACTAACATCCCCTTGTTCTGCCTCTGCCTCCCTTGGCTGATGCAATCTAGGTCAGACAGCAGCGAAGCTAGTAATGGAAAATAAAAGTGGTTACATAAGGCCTCTCTGCGCTTTGCACATCCAGTACCCACATCAGCAGCCATGGGATGTCAGCTGGCCCATTGAAAATCAGCTTTATTTACCAAACAAGGAGGCTGGGGTAAAGAATTACAACAAATGGAGACAGGATGGACGGCTTTAGCTAGAGACAGCACTGCGTCGGTGTGGTATCAGATAGAAATGCCGGTTTTTAATTCGCCACCGCACAGAGTTGAGCACGAAAGCATAACCACACATGCTGCAAAACACCCGGGAGCTAAAAGATCACATCATGTTTAAGACAGGATAAAAACAAGCGTAATTATGAATTAAAATACAAGCTTTAGCTGCAGCACATCCCTCGTCATCATTACACAACCCGACCCTTCCTTCCCGGCTCTGGGATGGAAGCTGGCTTTATGATGCAGGAAAATCCAATGACCGCACACAAATGCCGAGATGCCTCAGCCTTCTATAGTTTGCGTCAGCACCTCTTATGTGTAATCGCACCATCTCCCACTCGGTTCACTCCTTACATTCTCTCCTCTTCACATCTCCCTCATCTCCAGCTCCCTCTCCACCACCCACTCCCTCCCTCCCTCTCTTTTTTCTCTCTCTTTATCTTACCACCCTTTTCTCTTCCTCTTCCCATCTGCCTTCCTCCATATCTTCATCCATCTGCTTCTCCCCTTCTTCCTCATTTGCTGTTGCAGCTGGCCTGAGGTGCAGCTGTACAGATATCGCTCAAGGGCTACCTCTCTTGTTATTTTCCCCCTTGGATTGTGGTCCCCCCCCAATATCCATCTCTCCCAACCCCCCAGTGGCAGCATGTGTTTTCCCTTCGGTGCTGCTTGATGTCTCTGTGTTAGATAACAGGTCCTTAGATTGCTACCGCGGGCCATGAGATCGCCATCTGCCCCATCACATTACGACATTCCTTTTTTGATATACGCGTCCATCCTCTTGTTCACTCCAGCTCTCCCTCTAAGGCATGCTCTGCCATTGGTTAATCTGCCCACAATCCCACCCCAGGGCTAATCCTCATGGTTACTTTGCCCTCAGTGTCCCTGACCTTTATTTCAATTCCCTCATAAATCTCTGGGTGTTTTTTGTCACTTGTTAATGGAAATACATTTCCCATAATTCTTAGTGATTCTTCAGATCTTGTAATAGATCTGGAGATCTGTTACGTCCCCCACCAGCTTTCCCAGCCTCCTCCTTATGGTGTTATTGGTGCGCCACTAAGCTCCCCATAGAGCCTTGCACTGTCAGGAATGTCTGATCCTTTGGTAATCCTGTCTTGACAACACCTACATGGATATTGATCGATTTGCACACACATGCATGTGTCACTAGCACAGCAGCTACCATTTGCACCATCTGGAAAGCAATCGCTGGTTCACGTGTGCCAGATCTTGCACTTTTTCTGCAAACAAAATAGCAGATATTTTACAGGGAACAGGAGCAACAAAGATGGATCGGAGGGACGGAGCATCCAGACTTGTGTCCTTTTCTCGTTCTCCCTCCAGCCTCAGTTTGTGACTGTGGGGCCACAAGAGATCTTTCGATACATGCAGGCTCCTCGAAGGCAAAGCTGCACAGTACACTAAATGTCTGCATTATGGATGACTGCCCATGGGTCCCCTCGCTGCAATCCTGCTGCGTTGCTTATAACATACGCAACATTTTCCAAGGGCTTCCCCTAAGGAAGAAAAGGAAACACATACATACACAGAGTCACCCTCACACCCTCCTCCTCCTCCTCCTTCAGTAGATATGTTTAGCACAGCAGTAAAGGTGTATGATAAAGTATTTTTGAACTGTTCAGCCTCAAGCTTCACTGTCAAAAGCATCTTTGAAGAGCAGCCGTGGCCTAAATGCTAATATAAATGTTTCTGTGATACACCGCAGCAGAAGAAGGACATAAATTAGTATTTTTGGTGCTTTTCATCAGCTAAATGCTGCGTTGTATCACGTCTACTTATCAGTGTTTGCTTTTACGTAATTGCAGTTTTTCGCTGATTAAATTTGATCACCCATTGCAGGTAATGGAACCATTGACTTCCCAGAGTTCCTGACCATGATGGCCAGAAAAATGAAGGACACAGACAGCGAGGAGGAGATCCGCGAGGCTTTCCGGGTATTCGACAAGGTAAATAAGCTTTTAAGAGCATCATTAAGGAATTACAGCACAGCGTCCGCGCTTTCCAAGCTGAAGTTTTGGTTTTGGTGGAACAAGAGGTCGACGGATTGTTAAATAAATGGTAAATGGCCTGTATTTGTATAGCGCTTTACTTGGTCCCTAATGACCCCAAAGCACTTTACACATAATAACAAATAAGCCCGATAATTCAGAGCAGGGAGAGCTTTTTGTTTTCTTTGTCTTTTTTAAGATTAGAGTTTTAGAGGGAGAAGAAATGCAGCAAATGCTTTGGTGACGCAGGGACTGAATGGCATTTGGATGCATGTGGATGCGCCTTAACCTCTTGGTTATTAAGTTGCATGATAATGTATATTTAGTACAGCAGGCCAGGCTAGTGTTCAATTAAAGCAGAGCTATTCTATTCATTTCCAGCTCAGTGGTTTTTATTTTGGACTCTACTACAGTAGTGTTAGACAATCCACACTTAGTTGTCTTGTTCGTGGTCATTGTGAAGCTCTCAGTTCCTCCTCTGAGTGGAACAAGCTGCCTTTCTTCCTCCTTTAAGTCAGCCTTCTTCTGATTGGCTGCCCTTCCTAAACAGAGTTTGAACAGCAGGTGGGTTGAACTTTTTTGAGATGACCATATAAGGAATATCCTATTTCTTTGACATGAAGATCTAAGAATAGAATAGGAGCATCTCCCATTGTAACAGTAGCCTGTATGTGACAGAAAATAGACCTGATGCAAAGAAAAGTGTCTGTTCTTTTACTTCCTGCTTGCGTAACGCCTTCTCCTTACTTACTTCCTCCATTTTTACCTGAGCAGTTATCAGCCTGCGGGGTATTTGTTTTACTGCTTGATGCGATTGTTTCCGTGCTCCGCTTCTAGGACGGAAACGGCTACATCAGCGCCGCAGAGCTGCGTCACGTCATGACGAACCTGGGAGAGAAGCTAACGGACGAGGAGGTGGACGAGATGATCAGAGAAGCAGACATCGACGGAGACGGACAGGTCAACTACGAAGGTAAAAGCCTGCGACGAGCGCGAAGGAAAGTGCATGCTAAAATGTCACGCTACACAAATAGCTTTAGTTTCTAGGCCAGGGTGCGAGCTTTTATTAAACAGGGAGAACGGAGCGCTTCATTTGCCGAACTGTATTTCTCTGAGGGCGACCGCAAGACAAGCCAGCCGCACATTATATTAGTTATTAGATGGGGGGTATAGATGGAGCCTGCTGAAACGGAG
Organism: Neolamprologus brichardi; assembly: GCF_056152115.1. Taxonomy (NCBI): domain Eukaryota; kingdom Metazoa; phylum Chordata; class Actinopteri; order Cichliformes; family Cichlidae; genus Neolamprologus; species Neolamprologus brichardi. Next base: position 1,981,361 of record NC_142118.1, on the reverse strand, counting down.
ATAGGAGAAAGCCATCCTTCTGAATTATCATCAGTGCGCCAGGAGCCTTTTCACTTTCTCCCTCGTCCTCCCTTCCTCCCACTGTTGGTCCCCTGGCACATTACACGAGAGACTGCGCTCATTTTCTAGAAGGCTGTTGATATATTATGAACAGTCCATAAGTCCTGGCTGCAAAGTGCCCTACTTCTACACGAAAACCTCCCTTTGTTTGTTCACTCTCGTCAGTTTCACCATCACATTTCTCCCCAGCTGTAAGCACAACGCTCGAGCTTTTTAATCAAACGGGTTTAATGAGATGAACATGGAAGCTGTTTGGAAAGGGGACACTAATTAGTATGTGTGTTCTGAACCTGCTCAAGTTGATTAAAAAATTAATAAAGCATTGAACAATTTAGCAGGTGACTGCTCTTACTGGCTGTGCCAAAGCCTCGCACCCAATGTCCTCATTGTCTCTTGTCCCCTCTCTCTCTGTTTGCAGAGTTTGTACAGATGATGACTGCAAAGTGAAGCTTGCCTGCCCCGTCCTGCCCCCTCTTAGAAGAAAAACAAACAAAAAAAGGATAAAAAAAAAATCAAAATGTTTTACTTACCTCTTGGAAAAAATGTTCATTTATTCATACTGTTTCTGTATAGAAAATAATTGAATGTTGAAATAAAATATCCTTCTGTCCACACAGGAAAAATATAAAAACATACAAAAAATATCTGCATGAAAATGGTTAGTGATCCTGTCCCCTCCCCCCCGGAGATCAGTTTAGCATCAGTACTTAACGAGTAAAAATAATAACGACGAACCCTGTAACTCCCTTCAGACTAAAGCAGCAGCATTTGGTGAACTGCTTCCAGTTCCATTTGCTAGTGGTAAAGTCTGGGCTGGCCATCTCTTCTTTCTCTCTGTTTTCTGTTCTTCATGCATGCAGCTTGAGACCGGAGCACTAACCTAACCCGACCCCTCCCTCACCTCCGCCCCTCCTCCGGGCTACCAGAGCGTGCTGATTCCACTACGAGCTGTCCTCTTGTTGGTTTGGTACAGTTTTTTGTATTTGGAGAGGAACTCTGTACTGTTAAGATGAGAGAATATAACAGGTTCTAACTCAAGCGTTAAAGTGCAACGGGACTTAATGTATGCTAGATAAAAAGTGGAAAAAACACAACCCCACAATGTACAAAAAACATTTTCAAATGTTTGGCATGTTCTTTTGTTTTTGTTATGTTATTTGGACGGCCATCTTAGTAGTTGTGCGTCCCGCCCTTTGAAAGGAGGGGGGACTTAAAGAGTCTTACGGTGAGCTTTCTCATTTCTTTTTTCTTATCTTTCTTTTTCTCGCTGAGATGCAGTGTCTGTCCTCTTTTCTTGCAAGAGAGAATCACTGGCCTTCACTTTTCTTCTTCTGTTTCTCGACTCAGACGTGAGCATAGTGAGGGGTGTACTGTGTTCGCAGCGCATGCTGTCAGGAGTGTCGGCACACCGGTCTTTGCAGATGTTCTTCTGAGTTCAGTTTACATTCATTCCAAGTTGTACATGCTAGTCTTTATTTTTTTTTTCAAATAAAAGACCATGAACTTTATCGTGTCTTATGTCATTTTTCTTATGCTCGATTGTGAAAATGATCTATAAAGACAGCATAATGAGTCTGTATGTTGTTTACCGACTAGACAAATGTGTCAACAATAAATAATTCTGATCATCCTCTCCATGTGCCGTGTCTTTGGGTGGTGCTGAGAAGGACCGGGTGGTGTGTGATGCGACTTTACATGGCGGTGAGGTTTACGGGGAGGGAGAGGCAGCGGGATGTGTTTGCTTTCCCGCTCAGCCGTGGATATACATACACATCCGTGACGCCTCTTCCCTCTCGAGACCCAGCTGGTTGCTAGGCAACAGGAGCATGCTGTAACTGGGATGTTGGGGGTTTTTTGAAAAGGCAAGTGGGAGTTTGAATAAACCCTCCTGCTTTCTGCCAACGACTCCATGTTGGCTTGTCCTAGTAAGGCGAACCGGGCCGCAGCTTTTTACACAACACGCACGCACAGAGGCAACGTAACCGGGAGCAACCTCTGCCATGCATCAGTGCTACCTAAAGGTCTGAAAGTAAAGCCAGACCTAAACTGTTTTACTATATTTGGACTGTAACTTCACCGTGTTTGGAAAGAGGAACAGATGTGGCCGCGCTCCTCACACCAGCATGTATGTCTGGCAAGCTCGAGCTTGATGTGAAGACTTGCCTTAGACATATACATTGAAAAAAAAAATTCTCTGCATACCTCATGTCATCATTATCTCTGATCTGGTCTAAATTAGGTGGTATTTAGCGTCTGCGGACTTGCCTTGCCCACGTTAATCAGATAAAAAAGGAAAGGGTGGGTAACAAGAAGCAGCGCCACCCGACTACTGCCAGGAACTGGGAAGCCTATCTAATTACAGTCATGATGTTTTATTTGGAAGAAGACATAAACTCGGCTTTCCTGCTTTGCCCCTCCCTGCAGTATCAGATGAGCTAATAGCAACTGCTGTTCAGCTGATTGACAGCTGGGACGTACCTCGGTTAGTCAGATGCTCCATCTGTGATTTTACTTTGAAAGGAAGATAAAAGAGGTCTTCATGAAGCACATAGACCAATAAAATCATGAATGGTGGGATAAAATAATGAAAACAATGCGCTTTTGTGAACGTCATCCTGCTGCTATAACATTAAAACTTTAGCATTAGTCTCATTTCTGTTACAAAAACTTATTTTTTAAATGTTTTTTTTTTCTTTAACTGAGCTGTAGTCTTTTTATTTCAACATGACATCCTTGGATGTGGAGCTCCTGTTTGCTACTGAGTTCACTGCACTCAAATGGCCCACACAGTCACCAGCTCTCAATCCAATACAGCACCTTTGGGACGTGGTGGAAAGGGAAAGTCACATCCTGGATGTGCAGCTGACAAATCTGCAGCAGCTGTGATAGTACCATGTCAGTATGGTCCAAAATCTCTGTTGAATGATAATAATAATAATAATAATGGATTGCATTTATATAGCGCTTTTCGGGGCCCTCAAAGCGCTTTACAATGCCACTATTCATTCACTCTCACATTCACACACTGGTGGAGGCAGCTACGGTTGTAGCCACAGCTGCCCTGGGGCAGACTGACAGAAGCGAGGCTGCCATATCGCGCCATCGGCCCCTCTGGCCATCACCAGTAGGCGGTAGGTGAAGTGTCTTGCCCAAGGACACAACGACGAGACTGTCTGAGCCGGGGCTCGAACCGGCAACCTTCCGGTTACAAGACGAACTGCCAACTCTTTGAACCACGATTGCCCCTTGATAGTAGCAAGGTGTACCCAATGAAGTGGTCGGTGAGTGTAGAATAGATTTATTTTCTAAAAATAGTGAATACTAGGAAGTAACACAGTCTTGGAGCCAGTAGCTTTAGTGACTGTAAGCTGTAAAGGTGTGCCTGCAGGTGCCTGTTCCCCCCCAGCATCAATCAACACTTAAACTAGCAGACTGACAAACAGCCTGTAAGCACTAACCAACCAATGAAGAAAAACCAAGCACATCCTCTCAACCAATCCCAGGAGAACAGGGGTGTGGTTTCAGTGTGGAGGCTGCAGGTTCTCTGGAAAAGGCCTCTCCCCCTGCTCTTTGGGAGAGGAAGGGACACCTGAGCACCCGGGGGTTAAATTAAGAACATCAATATTTCACGTGTAAATGAAGCAGCTCACTGCAGAGGCGGTAATGTGAGAGGGACTGACCGGGCACGGATATCAAGTATCAACGCTGCTGGAAAGAACGGGCACGCTTTTAAGACAGACCTATGACATACAGGATGAGTGTGTATCCTGTATATAGTAATGTGTGTGTGTGTGTGTGTGTGTGTGTGTGTGTGTGTTGGAGGGCAGGGCATGGAGCCCTGCTGGTTGGTGTAACGTCCAGCTGTAGTCGCAAGTTAAGGAAGTGGATGAGCGGAGCTGACCGAGACGTGCAATCAACATGAGAAAGCTTCTAGTACTTTCTATAAGTACCCCTACACACACACACACACACACACACACACGCTCGTTTTCACATCTTACTCAGGACATCGATTTGACATAATGCTTTCCCTGAAACCACATTTTGAGCCTCAAAATTCCACGAGTACAGTCCTCACAAAGACATTTAAACAAGTACACACACACACAGTAACACAGCTCCATTTGCACCAGCGTAACTCGGACGTTGCTATATCGACCTAAACAAGCATATTTGCCTTTGTGGTGGCTGGAAAGGTGGCAACGTTTTAAAGGCCCACCTGTCTCCAGAGCGAACGGCACAAAGCCACGAGGACTGTAATAAAGAAAGGCAGGCACGACCTTTCAGAGCGGTTTGATCTTTACCCCTCGCGCTCACGCTGTGTACGTGCGCTCACGCTGTGTACGTGCGCTCACGCGAACACGCTAATCACTTGGAGACCTGCAGCAACACAAGGACCTTCCCCAGCTGTGTTTTATGTTTTGCCTTTAGATCCGTCTTTTCTTATTTCACTTCCTTTTGCTGTATTCATGGTAAACAGGAAAGAGAGTAAAATGATGCTATTGCAGCCTCGCTGCTTATTATGGGCCTTTCAGGGTCATTTTCACCGTGCTGCACTCATGACGACTACAGAGGTGCCGGAGCAAAGAGCGAGGGGGGGGTTCGGCTGTTCTTGTGTCCTGGACTCTGCAATGCAGCGAGCTCTCCACCAGCACCATCCCACCAAACCCAGCTAAGCTCCCGCTGTAAATCAGTCCCGCTGCCTTTTCAATTACCGGGCCAGCGTCGGTCTCCGTCTCTCCAGCTCTAACTCTTTCTCTCATGTCTAATAGCTCCATCGCTCTCATGTTTTTAATCCCCCGCCTTCTCTCGTCTCGTCTTTTCTTACTGTCTCCCTCTCTTGTCCTCTCCCTCCCTCTTTCCCCCTCATTTACCTTGCTCCCTCATCTCTGCCTGCTCCATTTGTCTTACAGTGTATTTTTATGGACTCAATCACTCTTCTACCATTTTTTCTGGTCCCTTCCTCCTCCAAGCTCCCCACCCGCCCCCACCCCACTTTACAGCACGTCAGTGTCACCGTCACCATCTCTGGGTTCCTCCTCATTGGTGCCAGGCCTCCCTCTATTTACCTAGAAGAATAGGCTCATCCATCTTTGATTGTTGTGAAATATTATGGCGGTGTCACGACAACCAAGCCTCCCCGAACCTCATGCAATATTCAGAGGCGATGATATAAGATTCCTGCTAATGAAAAAAACAGCAGGCAATACAAACAGCCCTTTAATAACGGCCCGGCAGAACAGCAGGCTCCCTGTTGAGCTCAGGAGTGCAGTTGTCTGAGACACAGAGACAGAGTGAGAGACCCTGCACATCAGTGCTAGGCCCCTAGGGTGGAGGCACCAGCACCCAGCACCTGTTTGCGCTAAAAAACCCCCACTTCATTAGTACCATGGACTTATCTAGAACACATGCATGCAAAATACTGTTTAACATGTATATAAAAAAGGAAACATATGTAGCTACTTGTCATATGAAAATGTTCCTCCATGTTTCACAGATCGTTAGAGGAGAGCCTGCATGTTGATCCACTTTTCTAACCCTGTCACGCTAAATTGCACCAGTCCACCTGCTCCCAAATCTCCATAGCAACTCAGGCTGTCGATGGAGGGTGATTTCAAACTTAGATTAACGCCGTTACATACTGCGTTAACCCGGCCGACACAACACTACAGCGCCAGAACTCTAGCCACCCTGAAACTAACCAGCTGATTAACTCTCCCCTTTGCTTCACCAACAAAGAATATCTCATCCTTCGCCTCCAGAGCGGCAGCGCTGCGGCACATCAAGCTGAAATAAAACTCGTTACTTTTTTAAACTTTAATCCGAGCAGCAGTATAAAGGAGACAGATAAACCTCGCCAAAGTAGCGCTGCAGAAAGGATTTTTTCTACTGCAGCTACACACAGCATACAAGTGTCCGAGAGCTTCAGTCTATCGAGATATCTCTGTTTTTCCTTTACAAGTATTTGGGGCTTGAAACGAGATGATAAGATCACAGTCGGTGTGTTGGAACAGTTTCAAGATCCTGCAGGTGCATCACGCCGGTCACATGACTGAAAAATGTGAAGGAGTGACAGGCCTGGAGCGTGTGAAATAAATAATCCGTTTATTTATTGGATGGCGCCACAAAACGAGAGCTGGTAGCATCAAGGTGTCTGTTTTATCAAACAATGGAAGCATATGTCGTTCCAGAAACTATATTTGCATATTGTTCAGTAGTTGTGACCACAAGATAGTTTTCCACTCCGCCTCGGTACGTCCTAAACGAGCCCTGGAACAGAGACGGTGGCTGTTTTTCACGATCGTGTCAATTTGGCACATCAACTCATTTTCTGCAGTTTTACACTGAGAAATCTTCTCAAACAGTGAAACCACTGGCCCACGCAGACGTCCACTGAGCGGTGATCCACTTCCCTGAAAGCCTCGCAGAGTCGCTCCCTTTATTCCCACTTGCATTAGGATTCAACTTCAGGTGTGATGTTCTACCAGCGTCTATGTTTTTCAGCACTGGACAACTTTTCCTGTCCTTTTTCTGCACCACCCCAAATTTGTTTCAACACGCTGCAGGCATCAAATTCAACATGCAGTAAATTGTCTGTGTCAACATTTTACTATCTTCAATTAAATACGAGGTCTATAGCTTCACACACACACACGTTAAGTGTATGATCAAAAGGGAGGGGTTGGCTTAGTGGCAGTGCATTGCGTCAACAGCAGGGATAACCCTCGTTCCTCGTTCCTTGTCCCAAATGCACAGATCAATGCAGAAGCACCTATCCAAGCACGCAGCAACGAGACGCACCAGCGGGAATAAGGAGAAGAGGGGAGGGAAGGGAAAATGACGCAGAAAAATGGAGGGAGGAGGAGAGAGGTGTCAGGGAGAAAGCGCTGAGCTGGAATCCTCCTGCCAGGGATTTCCTTCCTCTGATGTCCCCCCACCAACACCCAGACCTTGTGCTTTTTGTTTTTCCCCTTTTTTCCTGCCGTAATCTTTCCTGAGTTTGCTGCTTATTCCCAGCAATACTCGAGCACTGCAGACCCCTACCTGCACAGACCTGAGCCATGTCCTGGCCTGTCCTGTATGCAGAGCAACTCACTGCCAAGTCTCTGCAGACATGCACGACCCCGACGCTGGAGACAGTGATGATGAAGTTAATGATGGTGAGGGGTTAGGGGGAAAGAAAAGGAGACGTAAAAAGGGCAAGGGGAGATGCGAGAATGAAAAGGGGGCCAGTCTTGCAGAGGCAATGCAGAGGCAATACGATGCAAATGCAACATAATGCAGTGGTGCTGGGGGGAGGCACTGCAGATGAGACGGGGCAAGGGCGTCCAAGAGACGTCTGCTGCTGCTGAAGGCCCCGCGAGTGCTAGCAATGATCTTTGCAATGCACCCTTGACCTTGATGCATTCACTTTGTGAATTACACACTAGTACGCAATGGAAACGCGCGACAGCAGACGCAGATGAAAGCGAGAGCAGCCAGACATCGTCCCCTCCATCCCAGACGCCAGATTTGTTTGACACGGCATCAAATCCAAATTCCAGCCCTCCCCCCTCCCAGTGCACGCTTAAACATTCATCAACTCGTACGTGCGCTCTAATAACGATCCACGTACTCATGCCCGACTCTTCAATTATTCATTACCAATATACGCTCAGTCTGAGCAAAACACAAACAGCTCAAATGTACCTCGACACAAAAGAAGTCATTACTGCAGCCAGGCTGGGGTTTAGGTAACGCAGACATGGCGATCTATGCTGACGCAGTACAAACTAATACAATTTTCACAAGTAATCTTGTTTCAAGTCTTGTTAGACTGCATACAGTCAGAGAATCAGGATGCTGCTCCCTCCTCACTCGGGGTACAAGCCTGGAGAATGTTCCCTTAAATGTTAACATCCTCTTTTTCCCCTGATTTAATAATTCAATGAAGCTAAACTTAAAATGGTCTGCGCTCTCTCAGCACTGCCAGGAACAATTCAATTAGCCAGACAACGTGTTGTGACAGCCCGGTTTATGCTTGGATCCCTTATTTGTTTGTCCCGTTTGTATAACCCCTCAGCCCCAACCACCTTTCTCTCCCTCCTCCTCTATCTCGCTCTTTCTGTCAGTTATTTCTGCATCGACAAGAAAGCTGAGGCAACTAGCCGACTCAGACTTTTTCTGTCCTACTCTGACGAGCCGCGGGCCACATTTGCTGTGGGGAGAGGGGATGAAAAACCCTGCTGTCATGGGGTAGCTGGAACAGTGGGGAGAAGTGTGATGGGGATGGCGACGTTCTGCATTTGTACAATGCTGTATGTGAAAGGTGCTGACGGGCGACAGTGTGGGAAGGGCACAGCATTCGTTCCCAGGATGGGACGGCCAGCCGCCCGTCAGTGCGGGCTAATCCGGAGCTGTGTTGATTGACAGAGAGTCAGCTGTCAGCAAGAGAAAAGCGCTTTGTTTCCCCAACACACAAAAGTGTTTCTGTTCGACGGCGGCGCCCTGCATGGACACGTTCACCTCGGCCAACGGCAGAAAAAGGAGATGACTACTTAAAGGAAACGCTTTAAATGGTTAGGTTAGATGTTCTACAGATTACAGCGCAAGACAGGCTTGAAAGGCCTCGATCGAGCACATGTCATTGACACTGAGCAGCTACTACGTCATGACCAGTGTTGGTCAAGTTACTTGAAAAAAGTAATCAGTAACTAATTACTGATTACTTCCCCCAAAAAGTAATCCCGTTACTTTACTGATTACTTATTTTCAAAAGTAATTAGTTACTTAGTTACTTTTTAAAAACACGATTTACAACCTGAATAGGTGATAAAGTGATAGATCTTTCAGCCCAATTCTACTTTTTCTGCATAATCATCATACAAAATGTAATCAAATGGAAAAGTCTCTTTTTAAAACTTGTTTTATTAGTTTTAATCTTTTAACTTTATGCATCAAGCAAAAATTAAATTATCTGCAACATTCACTGACTGGAAGAAATTAGTTTAACATTTAAACCTATTTTCTGCACATTCCAGCACATAAAATAAAATATTTTGTGTGTTTACACTCAGTCTTTCAAATAGATGCAAGTAAAACACAGCAGAAAATAAATAAAGTCAAAGACTAGCGGTCCTGTTGCTCTATTTTCACCTGTAAAGCAGGAGTGCGGTAGGCGGAGGGTTACCCTGGTGCAGGTGTGCAGCGGTCAGTGGAAGAATCCGCGAGTTTCTCTGTGAGTTTCCCATTATGTCATAGCTACTTGGTGCTTGTTTGGAAGTTTAGGGGTTTTTTCGCTGTAAAAAGAAGTTTTCTTCCCACGCACAACGGACACTAATGTTTTTGTCACTTTTTATGGAATCAAACTCAAAGTAAGGTCAGTACTTCCACGCTTTAAACGCTGCACGCTCATACTCTCTCTGCACTCGATATATGATCCATTGTTGATCTGCACACAGCTGTTGTCACGAACGTCGCACTCGCTTACGTCACTGTCATGAGACATTCTTGCAAAAAAAAATCACGGTTGCAGTAACGCAGTAACGCAGCGTTCCTACGGGAAAGTAACGGTAATCTAATTACCGTTTTTGCAATAGTAATCCCTTACTTTACTCGTTACTTGAAAAAAGTAATCAGATTACTGTAACTACTGCCCATCTCTGGTCATGACTCTTAAATCTATTTACATAGTGCCAAATCACCCTCTAAACTCTTCAGATCTCACAGGACCCAAAGTTTCCCAAATCAGGAGCCAAAGATTTGGAGTCTCCAAACTGGGAGAAGGTTTCACAGAAGAAGGGCCTGAAGGCTCTGCGTCCCATTCTACTTTTAAATATCTTATGAGCCACAACTAAATCTGCAGTCTGAGAGTGAAGTGCTGTGTTGGGACAAGACAAGAGGGGCCTTGTTGTATGTGAGGACAAGGATTATAAATTCAGTTTTGGATTTAACAGGAAGCCAATGAAGAAAAGCTAATATGGGAGAAATCTGCTCTCTCTTTCTAGTCCCTGTCAGGACTCTCGCTGCAGCATTTTGGATCAACTGAAGGCTTAGGACATCCTGATAATAATGAATTACAGTCGTCCAGCCTAGAAGTAACGATTGCAGCATCACTCTGAAACAGGATGTTTCTAATCTCAGAGATGTTGCACAACTGATACCACTGAATTCTGAATGCAAATATCTGCTTACTGTGAATAAACAGAAATTTTATTCACAATAAACAAAGATTTGTGAGTTAGGCAAATTTATGAAGTGATTAGGTTAATAGCTGTATTATCACAGACCACATGTAACTGCTACCTTGACCCATCCAACTGCAAACAGATAGTAGGCTCATAGCATGTTGACTCCATCTTATTTTATCATCATCTCGACGCACCAAACCTGCTTTAACAATGGAACGTGACTGCGAGGTATTGTATGGTTGAAGCAAACAATTCAAAGTTCATTGCTCATCAATTCATTGGTCATATCACAGTCTCCAACTGCTGTTCTCCCTAGTGTAACAGTAGCATCAGGTACTGCAGTCAGCAACAATATTATAGGCAGGTTCAGACAGACTTCACAGGTGCAGAAAATAAGATAAATCAACCCAGGATCAACTCTCTTTAATAATAATAATGTATTGGATTTATAAAGCGCTTTTCAAGGCACCCAAAGCGCTTTACAATGCCACTATTCATTCACTCTCACATTCACACACTGGTGGAGGCAGCTACGGTTGTAGCCACAGCTGCCCTGGGGCAGACTGACAGAAGTGAGGCTGCCATATTGCGCCATCGGCCCCTCTGGCCAACACCAGTAGGCGGTAGGTGAAGTGTCTTGCCCAAGGACACAATGACCAGGACAGAGAGCCCGGGGATCGAACCGGCGACCTTCCGGTTACAGGTATGCTTTCCCTTTGACAACTACCACCCACTGAGACACAAGCCCCAACCCACCCAGGCGGATGCAGTGTCACATGCATATGGAAAATCTACGATGTTCAAACTCTCCAGATGTCACATGACTCAAAGACTCAAAGACGCTCCCAGAGGTGCATGCCTCGTTTTCACCTCATCGGCATTATCTGGCTTTATGTGATGATTCAACTGTCTGCACAAGTGTTTCCCATTAAACATCACCAAATGTTTTCCGTGTTTTATGTCCGAAGTGAGAAATGCAGTCAAGCATAATGCAACGTCATTGCTCGTGTTTGGCCTAATGAGTGAATGTCAAAGTCAGCTAGCAGTTCAGCTAAAAGTTGTTGAGTTCATGTGGTCTGGACCAAAGTGGGCAGACTGACAGACAATAAGCCACACTGACAGCACAGCTAAAGAGCTGAGATATCGATTTAACTCTGTTGCAAAGTTGGGCATTTTACCATGCGAGTCTTTAGGGAGGAATGCACTTTTGGAAAGACGGTTAGTAGCAAAAGTGCATTGGCTTCATTTTTCTGCTCAGATGCACCAGACTGTGTTTACCTTTGTTTATATGAGCTCTTATTTGCACTTATACAAAGAAAAGACACACAACTCTGAATAAAAAGAAAAACAGAATCTAAACAAAACATGGGCTGCTTGGTCAAAGTCAATCTGGAAGCTTTGTTTGCTCAGATGTATTTGACAAACTGAGGAGGAAAAACTTGTTTGCTTTAAATAGCAAAGAGCAATATTAAGCTTTCTGCATATATAAAAACGTGTCTGTAGGTAGAACCAGAGACAAGGCTGGAGAGCAGCAGTGTCTTCTCCGCCGTGTCCACCCACACAGGGGCCTAGTCACCAGGTGGGCGGCTGGCAAGTCCACTTCTATTGGCCAGCCGAGAATGCCTATCCAGTGGAAACTGCGAGAGCGCAATTTTTCCAGCCAAAAGACGACGATCTCCATCTCCTCATCTCCCCGCACTAACGTACCCGTGCCGCAGTGATGAGCACGGCTGATTCAGAACAGAGAATTGCCTCGACTGAAATAGTTATGCCATCATCATCATCCTTCTTTGATAAGCACTTCTGTGAATTTAAAGCAACGCTTAAGAATTTTGAGAAGTGTGTGTCATCATGAACTTGGGTGACCTGTCAGACCTCGGCTCATTCTTACATCGTTCAAATTAACAGAAACAGATGCAGATGATGTAAATGGAAAAACAATCACACAAGGCACCATTAAAACATTTTGCTGATGGGTTCACTTATATTAAAAAACTGCTTTTGGCTGGAAAGTGATTAATCAGACTTTTGAACACCTACGACACTAATTTGAAAACCAAAAAGCCTTACTGGAGAGTTGAAAATGCTTTCATAACTACTCATTATATGACTCAACGTAGTTAATGTATGACGTTGTTCTGCAGTACAGGGGAGTTTTGGAAATTTCAGGATTGTGGAAAAGTCTCAAGCCTCCCCTCATTTCTTTGTATTTTGCTTCCAAGTAGCCAGACTGTTGTGTTATTTATTAAAATGGTCTCAGCGACGGTTTTTCAGGTTTCTGAAGGTCATTGGACATTGGCTTCTTTTTCATGTTTTTTTATCGACTTAACGTTGGTCTCTGGATCATTCATAAATAAAAAGGCTCCTAACTCAAGCAAAGAACCACATAGCATCTCTCTACAAAGAGCCTACTTTAAATTTTATACTTGGGCACTTTGTTACTAGCAGCTTGTCACCAAAGCACAGAATTAGTTCCCATTTTTTAGTTGAATCTAGAAAAATGCTTGTGAGACATGAAATAGTATTTTTGCAACAATGTGATTCACAAAGAGCAACTGGCCGGAAGCATGGCAGGTCTCGGCATAGTGAGCAGTGTGTCCTCAAAAACAATCTTAAAGTGGAGAAGGAAAGGTAGGCCTAAAAAAACAACTTTGCAGATGAACAGCATCTAAAAGTCACGTCTTTAAGAAACATATCCACAGGATCATCTCAGGATCTGAGAGATGCATCTTCAGCTGATTCATCTAATGTTTACTGAAGCTTCATCAGAAATGGTGTCAGTGGAAGAGTGGCTGTCGGAGAAAAAGTAGAGACAAATAACACAAAAATTTGAATGATTCATCCAGATTTCACATTTTTGGTTAAAAATGAGGAGGTCAGTAGAGTCATGGCAAAGGATGTCAGCTGCTACAGCTTTGGATAATCTTCCAGAAACCCGGAGAACTGTTCCTGAAACTTATTTAAAGAAATTACGATAAAGCTGTCCGAAGAAAGTTCTGATTTTACAAAAAAGGGTAAAAGTGGTCACAGCCCTCAAATTTTGCAGTTTGTGCAGACTACTGCTGCAAGTTCTTGGACCAACCACTCTGGTCCATTCAATTCAATTGAGTTTTATTTACACAGCGCCAAATCACAACAACAGTCGCCTCAAGGCGCTTTATATTGTAAGGTCGACCCTACAATAATACATAAAGAGAAAACCCAACAATCATATGACCCCCTATGAGCAGCACTTTGGCGACAGTGGGAAGGAAAAACTCCCTTTTAACAGGAAGAAACCTCCAGCAGAACCAGGCTCAGGGAGGGGCGGGGCCATCTGCTGTGATTGGTTGGGGTGAGAGAAGGAAGACAGGATAAAGACATGCTGTGGAAGAGAGACAGAGGTTAATAACAGATATGATTCAGTGCAGAGAGGTCTGTTAACACATCATGACAGAAGAAGAAAAACTCAATGCATCATGGGAATCCCCCAGCAGCCTACGTCTATTGCAGCATAACTAAGGGAGGATTCAGGGTCACCTGGTCCAGCCCTAACTATATGCTTTGTAAAAAGGAAAGTTTGAAGCCTAATCTTAAAAGTAGAGATAGTGTCTGTCTCCTGAATCCAAACTGGAAGCTGGTTCCACAGAAGAGGGGCCTGAAAACTGAAGGCTCTGCCTCCCATTCTACTTTAAATACTCTAGGAACAACAAGTAGGCCTGCAGGGCGAGAGCGAAGTGCTCTAATAGGGTGATATGGTACTACAAGGTCATTAAGATAAGATGGGGCCTGATTATTTAAGACCTTGTATGTGAGGAGCAGGATTTTGAATTCTGGATTTAACAGGAAGCCAAAACAGGAGAAATCTGCTCTCTCTTTCTAGTCCCTGTCAGGACTCTTGCTGCAGCATTTTGGATTAACTGAAGGCTTTTCAGGGAGTTTTTAGGACTTCCTGATAATAATGAATTGCAGTCGTCCAGCCTGGAAGTAATAAATGCATGAACTAGTTTTTCAGCATCACTCTCAGACAGGATATTTCTAACTTTAGAGATGTTGTGCAAATTGAAGAAAGCAGTCTTACATATTTGTTTAATATGTGCATTGAAGAACATGTCCTGGTCAAAAATGACTCCAGACTAAAGCAAACCAACCATTCGGTGATTTGACGAAGACGCAGCAGAAGAGAGAAGAATCAGCTGATTTTGCGATGTTGAAATATGATACAAAAAAATGTAGCAATCAATTTTATACCACTATTGCAACAACCATCATGTCACACTTGGGTATTTCCCAACATTTACACTATGTAGAACTTCACTGATGTACAGTATCGTTTCCTGTGTTGAGCAAAGTCAGTTTCCTTTCACCTTTTTCTCCATTTTCTCTCTAATTACTGCTTCGCAGACTAATGAGGAGGATTCTTTCTTTAAATACAAACAGCACCCTGACCCTTAATGAGCAGCGGTTTTTGAAAACATTGTGGCACAGATAGGAATACAGCATCTAATAAAAGATGGATATAGAAACCCAATATTTTATGGACACTCTTCATGAAACTCCCGGATGAGCATTTTCGCTGTTGCCATTTTTATTTTTTTTATTGTTGCTGATCATGTATGAAACAAAGAACCAACAATCACGACCATAAACTCATTAAGAAAATGTTCCAGTATCAAAATAAGACACATGTAGGTTTATTTTCTCTGCTGCTTCCTGGTGGATATTAGAAAGGATGAGCGTGTAAGGCACTGGCTGCAACCATCTCTCACATACAGTCTGTGGGCACAGATACGTAACTGGAAAAATGTTGCAACCTTATTGCAGCCTCTATCACATGACCCTTTTAAGAAACAAATCAACCACAGAAACTCTGACCTTGTCTGTGCTAGCTGCTGTTATTGTGGGAAGATAACATTTTTAATTAAAAGCTCTTTTCATCTTTTCAACAGATTGCTGGCAGGTAAAAAAATGTAGCTGCTACTAAAGAGTGTGATGGTGAACCAGTACAGCATTCGAGTATTGTGGATGCGCTTAGCATTTTCTGGATGAAACAAATGGTTGTCTAATAATATATTTACTATTTATACGTTACACTCATTTGCATATGTCAAGACCCCAATCTGAGCGAACAAATACTGAGCCAGTGAAGCCAGTATAGTGCTAATGGAGGGTCAGAGGCTAAACACAGAAGCCTACTCAACTATGAATATTTCCTCATTCTACATTTGTTTTGGTGATTAAGACTTTAAATTCCAAGTACAATTCTCCCTCTTTCCTCATAAACAGGCCTCTCTCTGCACAGTGTGCAGGCAGGGCGGACACACCTTCATCCACAGTTACCAAGAAGACCAGTGGTGGATTTGAAGATGAAAACCTGAGATGATGTCAGCAGTCTGCTGAAACTCACCACCATCGGCTAAGGTGTCTTCAATTTCCAGAGCGGCACCTCATCCTCAACAAGAGCCAGTGCCAACGATTCTGTGGCGCCGGACTGGGAAACGACAGACAGCCAAGGATCAAACGGTCGAGCGAGGGCAGGAATATTTGAGGAAGATGAACTGACTGCTAATGAGACACTGGATCCTAAATGATAACAGAGTGTTTATGAGAGGTCACCTGAGATGGCTGATGAATAATAAAGGGACCGTAGCCGTGTGAGAGCAGGATAAACTCATCGGGCTGTGGTTAGAATCCGTGCAGCCACAGAACAACATTTAGGGACTCGTGCATGACCTCAGCAGGGGCGACAAGTGAGCAGGGCAAGTAAAGGCCAACAGAGGGCAAGTAAAGGCCAACAGAGGGCAAGTAAAGGCCAACAGAGGGCAAGCAAAGGTAGCAGCGGGTCGCAGAGTGACAGCAGGAGAACTGGAACCTCAATACACTTTCAGTACTGACTGAAATACTTTAAGAGCAGGACATATCAAGTAAGCCTCCTAATTTATTCTTTATCACTCTTATATATATATAAGAATACTTCTTCAAAAGCATTTTTTTTTTTTTTTGGCTCAGGGACACATTTAAGCTCGAGGCGTTACACAGAAAAAAGCTACTTCAGTTCTCTGCTCTGGTTTGGAGATGACATAATCGTATATTCATTTATTAGTTTAAACTTTCTTCTCACTATGATGAAAAATTGAATTATTGTCTTGTCTTCTTACCCAAGTACAGAGAGAACCATAGCATTTTTATTTGTTCTTTTTTAAATATATATTTTTGTATTTAAATGTTTTTTAAGATAAGATAAGACTTTATTGATCCCACGACGAGGAAATTTTTGCATCACCTCAGCTCAGGTACAGATATCAGAAGGAAATACAAAAATACAAATAAGTACAATCAATGAAAAAAAAAAGTAAGATAATACACTATATACAGCATACACAGTTTGTGATTATGGATATGGTTGGAAATATGCAAGACATAAGCTATATAGCTTGATATAACTATTGTACCACCACTATTCCTATGTACAGTGTTGGGGAGTAACGGAATACATGTACCGCCGTTACGTATTTAAAATACAAAATATGAGTAACTGTATTCCGTTACAGTTACCGTTTAAAAAGGTGGTATTTAGAATACAGTTACTTTGTTGAAATAAATGGATTACACGGCGGTACTTCCCTGTTTCATATTGTGGCGGGTCAGGACTGTTTGGGTTTTGTTTGACAGCTACGTTCTGTTGTTCCAGGCGGCAGTGTTACGGTTGCCATGGTTACAGGGCAACGCTCTCTCTCTGCGTGTTTCCTGGGTGAGAGAGCGCCTGTTGTTGTTGTTGTTGTGCTAAGCTAACAGGCAGAATGCTACAGGTATAGCTCTAAAGAATGTAGCATCAGCAGTGTAGTCCGTGCTGCAGGGAGAATGGACTGCCATACCCGTTATGTGTCTGTGAGCGAGGGAGGGAGAAAAAGGAAAAGTACGAGCTGTCATCGAGCAGAAACGGGAGCTGGAAGCATGTAAATATAATAATAACCACTGCAGCCAAGAAGAGTGCCTGACGAGCCCAGTTGTAAGTAAGCTATTAAGACTCGACTGTACACCGTGTTCGTGTTTTCCTCTGAAACAATAAGTTCTGTTGGAGCAGCCTTTCAACGCCTCTCTCTGTCTCTGCTAGCAAAGTTGACCCAGACAACAAAGTAAAGCTAGTTTTCAGCTACGAGCCCGACTAATTAGTCAGAGGTCCCTTTACTACGGTTCGGAGCCGCGGACCTTCAGTAACAGTAATAAATCACAGCAATAGTACATTCATGTAGTTGTAAACAGCATGATAATATATTAAGTAATCCAAAGTATTCAGAATACGTTACAGAATACATTTTGGGGCATGTATTCTGTAATCTGTAATGGAATACATTTTAAAAACCTTCCCAACACTGGTGTATACATATACATACATATATACACATGGAAGGTCCATTATGTATGAAGTGGTGACCGTGGATGTCCACAGTGTCCAGTGACTCATGACATCGTGATTTAGGAGGATTTTAAATGTATTTTTCAGATATATTGACGATTGATTCTATTCTGTATTTTTACAGGCAAAGACAGATCTTTAAACTTTTCATCGTGCCCAAACAAAAGGCTAAAAGTGCCAGGGCAGTAAGTTACAAACTACTGCAGGTAGTCGACAATTCCCACTGGGACGCTCTCAGCATCCGAATGTGAGGTCAGGGATTTATGAGTCGGGCCGGCCTGAATCCAGTTCAAAAAACTGTAAATAAAAACGCACTCGAAAAAAAAGTGGAGACAGTTGCAGATGCAGGAACAAAGCAGCAGCAAATAGAGAGTCACTGACATTTTATTAATTCAATTCAATTCAATTCAATTCAATTTTATTTATATAGCGCCAAATCACAACAAATGTCGCCTCAAGGCGCTTCATAGATACAGAGAAAAGCCCAACAATCATATGACCCCCTATGAGCAAGCACTTTGGCGACAGTGGGAAGGAAAAACTCCCTTTTAACAGGAAGAAACCTCCGGCAGAACCAGGCTCAGGGAGGGGCGGCCATCTGCTGCGACCGGTTGGGGTGAGAGAAGGAAGACAGGATAAAGACATGCTGTGGAAGAGAGACAGAGATTAATAACAGATACGATTCAATACAGAGAGGTCTGTTAATACATAGTGAGTGAGGAAGGTGACTGGAAAGGAAAAACTCAATGCATCATGGGAATCCCCCGGCAGCCTACATCTATTGCAGCATAACTAAGGGAGGATTCAGGGTCACCTGGTCCAGCCCTAACTATATGCTTTAGCAAAAAGGAAAGTTTTAAGCCTAATCTTAAAAGTAGAGATAGTGTCTGTCTCCCGAATCCAAACTGGAAGCTGGTTCCACAGAAGAGGGGCCTGAAAACTGAAGGCTCTCCCTCCCATTCTACTTTTAAATACTCTAGGAGCAACAAGTAGGCCTGCAGAGCGAGAGCGAAGTGCTCTAATAGGGTGATATGGTACTACAAGGTCATTAAGATAAGATGGGGCCTGATTATTTAAGACCTTGTATGTGAGGAGCAGGATTTTGAATTCAATTCTGGATTTAACAGGAAGCCAATGAAGGGAAGCCAAAACAGGAGAAATATGCTCTCTCTTTCTAGTCCCTGTCAGTACTCTTGCTGCAGCATTTTGGATTAACTGAAGGCTTTTCAGTGAGTTTTTTGGACATCCTGATAATAATGAATTGCAGTAGTCCAGCCTGGAAGTAATAAATGCATGAACTAGTTTTTCAGCGTCACTCTGAGACAGGATATTTCTAATTTTAGAGATGTTGCGCAAATGGAAGAACGCAGTCTTACATATTTGTTTAATATGTGCGTTGAAGGACATATCCTGGTCAAAAATGACTCCAAGGTTCCTCACAGTGTTACTGGAGGCCAAGGTAATGCCATCCAGAGTAAGAATCTGGTTAGATACCAAATTTCTAAGCTTTTCAGCGCCAAGTACAATGACCTCAGTTTTATCTGAGTTGAGAAGCAGAAAGTTAGTGGCCATCCAAGTCTTTATGTCTTTAAGACATTCCTGCAGTTTAACTAATTGGTGTGTGTTATCTGGCTTCATGGACAGATAGAGCTGGGTGTCATCTGCATAGCAGTGAAAATGTATGCTATGTCTTCTAATGATGCTGCCTAGGGGAAGCATGTATAATGTAAACAGAATTGGTCCTAGCACTGAACCCTGTGGAACTCCATAATTAACCTCAGTGTGTGAAGAGGACTCCCCATTTACATGCACAAATTGGAGTCGATTAGATAGATATGATACAAACCACTGCAGTGCAATACCTGTAATACCTACAGCATGTTCTAATCGCTCTAATAGAATATTATGGTCAACAGTATCGAATGCTGCACTAAGGTCAAGAAGGACAAGCACAGAGATGAGTCCACTGTCAGAGGCCATAAGAAGATCATTTGTAACCTTCACTAAAGCTGTTTCTGTGCTGTGATGAGCTCTGAAACCTGACTGAAACTCTTCAAATAAACCATTCCTCTGCAGATGATCTGTTAGCTGTTTGACAACTACTCTTTCAAGGATTTTTGATATGAAAGGAAGGTTGGAGATTGGCCTATAATTAGCTAAGACTGCTGGGTCTAGAGATGGCTTTTTGAGTAAAGGTTTAACTGCAGCCACCTTGAAGGCCTGTGGTACATAGCCGATTATTAGAGATAGGTTGATCATGTATAAGATCGAAGAATTAATCAATGGCAGGACTTCTTTGAGCAGTTTTGTAGGAATGGGGTCTAAAAGACACGTTGATGGTTTGGAGGAAGTAATTATTGACGTTAACTCAGAAAGATCGATTGGAAAAAAAGAGTCTAACTTAACATCAATGGAACTAAGAGTAGCTGTAGATAATATTACATCTGTGGGATGATTATTGGTAATTTTTTCTCTAATGATAAAAATTTTATTTGTGAAGAAGTTCATGAAGTCATCACTAGTTAACGTTAAAGGGATGGTTGGCTCAAAAGAGCTCTGGCTTTTTGTCAGCCTGGCTACAGTGCTGAAGAGAAACCTGGGGTTGTTCTTATTTTCTTCAATCAGTGACGAATAGTAAGCTGTTCTGGCTTTGCGGAGGGCTTTCTTATAAAGCAACAAACTATTTCTCCAGGCTAAAAGATGATCCTCTAAATTTGTGACACGCCATTTCCTCTCCAGATTACGAGTCGTCTGCTTGAGGGTACGTGTTTGAGAATTATACCACGGGGTCATGTACTTCTGATTAGAGACCTTAGTTTTCACTGGAGCTACAGTATCCAGAGTCGTACGTAGTGAGGAGGTGAAATTATTAACAAGATAATCGACCTCTGTTGGGGTAGCGTTCAGATAGCTGCTCTGCTCTGTGTTGGTACAGGGCATTGACGATGATAACAGTGGCTGGATTATATTCTTAAACTTAGTTACAGCGCTTTCAGAAAGACATCTACTTTGATAAAGTCCACTCTCCACTGCTGCGTAATCAATTATTGTAAATGTAAATGTTATCAAGAAATGATCAGACAGGAGAGGGTTTTCAGGAAACACTGTTAAATGTTCAGTTTCTATGCCATATGTTAAAACCAGATCTAGAGTGTGATTAAAGTGGTGGGTGGGTTCTTTTACATTTTGAGAGAAACCAATTGAGTCTAACAACAGATTAAATGCCATGTTGAGGCTGTCATTTTTAGCATCTACATGGATGTTAAAATCACCCACAATAATTATTTTATCTGAGCTCAGAACTAAATCAGATATAAAGTCTGAGAAATCAGACAGAAACTCTGTGTAAGGCCCAGGTGGACGATAGATGATAACAAGTAAGACTGGTTTCTGAGTTACACAGCTGGGGTGGATAATGTTAAGCATCAGGCTTTCAAATGAGTTAAAAGTCTGTCTTGGTCTTTCATTAATTAATAGACTGGTGTGAAAAATTGCTGCCACACCGCCCCCTCGACCTGTGCTTCGAGATTTCTGGTAGTTAGAATGACTCGGGGGTGTTGATTCATTTAAGCTAACATAATCATCCTGCTGCAACCAGGTTTCTGTAAGGCAGAGTAAATCAATTTGTCGATCATTTATTAAGTCATGTACTAACAGAGACTTGGAGGAGAGAGACCTAATATTTAATAATCCACATTTCACTGTTTTACTCTTTGGTTCAGATGTGGATACTGTATTGTTCTTTCTTTGTAAATGTTTAAGTTGTTTGTTGCTGGTTTTTAGTTTGTTTTTTGTCTTTTTGGAAGCAGACACAGTCTCTATGGAGATGGGTTTTTGGGGGGGTAGCAGGAGGAGAGAAGCTGCAGAGAGGCGTGTAAGACTGCAACTCTGCTTCCTGGTCCCAACTCTGGATAGTCATGTTTTGAGGGGTTTAATAAATTTGTCCATATTTCTAGAAATGAGAGCTGCTCCATCCAAAGTGGGATGGATGCCATCTCTCCTAACAAGACCAGGTTTCCTCCAGAAGGTTTGCCAATTATCTATGAAGCCCACATCGTTTCTGGGACACCACTCAGACAGCCAGCAATTTAAGGAGAACATGCGGCTAAACATGTCACTCCTGGTCTGATTGGGGAGGGGACCAGAGAAAACTACAGAGTCCGACATTGTTTTGGCAAAGTTGCACACCGATTCAATATTGATTTTAGTGACCTCCGATTGGCGTAACCGGGTGTCATTACTGCCGACGTGAATTATGATTTTATTGAATTTACGTTTACCCTTAGCCAGCAGTTTTAAATTTCCTTCAATGTCGCCTGCTCTGGCCCCTGGAAGACAATTGACTATGGTTGCCGGTGTCTCTAGCTTCACATGTCTGAGAACAGAATCACCAATTACCAGAGTTTGACCCCCAGCGGGTGTGTCACCGAGTGGGGAAAAACGGTTAGACACATGAACGGGTTGGTGGTGTACCTGGGGCTTCTGTTTAGGACTACGCTTCCTCCTCACCGTTACCCAGCCTTTCCCCAGCTGCTTGGGGTCTGCCGGGGAACAGCTAGCGGGGCCAACGCTATCTTCGGCTGCACCAGCTACAGGGGCCTGGCTAGCTAAGGGTGAGTGCAAGGTGCGAAGCCGAGTCTCCAGATCAGTAATCCTGGCCTCCAGAGCTGCAAATATGCTACATTTGTTACAGATATCATTACCGCTAAAGGAGGCCGAGGAGTAACTAAACATCTGACACAATGAGCAAGAAAGTGCAGAAGGGACAGGTGAAGTAGCCATGGAGCTAACGGGTCGGCTACGAGCTAAGCTAGCGAAACAGTACAGAGACAGTGAGTGAATACTTTGGCTATAAATTAGGTAGTGAGTACACAGAAAGTGTGCTTCGGATGAAGCACGTGAAGATTATACTGTGAAAAAAAAGAATGTATTTAGAAGTTGTTAATTAAACTGCTAAGCAAATAAGCTACTCAGAAACACCACTGTGTTTGAGCAGGAACAGGAAGTGATACTATACCACAGAGCGAGCGAACACCAAGTGACAGCGCCACCGCTTATTAGCCACACCTGTTCAACTGCTCGTTAATGTAAACATCTAATCAGTTAACCAGATGTCAGCAACAAAGGGCCAGACTGCTCCTTGCTGATGGGAAGTCAGCAGTAACTTAATCATTTGCTTCACCAAAGTATGCACAAGAGCATCTCTGAACACACACCAGGCTGAACCTTGATGCAGCTACAGCAGCTAAAGGTCTGGACGACAGGCCGTGTGTCGTCTCCTGTCATGTTTAGTGTCAGAGCATCAGCACAAGAAACGGTGATGCTCTCCTGTTTGTTTGTGTACATTTTTTGTGTCTTCAAAACTGAGTTTTTCCCATTACAGTGATATTAAAGTTTGTTAGTCTACAACCAGGAAGCAATTTAATACAGTTCATTGAGTTTATGTTTTCTCTGCATTACATTTCATTCACCTGAAATTTTGTTACGCTGACACTCAAAAAACACACAATTTCACAATTGATCTCGTGTGCTGGACTGGAGTCTTTGGCAGTCTATTTCAGGTGCACGTCCCATCTTCAGAGCATCAATACAAAGTTGTTTTAGGTGATCGCCTTTGTGCAGCTCTCCACAGGGGGCTGTGTCTGTGTCTCCATCACTGTCGTCAAAACATGGTTGTCCATCCGTCCAGCACAGCTCCAGAGATCTACAGAATCAGTGCAAAGCTGTACTGAAGCTGCACCCCAACAACTCTGTCTGTTGATTTTTACTCTAATCTGTCATCAGTAATCATCAGTTCTGCAAACCGGCTCGTCTGTATAACGCAGACGGAAACCTGACACCCAGAGGAAGACAGGGAAAACATGCAAACTCGATCCAAGCAGGCTTCACACACAAAGGTTGCTGTAAGTTTACTTTGAACCCAGGAGGCTGCTCGATGTGAGACACGCTCGCAGCTCATCTCCACTTTTTCATCATTTCTCCTGATGACAGTTATTTGCATGGATTGTCTTTTTTTGGGCATTGCTGCTCCTAACCTCGGCCCAACGAGACATTAATGAGAACAGGTGTACTCTTAATGACCTAACAGGAAACTCTCACCGAGAACCGCTCACAATGAAGCGGAGTTACATCATCTGTGTACAGTACTAATCGCCCCAGAATTCGTTGCTATTAAAAGCCTGTTGGAATTATTTGGACTTGAAAATGATTGGATGACGGTGAATTCCATTAGTGCGATGTCTCTTTTCTCTGCATCTGTGCAGCCTCCATCTCTCTAGCCCATTAAAAGATGCATCCATTTCACAATAAAAGCCTTTTTTTCTGCTCCGCAGCTCACTGCATTAGGCTGCTGACGGATAAAGAGAACAGAGTGTCTCCTTATGAAGAAAACGCAGACACATCGTCTATCCGCATGCAGATGGATAGATGCATGGACAGACCAGGTAGTCGGAACTGCTTTTGCTCTGAGGGCCTTCTGTCTTTATGCATGTTCCAGTGCACAGTCTGCGGGGCTTAACATGCACCCATGAGCATCACTGAGGCTCAGCGAAGCCAGCACATAATGACGGATCGAGCCTGCTCGCTTCAGCTCGCCCTCCTTCTGAGGGTTACATAAGAATGGGAGACGCAGGCATACCGGCGCTGTTGCAGCTGGAGGTGAAAGTAGGCCTGTTAAGCCAAAGGGGTGATAAAAGTGTGTGAGTGTGTGCATGTTAGAGAGGACCATGTGAGGATGAGGGGGAAAAAGACTGCTTGAAGCGGTGGGCTGAGCCGAGGCAAATGGAGCCACTGCTGGACACGAAATTCTATTTACTTATTCATAAATCTAGACCTCGAGGACTTGTTTTCTACACACTCACTGAGTAAGTGTGAGCCTTTTATTTTTTTAAATGTGAAGCAAGGAGACATATCAGCCAGTAGGTAAAATGCAGATATTACAGAGTGTTAGTGTGTGGAGAGAGAAAAATGCTTTGTCACAGTCACGATCCATATGAACGCCACCAGATGCTACAGGACGAACCTGCAACTGACAAAAACCCAAGCTCTGCTTTACCCTACCTTTCTGACCCCCCCGCCTAGCTCCACCCCCTTACCCAGAACCCTCTGTGGAACAACATGAAGCTTTTACCAAAGACAAGATGACCTCATGAATATTCATGTCGCCGACACCGCTGGAGATGCAACAGAATTCGCTGAGCTCAGCGCTGAGAAATCCCCGTTGTGTGGCAAACATGCATGGTGGGCCTCCCTCTCTTTGTCTTTCACTCCTGCTGACCCCCCCCCGCCTGCCCCATCCTGGTGCTGAAAATATGTGCATTCATGTTTACATGGGCTGACTGGTGGATACTGGGGTCGACACGTTCTACATTTTTCCATCGAGGAGGCCTGTAGTTAAAAAACTTGGACTATATACATGCCATCCTAAGAGAATGCATAACCTCGTGTAAGGCTGACAGTAAAGTCATGAGGAAAGTTGTTCCTCAGAGTGGGCCGGGAAAGGTCAAAATTGTGCTGCGAGTTAAGAAAACACCAGTAAACAGAAAAAGCCTGAAATGGAAGTTGAATAAAACTCAAAGGAAGATGATTTTTTTTAAAAAAAAACACATGTATCTACAGTATTATATGAATCATGTGATTAAAACACATCTTTTTCCCCTCACAGCACTGCAGTGACCTTTACATGTTTTGGTTTCTGTTGTTAGTTTTTCCCAAAAAGGCTTTTGTCTTGTCTTGAGTTTTGCTTGAAGTCATATTCAGCTTTTAACAGTCTTTTGAAAATGAGTCAGAATACCTGGAGCCATACTAGTGAGTGATATCTGAGTTTTTCTTATATCTGCATATGCATTTGTGAAGATATGTTGTGAAATCCCTTATTTGGCAAAGGAAAATAATCCTTCTAAAAGTTCCCAAATCCACATCCAGGTCAATCACTTCTGAGACTGAGCCCCTCCCACCAGTTGGCTACAAACTTTCAGGTAAAACTTGCTAACAAACAGAAAAAAGTAACCAAACCAAATCAGTTGCATAAAGCAAGCATGTGTGGAAATGAGTTTAGATTATCTGCAATCCACACGTTGACAGTTGCTTCTCTTTCACATTACTAGCCTTACAAACACACACAGATCTGTGCTGAGAATCGCAGCACTGGGACAGTTTGTCACTGTGGTCCCTCTGTCGTGTTCATGAGTCAGTGCTTCATCACGTCCTCTGATGGCTCGGAGTGCTCAACAACTGTCTTTCAACGTCTCAGTTGAGAGGAGCTTACAGTACCTTAGACTAGGGCTGCCACGATTAGTCAACTATCAAAATCGTCGACGACTGATTTAATAGTCGACGTGTCGTTTGAAGCTTTGTAAGATCCCAAAAGACGCAGGAATAAGTAGTAGGATTTAAGAGTGTAATAACGGACTGAAACAGAAGATGGCAGCACTGCATGTACAAGGATGCCAGCTGCCGTTAAACCCCGAAGAAGAAGAAGAAGAAGCTGTGTCCCAGAATTCATAGCTCAGCCCTGCTCAGTTTCCAACAATGGCGGCAGCTAGTTAGTTTTAATATTACTCTTATTATTCTTTCTGGGTCACAAAATAAACGTTTAACATATTTTCAGGCGAGAATGTAGCTGTGTAAACCTCAAATATCTGCTCAGTTTATCAAGACACCACATATTTTCAAAAGCGCTCCGACGTTTTCGGAGACGTCTGTTAGCCACTAGCTCGATAGCTAGCCGGGGGCTAAGCTCACTAGAGCCGTGAGAACACCGGACTCCCGGCAAATCGTTTTCAAACCCACCGCCGTCTTTCACTACTCAGGTTAAACATGATATATAAGTCACTTAGATAACTTAAAAATGTTATTGTTTGGCTTTTTTTTAGTATTTTATTTGTTCCTGAGTAAATCGGTTTGGCTGAGATTAAAGTTATAGTTTTTACACAGCTGAATAAACGTCAAGGAGACAGCTGATTATCAGAAGTGTGAGATGCTCGAGAATTTACTCCGGTGTCCTGTTATATTTTAGATAGCAAGGAGTTTATTAAACTTCACCGAAACAATCTGCAAATTTCATTAAAATTTAATAAACTATCATCTTGTCTTTATTTTTAGTTAGCACATACCTTAAACACTTAAAGCTGTAAGCTAATGATAGTTATATAAGAGCAGATGCTGCTGGTGCAATAAGCTGTAGGTTTTACATCCAATGGATGATGATCTGATTAGTCGACTAATTGCAAAAATAATCGGTGACTAGTCGACTATCAAAATAATCGTTTGTGGCAGCCCTACCTTAGACAGAGCACAGGCAGACTCTTGATCATGAATGGAGATGACAGACAATCGGATGTCATCTTTGGAGATTTATGACAGGGCTAAGCCGAAGGCCCGAAACATTGACAAGTAACCTCATAATAGCGCTGTACTCTGTGATCCCCTGACAGTGCTGCTCAGCTCACAGCTGCACATTTCATATGAGTGACAGAAAGTGATTTTGATTTAGTGATTTTGTAAACCCATGCACTGTGTGCATATTTCTTTTGTACTGAAAGACGTTTCTGAGAATGTGGCTCAGGGGATACGTTCAACTGGATACGACAGTAAATAAAAGTGTGCAATCTTTTACACCTGCTATTCCAAACAGTTAGCTTACTAGATCCTGGTACAGGAAATCTGTCAGATTTGATATATTTTCAACAGCTGTTAATATCATTCTACATAAACAAAGAAAGGTTAAAGGACTGTCTGATTAATCAGTAGCTGTTACTGTCAATAAAGCTAAGAGTCTACATCCACGCTAGCAGATTTCTGAGGCCGTGTTAAGGCACTGCTGTGAATTGTCATCGTGATCACAGTGATGATAAATATGCATGCTGTTTAGAAGATGTAATGTCCGGCACGATCATTCGAGCTTAATATGTTAATATGCTAATATGCTAAGGGCTACAAGTACAGCTGAGGCTGATCATGTCTCTACTAACATCTCAGGTGAACTGAACAAATGATGACAAAGTTTAAGATCACAAAGTCCCACAAAACTGTTTGCTTGGTCTTCCAATAACACCTCAACACCCTACCGTCAAACTAGGATTCTTGTCTGTGACGATCATGAACATGCTCGACTCATTTCTCTTATATTTTGCTTCCATGAAGACAAACGTTTGTGTCATTTTAAAGTGGTCTTGAGCAATATTAGCACTAGTTCTCCAGGCTTTTTTGGAGGACTTCCAATGTTTTTCTTTGGACATTGGCTGCTTCTTCACTCATTTTCAGTGTAGTTATATCTGACCATTTTGAGAAGAATATTTTTTATTTGTTAAGCCATCTAGTATTGACCTATTGATCATTTAAGCACACAATACAGACAGCTTTGACAAGTGCACACATCTGTTCCCAAATGTTACTTTAAATTTATGGAAAATGCCATAAATAACACAGTTTGACAGGCATAAAATTGTATTTTTGCATCAGCGAGGTGACTCCCACAGAACCTTTAGTGGAACAGCTAGCATATTTTGGCATGGCGTGCAGTGTATCCTTAAAAAAAGTTGAGGAAACTGGACAAAAGAAGAAAAAGCTATCAACAGCTGACAAACAGTAAAAAGTTACGTTCTTAAAAAACAGGAAAAATCCAGGAAAGACCTAACAGAAGACCTGAGAGAAGCATCTGGTCCTTCATTTGATCCAGATCCAGATCAGAAATGGTCTCAGTGGAAGGATGGCTGTGAAGAAACCATAGTTAAGGAAAGAAACTGGGGAGAAGGCTGTGATGGAGGTAAAGGTAGAGGCTATGTCATTGTTTGGGGCTGCATTTCAGTCGGTCGTGTTGGGGATTTAGCTAAAATTGAAGGAAATATAAACGCGGAAAATTATAGTCAGATTTGATCCACCATGCAATACCATCTGGAAAATGTCTGATTGGTAACAGCTTCATTGTGCGGCTTGACAATCATCCCAAACACACTTCTAATGTCTTGCAAATCTACCTGGATAATAAAGCCGGTCATTGTAAATGACCTTTAAATTTGGTAAATATTTTTACGTTTGTTTGAAAGGTACTTTGGTTTTATTTCTAAAATCCATGCTTTTATTTTGAAACAGGAAACTGGCGCAAAACCGTTAAAGGGCTTGTTAGTAACGTTTCTTTTAGGATATGGTAAATGGTGTGCCTTAAAGTGAAAAATATGTACGTTTCCTTTGCCAATTAGTACCTGGCTGGCAGTGGCACAAGGTTTGTTAATGTTTCCTTTAACGGAATAAGTTACGTGCAATCAAAATGTCGTTTAATAGAGTTTATGTTGTTAACCTTGACCTTTATGTGTAGTTGTAAGTTAGTGAGGTGATATAATGAATTGAATGATGTAAATTTGATGTATATGCTATATGTGAGCAGGAGAAATTTGTTTCCTTTGATGTTATGGTATTAATATTGCTGGTTTTGTTTTGCTCCTAGCGGTGTCTTCACTGAATGTTTCAATAAAAACCTTTCCAATAAAACCTCTGTGAAGCATCAGTATAAGAGACCATCATTCAGCCAGGGATGCTACAGTCATCCCATACATCGACGTTCA
The DNA here is from genome assembly GCF_056152115.1 of Neolamprologus brichardi. NCBI lineage: Eukaryota > Metazoa > Chordata > Actinopteri > Cichliformes > Cichlidae > Neolamprologus > Neolamprologus brichardi. The sequence continues at coordinate 1,952,175 of NC_142118.1, read as the reverse complement.
AACTTATCACACATATGCAAAATATTTTTGCATTATATTCTGTATTTCCACATAAGTGCAAGTTTCAACAAATCACTGCACATATTTCCAATGTTCCTAGCAGAACACACATTTATGCACAGCACTGTACAAACAGGTTTGGGAAAATAGTATTGAAAGTAGCGAATTCTGGACACAACATATTAACAAAGTAATACGCTGGAAACTAAACTCATGATATTTCGTGTTGGACTAAAGCTGTGGATCTCTCTGACTGACTTCATCACTCCATCACCCACTGTTTGATTTCTGAGCCACCGTGTAAAATATTACAGTTCCTCCTCTTTATTTTGGGACTCAAATTTAAATATGTGGAGTTTCTCAGCGGACAATCTATCTGTGAATGTCAGATAATAAAATCATAAGTATGGTCTTATATAAAAGCCCAGCCACAAACAGTGACCAGAGTAAGGGCAACTGAGGCCACAGCCTCTAGGAAATATGCAAAAATGGCAGATTCTAACATGAGCAGTGTGATTACAAGCCATTGCTCTCCTCCACTGCATATCTGTAGTCACATGTAGGCCGCATGTTTTTGTAGAATGATAATAATTTCCCTTTGGGGAGAAAAACACAGTAATACCCTCTTTGGCACCAACCTTTGTTAATGCACTTGTGGTAAACCCCAAATGTCCAGTGTAAGGAAGCCATTATAAACCCACATATTTAACGTCATTAGCTTACTACAATATATATTGTAGTAATATGGGAAGATGGCACACTGAGGACGGGTACAGATGTATTTGAAAATCACAAAAACGCTGCTCTCAAATGGGGAAAAACACAAGGAATCACAGATGTCACATGTTATTAGCTCACTTGGTTTGAACAGTTCTGGTGACAGAGCTTTATTAAAATTGGAACATCCTCTGAATATTTTAAAAAGCTATATTTAGTAACAGGAGGTGTGCTCTCAGCACTCTGAGTGTACTGAACTTCGGACCATCCTGTGTCCTCTAAGCCATTTTGTCTCCAAGTCATCCTGTCAGTCAGTGACTCATCTGAAGCAGAAAAAATTAAACCTCTCAATCTGTGAGCTGCTCTGTTATTACTGCTGTTTGCTGAGTCAGTAAATGGTTTGGAACAGAAAGGTGACACAACACAAAACAACAACAACCAAAAAGACCATACAGTGCAAAGACGATGTAACATAATAGAGGACGTAACACACAGAAGAGACTGTACTTTAAAATGTGGGGTCATCCCTGATGGCTCTGAAATTTGTCTGCCTTCCTTCCTGCACTCAGCCAAACAGCAGTTTCACCTTTTAAACTCTCCCTCCAGTTTAAGGGAATTAAGAACGCTTCAGCTCCTCTCAAAGCAGACGCTCCCACGGGCCTTACACATTAGTCTCCGGCTTTTTCTAGAGCATTCCCTGAAAGAAGTACGCAATTAACAATAATTCTGAGGCCATACGCCACAATGTTGATTATGATCGTGACAAAACGTTATTTAAAAGCAGTGAAAGTCCTTTTTTCATTACACGCCAGTCGTCTTCTTGACTGAGCAGAGATTTACTACAGCTGCAGTATTTCCTTGTCTTTGGCATCAAACCTGCTACAAACCACGTGAAACATCTGTAAAATATGCAGGAAAAAAACAATATGGCAAAAAAACCTGGCACATTTCTGCATGTGGCACAGTAAAAACCATTTTATAAAAGTTTGACCTTATTTGACCTTGAAGAAGAGGTCACATGTGACATGATATTTAAAATCTATATACGGTGCTAAGTTAGTGAGTTTCTAAGTTATAAGGCTTTTTGTCAATTTTCAACCAATATATCTGAAAGTTGACTTTGAAGGCCTTGGTGGATGTAAGCCAAAGTTTAATGGATTGTTAAAATGACCCCACTTGCGCCCCCCCCCCCCCTCCCCCCTCCCCCCCCGTGTTTATAGACAGAACGACGACACGCATACACGCAAATGCTACCAGAAGCATAACCTCTTTGGTAATAATGATGTTTTGTGTTTCTCTGTGGAGGAAATCCACATAGGCAAACTCCACCTGACCACATTATCTACACACAATTCCTGACACTTCACCTTTTGGCTGATTCTCACTGAGCCAAACTCCAACACTGTTTCCAGAAAACATGCACTCTGCTCTTGGCAGAATGCTCGGCATTGTTGAGATGAACTGCACCTTTGTATACTGGAAGTGTTTAAGCTGCTGCCTGATGCTGCAGGAAACTTCAAGGAAAGACTTCTGGAAACAGCTGGAAGCAACAAGCAAACTTTAGCCCTTGTTAAGCAAAGATTACCTTTATTAGTGGTCATCAGAGAAGGGCGCGTTACTGTAATCCGATTACTTTTTTCAAGTAACGAGTAAAGTAAGGGATTACTATTGCAAAAACTCCTGCTTTACAGGTGAAAATAGAGCAACAGGACCGCTAGTCTTTGACTTTATTTATTTTCTGCTGTGTTTTACTTGCATCTATTTGAAAGACTGAGTGTAAACACAAAAAAAAATTATTTTATGTGCTGGAATCTGCAGATAATAGGTTTAAATATTAAACTAATTTCTTCCAGTCAGAGAATGGTGCATATAATGTGATTTTTGCTTGATGCATAAAGTTAAAAGATTAAAACTAATAAAACAAGTTTTAAAAAGAGACTTTTCCATTTGATTACATTTTGTATGATGATTATGTAGAAAAAGTAGAATTGGGTAGAAGATCTATCGCTTTATCACCTATTCAGGTTGCAAATTGTGTTTTTAAAAAGTAACTAAGTAACTAAGTAACTAATTACTTTTGAAAATAAGTAATCAGTAAAGTAACGGGATTACTTTTTGGGGGAAGTAATCAGTAATTAGTTACTGATTACTTTTTTCAAGTAACTTGACCAACACTGGTGGTCATTGAGTTGAAATGTCACAGACTGCCTTCATTGTATTTTACAGAGATTTTAAAAGGGACATGCAGGTGTGCAGCGTAGCGAACATGGGAAAAATGTGCTTTTAGAAAGGTCTGAGAGTGAGAGTGCAAATTCTTGTGCAGGCCTATCTGCTGACGTTTTTTTTATTTGTGACTTTCAGGTTAGTGGAAAGGAGGTCTGAAAGGACTTGAGCCTGTTTTACCACAAAAATGGTGAACTATCACTTTATGCACAAAACACCCCCAAAACAACAAAAACACAGCAAACAATGTAAGAGCAGGAAATAGCTGGGAAAAATAATACAGGGTGATCCTGACGTAGCTGATGTTTCACAACTACGGCGCCCTGACGGCAAAAAGCACATCTCCTTTATTCTTGAGTCTTGACTGACAGATACGATGATGCCGAGTTATTCTTTCTGAACATACCTGACTGAATGCAGCACTGTTACAGTGCATGACATAACCTTACGCAAAATGTACACAGCATGCACAGAAACCTTAAGGGGTCTCAGACTCAGTAAAGGTATTCATGAATGACAGGCAGAGTGAGAAAGAAGTGCCTTATATGCGAGCATTGTGACCCATCAAAGTAAAGTGTTGGGTAAAAGCATCCCGAGGCGGCGAGCTGTCCCGTCTTTTGACATGCTTCATTTAAGACGTTGCTTATATCCCCTCCCCTTCTTCCGTTCTCACTGTGGTCTTTGCCGTCTATCAAAAGCTCTCTTGTGGGCATGCATGTTCTTTAGAGTCAAGTATGCCATTATGATGAGTGGTACTCATATGTGAGCTCAGGATGTTGGGATGGGAAAATGTTTTCCTATATTTTAGTGCAAAGTCGATTAGCCATTTGCACCGGCATCGATATGCATGTATACCTTTGCCTGCTCATGCTAAACATAAAAAGGAATCCCTGTATATACACATACATATATGCAGACACTCAAAGGCCAACCAGGTCACCAAACAGTAAACCACAAGGCCCGACAAGCAGCACAGAATAGTCTCATTAAGGCTGGACTAACTCCAGGTTCCACATTCCCATTTTCTCTATCAGAACAACAGAAACAAAGGAAAAACGAGCTTTGTGACATGTCAAAGGGCACCACTTCAGTTTTTTTAAGCTTAAAATAAAAGCAGGAAAGTCCTCTGAGGAGATCTTTACAAAAACACAAAAGATGAAACAGAGAGGAAAAAGAGTACCGGTCTAAGCGATGTGCTCCGTCAGCATCCTGTCAACAGCACGCAGCCAATTAGGACTGCAGCCAAATGGCTGGGTGAGCTTTCTGTTTCTCACTCCACTGATCCTGAGTCCAGCACAAACATACGCACTGAGATATGCACAAACATGTAGGCGGTAAAGAAGTTCATGTGCACTTTTAGGCCAAATGTACACATAAATATATACATATATCTATATATATGTACATATATATATATATGTATATATACAGTGGGGCAAAAAAGTATTTAGTCAGCCACCGATTGTGCAAGTTCCCCCACTTAAAATGATGACAGAGGTTAGTAATTTGCACCAGAGGTACACTTCAACTGTGAGAGACAGAATGTGAAAAAAAAATCCATGAATTCACATGGTAGGATTTGTAAAGAATTTATTCGTAAATCAGGGTGGAAAATAAGTATTTGGTCACCTCAAACAAGGAAAATCCCTGGCTCTCACAGACCTGTAACGTCTTCTGTAAGAAGCTTTTCTGTCCCCCACTCGTTACCTGTATGAATGGCACCTGTTTGACCTCATCATCTGTATAAAAGACACCTGTCCACAGCCTCAACCAGTCAGACTCCAAACTCCGCCATGGCCAAGACCAAAGAGCTTTCGAAGGACACCAGGAAAAGAATTGTAGACCTGCACCAGACTGGTAAGAGTGAATCTACAATAGGCAAGCAGCTTGGTGTGAAAAAATCAACTGTGGGAGCAATCATCAGAAAACGGAAGACATACAAGACCACTGATAATCTCCCTCGATCTGGGGCTCCACGCAAGATCTCATCCCGTGGGGTCAAAATGATCATGAGAACGGTGAGCAAAGATCCCAGAACCACACGGGGGGACCTGGTGAATGACCTGCAGAGAGCTGGGACCAAAGTAACAAAGGTCACCATCAGTAACACACTACAACGGCAGGGAATCAAATCCCGCAGTGCCAGACGTGTTCCGCTGCTGAAGCCAGTGCATGTCCAGGCCCGTCTGAAGTTTGCCAGAGAGCACATGGATGATACAGCAGAGGATTGGGAGAATGTCATGTGGTCAGATGAAACCAAAGTAGAACTTTTTGGTATAAACTCAACTCGTCGTGTTTGGAGGAAGAAGAATACTGAGTTGCATCCCAAGAACACCATACCTACTGTGAAGCATGGGGGTGGAAACATCATGCTATGGGGCTGTTTTTCTGCCAAGGGGACAGGATGACTGATCCGTGTTAAGGACAGAATGAATGGGCCAAGTATCGTGAGATTTTGAGCCAAAACCTCCTTCCATCAGTGAGAACTTTGAAGATGAAACGAGGCTGGGTCTTCCAACATGACAATGATCCAAAACACACCGCCCGGGCAACAAAGGAGTGGCTCCGTAAGAAGCATTTGAAAGTCCTGGAGTGGCCTAGCCAGTCTCCAGACCTCAACCCCATAGAAAATCTGTGGCGGGAGTTGAAAGTCCGTGTTGCTCGGCGACAGCCCCAAAACATCACTGCTCTTGAGAAGATCTGCATGGAGGAATGGGCCAAAATACCAGCTACTGTGTGTGCAAACCTGGTAAAGACCTATAGTAAACGTTTGACCTCTGTGATTGCCAACAAAGGTTATGTTACAAAGTATTGAGTTGTATTTTTGTTATTGACCAAATACTTATTTTCCACCCTGATTTACGAATAAATTCTTTACAAATCCTACCATGTGGATTCATGGATTTTTTTTTTCACATTCTGTCTCTCACAGTTGAAGTGTACCTCTGGTGCAAATTACTGACCTCTGTCATCATTTTAAGTGGGGGAACTTGCACAATCGGTGGCTGACTAAATACTTTTTTGCCCCACTGTATGTATGTATGTATGTATATATATATATACACACAAAAACTGCAGTCACGCATATGTGATAACTGGCAATGAGTCAACGTTGCCCTGAAAGAATTTTGCCCCGCTCATCTTTGCAGAGTTGTTGTAATTCAGCCACTTTGGAGGGTTTTTAAGCATGAACTGCCTTTGTGAGGTCATGCCACAGCATCTCAATCAGATTCAGATCAGGACTTTCTCACTCACTATGTATTAACAGACCTCTCTGCATTGAATCATATCTGTTATTAACCTCTGTCTCTCTTCCACAGCATGTCTTTATCCTGTCTTCCTTCTCTCACATCAACCAATCACAGCAGATGGCCCCGCCCCTCCCTGAGCCTGGTTCTGCCGGAGGTTTCTTCCTGTTAAAAGGGAGTTTTTCCTTCCCACTGTCGCCAAAGTGCTTGCTCATAGGGGGTCATATGATTGTTGGGTTTTCTCTGTATCTATGAAGCGCCTTGAGGCGACTTTTGTTGTGATTTGGCGCTATATAAATAAAATTGAATTGAATTGACTTTGGCTAGGCCACTCCAAAGTCTTTATGTGTGTTGTGGATCATTATCCTGCTGCAGAACCCAAGTGCGCCTCAGCTTGAGATGGTCGGACACTCTCCTTCAGGATGTTTTGGTAGACGGCAGAATTCATGGTTCCATTTACCACAGCATGTCTTCCAGGTACTGAGGCAACAAGCAGCCCCAGCCCAACACACTAACACCACCATATTTTATTGTCGGTATGATGTTCCTTTTCTGAAATGCTGTGTTAGTTTTGTTCCAGACATAACAGGACTCAAACTGTCCAAAAAGTTCAGCTTTTGTCTCGTCAGTCCACAGAGTATCTTCCCAAACGTCTTGGGGATTATCGATATGTTGTTTGGCAAATGTGAGACGAGCCTCGGTGTTCTTTTTGGTCAGCAGGGGCTTTCTCCTCAAACTCTCCCATGGAGGCGATTTTTGCCCAGTTTCTTTCTCATTGTTGAATCATGAACTCTGACCTTAACAAAGACATGTGAAGCCTGTGGTTCTTTAATCTCGTTCTGGATTCTTCTGTGACGTCCTGGATGTGTCGTCGATGTGCTCTTGGAGTAATTTTGGTATCTCCTGGGAAGCTTCACCACAGTTATACACAAAAGCTTTCTCCACTTGTGTATAATGGCTCTGTTTGATGATCTAAAACATGTAAGCGTGACAAATACGCGAAACGCTAGGAAATCAGGAAGGGGGCAAACACTTTTTCACACCACTGTGCATTTGCACAAGTGTGCCTAACAGGAAACGTATGTGAAAGAAAGGAAGGCTGTATGCAGCAAAGCTGCCTGTTCCAAGTCTATGTAGTCTCCAGCTGCTGATGCCAGTTGGCCATTTGACTACATTTTCATATTAAGGCCGAGTCTCCGAGAGGAGGATAAGACGTGTGTGTTTTATCTGTCTGAGCCAATGACGACAACCCGATAGCCTCTCCATGTAAAATCTTTGCTACAGTCCTGCCACCAGCTGGGAAACCTTCAAAACACAAAAATACAAACAGAGAAGGACAAACACACACATCCTCTCTAATGTGCGCGCACACACACAGACAAACACCCTATCCCTGTCTGCCACTGCCATGCTACAGTGGTTCCCGAGGCTACTTTGCATATCAGACCTGACATAATGAGGAGATACTGTATGGTGTCTGAGGACAGCGGGTGTGGATTTGAAAGGTGATACTGCCACCTCGTCCGGTCAGCTAAATAAACCTGACACTTACGAGCCCGGGAGCTTGTTGGAGCTCCTCAGTTTTGAGCTATCGAGTCGGAAGGAGGCATAACTTTGGAAATGAATTATCTCTGCACTCTCACAGAACAAGAGTCTCAAAGGAGGCTGAGGTACTTATTTTTAGGTAGAAAAAGGTCAATGAGGAATGCCACCAAAATCCACAAACAGGTTGCGTACACTCATCGAGCACTGGAAATACACCAGTGTTAGCTAGCTAAACTGACCATTTACAGCTGTGAACTCCAAAAGCTTTGTCACTTGTTCTCATGCATCTGTCCGTTTAAGATTTGCATAGAGGAAATTTTTCCAAGTACGTTCACCTTTGGGCATAATCCAACAGGATGCAGTCTAAATGAAAATGGTGCACCAGTGCATGATAATGTTTTTTGTAACTGCTGTAGGTGGCCTGGTTAGAGGAAATTTGCGCTAAGTCTCCTTAATCACAAACTTACAGATGTCCTGAACAGATGTTTCGCTGAGAGAGCCTGTTGCCGCCGCACTCCTTTGTTAAACCTACACAGCCCTACGTTCCCATTGGATAGCCACTGGTAGCACCGGAGGTTTCTACTAGTAACTCTGCAACATAGAGAAAGGTCTGCTACTATGTTTCCATTTCTCTGTCCCCTGCAGAACTGAAGAGGAAAAGCACTGAAACTGAGCCGCTGTGCACCTAAACAACCTTTTACTATTCCTTGGCCAAGACAGCAGATTCTGGCAGCACCTCCCCAAGACATCTCAACAAGGATGCAGTTTGGGTAGCACAAAACAACGCATGAATTATTCACCCTATTAGCTATTGTCAAAGTTTGATGGATAACGGCTTCAGAGGTACCCTCCCAATGGGTAAAAACTGGCAATTTCTACTGAGGGGCAGAGGAGTGAACCACAGGATGTAGTATGCTTTAGTCAAATTCAGTAGAGGGTGGCTAAAAATAAACTCTCCCCAAACCCCTCATGACAAGAACAGATCAGTGATGCATACACCTTAATAGTAGATTAAGTTCTCCCTTTCCTGTGACAGACAGGAAAGGGAGAACAGAGCAGATTGGGCCAGCTCCCTCTGTTCACACTGCTTCTGAAAACCTGGTTGTTTTGCCTGTTAAAGAGACAAACACTATTTCTTTCCCTCCACTGCTGGGGTCACAATGCATCCTGTTTATGTCGGAGTCTCAGATGAAGGGCACTCTTGCCCTTCATCTGTGAGGCCCCCATCTGTGTGCCTCAACCTCGTATGGGGGTGTCCACAGCTCAGCAAACATGTCTATTCCTAAGGTTAGATGACCCCGAGGTGACAGTGAATCTGACAGAGCAGGACACCGATGAAGACCTGGCTATATCACTGCTGTCATGGATCATGTCTAGCTGATTTGAGATCAGCTTGGGACTCAGTGACGGCTCCAACCTTCACCGCAGCCTGTCATCTAGAAAGACGTTCTGGAAACCTGTCATGCTTCAACTCATTTGATCTCAAATATTGCATAAATGGTAACTCATCTTCTCATCCTCGCTGCTTCATCCAGCAAATAGTGTTTACACACCATGTTAGGGACAGGCTGAAGATGCCAGGATACTGGATAAGACCCAGTTAGGCTTGTTTGTTCACGTTAAGTCTTGGAGCGTGGAGCTCCGTGCTCCTCATTACAAACACTGGTTCATTAAATGAGCACGTAAATAGTGTAAAAACCATGTTTGTGCTTTGTAGGGCTTGATTGGCAGCTGATATAAGTGCTGGTTGAGACGTCAGAGAAATCGCAGATTGTTCCCATGGGTAGGAAGTAAGCCTACAAGCAAAGCTAGCAAACATCACGTGAAGCACAACTGCCTCATAAAACAGACCTTTGGGTAATCTCGGGGGGGACTTGACATTATTTTCCTCTTCCAGCCAACCCCGGGCCAATTAAAGTTGACTAATGCTCTTTTCGTCCTTTACAATGTACTGCCGTGTTTTAGACAGCCTGAGTCTGACATTTTTCATCCACCAGCCTCATCCTTGAGTGTTTTTTATAGTTCACTTTTCAAAAAGCAAAAATGTAGAAAATAGAGAGACTTGTAATGGATTCCTTCTTACATAATGCTTTTCTACTGAATGGCGTTCAATATCTCGCCAATGTAGACTGGAGCAGTCAGAGGCCGAACCATCAACCTTCCAATTAGTAGATGACCTCCTCTACTTCCTGAGCTCCCTACAGTAGTAGTAGTTGTACTGAGGGGTAAAGACGCTTGATTACTTCCTGTTGTCATCCCACTGTCTTGAGCATGTGGCGGTCACCATCAAACATTTACATAGATTGATCTTTTAGTTAGTACGGCATCAAGGGAAAAATTCTGTAACAGCACATAAGGTCATTCAGATTTGCTTCCACGACTGAACGACAAGATAGAGAGACAGAGACAAACTGGGCGCTGATGGTGAATCCGTGCCCACTGCCAGCATTAGCCAGGCTCGTGTGGAGCGCAGGATGCGTGCTGCGGCCCTGTCCGTTTGAATCCACCTCACTCTCTGTCTCCCTGCACATCTATGCAGGTGATGCTTCATGCTTTTGATGGTAACTTATGGACGCGTGTATTTAACATTCTCTCACACAATCGCTAACAAAGCCGCACGCCCACACACAGGCTCGGCACACAGCACATGCATGCATGCGCAGAGATGCACAATGCACAGCGTCGCTCTCCTGAAAACACACGGAGCACATACATCACAAAGGGGCAGGGAAATAAGTAATTTAGCACACTGTGACACTTTCACGGTCTAATTAGCCCCAGTGTTGCAGTAAACACGTCCCAATGACCCGGCAGTTCTGGTTACTCATTAAGTATAGATGGAGCTGAAGATGGCCCAACCTCTCTCGTCTGTCGGGACCTGACTCGTCATGGCGGCGGCTCCCCAGAACCATCCAGAACCTCAGGACCGACCGCAGGATTCAACAAGCACTTACACAGACACAATCAAGACACTAGAAACCCGTTTTTCTTCTTCCTGTCGTGTGTGAAGCTAACAGCATCCATCCTTCCTTGACCACATTCATGCATGCTTTCATGTGCACATTGACAGGAAGACGTAAAGCAGATTCAAAGAAAGCTCTAGAGAGAGTGCTGTACGGCTTGTGCAGAGACAGACAGCACTGTGCTTGCTGCTGTTTCTGCCTTTGACGCGGTGATGGGGATTTTCCTCTCCCTCTCTCTCTGTTGCGGTAGCAGACGTGGCCAGCGAGCTGTGATCAAACTGTGCCTTCATCCCTCCTCTCCCTCTCATCAGCTGGAAGGCTTCAGCAGCAGGGTGCCCCAGATTAACAGGCCACCTCCCTCCTCCCATCTAGTGCAGATGATGCTTCCTCTCTATTGTGGAACACTACTGACACCTTGTGGTCAGACAAAGGACACAATGTGTGGCAGTTTGAACTGTGGGGTCTAAACTTCATGATGTTGACCTGGTATGACCATAGCAGTCATTTTCTTACAACCTCTTATTCGCCACTTCCACATTTTTACCATCAGACTGAAGAACAGCTGTGTATAAGTCGGAGTTCAACATCGTGCCTTATTCATCTTGGACTGGGCCTTCGTGCAGCTCCAGTGCAGCTTCATCTGAAACAAGCCGTTACAGCTCTGTTTGCAGTCTCTTCAACGCTACTTCTTCATGTCCAATAAATGGGTGGGGCTTCTTTCAATGACATCACACAGAGCCATGAGAAAAAAAACCCTGAAACGGAGTGTTTACTCTGATCTTATTTGAAACTTAGGGCATGTTTAATGTGAGTATTCAGGATTGTAACAGCATATACACCAATCACAGACCCTTTGGAGCATGGACTCCACCATCCCTGAAGGTGTGCTGTGATATCTGCACCAAGATGTTAGCAACAGATCCTTTAGTCCTGTGAGCTGTAAGGTGGGACTGTGGACCAGACTTGTTTGTCCAGCATATCCTACAAATGATGGATTGGATTGGATTTGGAAGCAAAGTCAACACCTCAAACTTGTTGTGCTGGCAGGGTTTCCATGAAAGAGTACACATAGTCTACAACAATGCTTAGGTAGGTGGTACGTGTCAAAGTAACATCCACATGGATGGCAGGACCCAAGGTTCCCAGCAGAACCTTGCCCCAAACATCACACTGCCTCTGCTGGCTTGTTTTCTTCCCATAGTGATGCCAGGTGTTCCTCAGGTAAGTGAGTCATCAGACCAGACCAGCATGAGTCAGCATGGGCACCCCGACTGGTCTGCAGCATACAAACTGTGATGATTCTGACACCCTTCGATCAAAGCCAGCATTTATTTTTCGAGCAGCTTCGGAGATGCTCTGACCCAGTCATCTATCTGAACTCGCTCAAATCCTTACGCTTGTCCGTTTTTCCTGCTTCTAAGCACATCAAATGTTCACTTGCTTCCAAATATATCCCAGGCTTATTCAGATGTGCCAGTGGTCATAATGTTATACCCGATTGGTGCATACATGCCATAGAAAATATGGAAAATATTGATTTACAATGGTACCTTTGAATTCCAGGCTGCACTGCTGCATCTGATCAATACTCCCGATAGATCAATCAGAGGCTGCAGTGGTTTCTTGTATGTGGTAAGTGGTACATCAGCGCCAATTCTCAATCAATACCAGAATGTGGAGTTAATCTAGTGATTGGCCCTCTGGCAGAAACACATGACTGAGAGTTTGAACAGCACAGCAGAGCAAAGAGCCATTATCCAACAACACTAGATCAGCAAATACCTTCAAATTACGTTACTTTTTTCCCTCCATCACAGAGGAGCGTAGCCTGGCTCGCCGCACCTCAGAGGTCACTTTGGGTTGAGCACCGTCAGGGACTTTCTCTCTTTGTTCAGTGGAGTATTATGTAAGATTGTATCTGGGCTTTTTGTGCATGCTAGGCTAAATCTAATAGGATATAACAGTTCTATGCAAAGCTCAAATTTTTCTTTTTTCATCTAAAGCTGCAAAATCAAAAGAAGTTAGCTTGACTCAAGCTGAGCAGTGCACAGTTATACTGTAATCGCTTCAAAGCACAGACGCTTTCCTTTTCCTTCTTCTTTAAAAGTATAGAAAGAACAGTGAAGCTAACACTAGCATATGAAGGTCAGGCCACAGTGATGTGAATGTGCAGATTAGACTCTTCAAATCAAATGACACAAAGTCTTTAATCAGTTGTACATGCATTGGCACAATATCACATTTTTATTTCTTTTTCTTTTTAGCTGTGATGTGAAAAAAAGAACCGTGATGCATAAAAAGGTTAAAAAAACCAAATGAAAAACATGAAAATGAAAAACGCTGATGCGCCAGGACTACGCATACTTTTTTCCATCTTTTATAAATGTTGCAAGCACCTCTCTTTACAATACTGTTGGCAAGTCATTATTTAAAAACATGTTTGCAAAGATAAAAAACAAAGAGCACGGTAAACGCAATGCAAAGCAGGATCTCCTTCAGTTAATCGAACCTAATTTACACGTACGAAGGGACGTCTGATTGGATGGATCGTACACACGCATAAAAAAGAAAACCAAAATCACATCAAATACATCAATGCTGACAAACTGCTTTTTGTTTTTTACTTACAGCAAAGAAGAAGACACAGTGGAATAAGCACAGAGGGGTGACATGAAGGACTGGAAGGGAGGACGGGGAACACGACATAAAAACTGCATGAAATGGAACGATTTACAGATTTGAGTCTTTTGTGACTCCACCAGCACATAAAAAAGCAGCTCGAACCTGGGAGGTGGAGGTTTCTTTCTTTTCTTTTTTAAACCTAAAGTCTGGAAGTTTGAGGCACTGTCAGAGAAATGGCAACGTGACAGGAGGCAGACAGAAGAATCACAAACCACACAGACGTCTGTATGTACAGGGCAGCTCCCTTTATCGTAAATTTAAACTGTCGTGTTTGCCTTGCTGATCGGTTTGGAGTAGGGCTGCCACGATTAGTCGACTAGTCACGATTATGTCGACTATCAAAATCGTCGACGACTGATTTAATAGTCGACGCGTCGTTTGAAGCTTTGTAAGATCACAAAAGACGCAGGAATAAGTAGTAGGATTTAAGAGTGTAATAACGGACTGAAACAGAAGATGGCAGCACTGCATGTACAAGGATGCCAGCTGCCGTTAAACCCCGAAGAAGAAGAAGTAGCTCTGTCCCAGAATTCATAGCGCAGCCCAGCTCAGTTTCCAACAATGGCGGCAGCTAGTTAGTTTTAATATTACTCTTATTATTCTTTCTGGGTCACAAAATAAACGTTTAACATATTTTCAGGCGAGAATGTAGCTGTGTAAACCTCAAATATCTGCTCAGTTTATCAAGACACCACATATTTTCAAAAGCGCTCCGACGTTTTCGGAGACGTCTGTTAGCCACTAGCTCGATAGCTAGCCGGGGGCTAGGCTCACTAGAGCCGTGAGAGCACCGGACTCCCGGTAAATGTTTTCAAACCCACCGCGGTCTTTCGCTACTCAGGTTAAACATGATATATAAGTCACTTAGATAACTTAAAATGTTATTGTTTGGCTTTTTTTGAGTATTTTATTTGTTCCTGAGTAAATCGGTTTGGCTGAGATTAAAGTTATAGTTTTTACACAGCTGAATAAACGTCAAGCAGACAGCTGATTATCAGAAGTGTGAGATACTTGAGAATTTACTCCGGTGTCCTGTTATATTTTAGATAGCAAGGAGTTTATTAAACTTCACCGAAACAATCTGCAAATTTTATTAAAATTTAATAAACTATCATCTTGTCTTTATTTTTAGTTAGCACAGACCTGAAACACTTAAAGCTGTAAGCTAATGATAGTTATATAAGAGCAGATGCAGTAAGCTGTATGTTTTACGTCCAATGGATGATGATCTGATTAGTCGACTAAACGCAAAAATAATCGGTGACTAGTCGACTATCAAAATAATCGTTTGTGGCAGCCCTAGTTAGAGTTAAATGAAATGTAGTGCTGGAAAAAAAGATCATCCTAAAAGACCAAGAGTTTGTTTAGTACAGTGTCTCCCCTTCAATAAATCCTCTGGAGTGCTTTAATCTCATGGTGTTCATAATATAACTACTCACATAATATTGATTCTGTTACACTTTTTAAACTAAATTAAAGTTGGTCTGGGGTCCCTGGGGATCCCAATACAGATCTATCAGGCTCTGTACGAGCATGAAATTCAAGTGTAACTGGTGCGTCTGGAGAGGCAAATCAAACACACTGCTGATGGCGTTAGTGTTTCTCACTCACACATTCGCTGACCCGCTTCATTTCTCCCGCTCCTGGTGCTAACCCAGTACAGAGTATGGCTTCACTGCGTTGATATTGTTCAGGACTTTCTGTCCCCCCCCCCCCCCCAAAACCCCTCCATCAGCCGAGGCATTGTCTAGTCTCAGAAAGGCACGCGACTGAGCTCTGTGGTTCACAGTTTGCTAATGCTCTGGTTCTTCACCTTTCTGTTTAGCAGCACTTTGCATTGATCTCCGTTCCAGAGAAAATGACACTTTGTGACCTTGTCGATAAGATACATATACATATTTACAGAGAAGATCGTCTCCTTATAGCAGAAGGGTCAGTTTATGTATTTGCAACTTGTGCACAGAGGGAGTGAAATGAGATGTGTATGTGTGTTGTAGTAGTAAAATGTACAAAAATACCACATGGAAAAGGACACTGAGAAAGACAAACGCAGCAGAGATGATTGTTTTTGTATGTGGCCGTGTTTTTCATTTACGAGTGTTTGATTGTGTATTTGCCTTTCTGCAGCTGGGAGATGTACAGCTTTGACTTGGTACCATCCAGTCGTTTGAACCACACCTCATCATTGTTGATGGTGGTGATGATGGCACTGCATGGCACACAAAAAACAACAACAACAACAACGTCAGTGAACAATCGACCCCCAGTCCTCTCAGATGCCAAAGACGTGTGTGACGACTGTGTGCAAAGACACAGGAGGACGCAGCTTCTAAGCAGGAAGTCAAACCTGCTCTGTAATGCTCAGCAGGGTTCTGGTTAGAAAACAATAAAGATTGAATAGATGTGTCCTAAACATGTTCTTGATTAGTTTATCAGTGTTTCACATTGTCGTTCAGAGTTTTTGGCCCTCGTCTTTACAACAGAGCCTTGTGGCCATTTTTTTATGCACAGCTGTCCTAAATATCCCGCCGCAGCATATCAATCACTTTGATATAATCTCTGGACTTGTGACTGGGCAAACTGATTCTTTCCATCACACCTCCACCACTGTGCTTTTGGTATGAGGCATTTGTGCTGATATGTTGGACCTGTGCATTACGGTTAAACATCTCCACTTTGGTCTCATCTGTCCAAAGGACATTGCTCCAGACGTCTTCGCACATCTAAACCCTGCTGCACAGTGAAAGTATCTAAACTGTTGGAGGCATCGTGGTAGCACTCCATCTTTTATATACAGTCTATAGTGCAGAAGTGACCTCACTTACTCTCCCTGAGCCGTTAGCTTCCACACTTTCTCGACTCGTGGCTCGAGAGTTGGGTGTTCGTCTTATAATCGGAAGGTTGCCGGTTCGAGCCCCGGCTCGGACAGTCTCGGTCGTTGTGTCCTTGGGCAAGACACTTCACCTACCGCCTACTGGTGATGGCCAGAGGGGCCGATGGCGCAATATGGCAGCCTCACTTCTGTCAGTCTGCCCCAGGGCAGCTGTGGCTACAACTGTAGCTGCCTCCACCAGTGTGTGAATGTGAGAGTGAATGAATAGTGGAATTGTAAAGCGCTTTGAGGGGTCCCGAAAAGCGCTATATAAATGCAATCCATTATTATTATTATTATTATTATTATTACTTTCTATAAGCAGAGAAAAAACACTAACACCAAAAAACACTGCTCTAATACAGACATTATACAATCAAGTGGACAGACGGGCTGAAAAAAGGATGAGCAGGAGCGAGTAGATGAGCTTAAGGCATTGAAACAGCAACAAACCATTTCATATATTCCACTGAATGGCCATAAAGACAGTTAGAAAAACACATATTACTTCTTAATGGACTAATATGCAGATACAATTTAAACCTCCTTTTTAAATTATAATTATTTCATGAACAGTTACTTAATAATAAGAGTTTTTATTTTGTTATCATTGGGTTCCTTCTGTGTTCCAATCATTAGCGAATAATAGTGAAGAATGAAGAAAACTGACCATAAAACTGGCAGAACGATTTAATAAGTAGTGGCCTAATTTGTGATTTAATACGTTTAATAATGAGTTCTAAATCTAAAATAACAAAGAGGATACACAGATTTATAAATCTGAGGCCGTGTGTCCACACTTTGGATTTCACAGATCTGAGCTGCAAACATACGAGCGTTTCATACACGCAGCCTCAGGTGTCTACATGATGCAGGAGAACAAAAATAACTGTTTCATTGCGAGTCCAGAGCTGCACAGGAGGACTAAAACCTAAATAACGACATGAACATTTTATCCTTCTGATGTTTTGACCAGTTAATTAATAGCTGTATATCAGGTGTCTGTTTTTAGCAGCGTTGGTCATGTCAGCACTTCTCCTCCTTTTATTTCAGCAGCTCATTTGCTGCTCCTTGTTGCAGCATTACTGGAAACACGATTCATTTTACACATGGATCAAACTGCTTGTACTTCTGTCACTGTTGCAGTATCCTTTTACTCTACTACTGTTACATGAGCTCTGGAAATGGAATATACTGTAGATTAGTCATTTCTGACCCTGGTAAAGGGTTTAAAAAAGGACCAGATGTTTAACTGATTGTAAATTGCTTCATCATCCTTCTGTAAAACATTTCATTCAGTCCTTTATTAGAAGAGCTTCCTCTGTGACTGCGGTGCAGCAGATATGTTGAGGATCTTTTCTGTGAAAGGCAGACACAGGAT
The DNA here is from genome assembly GCF_056152115.1 of Neolamprologus brichardi. Taxonomy (NCBI): domain Eukaryota; kingdom Metazoa; phylum Chordata; class Actinopteri; order Cichliformes; family Cichlidae; genus Neolamprologus; species Neolamprologus brichardi. Next base: position 1,934,544 of record NC_142118.1, on the reverse strand, counting down.
GTTCACACCTGCATAAAACAAATGAGTTTCTACTACAGACAGGGAAGTGATGTTCAGGTTCATTACTGAGCTGCTTCAACATCACATGGTCAGAGCTACTCCAACTACACTGCCGTCCTCGGCCTGCTGAAGATGGTAGTTCAAGAGCTCAATGCTGGAACACATCTGCAGAAAACAGCTGCATTTGTTGTTACAGTTCTTAATACTTAACTTGGCCCCTGTGTATTTGTATAAGTTTAAGTACATTACCTGTAATAATAATAATAATAATAAATGTTTGCATTTATAAAGCGCGTTTCAAGGCACCCAAAGCGCTTTACAATTTCACTATTCATTCACTCTCACATTCACACACTGGTGGAGGCAGCTACAGTTGTAGCCACAGCTGCCCTGGGGTATATTGTCTGGTGTGCATGGCTGCCATATCACAGCTCTAACTGCTCATAACAGCCACCTGCTTGTTTCGCCACTCAGTGGTGGCGGTAAAAGCGAGGGGGAGGTGATGTGGCATCACTGCGTGCCTTCAGCTGACAGCGCATCCTTTCCAGACGGCACACGGGGCGCGATGCAGAATGTGCAGCCACAAACATTCAGCCTCGTAGGCACATTGTCTCCCCAGCATGTGACTGGAGAGCCATTCAGTCACGTAGCCTTGCACGTTGTGTCACGAGCAGACGCACACGCATTCACAATTCATACTAGAAGCCGTTTCCAATAAACCCCCTTCCCACACACCTAGTTGGGTACTCGTCCTTCCTGTTGATACAGATGGCCTGTCCCCTGGAGTACCACTGGTTGTCATAGAAAAGTCGACCGTCCTCGGAGCGTGCCACGTGGTGATGTCTGTCAGGCTTTACTGCAGGCACTGGAGAAGGAGCAGGAAAGAGAGGAAGAGACGGAGAGGTTTCAAGACGAGCGACAGGGAAAGAGTAAGGTTAAAAGAAATACAAAGTCTTCTAAAAAAGGAGGGAGTCTCCTCTGAGCACAAAGTACTGAGTCAAAACCCCTCGTGTGTAAGTGCGGGTCGATCGCCACACTCAGCCAGGTATCGACTGTAACCAAGGACGAGGAGAAACTTACCATCCACCTTCACCCTGTGGGGCCCCAGTGATGCCATCGCCTGCGAGGGAGGGGAGGACACAGACACAACTTGAAAGGTTAAATCACAGCGTGGACACATTCAGCAGGTGACAAACTCTGCTTTCAGAAGAATACCTTTCTTATTGCAGTCCAGTCTTCAAGGATATCCAGGTCTTGCAGCATGTAAACAATATAAGGCCGTGATAGAAGTTGAGGAAAAAAACAGGAAAAACAAACAAAACAGCACGTCTGTGTGTGGAGATGAATGAGACAAGGACAGAACAGCAGCGAAGGATATCAGAAACAACAACGGGCTTCTTCTTCTTCACCGGGCAGAACGGGTCCTTTTTCTTGTTCTTCCGTGAGTGCAATCCGTCATTCCACAACTCTGCAGAACGGAGAGAGAAAACAGCGGTGCGTTTGACCACTTCCTTCTACACTGCTCAAAACAACACATCAGATTTCAACAAGGATCAAAGTCATGCTGGATATCTATACTCATAAGAACAGGAAGGCACCTGTGAAGGATCAACTACGAGCAGTGACACTGACCCTGGTCAAATGCAAAACTAGTGAAACAACAGTCGTGTTTTGGGGTTGTCTGTTTTGAAACAGTGTAGATTTAACTGACAATAAACTCATCCGATGTCATTACTTGGATTATAAATCAGATGAGCAGTGCAGCTGTGGGTCCCTGCAGGTCATCACAAGGATTAAAGCTGTACCCGTCCATCTTTTATTTACAGTATAGTACAGCTAGGCAACCTAAATGTGAGTCACCATCAGTGTTGGTCAAGTTACTTGAAAAATAATGAGTAACTAATTACTGATTACTTCCCCCCGAAAGTAATCCTGTTACTTTACTGATTACTTATTTTCAAAAGTAATTAATTACTTAGTTACGTTTTAAAAACACGATTTACAACCTGAATAGGTGATAAAGTGATAGATCTTTCAGCCCAATTCTACTTTTTCTGCCTTGTTTTATTAGTTTTAATCTTTTAACTTTATGCATCAAGCAAACATTTAATTATCTGCAACATTCTCTGACTGGAAGAAATTAGTTTAATATTTAAATCTATTTTCTGCACATTCCAGCACATAAAATAAAATAATTTTTGTGTGTTTACACTCAGTCTTTCAAATAGATGCAAGTAAAACACAGCAGAAAATAAATAAAGTCAAAGACTAGCGGTCCTGTTGCTCTATTTTCACCTGTAAAGCAGGAGTGGGGTAGGCGGAGGTTTACCCTGGTGCAGGTGTGCAGCGGTCAGTGGAAGAATCCGCGAGTTTCTCTGTGAGTTTCCCATTACGTCGTAGCTACTCGGTGCTTGTTTGGAAGTTTAGGGGTTTTTTTCGCTGTAAAAAGAAGTTTTCTTCCCACGCACAACGGACACTAATGTTTTTGTCACTTTTTATGGAATCAAACTCAAAGTAAGGTCAGTACTTCCACGCTTTAAACGCTGCACGCTCATACTCTCTCTGCACTCGATATATGATCCATTGTTGATCTGCACACAGCTGTTGTCACGAACGTCGCACTCGCTTACGTCACTGTCATGAGACATTCTCGCAAAAAAATCACGGTTTTAGTAACGCAGTAACGCAGCGTTCCTACGGGAAAGTAACGGTAATCTAATTACTGTTTTTGCAATAGTAATCCCCTACTTTACTCGTTACTTGAAAAAAGTAATCGGATTACAAGTAACACGTTACTGCCCATCTCTGGTCACCATAGACCCAACTTCTGGCAGATGTTTGGCAATTCCTGACTAAACTCTGGATAAATACCTGATAAAAATAAAGAATAATAAAAAAAGATGTTCTTGTTGCTACCTGAGGTGATGTCGATACTGTGCCTGTCTTCCTCCAGTCGTCTGATCTTTTCCTCCAACTCACTCTGCACAGTATCAAACAGCAGCAACTTCTCACTCTAGAAGGCAGAAAACACACACACGCACACGTGCACACACACACACACACACACAACAATACTGAGCAAAAATAGTCAAATAGCTTAAACTAGTAGGATTGAGTTGAATTTACTCCACAGTTAAGCAAAACATCTCAAAAATCTAAAATTACAGACGTATTTGCAACTTCAAAAGAAAGAAAAAAGATAAAGAATTCTCTGTTTTTGAACGAGATGTATTTTAACTTGACCTCTCACCTCCCAGTGCTGGCACGCTGCTTGGATCTCACACTCGTATTTGTTCTTTACTGACTCCAAGCACAGCTCCCTGTAGATCCCTGGAAAAAATAATACAAATCTAATCTGCAGGAAGGACAAGATCCTTTTCTACAGCTGAGAGTTCTACATAAAGGAGGTGATAGTATTTCAAAGTTTATATTCCCATTTAAAATGCCAAGAAAATATAGTGAACCCTTTAAACGATCAGGATCTCTACACATAAATCAGGATCGATGCACACGTGCTTGAAGCACAGATGAATCTGTGGAAATCTGAAAAGAGGCTACAGAAACGCTCTGATGGAGATTACTGCTGTTAAACAAGTTCGCTTCAGGGATGCACCTAATTTTTCCAGCCTGCATGATTCAGTCTTGTTCAGTCAGACCATCTTTGCTTGGACTTAGATGGAGATCAGACCTTATTTTGTAAGTAATATCTGCAGAAATACTGTTAATCCAACTGGGTTCACAAACTACAATGTAAACTTTGTATGTGAAGGTCACAGTCACACCTATACGTCTCCATGACAACTATAGACTCACCGGCCACTTTGGTCCTGATCTGCATGTTCTCCTGCAGGTTGGCTAAAGGTTCCAGATACTCTTGGGCACAACCGGCCATGACCTCCTGGAGCTTGATGTCCACCTGGCTCAGACGCTCCTTATACAACCTGAACGGCAGATAGTCACATTTTAAAACCGTGTTGTAATGTCTGTTGTCAGACCCATTTTAGAACTGATGTATAAATGTGACTGGCCCGGCCCGGCCCGGTGAATGACAGGTAGAAATCTCTCCAAATATGACATAAGTACCTGGACTGGACAGTAATAACCCAGGACAAAGAATCCAAAGGCACAGTGGAGGTCTGTACTGTGAAGCAAGATTTGGGGCTTATCGATGCAAATCCAGGTTCACCCTTTGGGTTTTCAGTGTTACGAGGGTGTGTTATGACTCACTTCTTACTGGGGAATTATGCTTCAGCAGGAAATCTATGGCACAACCTGGTGTGCACCTCTCTAGAAATGGAGCTACACGACCAGTTGAGGCAGCCCACAACTATTGCGACTGGCCTTCAGCACTGATTGCTGATACTATCAGAAGGGCTGTGGGACAATGTGCAAGCAGTGGGAAAACTAGAGGGACAAATACGTTAACCCTGGAAAAACCGACCACAACAAAGAGCGGGGGATGCAGGAGGGGAGAAAGGACATGGTAAATAGCATGTGATGCACTAGCACAAGCATAAATGTTTCAATGACATCGGCCACTTATATAGGTTACATCATGGCGGGGTACATTGCCATGGTAACCTACAACCTCCTCCAGAGCAGGTTATGTCAATCATTCCTGTAAACTATCGTGTGTGGACTTCAGTGTGCAGATAGTGAGCGAGTCTGCAGTGTTTATAGCTGTGTTTGAGCATCACTACTCTCATGTCTCCCCCTCCCTGTAACAGCTGGGATAGTTTCCAGTTCTCGCTCACACACCTCTATGTTGGGGCAAACTGGTAGATGGCTGCGTGGGTATGTTGAACTTATTTTGTAGTATAGGCCTCTGGACTTACAGCCTCACAGCATACTGGTAACCATTTCAGAACCAGTACTTTATACAAACTGCCTGAAGGCAACAAGACAAATCCATGATATTGACCAGTAATACTGGCTAAAATGGACCAAGATCCACGGCCCATGTCACTGGGAATATCCCAGTGAATCTGACAAACACCTCAGAGTGTGAGTCCCAGATGTCAGAGCTGCTTTCAGTGTGAAACATGTCAGAGAGCTTACTGTTCCTTCAGGTCAGTGAACTGCTTCTCCAGTGTGGTCATCTCATCCAGGCACTCCATCCTCCTCCTCTCACAGTCTTCATCGTCCATCTCTGTTCACATACAGACATGACATCTTTGACAACCCCTCCACACAACTGCTTTTTATCCTCATCCACATGACAACCCCACACTGCACTTCACACCCAAGCTCAACCTGTCAGCCTATTTTTAAGAGAAATCACGCGCACTGTTAAACATATAAATTACACTCGAGTAGGTAACACGAGTTTAACTGTCGGTTGATGTTCAAGGCCTATTTTTCCCACCCGAGCTGTCTCCATCTTCAGACACGGACGAGCTCACGGTATCCTCCTCGTCTGTGGTGCTGCCGTCTTGCTCGGGAAAGTCCACCTCCATTTCTTCGTGGTTGCTTTCTTTCTTCTCCCGCGAGTGGACCGGCATTGCGACTGTCAGATAAGCCGGTGTTAACGGGGTGGCACGGCCTTTGTTTAATGTTTCACCCCGAAGAAAGAGCCAAATGCAGCGGTAGCTAACCGGCTAGCTAGCCCGCATCTACCAGCTGGAAATACAAACATGGCCACCGTCAACCAATCATAAGGCGCTTTACTGAGTTTGTCCAATCAAATGCTTCTGTGAACGAGCTCGCGACCGGAAGCTTGCAGGGATTTGTAGTCTTTAAAAAAACTTTTTTCAAAACGTCTCTTTATATCAAGTCTGTTGTGAGGATTAATTCTTTATTTTGTCCATAGATTAATTCTTGTACACTTAACTTAAAGATTAACTCCTGACAGCAATTTAGAGACTCTCACACAAATGCGTCTATATTTATATTTCATGACAAGCACCTTTTGTTAATATTACAAATCTATAATTGATTTAGACAGGCTCAGCACTGCAGTCTCTGGTGCTGATCAAAATCCAAACCTTTAAAAAAATTGTATCTTTTTCATTTTTTATCTTTGGAGGTCATTTTTTAACCCATAAATCTACTATAAGTAGATGCTGCTTGTAGTATCTAAGCTATACTATTACTGTATTGATTTTTCTTTCCTATTTTCTGTCTGATAGATACACAGCCACATTTTCAGATAATAAGTTTAGTGTATCTGGACGTATTTGTGTAATCCTAAACTTCAGGCTTCTGTGAATGCACCAATACAGACAGTTTGTGAGGGGCAGCCAATCAGAAGAAAGTTAGCTTAGTGAGAAGAGTAAGTACTTGATTAAGAGCGTCTCCAAAACTGCAGGTCTTGTGGGATGTTGGCAGTCTGCAGTAGTCACCATCTGTCAAAAGTAGTGGTTAACCAGCAGGCACATGGGCGGCCAAGGCTCACTCATGACTGTAAGGTTGTGGCGACTGACCCGTGTGGTCCGATCCAACAGATGAGCTACCTCAAATGACCAAAACAGTTAATGGAAGTGTCAGAATACACCGTGCATCAGTTTGTTGGGTCCTGCCATCCTTGTTGATGTTACTCTGACACGCACCACCTACCTAAGCAATGTTGCAGACCATTAACATGGTTTCATGGAAACTGTATTCCCTGATGGCTGTGGCTTCTTTCAGCAGGAACAGCGCACTGCCACAAAGCAAAGATGGTCTAGGAAAGATTTGTGGAGCACAACAATGACTCTGAGGTGTTGACTTGGCCTCCAAATTCTCCAGACCTTAATCCAATTGACCATCGTTTGGATACGATGGACAAACAAGTCTGATCCATGAAGGCCTCACTTCACAGCTTTGCTGGTAAAATCTTGGTGCCAGATACAACAGCACATCTTCATGTTTAGTGGGTCAGGGTTGTTGTGGCATCTAAAGAGGGACCAATATTAGTCAGGTGGTCATAATGTTATATCTCATCAGTGTGTAAGTCAACTGTAGGGGTTTCTAAGTTCCCCTTTTCTTTACTTCATAATGCAAATCATCTAAAAGAAACTTCTCAAACATCCTACGAGCTGCTGGAAAAGTATATAATAATATAAAAAGTATGTAATATAATCTATTCAATAACTTGAACTCACTCAAAAGGCAAGATGACATTTTGGTTAGATCACGATGAACCTTTAAGGCTGTTATTTCCACCTTAAAGCTGTCAAAAACATCTCAACAGAAATGGATACTATTCATGTTTCTTTGTGTTGTTACTTGCACTTAAATAGTAAATACCACCTGAGTTATGGCTCTGTGAAGTGTTTTCACAGGAGTTAAAAGTAAGCAGTGAACACATCTGCAGGGAATATGAGAGCTGCAGGTGTGGAGCTCTAATGAACACGGAGACTGGAAGCACAGAGAAAGTCTCATCGGAGCTGACCCATGAATGACAGCGTGTTAGTCCTGCAGGTCTGGACCCTTTATTTGGCTCTGGAGTCAGACAGGTTCCAAGCACCCGGTGCAGCTGCAGGAACACGTTGCAGAGGTGTCAGAGAGCCTCTGCAAGCTGAGTGGCAGATGATTCAAGCACCTCGGGGTTCAAGCTGTCACGGCTCGACGCTTGACTCTATTCTCACTCACCTGGGTGGCAGTGATGGATGACTTGAGGAGCGAGCGGAGGCTGCAGTCGTGATGTTGTGTTGTGCCGTGATGGACAGTCGGAAGAATGGAAGTAGTGCATTTTCTTTTACTGGAGAAGATTGCAGCACTTCGGTAAAATAAAATCAGTACATGCCGAATGGTGTTCGAGTTCACTGTTTAATATTTGCATATGAAGGGATAAGAGACAAACCCCATACAGGCTTTCATACAGATATTAGACTTAGGTATTTACAGAGTAAGCACCATGAAATTGCAACCTTTAGAAGACAGAAACTAAGCCAGAAAATGTGATTACCTGACAAGAAGTTGCTTTTTAACGTAGTTTAATGATCCCTCACTTTCATGTGATAGTCTTGTCTTTATTTTGAGCTCCTTCAGTTATTAATTTACTTGTTGCCAGGAGAGATCTGTGCACAGCTCTCTTTTAATATATATATATATATATATATATATATATATATATACACACACATATATATATACACACACACACACACACACACACACACACATATATATATATATATATATGTGTGTGTGTGTGTGTGTGTGTGTGTGTGTATATATATATGTGTGTGTATATATATATATATATATATATACACACACATATATATATACACACACACACACACACACACACACACACACATATATATATATATATATATATATATATATATATATATACAGTGATCCATTTGTTGGAAATATAAACGCAGCTTTTTGATGTCTGATAAAATGGATTTTGGTGTCCTGTAATGAGCTAGTTTAAGTTTTTTAAACATTTGCTTTCATGAAATGTACAATATTCAACTTAGTATAGTGCTGTACACAATATCCACTCAGAGCCCACAATCTTCACCTTTCAACCACACGAGGGCGATAGAGGCCTTTGACGGTGGTTCTCCAAAGCTCCTGTTCTTGAAATCCCTCAAGTGAAAGAGAAACAATTAAGAATAATGATAAACTCAAACAAATAAAACAGTACACAATTTAACTACGAATAGCTGATTGCATTACACAATAGACAAATAAACTTTATATGCTTGCTGTTGGCTGCACAAATGGTACAAAAATATGAAACAGCAAAGCTCTACCCAAGACAGGGAATTTCTTAACCCTTTAACAAAAGTCTGAGGATTAGGCAGGATTTTCCTGAGAGTACAGTCAAAAGCAGAGGTGTAACAGCTCCACAGAAAGACGGTGATACTTGTTTGGCTGTGTTGCACAAACCAATGAGAATTAGGATACAAAGAAATCCAGTAAGCTCATACCCTGAACCGTTCAATCTAATTCACCAAATTAATCAAAGTTCAAGAGTATTATCAGTAGAAACCATGAAATACATGGAAATATGTGAACGCCATGTCGCTGCGCTGGACCACTCCCTCCATGATCATGATCAGTATTTGGCATTTGATGACTTTCTTTATCATTTTCCATACATACATTCTGTTATGTTGGCTCTTATTCTGCTGTTGGGAGGCAGACTACACCCTGACAGGTCGCCACTCTGTCGCAGGGCTAACACAGAGAGACAACCGTTACAGTCAACCTATGATTTAGAATCACCAATTAAATCAACCCCACTAACTGCATGTTTTTGGCCTGTGTGAAGGTGGCGAACCAACGCAGACACAGGAAGAACAAACTCCAGACAGAAAGGCCATACGGGGGATTTGAAGCCAGGACTTTCTTTCTGTGAGGCAACCGTGCTAACTATTGCATCTTGTTCTGTACGTTAGGAGTAAAAAACCCCATTAGGTGATCGTTGTGTTTGTAGGAGTAGCAATTTTTGTGAACTACAGATTGATGGGATGACGGATGTGTCACGGCATGGGCTCGTCTGTCTTTAGGCTGGTTGAGCTAAAAATTACATTCGGTGTCTTTCCTCAGATTTTTTTTGTCCACAGTGGCGAAGGATAGATCTCAGAGAGGACTCAGTAACACACGATCCGACTGCACTCACACCGCATTTTTATGTTCAGCCATCATGAATAAAGAGTGTCACCTGAATAAAAATGTCTCACATCCATTTTTGCTTTGTAAACAAGTGGATAGTGTGTCCCATTGTGGGATGGCATTATTGGCTTTCCTTTCATAAAGGTTGACCCAGTGTATCATATGCTCGGGGGGATAAGAAGGAAGGCAGTGGGTGAGCTTTCAGGGAATTAAACCGGTTGTTTTCACAATCAGCTGATTATTAGGCCTCGAGGTGACGGCACATGGCTATTTTTAGGGGGCTAAAGTTCCCCGTGTAGACATTTGTAACATTTCTGCACTATCAGGACACAGACAAGAAAAACAGTTTAATTTTTAATGTTTTTTTAAAGTTACATTAAAGTCATTTAATGATCTGTGTGGTGGCTGCACATGCAGATCTACTAATAATGTCAAATAATACTGCTGCATTTTTTTAAAGGTAATGTTTTGTCACATTCAGGCCCAGAAACTCAAGCCTGGCCTCCATGAGGTATAAATGTCAGGAGCGCAATAAGAACCCTGTGATACGACCTGCAGAGGGTAAAGCCCCAGAGACAAGCTGCTGCCCATGTAACAGTACAATAAGCACATTAAGAGAGTGTTGATCCCTTTGGCTCATTTCACTCTTTATCTGTGGAAAAGAGAAGAAAGAAAAGTAAGCAAAGATTTTCTACTTTAATCTCGGCCTCGTCTTGAATCAGTGCATTTGTGTTCATAATCTATAAACAGCTGTGATTTCAGTTGCTCCTGCCCTCTGTGTCTATTAAGTCCTTCTGTGGAACTTCCAGTCCTTATCCACATCCACAGCATCCTCTACTGGCCACACTGCCATATTGGTCTTGGTGCTATAGTTGCTTTGATAGTGATAATAAATGATTAATCAAAACATTTAAATAACTGTAGATAAACAGGATTTCCCCCCCTTCCTTTCCCCTCTTATCTCTTGAGTTTATCCTTTATAAATCATCTTAGTTTCTTCTTTATTTTTTAAGTCAGTTGTTCATGATTTCACATCTCGAATGCAATCTGATCCAGTCCATGCTTTCTAACTGCACTGGAGTCTCTCTGTGTCTGCTGTTACTGCGTTACTGCAGCTAGACTGAAGGGGAGGCTGTAGCAGATCACAAAGGTACTTTTTAGGTGGAGGCCAAAACTACGCTGTGGCTTTTCGGGTGGTCTGACACGCAGTAATGAATCCATTATGTGTCTGCTGGCTGCATTTGTTTTTCCTCTCTCCAAAAACACAGAATGTTCCAGTCGTCTTACGAGCGATTCTCTGAACTCCTTTAACAGTACGGGTCATTCAGCATGAGCTAGTGCACGACACCAAAGCTGACAGGAGGCCTGCCTGATGTTCGGCAGATGCAAAACTATACGGGAGAGTATTAGACGGTAAAAGATTTTGCTCAGTTGATTCGTGGCTTATCTTGTAGACTCACTATTTCCGTAGTGCGTAGCGCTTCACGCGGCTCTAAGTGTGTCAGGAAACTTTGCTTGTTTAATTTGTATTTAGCGCAGTTTAGTACTCAGGCAGAAAGTCTGAGCTGTCTTTGTGGTTTATTTCATAACACTTGTAATGTTTTTTTTGTCTTGTTTCTCATAGTCTTATACAATGCTGGGTTGACACAACAGACAATCAATGAGACACTCGAGAGAAGAGAAAGAAAACCAAACACAGAATCACAGTTTGTGGTCGGGCTGCATGTTTCCTAATTTCCTTCCAACTGTATTACTTAAAGCTTTGCTGGAACAATCATAGCTCACTGTCACCTGCATGTCCCGTCACATGGCTGTCAGCACTGTGATAATAATGTGTAAAGCAAAGTAAATACATGAGCTCAGATCATACTTGTGTGCACAGGTCACTGCCCTGCCTGTTTTCTGACATCATTAAAATGTGTCTGAAATCACCTGTTGTTGTAATTATGATCTATTCTTCACTTGAAGCGTTTTCTCTTCTGTCTCCTTTGAACCACTGGAGCTAATCGTCTCGCTCTAAAGACAGTTTGAGTTCTTGGGCTCATTGTGCTGTGGGAAGCTTTGAAATGGCGTAAATCCCCTCCATTAGCATTCCTCCTCTGCTAACACTTTGAAATTTTTATTACAATGTTAACTGCCGTTAGCCTGTTTCACTCACTACACGTGTAAAGGCAAAGCTCCAACAGACCCACAGCTGTCTTAAGCTGAACTGCATGTTGGCATAACCAGTCGACTACAGTAGGTTCTACCTGTTGTGTGAAAGTACACTAGGTTTTTATGTATTAGTACACAAAATAATTCATCCAAGGCCCAGCAGCGGCTGCACTTCCTCCGTGTCCTGTGGAAGAAGAACTGCTGCTGACCTTCTGCCGCCCCTTTGGTGGAGAGCATGCTCTCCTCCTGCCTGGTGTTTGGTGCACAGGGGCCACAACTGAGAACAGGAAGGCTGCACAGGGGGTAATTACACTGCCCAAAAATTCTCTGCCATGCCTGGAGACAATCGCCAGATCCTCCTGTCTCAGGAAAGCCAGGCCATCACAGGTGACCCTTGCACCCCGCCCACCACCTGTTTGACCTGCTGCCCTCTGGTCAGCGCCTCAGGTCAATCAGGTTCCACCCCTCCAGACTCTCAAACAGCTTCTTCCTCTGGGCCATTCGGACCGTTAACAAACACTATACACTCACACAAATATGCATGGTTATCCATCACGTTCGTATATATTTCTCTTGTTTGCTTTTTGTTCCTGCTGTCCATTATTTATATTTTATTCTGGCACAGTTGGTGTGGAGCACCCATAATTTCATTGTACAGATAAAATGACCGCTATTCTATTCTATTCTATTCTATTCTATTCTATTCTGGCCTTAGCAGGTTCTAAAATTATTTAAGTGACCTATTGAGCTGTTGAATGTAGGAGTAGTGTGTGAAAAGTACACCCTTACATCTTCTGTGACAATTAAGAGGGTAAGTTAGAGCCAGGCTCTGCTAATCAAATGCAGATGATAAAGTGATCATCAGTAATCAGGAGCACCTTTATAAAGGCAGAGGTTTTGGTGCTTTGCTGGTGTGGAGCATCCAGGTGTGTGCTAGCATAGTACAGAGGAGGACAAACATGTGCAGTTATTGCTGCCAATCAATGTAGGCAGAGTTAAAAGGCCATTTACACACTATTTTAAGTCCATTATTCAGCAGTGGGATTATCATGAGTGGAAAATATTCAAGAGAGTTGCCCATTTTCAAAGGAGTGGATGTCGCAGCAAATCCAACCCAAGGTAAAAAAACAACAAGAAGTACGTCTCAGACTCTATGAGCTTCAGTTAGCATGTTAAATGTCAAAGTTCATGACAGTACAATAAGATAAAGCCTGAACAAATACAGGTTGTTAGGAAGCGTTGCTGGGAGCGCGCCTCTGGCCTCAAAAAAAGGAACATGGCAGCGTAGATATGCAAAGTTGGACAAAGCAAAAGACTTCTGGAACAGACAAGACCAAAGCGGAAATGTTTGGACCAAATGCAGCAACACACTCGGTCAAACACAGCACATCAGCACAAGAAGCTCATAACAACTGTCAAGCACAGTGGTGGAGGGGAAGGATTCGGGCTTGTTTTGCAGACCCAACCTTGCAGTCATTAAGTCAACCATGACCTCCTCTGTGAAGGCATCTGTCTGACAGCTAAAGCTGGGCTCAAACTGAATCATGCAACAGGACAACAAACCCAAGCATAGCAACAAATCTACAAGAGAATGGCTGAAAAAGAAAATCAAAAATACGCCCTGATAACAATTCCTCTATAATGATGTGAGAGACTGATAAAGTCATAATGAGAAAGCAAATTGCTTCAAGTTATTTCTGTAAAATGTGGAACTTTTATTTGTTTTGTTTTTTTTAATGTCCCAGTATGTAAAACCTTGAATTTCAATTCATGTTTTCATTTCAATTGAAGTCATTCTGGTTCATTCCAGTGACTGAACTGCCAAGAATGAAGAAGAAGGACTAATGTTTCCCAGGTAAGAAGCTGTTTTGCAACATGTTGAGGTGGTGAAGGGGAAACTAAACCTTTGTTCAAACGACTGGTAGCAGCTCCCATTTCGAGTGAAACTTTGAAGGCACATTAATTTTTAACGTTACTTACATGCCAGTTACTTTTAGCACAAGATAAGCATATTTATAGAAACGTTTAGTATGTATCCCACATCACCAATACAGTTGCAACATTTGTAACAAACCAGACTGCAGGAAGTGATTTTAATTATGCATTAAGAGCACAGACAGTTTACATCGCTTACAGGTCTGAAAAATGACGCTAACGTGGAAGCGACTTATGCTAAACTTACACTGTTTTTAATAGCCATGAGGGATTAAAATGATGACTCATTGAATAGAAGACCATTGTCCCACTTCATCGGTGACCTCTGATTCCTTTCCAGCAGTAATAAACTTAGCTTAGCATAGCTTCGATTGTAAATGTGAGGAAACAGCTGAATGGTTAAAACAGATCTGCATGCACCTTTAAATTAATTTCTGGTGTGGTTTGATTAATGCAGAGAAGTTCTTTTTATTTTCTTTTTTCCCCTTTTTTATTTACTGGGAGTCACATGCTGGAACTTTTCCTCAGCTGACGACAAAGACTTCCTGGAAACCCCACTAAGTTGCCTGGCAACCTTGTGACTATGACAACAGCAAAAGTACTAGCTGCTGTTTGTACACTTTGTGTACAATTTGGCCAGGCTAGCTGTTTCCCCTGCTCCTATTTCTTAGACTAAAATAAGCTAATGAGCTACTGGCTGTGGCCTACATACACACAAGCACGAGATTCTCCCAACATGCCGAACAATTTCAATAAATCTCTGAAACTCAAACATCTAAAAGACCAAAAAAAAAATGAAATGGCCAGAAAATTGTCCCCAACTGTCATGTTGTCATAGAGCTGATGTTAGACCCTCTCGTGTGTTTGCGTGCTGCTCTAAGTGTTTTTAACCTGGTAGTTTGACCGTGAGAGATGCCTGTGGCAGTAGGGCAGTGGAGCAGGAGCAAAGGATATCAAATGGATCCTTATTCCTGCTCTGTATATGTGTATATATATAGCCTACAGCTACAATATGCATGTACATATAACACCGTGGGAATGCTTGGGAAGGGTAACAAAGGTATTACCCCTTCTCCGAATAACGCCTACACTTCCCCGAAGTAAATATGCATTTGCGCATTCAGCACGAAACTAAGTCAAGAAAGGGGAGGATCTCATAGATTTTCACCTCACTTTGAAAGTTTCAGTCAATACACGGAGTCTCAGATGTCTTCTGTCAACTTTTTCAGAAGTTATATCAGAAGAAAGAGAAGGAAACGTAAAATCTTATGACCGCACACACCACTGAAACAGGTATGGAAACCTGTTTGAACCATTTCTCAATTTGTTATGGGAAACACACAGGGTCAGTGCATTTCCTCGGCCATGCAGACGCCGTGAGATCACTGGAAAAGAACAAACGTCACTCACATGAACTAATCTAATCCTAATGATTTTATTAAAGCGCATTATATATAATATCTGATACGTTATCTATGCTGTTATGCACTAACAACTAATTATGTTGCATCAGTGCGGTGAAGTCCCTTTGACAGAGAAACATCCTGACTCATATCATTGAACCCTACCTACCCATTATCAAATACAACCCATGGAAAACAGCAATGTGTGAACTTGTCATAGTAAAATACTCCTTTTTTACATCAAGCCACACATTATGAAAGTAATGTAGAACTGCTGTGTCAGTATGCCCACACAAAAATGATCTTGTATAGGGTGTCCACTGAGTGATTACTGTAAGAATGAAGTAATAGCTCCCTCCTGAAACAGGAGGGACGTCGTCATGAATGACAGGTCCACATCTGGGAAGCTGAGGCTATTTTTAGACGCTAAACTGAATACAACCAACTAATGCAAGCGACGTAGAACAAAAACAAAAAACCTTTCTGCTTATCTTATATTCAGTTTACCTTTATCTTGCACTTCAGAGACTTGCACTCTGACACATTTGGGGAGAGAAAAAAACATCTCATTTCCTGCCACAAGTAAGATTAGAAGCCTTAAGGTAGCAGGCAGGAGGAAACATGTTGCCTTCAGGTTACAAACTATAAATAATCTGGAAACATCCACCTTTGAACAGTTACACTCTTAGTTGTGATGTTGAACGCTGACTCTCTGAACTGACACTCAGTCAGAAATGGCTGAGAAATCAGCTGGAAACATGGGAAATTAAAATAATAAATAAATGAATAAATGAGGCCAGATGCATGTATGGATCCTTGAAATTAACAGAGTTTTTGTTTCTTGTTTAATTTCATTTTGGGGCTTGCCATTGGCACATCCTTGTATTTAGGCTAAAGAGAGCATTTATCTTATTTTTGTACCACTGCACAGTGGTCAGCAATGCTCACAGCAAGAAGGATCCTGGTTCAAACCCCAACCAGGGCACTCTACTCCAAATACGATAACTTCTGGCTTCAAAAAAACTAATGTGACACCTCCTCTATGAGCTCCTTAGAGCAGTGTTTCCCAACCACTGTGCCGCGGCACACAAGTGTACCGTGACAAATGATCAGGTGTGCCGTGGAAGATTATCTGGTTCCACCTGATTAGTACTATAAGCCACCAGCGTGCATTAGAGAGCAGTACAACTACCTGCTCTAATTAAACGGGTCGCCAACTTCCAGTAAAACAGAAGAAAACGAACGAAATCATGCTGTGAGACGACACAGCGCATAATAGCAATAGATAAATATTTGAAAAGACAAAGTAGTCAGTCTGACCTGAGTCCTGGAGAAGCTTTGGACCCAGATGAAGCCCGAGCATGAGCAGTGGTCAGAAGAAAGCAACAAAGATATACTGGGGATAAACTAATCCGCTAAATGGAAAATGATCAATATGCTTTTTATGACATTTTAGTCATAAAAAGTCACCACTCTCTCCAACAGAGCCACTGCCTTAGACTAACATGTCATCAGCTAAATGCGAATAATAAAAATAAAAATAATATATAATAAAAGATGGAAGGTGACATCATTCCTTAGTTTCTGGAGCCTTGAAATGAAAAACTGCATGTTGTAAAGAGTGGTGGGTCTTACTGTGAAGCTGCATGCTCACTGGCTAATGGGCACACCCCCGAATTATCCTCCATTTTTTGATGCATGGTAGATTTACAAAACACACTTAATTTTTTGTTCAGTATGACCCAAAATGAGGAACTGAGACCTTTAATGCATCATTAAAGTGTTTACAGACGTCAGGACGGAGAGCTGTTTTCCCGTTGATTTCTATAGGATCAGAAGTGTTTTGCAGCCACAGCTATCGCCATCTGGTGGCTGGAGCTACATATTTTATCTCGTCTATAATATCTGGTCTAGGGCTGCCACGATTAGTCGACTAGTCACGATTACGTCGACTATCAAAATCGTCGACGACTCATTTAATAGTCGACGCGTCGTTTGAAGCTTTGTAAGATCACAAAAGACGCAGGAATAAGTAGTAGGATTTAAGAGTGTAATAACGGACTGAAACAGAAGATGGCAGCACTGCATGTACAAGGATGCCAGCTGCCATTAAACCCCGAAGAAGAAGAAGCTGTGTCCCAGAATTCATAGCGCAGCCCAGCTCAGTTTCCAACAATGGCGGCAGCTAGTTAGTTTTAATATTACTCTTATTATTCTTTCTGGGTCACAAAATAAACGTTTAACATATTTTTAGGCGAGAATGTAGCTGTGTAAACCTCAAATATCTGCTCAGTTTATCAAGACACCACATATTTTCAAAAGCGCTCCGACGTTTTCGGAGACGTCTGTTAGCCACTAGCTCGATAGCTAGCCGGGGGCTAGGCTCACTAGAGCTGTGAGAACACCGGACTCCCGGCAAATCTTTTCAAACCCACCGCCGTCTTTCCCTACTCAGGTTAAACATGATATATAAGTCACTTAGATAACTTCAAAATGTTATTGTTTGCCTTTTTTTAGTATTTTATTTGTTCCTGAGTAAATCGGTTTGGCTGAGATTAAAGTTATAGTTTTTACACAGCTGAATAAACATCAAGCAGACAGCTGATTATCAGAAGTGAGAGATGCTCGAGAATTTACTCCGGTGTCCTGTTATATTTTAGATAGCAAGGAGTTTATTAAACTTCACCGAAACAATCTGCAAATTTCATTAAAATTTAATAAACTATCATCTTGTCTTTATTTTTAGTTAGCACATACATTAAACACTTAAAGCTGTAAGCTAATGATAGTTATATAAGAGCAGATGCAGTAAGCTGTACGTTTTACGTCCAATGGATGATGATCTGACTAGACTATCAAAATAATCGTTTGTGGCAGCCCTAATCTTGTCCAAGTGAAAGAATATACTTTATGCAGGCTAATTATGGAATGAGAAACTGATAAGTGGTCGGATTGGTAAATTGGTATTTCCAACTTAAAAGAAATTGAATTGCCCAACAAAATTAAAAACAAGAACAGACTGAAATGGTAACTAAACACTGTTGGGAATCAGAGGCTAATCCACCGACCTCCAGACTCCATTTGCCTACAAAGAATGTCTTCAAGTTAGTAAAAAATTTTAAATGAAAGTAGTCACACAGTGCAGGTAATGTAAATAATGCTTTGCAACCAGAAATACGGGCAAAACAACAGCGAGACAAAAAAAACAAACAAAAAAAAAAAAAAAACAGAAAGGAAAACTGAGGCTGCAAACACACCCTGGCAACAGGCTGAAATGCCCTGAAACCATTCTAACAAACATAAGGGTGTGTCTTTATGCTAATTTAGGAATCAGGGCTGATCTTGAACAGGTTTGCGTACAGATTGTGCACAATAGCTCTCATGTCTGAAAGGTGCAGAGAGGTGTGTCTTTGAATGCAGGCCAAGTGTAACCCTGCTCCAGACGAGTTAGGCCATCGACTGGCTTCAGACTCACACTTTGTGTACAGAGAACTCGATGCTTTTCGTTAATCAGTGGGAAAGGAAATGCGTGCATTTCCCAAAATTGAAAGCTCACGCCACAAAAATAGATACTTTCCAGAATTTGCCTTGTTTCGGCTTCTAAATATAGTCCCGCAACTCCAGGATCTTTACGTAAAACATGCACTGCACACCAAAACTTCCTCATTGTCATCTTTTTACTGGAAAAAAGTAGCCATGCACGTCATCTGTGTACCAGACTTTTGGTGTTACTGTAAAACAAGTTCAGAAAATTCAAAACACACTCTGTGCTTTTTTTGTTCCCTTTGTGGCCATTCCAAAGTTGGATGTTTTTTGTTGCATTTAGCAGTTTTTGATGGAAGCAAAAGCTGAGCATTATCACCTCCATGGCTGCAGCATTTATTGCAGAGCTGTTATGTAAGACTACATCGGTTTCAGCTTGGGCTTAATGAACCGGCACAGGGTGAGGTTGGAGCTGGTCAGTTACGAAAGTGGGAAAGTTTCCTGACTTTCGAGGTGTGAAGCCCCTTGAGGCATTTTACTGACTCAGATAAGTGGTAATTTACCCACACGCAGACAGAGGGCAATGTACAGCGTCAGTGGCTGGTGTCCATGGAAACCAGCGGTAAACACAGGGCCCGTGGAGACGAGAGCGCTTGCATAGCTTCACCAAAAAAAAAAAAGGCAGCTTTCATAAACGTAAAGTGGAAGTCCCGGCATTTCTCACACACGGTGAATGTGTGACCATATATACACAAAAGCACACAATCACGGCAACAGGAAGAAAACATCGAGGTCTGCAAGAACAGTTTGTCCACAGATTCCTCATTCTGATACTTGGCAGCGGTTAAAGTATGTCTGGAATTTCTAAAGGACACAGAAAAAGCCGTGCATGCTTGCTTGACGTTTTTCTGATGTGACGCACTCTCACACACTCTCAGACAGGGATACAGCAGGCTTCTAGATAGTGACATCACAGACCCTCCTCCGGGTGTGTGTGTTTTCTTTGTGCAATCTCTACTGAGAATCCCCACAGAGGTGTGAAAGCTTCGCTGCTCTTGGAGACCGTTGCTATGTTTTCACCAAGCCTACCTTTTACAATGCAAACAGAAGTGATCCTGGGATTTTTTTCATGCGAAATGTCAGGGGAGCACATACAGGCAGCTCTGTCACGCACCTTTTTACCTTCTTGTGTAACAGAAAGGAATTTCCTTTTAAAAAAAAGAAGATCCCAAGCAAGATCAAACCAAGAAAACTTCCTAAAATTCCTCCCAAAAATCTCAGCAGAGTTTTCTGCATGAGTTAACAAAGTGTTTTCCAGGAGCGCATGCCTGACTGGTGTTAGGCATGTGCAATGCTAAATGGGCAAGTCCAGAACATCCTATTGTGGGACATGCAGTGTTGCTTTCATAAGGGAGGAAACTTTAGAATCTTCCCCCCAGAATCTCTGTCTGCATAACAACCGAAATCTGTCCCAATTAAACAACATGAGAAGATTTTTCACGTCTCTAAATGTGATGTGTGATCATAACTGTGTTATTTTGATTATGGAAGAGAAACATTAAGGTGCTTATCATTTTGTTTGATTATATCCATCAGGCTAGACTCATAATGTAAAAGTGCTCAACTTTACGTGTTTACAGGACACATAAACGAGTGAATAAAATATAGTTTTGAGTTCTGCAGTTATTTTCTGCCTTCGTGACAACTGTAACTGAAACTAATCCAACCTTTTATATTTTTATGTTTTCGTTTTGGACAGTGAAACGTTGGTATTTTTTGAGCGTGCAACTCGGGACTAAATGACCGGTGTCTCGGTACGGATTCAATGTATGGAAGACCATATATAAAAAGGTCCATCTTTTAATACAGTCTATGTATTTCGTGCCAAAGTCCTAAATCTTTAATAATATAATAGTAATAATAATAAATATATGAGCTGCGCGTGATATTGATTTGGCTCTTTGTGCTTTGCAACCAATATTCGGTTTGTCTGTTACGTGAGAATTACAACCACAGAATATTTATAGGCTTCACGCTGAGGTTAACTGTGAAGAGCCGTGATATGCGTAATTTTTGAAACACAGGAAATTTGGATGTCTCTCTATTTAAAAAAGTATTTAGATTTGGTTGAAAGCATAGAAAGGAAAGTATGCAGTGCTACTTTGGTTAGCCACTTGAAACAGATAATTTCCCCAGTGCAGTAGGGAATTCTTCAAGAGCCAGTCAGGGGCTGTCTCCCTATCATTCATGCCAATCGTGTCTCATTCACTGAAATTAAATCTATGTCCCCTAACCTACATCACAGGTGAAAATAGGTGTCTAGTAGGAAACTACAAGTTTTCAGTCTGAGTCTTTTGGGGGGGATTTTTCTCACAAAAGCACAGGCCCGATGTGATTTCCCTTGCTAAGATAAGTCAATTGGAAATCCCCACTTAGGCGCCGCCCCGGCAGACGCGCACACAAAACCCAGCGCGCCCTCCCTCAGTAGCACAACTTTGCTCTCGCCCTCGGAAACAGACGGAGCTTTAGCTTACAGGAGAAAGGAAAGCCAGCATGTACAGAGTTTCTAACCACAACCAAATGGATTATAACTTGGACAACATGGAGCCCAAACACGGGAAAATGCTGCCTTGCCAAGAGGACCGTTTTGACAGCGGTGTGGATTCGCTTAAGGAAGACGAACTGGCGAACGACTTCGAGGAGCTAAGATTGCCGAGCGAGGATCACTCGCAGGAATACGAGCCTTGGAGAACCGCGGTGACCGAAGACGGTGACACGTAAGTGGATTATTATTATTTAAAAAAATTAATGTATTTATTTAGTATGAATGCGTCGATTAGTCGAACTTTAATTGCGCATTTGCAAAATTCCGCTTTGTGCGTAAGTTGAAATCGGCTTTTGCACCAGAGCGCAGGATCGGTGCACATGAAAGATCTGAAAAGCTGCACAGAAATGTCGGAAAAGTTGCATGGAAACAACATCTTTTAAAGGTCTTAAAAATACTTAGTGCGCATGTGTTGGCAGCGCAGTGCACAGTCGTGTGTGTGTGTGCGCGCGTGCGCGTGTGTTGGCTGAGCGTGCAGTCTGGGCGGTGCTAAAGTCCGCTCTGCGCGTTCAGGAAAGTCCCTGGCCTGCTGCCAGTAACTGATAAAGCATCAGATGTGTCAAGCCACAACTGGTGGAAATAACCCGACAAAACTCCATTCTTGCGAAACGCTCCACTGCTCAGGCTTTGTTCTCTCATATTTGACTGGAACCACTTCCTCTGTGCGTAATTTTTCTTTGAAGGGCTCTATTTTAACTCCCCTCTCTTTTTCTGTCCTCCCCACACAGGCTGCTCCATTTGGCCGTCATTCACGAAGCCACCGAACATGCCGTCCAGATGATCAAACTGTCTCATCATCACCCGTTCCTCAATGTGCAGAACCACCAGAGACAGGTAATAAGCGGCACCGTGCCACATCCACGAATCCCTTCCGAAACCTGCACACTTTGCAGTCAGGTTAACATAAGTTTCTGTTGTGTCCCACACAGACTGCCCTCCACCTGGCAGTGATCACAGAGCAGGCCCACTTGGTGGACAGACTCCTGAAGGCCGGCGCTGACCCGCTGCTGGCCGACGACAGCGGAAACACAGCCCTCCACATCGCCTGTAAAAAGGGCTCCCTGGCCTGCTTTGGCGTCATCACCCAGAACTGCCAACGTCACCTCACCTCCATGGCGTCTTTCCCCAACTACAGTGGTAAGCATCGCGTTCAAATAGCGCCCTAAGAAACAAACACACTTATGTTTCACTTACACAGCTGTTGAAGTGTGTGTAACTGAGTTTACTTCCTTCCGTCTCCATAGGACATAACTGTCTCCACTTGGCATCCATCAATGGCTACATTTCTCTGGTGGAAAGCCTCGTTCGGCTTGGTGCAGACATCAATGCACAGGTAGGTGTCTCTAACACGGAAGCCATTTGGATTATTTTATGATTATTATGATGATTATTCTTATTCACACACATGCAGAAACTTGACCTCGTGTTTCTGTTGCTTCCTGCAGGAACAGTGCAGCGGACGGACGGCGCTCCACCTGGCCGTTGACCTCCAGAACCCCACGCTAGTCTGTCGCCTCCTCGACCTCGGTGCAGACGTCAACTGCCTGAACTACGGTGGCTTCGCCCCGTACCACCTCACCTACGGGCGGCAGAACGAGGAGATCCGCTGCCAGCTGTTTGAGAGAACGGCACAGGAGCTCAGGGAGCTGCCTGAAAGCGAATCGGACGACAGCGACATGGAGGATCTGGACCTGTCGGAAGACGAGGTCAGTATCTGCTCAGCTTTGAACGTCACACTGAGATCCGATGGAGTCAAAACACTTTAAGGCGTGAATCTATAACATCTTTTTTCTTCTCTACAGCTCTATGATGACATAAAGTTTGGAAAGTAACAAGAACAGCCCGTCCACTGGTGATGCAAAGCTGCTACTGGGTTAGTCGAAACCACGGCTCCCAAACGGGGGGACAGCTCAACCCACGTCCCCCCCTCTCCACCCTCCGTACCCTCTACCGTCCAAGTCCAGAGGTGCTGGTCCTGGGATCACGAATGAGTATGAAGGTGGCGCCCAGTCTGGTCGGGATCGCTGAACGATCCGTACCAAACCCCCCCACCAAAGCAAGACCATGACTTCTGTATGGTCCTGATGTTACTGTAATAACTGTACAAAATAATGTGTATATACCAGAACAGACGAGTGTAATATTTTGTAAATACAGAGACTATTTTTGTACTTGTACATGTGTGTGAATTTTAAACACTATATAAAGAAAAATAAAAGAGGAGTTTATGAACATGAACTGCTTTGAGCGGCTGCTGTGCGTTTCCTTCCTCGCGACGACGATGACTTTGTCTTGGCCTTTCCACGCTGTAATACGAGCATCATTTCTCACTTATAGTGATGAAGCACAGTCATCGACCAGACTTGTGAAAGAGAGAGACACACACATAAAAAACCCCAAAAAGATCACACTCAGCCGCTTGGAACAGTCTGGGATTTCCTTTTGTTGGGCGAGGTCACAGGGTCTCTGAGTCACCGCGCCGAAAGTCCCTGGGCGGCATAAGAGGAACATGATGTGCTTGAATATTCCACCCTCCCCTGGAATAGCTGCTGAGTGGCAGCTAGGAAGTGGCGCTACTGGGTAGAAATACCAAGGAGGAAATGTTTTACAAATATGGGAGAGCGTTCCAGAGAGCTCAGTGGCCCTTTCTTTTTCTTTTTCGCCGTGTCATTAGGACCAGGAAACTTTCTTTGCTTTACAAGGAAGTCCAGGCTGTCCCTGTCAGCTGACACATGCAGGTACTTAGGAATTTTTCAGAAAGGAATTATCTGAAGCAACCGGAATGAATTTCCCAGTAAAGTTATCCTTGAAGCAACGCTCAAATGCCCCAGAATGACTCTGTTACACAATTGTGTTTGCTGTATCCTCTCTTGTAAACATTAACTATTACAGTAGGATGGGGATTTTTTGTTTCCAGTGATTACAGAACTTCTCAAGGACAGCGGAAGTTTCAGACACAATATCAGCCTGGAAATTTGGTCAAGTAACCAACTTAAGATTCCTCTTCGATTAGAAGAAGAAGATGTGAAGACTTATAGTCTGGTTAAAAGAAACTGGCGTGTTGCAAAGAATTCCAATGGGGAAGGGGGATTTTTCTAGAAGCCACTCACAATGACACACTGAGGTCACATCGCCATCATTTCTGCTCATGTGGATGACAAAGAGAGCTGAGAAAGACAAGTCCCCCCCTTTTCTGAATTATAAAGTTTCCCCTCGCAAAGAGAAACTATTTGTGTTGTGTGACATTTCCGGAAAGTTAAAGTATTCTATTTCTGACATGTGCGTAGAAAAAAAAAAAAGCCAAAAAAGTAGAGAAAACAAGGTCAAATCAAGTCTGCATCACCGAGTTTGTAGTAGAATAACCTCTCCGCAGCACCTTTGTAAGTCATGTGATTTTTGTGCACCAAGAGCCACAACAGGAAGCTCAAAAGTAGAAGCTCTGCATGTTCCCACAAACAGTTTCCCCTGCTGCTAAACACAGACGGTAAAAGGTTTCAGGTGACAAGCAGAGGACCTAAAAAGAAATGATAAAAAATGCAAACAGCCCATTCATAATAGTTTTACTCAAAAAACCTCCTTTTATTGTTGAATGAAACAGTGGGGTAAATGTACAGCAAACAAAGATAACACGAGCCTCCAATCTGGGAACTGCATTTCCCATCATGCTCTAACTAAATCCGACAGGCGACGCCGCTCTGCTCGCTCAGTCCCGCTCGGCGAGGGACATTAGGTGGGTGTCCACTTCAGTTTCTGCGAGGATCCTGCAGGACAAAAATGAGATGACGATAAAGACTCCAAAATCTAACTCGTGTTTTTAAAGTGAACATTTTATGCTCACTGTCAGCTCCATATCTTTATTCTTGGCCTCTACCAGGGTAGCTTTGCATGAGTCACAGTCGAATATAAGCCGTACTTATCATATAGTTAGCTCTTGTGGAGCCTCTTTGTTTATCTTGACTCTACCTTTAAAACAACTTTCTTCTGATTGGCTAACTCTAGTAAGTGGAAGGTTTGAACAGTAGGTGGGCGGGGCTTCTGCGCTCTTAATGACCACACATGGGCTAAGTTTAAGATATAAAGGGTCTATAACAAAGCATGCTGAGCACACAGGGATGTTCCCATTAGGGTCAATTGCTCGTGTGGCGTCCCATATTTAGGCATAAACCATAGCAACAGTAAATGAGATGAAAAGCACAATACGTCCCTATGAAGTTATATTTCACTTAATGCCAAACACCTGTAGCACATGATGTCTTAAATTCAAATGTTTTTAAGTACTTCAGCATTTCAAACACTGTACGAAGGTCTCGTCGCTGTGTTTTACTATGGAAATGTGAAATTGCTGCAGCAATTTGTTTAAGCATGTGTAAACATTCATGGAAATAAAGTGCATAAGGCAAACACATGGTTTGCACAATTTAAATAAAAGTCAATATTTGGAAGATCTTCAACAGCCTGAACACTCTTAGGCAGCTTTCATGCAATTTCTTTAAGTTGTTTTCAGGAACAGTTCTGCAGGCTTCATGGACGACATTCAAAGCTCTTCTTTGGATGTTTCTGCCTTTTGTTCTGTTCTGTGTCAGGATGATCCCACACTGCCTTAATAATGCTGAGGTCCTCCTCTGGCGAGGCCAATGCATGACCGACGGTGCTCCACTGTGTCTATTTATGTCCAGGTATCCTTTAATTGCACTGGCAGTATTTTTGAAACAAGCCATTGTCAATCAGATGTTCTCCAGATGGTACTGCATGATGGACAATCTGATGATGCTCTTCTGTGTTCATAATTCCATCAATTTTGACAAGATCTCCAACAATACTGTCTGACATGCTGCCCCAAACCATGACACAGCCTCCACCGTGTTTTACAGGTGGCTGCAGACACTCGCTCTCTCCTGACCTGCTCTGTAAATAGTGACGACAATTTGGGCAAAAATTGTCACAGACTGATTAACTGAAGGACCAGAGACATCTTGCAGGTCTGTGTCAGGTCTTTGCTGAATCTCTTCTCAGTTTTTAATGACATAACTTTAAGATGCTGTTCATCTGCTGCAGATAGGCCTCTTTGGGAATCACCTTGTTGGTGCAAAAATACTATTTCAAATAAACCCAACTGTGTGCTCTAATGACTCACAGTGCTCAAAGGAACACAACAGAGTTGTGCTGCTGAACTTTTACCTGAACTTGGGATCCTGTGTTGTTACGACGCCCACCTCTAGCTCAGAGGGCTTGAAGTCAATGGAGAGAACAGTTGACAGGCAAGAGATCGCCGTCTGAAGGGGAAAAAAGGTAAGTTGATGATATTTTCATTCTTAGAATGTTGGATGCCTGGAAACCACCACGGCAAAGGCACACACTTTACTTTCACATTGGTGTTTGTTCCGTATGAACCTTTGCTACACCAGCAAAAGAAAATATTTTATGATACCTCGATTGTTTGTTCAAAGGTCCAATCCAGTTTCTTTTTCACTTTCTTCTCCAGGAAGCTGGTGGCTTCTGTCTGCTTCACTCCGGCGGCCGTGGCCTTGAAACCACAATAGTAGCCTGCTGGGTCGCATTTGTACACCTGAGGGCCGTACTCTTCATCTACGCCGATCACGATCATACCTGCGTGTTAGCTTGCATTTAGAAAGGGCGCTCAAACGACATGAAGTGCTACGTGGAGAATCAGCAGTGTGAATGTGCATACTCACAGCAGCCCAGTGGTCGCATCTCAGCGTTCTGCGTGTAGACTTGTGAGATATCAGCAATCCTCTTACACAACATGTCCACTGGAATCTCATAACCGTACTTGTACTGCCAGTTGGCTGCTTCATATCGAGCTCGCTGGACTTGGGACCTGCTATCGGCTGTAACACATTAAATGATGCGTAAGAAAAAAAAAATAAAGGTCAATTTCTTTTCCCAAAGAAGCCAATAAATGTGACACTTCCAGTCTCTAACATCACACTTATGTAAGAAAATTGTTCTTGCTGCAAAAGAAATGATTACTTGGAAAGAGGAACTGTCAGCTGCCGTAAGAGCTCGGACTGAGAAGAAAGGTTCGCCAAGTTTAACCCAGAAAAGTACCCTGATGCTTTTCCCCCTTTTATGTATCAAAAACCAGCCTTTGTCTAAACAGCTGTTTCTGTATATTTGAAAGACTAAATGGATTTGGGTGTTTTAATGTTCAATTTTTATGTAACAATAGTAGATTTGATACAATTTTACACATTTTGAGCCTTTTTCTTACCTGTCATCCCAGACATTACACATCCAATATTATCTGTTATTCTGAAAAGGTGAGTCACTGTGGAGGCATCCAGAAGCTTGTCCTGTACAGGAGGAAAGCATGAACAGAACTGTGAAACTGACAAATTACTCAATGTATTACATAACTTATCAAACATTTAGTGTAAATATAAATAGTAACAATCAGGTTTAAACTTTTTAGAATTACGTGAGAAAAGAAACACAACAAGGAAAAAGCTGCTGGAGAGACAAACGAAGCAAATTAGCAGTTCGATTTGGGGGAAAATGCATTCTGTCACAAAAATGTGACATTTTTCATTTTATTTAAAAGCTGTAAAAATCTCCTTAAATCTACACGGGGTCGTGCTGTGTAAAACACTGCCTCTTAAATTGCCCTCAGAGTTTAGGTTTCTCTCTCTCAGGTTGGTCTGTAACCCGTTTGTTTGTTTGTCCCAAACTACGCCAGTTGTGCCTGAAACATTTTGCCAGTGCACAAACTGTTTCCATCGGATGAACAGGAACTCGCGCTGAGCCGTGAAAGCTGGGCAGACATCGTGCTGGTAACTACAGGTCAGCTTGCAGAAGGCCTCTAATCGCTTCGAAATGATTACATCATGAACTAAATTAACTCTTATTTCCAGGTCACTTATTGCCATTAAGCACTGCAGCTTTCATCACACTAACATGCTGTAAGCAACCATTCACAGCTCAACATAAGGGAAACTGGAAGTTTCTATTGTGGTTCTGGTGTTGGACTTGAATCAGCTATTTTAAACCTCTGTGATGAGCCAACCCGAATTACTTGTTGAGTTTAATTGGACTGCCAATCAGGAGCTCTGGGCGCTTTGGTCCAGTGCTAATTCTGAAAAGTTGTTTTTGTTTGTTTGTTTTACGGTGCATCTGTGTTCTCAATTGTTATCCGGGCCAAATGCAAATTGTAAAGTACAAATTCCACTGCTAGTTCTAATGGTTAATTGGTCTTAGATTAGAATTAGGATTAGAAATGAGTACATAAGCTCAGGTTTAGCAGGTTGGAGACAAACATAGAGAGCTGAGGCTGAGAATGTTTGGACATGTGCTGATGAACGAGGGTGGATATACTGGACAAAGGATGCTGAAGCTGGAGCTGCCAGGCAGGAGGAAGAGGGGAAGAACACAGAGGAGGAGGACATGCAGAGAGTCGGTGTGACAGAGGATGCTGGGCATAGGGTGAAATGGAGGCAGATGATCTGCTGTGGCGACTCCTGATTGGTGCAGTTTAACGGTTAATTCTTAGGATGCACAGATATACCAGCCAAACATCTGTGGCATTTACACATGGTAGATGCTGATGTTTACCTGCTGTGTGACATCAACTTTGTGCTGGGTAAATGTTTAAAGATTGGGCGACGAAGAGCCTTAGGAACAGTTCAACTACTTGGACCATATTTTTGTGCAAAGAGGGTCACTTTCCACATTATCCCAGAATTATGAATATGAGACTGTTTTGGGAGCCTGGGTATACCGTTGACAGGTTGTTAGTCTGTCATGGGCTCACCGCAGAAAGACAAACAAGCATTCACACTCACTCTCACAACCAAGGCCAAATTAGAATCACCAACGAACCTAATGCATGCTGGTCTTTGAACTGTGGGAGGAAGCTGGAGTAACAGGAGAAAAGCCACGCAACCTCAGCACAGAAAGCAGTAGAAGCAGCATGGATGGATGGAGGGACGGTTGCATTATTTATTCATCTGTTCTACTACTCCAAATTTCAGAACATCTATAGCCCTTCTCATAACACGGCTACTGTTATGGCTGTAAGAAAATAACAACAAGCAATCTGACATCAACTCACCGGTACTTTTTTCTGTGTTACAACAACTGCACAATCCTTTCCCCTGACTGCTACTGACGTGAGCCCACCTTGGTTTATGGCCTTGAAAGCATATTCTGCAAAAGAAAAACAAAGAGGGTGTCTTTAAGCACACGTTTGCTTGACAATGGCTGCGAGCATTAGGATTTGTGGTTAACAGTCACAGAGAGCTGTTTTGTTCAGCTGGAAAATTGGAGCCACAAGTGAAGAACTATTATCAGATGTCCTTTGGTTGAGCAGCTGACAGCGAATTATGTACCAATTCTGTGTAGTCTGGCTTCAAACATTACATCCAAAGCAGTAGTAGTAAAATAGTGTCATTTAAAACCCTTCACTTTGAGTAAATTTGCAAACCTTTGACTTGATTTTAACTGTTGCTGCAGGTGCTTGGGCATCTGTAGAATGACTGCTGATTAGAAGACAGCAACAAAATTCATGACTATGTTCAGTTCAGCTTTATTAGAGGAAAAACCGCTAATTTACAATATTAAATGTTATCTTATCTCTTTCAATCTATCCAACTAGCAGCTCTCAGACAAAATAATATTCCTGTGACTAAGAAAAATTGCAAAAAAGCTAAATGTAGTGCAGTCACAAAAAATACTTTATTTAGCCAATATATTTAACTGAATAACACGTTGATTCATTCAGCAATGAATCAGCTTGCTTGGCTGCAATGCTAACTATGCTAACTAGCCTAAGAGCCAGCTAGCTATTTTGATCCCCTGTGTTTAGTTTGATAGTAGCGTCGTAAAAGGAGCCCCATAATAACAACTCGCACAGGATTAGTAAGACTGTGGTGATCACATATCATACTACTTTCGATTTGGCGGGTCGCTTTTTATCAACTATAACCTCGGCTAAGCGAACCATGACAGAGCATTTAGCTAGCTAGCAAACAAGTAAGCCAGCGAACCGGCTTTTTGTGTAAACAGATCCCCATACTGACCGACTTGATAGAGTCTGCCCTCAGGAGAGAAGATGGTAATGTGTCGATCAAACCCTGCACTCGAGCCTCGGGACATTTTACAGGATAAGTTGGCCGAGAAGTTCGTCCAAATGAATTTGCAAGCAGACTTCACTTGATGCACACTATTTCTACCGGAACTGAACTGAAGGGACGTGAACTTCATCCGGTGACAAAGGCCTGCTTCG
The DNA here is from genome assembly GCF_056152115.1 of Neolamprologus brichardi. Lineage (NCBI taxonomy): Eukaryota > Metazoa > Chordata > Actinopteri > Cichliformes > Cichlidae > Neolamprologus > Neolamprologus brichardi. The sequence goes on along the minus strand of NC_142118.1, from coordinate 1,904,165 downwards.
TTTCTATGGTGATAAAACCAAGGGTTCTACTGATGTTTGTGGTTTCTGGTAAAGGAAAAATGTACAATAACACAATAACATGTGGTCAAACCTGTCCTTACTTTTTATGACCTACGATCTTTTAAGCCTTCACAAAGAAATATAAGCTCGTTTTCCAGTTTGTTACATTTACTCATCATGTCCACTTATCAGCTATTTTGCAGTGAAAAGCATTTCTCCAAGTATTATCCATAAGTCTTGTCCACCCCACTACGTTCTTTTAATTGTCATCTCTCTAAATGTTTTATTATTTCAGATTACAACCCTATTATGTCTTTATAGACTGCTCTATGAGCACAAGTTTTAACTTGCCATCAGGAATTGAAGTGGTTATAAGTAGCTACACCTCAGCTTCACCATAAAAATGCTATTTACATTTGATCTTGCATTACACAAAAATGCATTAGTAAATATATTTTACTGTCATGATGTTGAATAATGCAAATTCACAACTGAGGCTGCACAATTGGTGTAGCTCTAAACATTTTTATTGTTACAAAATTTTAGACACTGAATTTATATTTGTAAAAATAATTTCAGTGTAGCATGTCGCATGTTTTGAGCTATTCCTAAACAGTGTATGAGTACTTCTTCTAGCATACTTGCTTATCCAATACAATACAACTTTATTTATAGAGCACATTTAAAACCAATGGTATACCAAAGTGCTTCACATAAAAGACAGAAAATAAGACATAAATATTATAAATATTAAATATGATTAAATATTATAGGACCATAACAAAGTACCAGGTATGCTAACAGGTCAGTGTCACTAATACACAGGAACAGCATAAAATGCATATCAAGTAAAACATGTTAAAAGCACATGTATAAAAGGTAAAATAGAGTAAGTCGAGGGATCAGATTAAATAAGGTAAGGTTTAATAAATGGGTTTTTAACCGTGATTTAAATGACTGGATAGAATCAGACGCGCGGATAGCAAGAGGAAGGTTATTCCATAAATCTGGTGCAGCCAAGGCAAACGCACGGTTGCCTCTAAACTTCAGACGAGATCTTGGCTGCACCAGGAGTAACTGAGTAGATGATCTTAGTGCTCGAACGGGAATGTATGATCTAAGGAGTTCGATAAGGTAGCTCAGGGTTGTGTTGTTGATCATTTTAAAGGTAAGCAGCAGTATTTTAAATTGGATGCGGTATTTAATGGGTAGCCAGTGCAGGTCAGCTAGAACAGGGGTAATAGAGGCAAACCTCCCAGTTCCGGTCAGAAGGCATGCCGCCGCATTTTGAACAGTTTGCAGTCTATGAAGAAGGGCAACATAAGAAGACTGAAATAAAAGGAGTTGCAGTAATCCAGCCTAGAGGTCACAAAGGCGTGGATGAGCTTTTCCAGGTCCTTATGCGGAATATACTGCCTGGCCTTAGAGATGAGATACAGTTGGTAGAAACTAGATCTAACTACAGCGGACACTTGTTTATCACATTTAAAAGAGCTATCCAGCAACACGCCCACATTGCTAACAGTGGCAGAGAGGGAGCTGGCAAGGGAACCAAAGGCATCACGAAGTTGTCTGTGAGGAAAATTACCATCAAAAACCACGATTTCAGTTTTCTTATCATTTAAGATAAGAGAGTTTCCTAAGAGCTATTCTTTGATCTCGCTTGTCACTTGTTTGTGTTATACTCATACATAACACAACACTCTGACGTCATTATTACTAATTGTAATGAAAATTGTTGATTACCAAAAACAAAGTGATCTATGAAATATGTATGGTATCTAAAAAAAGCCCAAAACATTAAAACATCACCACCAACTGACTTACTGTCAGCAGTGATGGCAGCATCATCTATGCAGAACCACATCTCACTAATCCTATATGCTTCTGTTATGTTGATAACTAAAACATAGGAGTCTTGTAAGGCTTGCAATAATCTATTTCACCCCAACGTTAACTTTATTAAAATGTTACTGTTACCGCTACATTTCTCTTTCTTTAGCCATTAACTGAACTTAATTAATGGCTAAAGAAAGAGAAATGTAGTGGTAACAGTAACTGACTTTGTATCTGTTCCATATGTAACAGTATAGTCTGTATTACCCGAAACAATGAGGAAGTGATGTATTTTTACAATTTCCCATTGGCACGGAGCACTTACAGCATGTTGACTGCTTACATGCAACCTGCAACAAAAGTATGCATCAGTAATGGGAAAATAAAATTAGAAAAACTATGTGCACCCTTTCTGTTTCCATGGATATTAAGAAGATGAATAGCTGCCAGGTGCTCAAATGGACTTGATTAACTGACCATCAGTAAATGTGAGCACCTCTGTAAAAAGCAGAAATGTCATCAGTTTGCAGGTCTGGAGGTGTGCGTTAACACAATGCTCCCTGATGGGACGTCCCAGCAAATTTACCACTGCGAAACTAAAAAAAGGAAAAAAATCTCACAATCTTCAGTTAGCAGGTTTAAGTTGATGGCAGTACAGTATTATTAGGAAGGGCTAGACACAAGACTTCAGGAACAATGTCCTTTGGACAGAGGAGACCACAGTGGACATGTGTGCTCATAGAGTGCCATGCTTGGTGAAACCCAAACACAGCATATCAGTACAAACACCTCATACTAGCTGTCAAGGCCAGTGTTGGAGGGGTGTGAGGATTTGGTTAAAGTAAGGAATCACGGTGTTGCAGTGACACAGTTAAGGTCCAGACCTGAACCTGACTGAAATCCTGTGACCTTAAGAGAGCTGTGCGTAAATGAACGCCCACAGGCCCCAAAACTGAAGCAACACTGTAAAGAACAGAGGCCCAAAACTCCTCCAGCATTGTGAAAGACTGAGAAACTTATGCAGAAAACATGTCGTGCCAAATTAGAACTCAGCAAAAGTTATTAGAGTTCTACATGTTATTGTCTTACTGTAGAAGAAAAAGCAGTATGTGTCCCAGTGTGAGCTGCCAGTGAGGTAGCACTTACAATACAAAGAGACAGTGATTCATTTCATTGTTCACACCTGGGCTTTACTTGGAAAAGTTTTAAATGGCCGCTGATTGACTGAAACATTGTGCATGCATGGAGAGATGCCAGGATTCTTGAGCATTTATAAAAATGTGTTCTTTCTGTAATCACGAATGTTTCCTGTGAACTGTGACGAGGACTACCACATACATCCTTCTTGCAAAACTGTTTTTGCCCAACAGATCCTTACAGTGTAATGAGTAAGTTCTGTGTGCAGTCCCGATGTACTGTAACATTGGTGTTTTGAATATATACAACATGAATTCATGCGTTGTGTACTACTGCATGAGATTAAAGGCTAAAACTGTAGCTGTATATTGCCTTGTCACAAATGAAACCAGTTCCCCTTTTCTATATCTGGACACCAATAAAATATGGCGCAGACTATATTTAAAAGAAACAAAATGATATCCTGCTGCATGAAAGTGAAAATAGATTTTAACTTCTCCCTATCACATAACAAGCCAAGGTGAAAGTGATGCCACTGTGTGACAATAAAATAACATAAAAAAACCCCGAACAGAGGCAACATGATCATTTCAAGGAACAAAAATCACTGTCGGGTATCCTGGTCAATGGCCAATTCCCATTTCCTTATTCATGAAGAAGCGTCTAATGTCCATGTGTCAGCCGGGTTTTCCCCTCCGTCTAATGCAGCTGAACAGAAGACGATCACTTCCTCTTTATGAGTTACTACCACATCCAGGTGATGACTCACAAAACCTGTTCTGTGGGATTTCGTGTCGATATGATTAACAGAAGTCAAATCTTGGGCTTCCTTGTAAATTTTTATGATTATGTCTTTGTGGGAAAAAAAACAAAAAACTTGCTGAAAAGTAATTAGTGATAAATGTCACACATGAGAGGGCGTTTGAATTTAACCCTGTGACTCACAGTAGATGTCATACGATGGTAAAAAAAAGACCACGCGATTAATCATGTGAGCTCAAAACCTTGTATTACAAAAAAGACAAAAATACATGCACATGCACAACCACAAACACTCCTTTTTAAGTGTGCAGCACAAAAAAACTCCAAAATGTGCAGTTTGTAGAAAAATGACTTTTTACATGACTCTATCAAAGAAGGCCAAATATAGAAATGATGATGGTTTGAAATCACTGAGCTTGTGCACCTCTCGTTTTTTCTTTGCTTTGATATTTCATGACCTTGACCGTCCCCTGCAGATGCCCCCTCCATCACAATGCCTGTCCCCTTCCTCCCCCATCTCTGCTGTCTTTCTCTCTTCGTCTCCTCCAGCTTCTGTCCTGAGTGCGTGACAGCGCGGCTAGCTCGAGCTGCATCAGTGCAACGCTCGCAGCATTTGCATCTGAAACCAGAAAGACCCCCACCCCCTCGCCAGCACGAAGAGGCGTGGGGCTGATTTCTGGAGTGCAGGGGGATCTCCGCTGTCGATGAAAATACTTTTTCAGAAAGCCACAGCCTGGTTAATGTTTTCCAAGCTCAAAAGTTTAGATATTAAGCAACGAGGGGAACGGCGTGATTAAGCCCTTCTCTGAAAACCTTGAAGATGTTGGTGTAAGATGAAATGTCGGCACTTCTTGACTCACTTTGTATGAAACATTTTCTTTCCATGACAATGAACATTCTTAAATCTGTATTTGAAAAACTTTCCCTGAAATCACTTTTTTTCCCTCAATTTTTTCATATTGCGAGAAACCCTAAAGACATAAAGCAGGCAAAAAAAATCATTTTACAAACCAAAACACAGCACTGAGGTTCTAAGAACCCCAACGCCCTGAGCAGCTTCTGGGAACGGCTTATCTAAAGTGCACTAAAGTGCTGAGTGATGCAAAGATGATATAAGTCTGCTGAACGTGTGTGTGTGTGAAACAGAGAGATAATGCTTTGTGTTACTTCCTTCTTCTATATGCATATTCTTTAGAATTTGCATGTTGTTCTTTGTAAATTATTGAGCGATTTGTCATGTTGCAAATGCTTAAATGGTTGCAACAGCAGCCTCAAGGTGTGTTGCAATTAGTGGTGCCACAGTTACTTGGAAATGCTTTCGCGTGTTGTGCTGAGATGCATTAAGCAGAACAGAGAATGCCGTCGTTCCCGTCTGTTTGCATACATTTTGTTTTGGTTTGTTTTTGGCTGTGCTTTGGACAGGGATCAGCATGTACAGTATGCACTAAGTGTGGTTTTTAGATGTTTATAAGATAAGCGTGAGATAAAGATCACAGCTGGTTTATATCATAGCTAAAATAAACCTTGGTTTCCTGTCTGGTGTGATGATCTGGTGGTTGACACAAGAGCAAACTTTCCCCTCCATCAAACGTCTGCACTCCGGCTTTGGTGAGCTGGCCGGCTGCCAGTTAATGAAGAGGCTCTTATTTACTTAACTAGCAAGAAAATTGCACTTTTTTGACTATCCACTTGGTGTGACCCTATTCACTACGGCGCTGCTCTGATGATCAAACTGGAACACTTGCTACTCATCTCTTCTGGAAACGGGGGCACTAAGCTGACTGTACAATGGAAAGCGAAACACAGCGCAGCCATTGCGTAGCATACCAGTAAGGCCAGTTCTTTCCATATAATTACTTTGTAAACGATAATGAATGCAATGGCAGTAGCTGTAGCAGGCGGGACCTTTGCAGCTTCGCTTGCCCCGACAGGTTTGTTGATATGTCCAGCTGATTTGCATAGTAAGAAGATGCAGGCTCTGAATCCGTTTCTTACTCCAAACAGGAAACTCTGAGGTGAAGAATGAAGTGAACGTAAACATGCCAAAACCTGAAGTTGCCACATGAGACTGGCTCTGCAGTTAAGTCAGTTCCTGTACGGGTCAATGTTAAAAAAGGTGTTCTTTCCAGGTATTCCTGCTTTCTCCCACATCCAAAGACATGCAGTTAGTCTGGTTAGGCTAACTGATGATTGAATGTGAACGTTGTCTGTCTCTTTGTGTTAGCCCTGACTGGTGACCTGTCCAGGGTCCAGGGTGCCCCCCGCCTCCAGCCCTCTCCAACGACCCCAATAGAGACAAGTGCAACAAAACGCATTGATGGATGGTAGCTATACCTAACATTACATACCTAACATTTCTCTTCATAACAAGTTTCTCTCTTTTATCTTATCCTTTCTTGATTTTAGTAAGACTTTGGGTCACACTGTGTTTGTGGTGCTGTTGCCTTTTCACCTTTTGCTGTGCAGAAAATCTGCAGTAACAGATGATCCAGATCCAGAAGTCTGTGCTCCAGTTATGGTGAGTGAATTTCTACAATTTTATTTTGACTTGGATTCCAATCCGTCTCCAAAAATAGGTTCCCGCTCAGCATGCTACAGTGAACAGGTACAGTGAGAAGGCTAGTGCTAATAAAACCCACAGTTTTCTTAGTTTGCACTGTAAGAGAAGCCATTTACAGTTTATCTTGCATTTGCTTTTAAAACATTGGTGCGGGTGGTGACCCCCTATTAAATCCAGCTAAAATTTAGTACATTTCGTCATGAGAAGGTTAGCACAAGGGTCTGTAGGGATGTCTACATGCCTGCCTTTCCAATAAGAACCTGGCATGGTGATCATAAAGACATCATGCCAGTGTCTTCATGAGGTAATCTGTACTCAGTGTCACTGATAAAGTGTGATTGATGTGTAAAATATGTGCATTGCACCTTTATAATATTATATATTTAACTTATGGCACTCCAGGTTTTCTGCTCCCAGAAAACATAAACACACACCGCCCAATAACAACTGGTGCTGTGGGTCCACGTGACGGGGCCAGCATCGTAATTCTTATGCAGCATGAACAACTTTCCAAGTGTTTATGTCAGGCGGTTAGGACATGTTTATACAGTTGCCCCCAAAATATCCACGTTTCATTTTGTTGAGTTGTAGCCGGAAAATTGAGAATTTAACTTTGATAATGATGCGGTGCAGTGACAGTGCAGTTTAAGCCAAAGTCAAAGGCAGGTTAACTGCTAAGAGCAGAAATTACGATGGTTAAACAATCATGCCGCACACTATAAGTTGTGCAGTTTATCACATGCAAGTCCTTTGTGTTCCCCCTCGAGTCCTCTCGTGATTTAAAATAAATGTTAGTAAGGGGGTATTTCAAGGCTGTGACCTCCCAGAGGTTTCTTTGAGGTGTTTCCAGCCTTAACGACTTTGTGATTGTAAGTGTGCAGTAACGATCGGTAAAGTTCAGCTTTTTGACATGACCTCCGCTCTTTGTTCTTTTTCCAGTAAAAACAGGGTCTGTGAATCGTACAATATGGTGTAATATGACGAGTGAGCAAGAGCTGACGGGTTTCTCTGAGTGATCTGTTTAGGAGCAGGTGTCTGTGGTAACAATAGAGCGAGCGTTGAGGGGAGGGGAGGTATCCGTGGTTTTAACCCACATATCCTATTATAAAAGTCTCAGGAAAAAAAACCCTTAAATAACACATGAATAGCACATGAAATCCCCTGGACAGACACAAAACAAATGACATTCACAGGCGCTGAGTCTATTTATTTTGAAGTCAATGCGTTCTCTGTCTAATCTAAAAATACGCAAATATGCAAAGAAACCCACATGCCTGGATGTGAGAGTGGTGGGTGAGATCAATAGTGGTTTTAAACAGCCATCTCACTCCCACAGACTTCCTCTTTATCCTGTATGTATCACCAAGTTATCCTGTAGGATGGACATATTCAAACAGGCCCTGTTTCTGGGCTTACTATAGACTATGGGCGTTGCTACGCTAGAGCTAGGCCTGAATGTGTAGAATTAAGATGAAGAAGGCAAACTTAAAAGCCAACAAGAACAACCTGAGCTTCCTTTCTCCTAAGCTGAGGAAGTGAACATGTCTCAGTCTGTGTCACAGGACTGCATGAAACCCAAACCCCGTTTTTCTTTTTCAAAGCCCCCTCTGGCTTTCGCGCCTGCTTTTGCAGAGCCTCTCTCAGTACATGCCAGCAGGCGTATTCAGACAGGTTTTCCAAGTAGGCTTTATCAACCGTGCCTTGTGTCCTGTCCTTGTATCATCCTCTGCAGTCTCGTGTGCAGTGATCTCATCATGTGTACTTCCAGTGCCAAATGTACAGTGATGCAGCTGAGACGCTTTACTCATAAGCTGAGTGAGTGCTACTTTAGTCATTGCACCTCAGGCTTTAACTGGAGGATCAGCTCCTGTTTATGCTACTTTTTTTTTTTTTTTCCAAAGTTGACTGATAATTAAATAGTTTTCATTACCAGAAGTCAATGTATTAAAGTGTAGGCTTAATTTGTGGTAACTTTGAGGCACTGATAGCTGCAAATACAACAAAACCTTGTAAAAGCTTTTAGCTCTCTAGCTAGGCCTCAGCTATGCTCCGCTACATTCACCAACTCGCCAGTAATAAAGAAACAAATGTTACTTTGCTGTTCTAACTGCTTTAAGAAAAAATAGCATGAAAAGAACAATAAAAATAAGAATGAGAAAATCTAGTGAGCTAATTGCTAAGCTAACTCAAAGATGCCCCCAATGCTAGCTTGGTTTAGCACAAGCTCAGGTCAGCTAACAGTATTAGCCAGCTTTATAGACATGAATTAAGCTTAGTCCTAGACTTTGAATAAAACGTTTAGTTTAAGATCATGTTTAAGCCATGTCTGGAAAACTGAGCTAAAGAGGAATTACTGCCCCAGCAGATGTTTGCCTTGATGACAACTACAAAGCTAAATGCTAATTACCTACATAAACTTAACATTAAGTTGCTAGCATTGCATAACTTTTTGCACTTCTTAAAATGATTTGATCAAAGTATACAAAGCAGTAATGTTGTGTGTGTGTGGCCTTTTTTTCTTTAAACATTATTAAAGTTCTTTGAAAATTTCCCTGATGTATTTATTAAAAAAAAACAGACAAAACATGCGCCTTTCTCTTAAATTTGTGTCAACAGTAAGAGACTATTGCCTGCTACAGTCTGTATTTCTAATTTCAGCTGTCGTAGTCAGCGGGTCATTTCTGAAATGCAATAAAGTGGAAAAACTGCACAATACCAGGAGAAAGAGGGATGGTAGATACAAAAAAACTGGAAAGCCCATGTCAAGTAATTTTGGAGGCCATTATTTGGTGGTGGCCTCAGTAATAACAGACTGAAGTCAGTGATCTCCTGATGGCTTAGGAAGAGAGGAAACACCCTGCTGCAATATCGCAGCAATGCCAACTGTACCGTGCAGCAGCGGCCAAACCAACCGGGCTTTGGACCAGTATATACACGAGGATGAAAGCGAAATATCAAACCGGTGTCAGCAGCATACAAGAAAATTATACTGTTGTGCTACCAAATATTAAGCACCCTTGAAGCGTGACACTGCTTGATAGATTGCGGTGCGCTAATAAGGAGAAAGTGACAGATCCCAGTTACCCGCCTATAAAAATCCCCCCTTTTTGCACACTTATGCATTCATTAATTGTGTATCCACATTGTCCGCAAGTGGAAATCATGCTCTCATCGACCTTATTTGGTTATGTTAGATAGGCAAACGGGATTTGGAATAAATAGCTGTGAAGTCAGTGAAGGGAATTCAAGGGGAATTTGGAATGAGAAAGCTGTTCCTGAAAATTATACAAACCATACAAAGTGCTGGCGTGGCAGAAGCATAGACCCTGGTTCGTTAATTAACCTTAATACACATTCAGATTTAAAAAAAATACTTTCAAGCACCTAGAGAATTCCTTTCGTCTCATCCTCTGCCTGTTCCTTCAAGCTCTCTGACATTCCCAGAGTGAGCTGCATCCAGGAAATCTAGCAGGGATATGAGCTTACATGCAGTATCCTCAGTCTGGGAAGATTTATTGCTAGCTTGAGGGTAAACTGGATCTTCAAAACTGCCCCATAACTGCAAGTTTGGCTTTCATTTCAGCTGTGAGATGTTATGAAGAACTCAGGAATGTGTTCACAGAGGACTGCTAGAGTGGAATTTTTGCTGGGAATTTCCCAGCAGTGTGAGCGTGCAGCAGTGTGCATGCGCGCCGTGTGACTTTTAGCTGAGAAACGGCTGCTGTCTCTGACTGAACACAAACACGCCAGCCTGACTCAGGTGCACGGCTCTGTTTCAGGAGATAAAACAGGTGTGTGTCAGGTAAAAGGTGCCAGGCGGTGACTCCGAGTGTTATTACAGGTCGATGAGTAAAAGTTCATTCTCTGTTCAAGAGGACATCCTGTCCTCCAAATCTAACAAACTGCCCAGGCAAGCATGCTTACTCATTAATGCCTCTGTTTTTAATACCAAGAGTAGACTGTGCCTTTCAAAATGCCCACACGTGTTGGAGATTATAAAACTACATGCTAAAATTGAAATTCTGCAGAGGCTGTAGACTACTGCTGACCTCCAGCAGCACCAAAGCTTACAGGCTGCATCTCTCCTTTCTGAAATCCCCCAAACTTTCCGCACGCCAAAATCTATTCTCCCCGCCGCCAAGATAATGGCCTTTTCAGGACTCCCGTGATACACGCTCTGCTACAGATCCACCGCAGCCGGTACTCTGGCTGCCTGGCAAGCAGCAGTTTACCGCGGCCATGTGTTCCACCTAATTACTTTTCCAGGGTAGAGCGCAGGGCAGCGTTATACAGATGAGACGTGGAGGGCTCGGCGGATGGAAGAGGAGGCGCGGGGCAGCTTTCTGGGCCCAGATGTGCACAGTAGCGGTCCGCCAGGCACACATCTGCAATCATTTGAACCTACTGAGGGGAATTCCTCTCTCACTGCATGCCTCCGTGTGTTTTCGTCCCCCTGAATCCTCAAGTCGGGACAACGAATTGGTCGACTGCTTCCCTCTGTTCTTCTTCTCATGTTTCCCCCCGTGTGTCATGATCGGCTTCCCCACAGACAGACAAACAGGCTGGTGTGGGATCCTTTGTGTTAAGGAAATTTAAAGGGAGGATAAAAGAGCCAAATCTTTTTCTGTAAATATACGGTGCAGCGTCTGAAGCACAGACATAACAAGCACTTAACTGTGAAGCTTTGTTTGGTACCGTGGGCTCTGAGTGCACCTCACCGCACACGTCCTATGACAAAGGAGGGAAAAAAGCAAAACAAGAAACGCTTTTCAGCCATAAGTGTTTCATCAAAGCAGCGAGCAGGAGACAGGACTCTGCTTGCCTGAAAACCCTCCAGAAATGAAAATAGCAATTTTAGTTTAACGGCACTGCTAAGTGGGTTAAATTTGACAAAGGGGGCTAAAAATATCTATTGTTTTGCTGCTGCGTGGGTTGGCCGCAGCACAACAAAAGCAGGGAGTTTCCTCTCCTCCAGGATGATGGGAGATTTCCTTGTATTAGCATTTTGAGACTCGGAACGGGATGTTCTCGTTAACGCTGAGCAGGTCAACGTAGTCTGCAGCTCTTCGCATAAATCCTTTGAAACAGGGAGCACAAAAGGCGTCGAGTAATACGAACCTGACTTTGTTTAAGAAATCAGGGTCTGTTGTGTCTCTCTGGGGTTTGCTCCCATTCTCCTTTTCACGTGGCCTTTAATAAAACTTCACCACTTCCTTGAGAGTCACGCTCTCTATTTATTTGGCCTTCCTGTCTGTTATTCCTTCAGGAACATGTAGGTGACTGGGCACACCCTGGTTTGAGCAAAGTGGATGCGGTAAAGACATATTTTTATCCCGTCGTGGAAGGGCGTTCAAAACAGTGGCGCTTTGTCCACCATGTCTTGTCACATCTGTTTCTGTTAGCAGACAGGAAGCTACGCTATAAATACCAGAGCTGACGTTCTTCTTTCAAGATCAGTACATCTCACTATGAAATGAAAAGAGTTTCAGATGCTATTTTTGTGCGATGAATTCCACATTACTGAAAGCACGGGAGTGCTGCTGCGCCCTGGAAACGAATGACATTTAAAGCTGAACTCTGTTTCATTTTTATAAGATCTCAGTTTGTGCTGTGACGTGTGCTTAATGAGAATTATGATCTCCCTCTATGGAATCAGTTTAGCATCCCTTAGCTTTAAACTTCCAGTTTTTATTGAATTCCTATTATTTTAATTTGTCATTTTTCAGCAAGAATCCAGTGAAGAATTTTTTGATTTTTTTTTTTTGAAATTTTTGATTTGATTTTATTGATTAGCATTCAAATATCTCAGTGAAGACAGAATAAAGATTACCACAAAGCAAGAAAGCATGAGACAAGGCTAATCAAAAGGTATTGGCTGAAGCATTTGCTTATTACGCCAACCCTTTTAACAAAAGATCTTTTTGCATACAGCTCCTGTACACAGGGCTCGAAGCAAAGAATAAAACAAAGCAAAGCAAAAACAAACAAACAAACTTTCCACCTTAGATAAATAACTACATCAAAGCAAAACAGTCAAGAGTTTCAGTTTTATTATTTTTGCTCTTTTCATTCTTGATTTATATATCAAGAATGCAAATCACAATGTTTGCTCATAAAATTGTTCTTTACAGCTTGGTGTGCTACACCAGGAGAAAACCCAAAGTAAAGGAAAGAATACATTCCTATTAACTATTGTTAGTACCGGCCCTGTATTTGCTTGGGATCAATGCCAAAATCTGGAGTATTGCACACCACCACTTTTTATACTCTTTAAAGTGACGTCCTATTTGAATATGCTTTTTGGTTATCTAACATAGGAGGAAAAGTTTTACCTGTTAATTTCTTATTATTGTGACGGCAGCCGAAATGAAATGATTGAAGTGTGGACCCAAACACAGGCAATCGGAGATGAAGGGTGACGATGAAAAGAAAGCAAGTTTTTATTGAACTGAACGACTACAGGCGGCTAAAAGAACTGTTACTAGGAAAACTAAACATTACATGAAGCCTGAAAACTGGAAATGTGAGGGGAAGGAGAGAAGAGGTATCAAGAGGAGACACACAGGATGACAAGCCAAGGCAACATGGGGGGATAACGAGGGACAGAGAGAAGCACAATTACACACAAGGTAACGAGCGAAATGCACAACAGGAGGGAGACACAGCTGAGACAAAAAGTAACAGGACGTGGTGCACAGGGAGGACATAAAGACAGAAACCAGGAACTCTAAGTATCATACAAACAGAATAATTCAGAGTATAACTTAAACCAAACACACAAACACTGGGTCACCAGACTCGACTTGACAATTATCATGTTATCTATAGCACGTATCATTACATTTGTGTACAACTGAGCTACAGCATGAAAATAACCACAGACTGTATATAAAAGATGGATGCATCCACAGTGATATCACCCGGTAGCTTATGGGCAGTCTCGACTTTTGCATCGTAGCAATTTACATTTTGTTTCTTTGCAGAGCTGGATGACCATCAAATATGACCATATTTGAATAAGAATGCAGATGGGTGGCTAATGCTAACTTGGTCAGCTAGGGCCATGATATTAAATGATAGGCTATGCTAACTTTGGTTTAACTTTATACTGCTGTTGTTGTCATAACAGATGAAATAAGCTACATAGTTTTGTAGCAGTCTGTACTCACTTTTATTATTATTATTATTATTATTTAATTAATTAATTGGCTTTTCAGCTACAGAGTATGTGACATGGAATAAAATAAGAGGTACTATGTGTTATGTGCAATATGTAATTCAAGCCCTAATGTTTCATCAATACCCACTTTTACTGTAACTGACTGTCAATCAGAATTCAAGTCAGAATGCCAGGGGAGAAGTTGCTTTGTTACAGATGCTCAATCAACCTATAAATGTTAACAATAGAAAATGTGAAAATCCTGTAAATAAAAGGTGCAATTTGTTAAAAATAAATATTGTAAAGTAAAATGAAACAAATTGTGGAACATAAACAAGATGGAAAGTCTTGTGTTGATCGTCCTCCTGTGACTGTCCAGCACGTTGTGGTGGGAAGGACTGTCTAAACAGCACAATCAGATAGGCGAGGTCCACACCCACAGTGTTACTGACTTTGCAGCTCAGTCTGTTGAGTCTGTTGGTGTGTTTTACCCTCGGTCTGCTGCTCCAGCACACCACAGCACAGAACATGGCACCAGCTTAACACAGAATACACAAAACACATCATCCGACACATATTAAAGGATCTCGGTCATTTCAGAAAATAAAGCCCTCTTGCAGCGGCTGCAGGGATATTCACGATACAGAAAATGCAACAATTAAACAAATAGCTCCACAATTGCTTGGCCCACTGATCTTAACCTCGTTGACTATAGTTATCAAATGAATGATTAGAAGCAGAGAACTTGAATCTCCCTTTTGTTCTGTAGACATTTATCAATCCAACTTCTGTCTTTGTTTTGTGAATGGTAAAAACAAGAGTGTTTCAAAGAGTGCACACAAATAGAGTCCCCATTATTTTTGTCACCGGCAACCCACGAAACACCCCGAGCTGACCCGTAAGCCGCCTGACATATTCACTGCCTTCTTGTTTCAGATCCGTGTTCACGCCGTTCAGATCTGACAGCAGTGACAGACACCATTGGAGGTGTGGGAGGGGGGAGGTTAGGGGAGGGGAGGGGTGGTTGTTGCTCTTTACTGAGGAAAGTACCTAAAGTTTACATTTGGACCTTAATGTCCTTTTGCAGTGCCACACTCCGCCCATGCAGGCACATTATTCTGCAGAGGATGTTTCACTACTCTTTGCCATGACCAGCAGTTACATCAATCTTTCTGAAAAAACGCACCAGGCCTCCACCCTGCAGAACACAGCACTCGCTGACCATTCAGCTTTGTTCAGAGTCAAAACGCCCAAAATGACCCACTGCTGCTCCTTCAAACTTCCAACGGCGCTTGAACTGTCAACGATGAACAGTTTGCACACCTTTGCTAAACCTGTTTGCACTTTACATCCCGACTACAGCAGCACATGAATAGTGAAAGTAAAATGTAGGTTCATTAACAGACACGTAAATGGTTCCCCTTCCCCTCCTACATAGAGGCAAAACACCCCGACTGAAAAACCCAGGGCCTAAAAAACCCTGAACTACTGTCTGTGGTGGTTTTTTGGTTTCTTTTTCAGTCAATTTGTGTCTCTCTTTTAGTCTTTTAGCGCTTTGTGATTACATTGTCTCTCACTTTGCAGCCACACTGCATACATTTTTGTAGCTTTTTTTCTATTGTGGTAGTTTTTACATCACTTTGTAGTTTATTTGTGTCTGTTTGTGGTGCTACATTTGCACTGCCTTCCATAACAGTTAAAAATCAATTAGGTCTGTGCTCCTGGAAGGTTAGCCAATCAGATTTAAGATTATCATCTTCTTTTCTCTCTTCTATTTCATCGCACACAACACTTGTAAACTGTTAGCAACAGGTGGCTGTCCTTTCTAGTCATGGCAGAGGTTTCTTTCTCCCCACAGTCACCAGTTCCTTGCTCATGCACAATTATTTGATTGTTGCATTTCCTGCTATAATCTTGATAATCCAATCTAAAGTGATCTGGGGTGAGAAATGAATGCATTAAAACAACAGTTTATGCTTTTTTGTTCATTTGTTTGTTGCAGTGGGTATTTAAGCATACGCCAAACAACACAGAACACGGAACCGCAATATGTTCCATCAGGAAATGTGCATGAGCCAAAAAAACCAAACTGTGAGTTTTTTGTGCTGCTCTTATCCTCTTTCTAATCTCTGAGAGCTATTTTGTGATATAGCATGTATCAATTGCTTTTGGAAAACACCTAAAAGTTAAATTGGGTTCATAAAACGGATTTTACCACCATTATAACCTTAAAATGGTTTTGGGAAATGAGACTGATGTCAGCCTCATGCCGGGACTTTTCACAAAGCGTCAGCACTTACCATGACTTGTGTCCAGATGAAGACAACTTACAGATTGTAATCAAGGACACAGTGGTTTGATTAGTGTCATGAGCCTGAGTCATGGCTTGATAAGAATGATATCCTGTGCGGTGCTTTTACTGACTCATATATGCATTTATGTGTGTATATATAAATATGTATATAAATATATACATATTTATTTCTTTTTTTGGTTTTTGCAAAATCGTTTTCATGTTACTGTTTTGCAGACACGCTTTTACTTATAATAATGCATAAATGGAGTGTGTACAAAAACACCCATGAAACCACGAAAAACTGTTTTCTAGCTGTTTTATTGCTAGAAAAATATCAATAAAGCAGCATGAAGACATCAAAGATGTCAAAAAAATACAGTTTGCAGACATTTCCTTCTGTATCATAAGCATGTTTGAATTGTAAAAGTGAGTTTTGCACTTTTTAACTATAGCGATGGTGTTGTTTGCCAAAACTATAGTGCAAAGCAAAGACTAGGAAACATTTCTGTGCATTTATCCCACTGCAATTTGTATTTTTTTGCAATATGAATTAATAGACTAGGTAATGAAAATATTGCACATGTTAATTTTAGCCCCTGCAAGGTTTATTACACCTGCAGGTCAGTAAAGTACCCTGTGGGTTCACAGGTCATACTGTGTTAGCCTTGTTGTCACCGTTGCAGCCACCTGTACTAGCAAACTTGTAGCTGAGATAGTAGGCAGCTAGTGCCAGGGACTTTCCACCACGTAGTGTGTGTGTGTGTGTGCGTACAGTACTTGACAGTGAAGTGCGTGTTTCTGCATTTGGGTGTGTGCATGTGTGTTTGGGTGTGCAAAGGGCACTGTGTGCAGACAGCCAGAGAGTGTAGTGTGGTGTGAACGGCAACATGTGTGAGAAAAAGAGCTTTGGCAGTAGTGAAGCGGAGATCCTAATCGTGCATCGTGTGTTTTCGATGCATGTGAAAAAGAATCAAAAAAATCAACACATGCATATGTGTGGGTCTGTGTGCGTGTGTTTGAGGTAAAACGAAAATCACTGAAAAAAAATCAACAAAGTGCAACAAAGCATGCAAATGTTGCACTGCGACGCACACACGGAACAATAATGATTCCTTAGTGTCATTGTGTGGCATGCAAACTTTATCATGTGTACCCCCGTCCCCTTTGGGAACGTGGGACTGTAACCATGTGTTATCACTGGGATGACAATAGCTGTCATTCTCGAGTGACGGTCCTGGCTGCAGGGGCTTCGTCTTTGAAGACAGGCTCTCTGTTTTTAAACCGTAGCCCACGGAGGAAGCAAAGGCTAAGGGGGTGAGACAGAAGCCCGAGCAGTGCTGGAAATCCCCTTCCCTCAGCCTCGTCTTAGACATACAGGGCCCCGCTGAGGCCCACATCAAAGGGGCTGCTGCTGTTCTCATCATCCTCCCTCTCTCTGTCTTTCTATATGTCTCACAGTCTTGATGTCCTTACCTCCTCTCTTCTGTTTCCATTTATATACATGCCTCTTTTTCACACTCTGGAGTTTATGGTAGCATCTCAAGGACAAGGCAGCCAGGTGCCAGACTGATTAGCAGGTTGTCTTACATCTGGAGTGCAAACTGCACCTAAGCCTTGTGTAAGAACAGTAATTTGCGAGTGACTAAACAGCATGTGCACCCTGATTAATCGCAGACTGGAGGTTTTAGCACATATGGCAGTCTAGCACGGTGTATTACTTTTCTGTTTTTGGATCCGTGATTAGAATCGCGCACCACATCTGAGTGATTCAGAAGCCAAAATGCTCGCTTGAATGGCTCCCTCCAGATCACTAAACACCTTCTCTCCCAGCCCCCACCGCTCACAACCCACAAAAAATGCCAGGTATGCTCAGAGCAGCAGACAAACAGAGTCTGCCGTGTTGAAAGGGAGAGGAGGAGATTGGCACATGAATGTTTAAGCAGCACTTTGGGACTGACCCTTTTGAATATGCACACACATTTGCATGCGGATGTTTGTGCACGTGTGCTCATTCATGCCAACGCCAGTAAACACACAAGTCACAAGGAAAAGCATTGTGAAGTCTGGATTTTCCCTCTTAATCACTGAGTGCCCGATGACTGCAACGTGTCTCACATCTCCATGAAGGAAGCAGCTCAGATAGACGGCTTCCTCTCTGTTGATCCAGCTGCTAGTCAGTGCTGCTTATCGTGATCAGATTTCATCAGGAAAATTCAGTTTGCAGTTTTAATGAGGTTTTGCTTTTGTTACATTTGAAGCTAAATAAATAAACAAACCCTAATATTATCCACAAACTTACTTCATGATCAGTGTGCTTATCTACACTGTTTTAGCTTAGCTGCACCCCCGCTCTATTCTAACCCCAGTTAGTCTCTCCTGTTAAAGAGAGTGCTGCCCTCTGCTGGACTCATAAGGAATTGTTCAATTTGTAAAGGAAACAAAAATAGACCAGCCATTCTCACAGAAAAACATCTAAGAGGTAGTTAGTGGTTTGGTTTGGATGCTGCTCTACTTTTGGTATACAAGAGGAAGGAAATGCAATGTAGTAGTGAGTGGGTACACTGTAAATGTAAATAATGCCCACATGTCATTTAAAATATTGCCATTACTTTAACTTATACTATGTTTCGATTCAGTTCAATTCAAATTTTATTTCTACACATTTAGAAGCAACAGAGTGGACCAAAGTGCTTCACGATCAGTTAAGAACAAAAATAGAAAAACAAACACAGAATATATTAACATTATAAAACAGGCCTGATGGTGATCGAACGGAACTTGAATTAAGTCAACGTAAAAAAAGTGAGTTTTAAGACGTGATTTAAAAGACTGAACAGAGTCTGAAGATTATTCCAGAGTCTAGGTGCTGCAACTGCAAACTGCACTGATGGGAATTTAACTTAAAACCTGAGATTTGTCCTGGTGTGCTTGTGTAACAGCGCCTTTGTAAGTATTACATACACTATGTACATATAATACACACAGACACATGTGTGGTATAACAACAACAACATATAATAATTATATTTTTAATTTATATTTCCTTTTTCAAGAGAAGTTAGTGTAACTCTGCTTTTAGGTTGAGGGTTCTATTTTCTGGCGAGTGCCACAGATGGAATAAAAGATTTAGCCATGATGTCACCCACTCATCAGGGAGGTCCCATTATGTAGCCTTGAGCTGAGTGTTTTTGAAACCGAATGTAAGTATATTTGCAAACTTATCAGATTTTGAGGTTTTAAAGATGAAAAGTCTTTTGTTTCCTTTCATTGGGGGCTAATGACAAAAAGGGCAAAGAAAAGCCAACGTGCCCTGCTTGGTTGGATTAGACACACTTTCCAAAGACAAAGAGAACAGAGAGGTTCATGGCTGATGCAACATAACACTTTTATATCATGTTCCCCGGTGGTTCTTATTTCTTATGCAATGATCCCGAGCATAGCAGCAAGTCTACAACAGAATGGCTGAAAAAGAAAAGAGTCGAGGTGATACAAGATTCAGAGCTCAGCCTGATGCTGTGGTGGGATCTTGAGAAAGCTGTGCTTAAACAAATGTTCAAACCTCAGAGAACAGAAGCAGTTTTATAAGGAAGAGTGGACCGAAACTCCTCAGCAACAAATTCCGAGGACTAGATGCGACTATGTTTGAAAACCTGACCTCTTTCTCAAGTTATCGGAGTGCCCACAGTGCCCCATCAGCCTTTTACAGCTAAAATAAAAAAATACCCAGGCTGAATTGAGATTTGAAATGTATGTGTACAGATACGGAGATACAGAAGCACACAAATAAATAATAGATCAAATGAGCTAGGAGCTGTTTTTGGTTTGTTTACAGCAGGTTGGACAAGCGCTGATATGGATTAACCTTCAGGCTCGCAACAACATCAATATTCCTAACAAAAATATTCATCTTGCAGCCTAACTCACATCGGAAACAAACAATTTAAAAATCTGCCCTGTCTATGTTGAATTATGAGCATAATGAATGATCAGTATCAGTGTGCTATGACTGTGTACGGGGCTGCACAGCCTGTCGGTGGGTGGTACTGTCTCTCAGCGTGGGTGCTGTGTGAGGATGCCTTGTGTGGCTGTGGCTGTGGCGTGAATTCACTTCACTTTCTGAGAATTAGAGATGAGCCGTCTCATCATGGCACCACTGTAATGATGCGCTGTGATATGTAAGCCACCACCAAATGGAGCTTCATGCACCAACAGGCTTTTCTTTCCTAGCTTGTTTGCTAGTTTGCAGTTTTAGGTGTCCAAATATATCATTTCCCAGCTTGTCAAAATGACCAGACGGACAGAGAAAGCAGCAATTATACTGAAGGGGAAATGCTGTGCTCACCACCTAACATACACCATAAGTCATTCAGGTTCTCATCAAGCCCTAAAATACTGGCATACTACTTTTTTTCAAGCCCTGTTTTATTTTTGGAAAACAAGTGAAACTCCTCTGAAAGCGGAATTTCATCACACTTGAAAATCTCCAGTTTGTCACGTTTGTGTTTCTTGAGCTCTAAAATTTGTTCTTGACTAATTAACCTTAACACACTGGCCTTGTCTTTTCAGGCACTGTCAAGGGGAAACTCGATTTGCATAAAAAATCAAAATGAAACTTAATATTTTATCAAAAAGATCTTTTTGATTGCAGAGGTGGAAAATTTAACATTTTGGAAACAAGAATGCTGATGACGTATCTCATTTGACTAATGATCTCTCACAGTTCGCACTGCTTGGAAAAACACACGTGACCTTGACTTTGAGCACTGAGCCCCCATTACGATCCTCATGTGAAAGGTAAATTCTGACAGCACAAGAAGATTAAAGATTCTTATGAATTGTGCATAGACAGCTGAATGCCTCATCGTGGTATAAGCTAAAATACTGATTTGCATATCGGTCAAAAATGACATGGAGCTAAAACCAGCAGCTCTCCAGTTTAGCTTACTTACTCCAAACCCCCCCAGAATAATACAGTTTTGGATAATCAATACTTTTAATCTGCATAAAAACTGAAGCACAGCTCACAGGAGGCTGCAAGGAGCTTGTGTATGAAACAAGATTAGCTGCTTTTTGCTAAGCTAAGCTGAGCGGTTAGCCCATTAGCTTCTTGTGTACACAGGGATGAGTTTGGCTAAGTAAGGAATTGGTGTATTTATTTTAAATAGGAAGTGTTACATCCAGTGTTGGGAAGGTTACTTTTAAAATGTATTCCATTCAGAGATGGGCAGTAACGCGTTACTGTAATCCGATTACTTTTTTCAAGTAACGAGTAAAGTAAGGGATTACTATTGCAAAAACGGTAATTAGATTACCGTTACTTTCCCGTAGGAACGCTGCGTTACTGCGTTACTAAAACCGTGATTTTCTTGCGAGAATGTCTCATGACAGTGACGTAAGGGAGTGTGATGTTCGTGACAACAGCTGTGTGCAGATCAACAATGGATCATATATCGAGTGCGGGAGAGAGTATGAGCATGCAGCGTTTAAAGCGTGGAAGTACTGACCTTATTTTGAGTTTGATTCCGTAAAAAGTGACAAAAACATTAGTGTCCGCTGTGCGTGGGAAGAAAACTTCTTTTTACAGCGAAAAAAAACCCCCCTAAACTTCCAAGCAAGCACCGAGTAGCTATGTCGTAATGAGAAACTCACAGAGAAACTGCGGTATCCTTCCACTGACCGCTGCGGCACACCTGCACCAGGATAAACCTCCGCCTACTCTACTCCTGCTTTACAGGTGAAAATAGAGCAAAAGGACCGCTAGTCTTTGACTTTATTTATTTTCTGCTGTGTTTTACTTGCATCTGAAAGAGTGAGTGTAAACACAATATATATATATATATATATATATATATATATATATATATATATATATATATATATATATGTGCTGGAATGTGCAGAAAATAGGTTTAAATGTTAAACTAATTTCTTCCAGTCAGAGAATGGTACATATAATTAAAATTTTGCTTCATGCATAAAGTTAAAAGATTAAAACTAATAAAACAAGTTTTAAAAAAATACTTTTCCATTTGATTACATTTTGTATGATGGATTATGTAGAAAAAGTAGAATTGGGCTGAAAGATCTATCGCTTTATCACCTATTCAGGTTGTAAATCATGTTTTTAAAAAGTAACTAAGTAACTAAGTAACTAAGTAATTAATTACTTTTGAAAATAAGTAATCAGTAAAGTAACGGGATTACTTTTTTGGGGAAGTAATCAGTAATTAATTACTGATTACTTTTTTCAAGTAACTTGACCAACACTGATTCCATTACAGATTACAGAATACATGCCCCAAAATGTATTCTGTAACGTATTCTGAATACTTTGGATTACTTAATATATTATCATGCTTTTTACAACTATGTGAATGTAATATTGCTGTGATTTATTACTGTTACTGAAGGTCCGCGGCTCCGAACCGTAGTAAAGGGACCTCTGGCTAATACGGTGGGTTCTGTGTCGGCTCGTAGCCGAAAACTAGCTTTACTTTGTTGTCTGGGTCAAGTTTTCTTGCCAGAGACAGAGAGAGGCGTTGAAAGGCTGCTCCAACGGAACTTATTGTTTCAGAGGAAAACACGAACACGGTGTACAGTCGAGTCTTAATAGCTTACTTACAGCTGGGCTCGTCAGGCTCTCTTCTTGGCTGCAGTGGTTATTATTATATTTACATGCTTCCAGCTCCCGTTTCTGCTCGATGACAGCTCGTACTTTTCCTTTTTCTCCCTCCCTCGCTCACAGACACATAACGTGTATGGCAGTCCATTCTCCCTGCAGCACGGACTACACTGCCCATGATGCTACATTCTTTAGAGCTATACCTGTAGCATTCTGCCTGTTAGCTTAGCACAACAACAACAACAACAGGCGCTCTCTCACCCAGGAAACACGCAGAGAGAGTGTCACCCTGTAACCATGGCAACCGTAACGCTGCCTGGAACAACAGAACGTAGCTGTCAAACAAAACCCAAACAGTCCTGACCCGCCACAATATGAAACAGGGAAGTACCGCCGTGTAATCCATTTATTTCAACAAAGTAACTGTATTCTAAATACCACCTTTTTAAACGGTAACTGTAACGGAATACAGTTACTCATATTTTGTATTTTAAATACGTAACGGCGGTACGTGTATTCCGTTACTCCCCAACACTGGTTACATCGATTTAATGTTGTCATTTTATGTCATTTCATGTTAATGTTTTTTGGTAACATTAATTTCTGGTAATTGAAAATGAGTGTGGGGGCAGATTTGTGGCAGATGAATAGCAGCAAGAGTGAAAGAGAAGTTTTACAAGACAGTATGAGAGCTGCTGTGATTTATGGTTTGGAAACGACGGCACTAACCAAAAGACAGGAGGTCACGCAGGAGGTGTAAAAGACTTTGAAAGAAAGAAAATGAGTGCGTCCGAAGGGAAATCTCACTGTGGAGTGGTTTGGAGACGACGTGGATGTTAAAATGTGCAGAGGAGGGAGAGTGGACATGCTGAAGGAAGGATACTGAAGATGGAGCTGCCAGTCAGGAGGAAAACAGGAAAACCACAAAGGTGATTCATGGATGCAGAGCAGGAGGACATGCAGAGGTTTGCTGTGGCAGAAGAGGACGGTAGGTAGAGGCACGTAGTGGCGACCCCTACAGGAAACAGCTGGAAGAAGAATTTCATCCTTTTTGAGCATAGAGCAGGAATCGACCTGATAACTTCCCTAGTTTTCATTTTTCATTTCATGATTGTTAGCAGCAATAACGGGGAGACTTTTTGTCTTCACTTAAACAAACAGTTTTTCTTCCTATTAATTATTTGACTTCATAAGCTTAAAGTTATTCAGGGTTTCTTCCAAAGTACTTCTCAGAAAATATTGGAGATTTTTTTCTGTAAATCTACAACTTGAGTTCAAGAAATGTTCATTTTTTCCTCAGAGTCCTTTTCACACCTGCTGCCTTACTGAAACTCATGGCGCTCGTCTTAAATGACTGTAATGTGCTAAAGCTGTGGTTTGGTATTGAATTGGTTTGAAATATTATCAGACGGATATTCATGCCACCCTCTTATTCAAAACCCTACCAGTTTTGTATATCTTTGCCACCTCTGAGCTGAGCTAAGCGTGCGTTACTGTTGTTTATGTCATCAGAATGACTGCAGAGGAGGCCGTTCATGACCACAGAAACCTCCTCTGGCCTGAAAATGGGCACATTGTGCTGCGAGCGGACAGGGTCTGTGACCTCAGAGCGGTCTGCATACACAATGACACGGGCTGTTTGTGAGAACTGACAAAGCCAATCGCTCACGTCGCTCGCACTGTGGCCGCGCTCTGAGCCTTTAAAGGACACGAATCAGCAGCGCTGCCAACATCGACTTTTAAAATGAACGCTGTCTCTATTAATCTTGTTTATGTTTGCGTCCTGAGATTAAAAAAACTTCCACACAGACGAGTCTAAAAGTCAGACAATAAATTTATTAACAGTTTATCATGTAAAACAATAGAAAAATCCCAAAATTAAGTGCTCAGTCAGTTCAGTAAAATAAATACATAAATATAAAAATGGTAATAAAAACAGTTAGAAATAAGTCATTTTGCAGACTTAGTGTCACAATGCTCCCTGCCATTACCAAAGGCGTACGCGCCACATCTGTGTTCACATTTACAGTACATGATGCAGAAGAGCCACACAGATCAGCTGAACCTGTTTCCACTGGTTTTTTAAATTAGATGTCAGTCCTGTGATCCGTAGTTGTTCTGATAACCAGGACTAAATCTGCTCAGTGCTTCCACAGACATTAAACGTAACGCAGGCTTAATACACATCAACACAAAAACAGATCAGCGTGTGAGGGGTGTTAGGAAGGCCAGCTGGTTGGTGCAGTCTGGTGCTCCAAGAACGACAAAAACTACGTGTAACACGTTATCCAGTGTAGAGTGCGCTCACTAAATTCAAGGCTGTTTTATGTCTGCAATGACAACACGTGGCGCTGACTTGGCTGTATCAGTGATTTAGGCACAGTACCGGTGGAGGCACAAGGGAGCAACGCTTCACTGTACACTGGATGAACTTATCAAAGTGGAAACTTGCTCTAAAAGGGCAAACGATGGAAAGAAAACTGTGTTAGCAGTTGGCACGTAACATTTTCCCAAACTATATTTCTCTCTCTCTTTTTAACAATACACCTCTTGTTAATTTGAATTTATTCAAAGATCAAAATACGCTACATGTTATCCAGGAGTTAATTCCTGCACGGTCGCAGCTCTGCTGCCACCGCCATTTGACCATCTAAAGCTGTGCTGTACACAAACCAAGACAGTGTTCCTGCTTTAAAAAACAGACACCGGGAGGAGATTCTCCTTCTTCCAGGGAGGGTTAGGTTGCTGTCACGATGGCAGGGACCCGGATGGTGCTCGGAGCTGCCTGATTTTCATTCTCCACTTGATAGGTGACATCAGGGCGAGCGGTCGCCGCCTCCTCCTCCTCCACACGGTCTGGCGCAGTGATTGGCTCGTCCACCTCTTCCCGGGATCGTAGATGTTCAAAGGATCTCTCAGCTTCTTCTGACAGACGGTTTTCCTCCTTCTCTTCCTCCCTCTGACCAAATGACACAAACATGTTTTTAAATTACACAGAATAATCATGAACATTGTCTCTGAATTAGACAGCTTCCTACCTCTTTCTTTATCCTGTAGTATTCATCGATGGCGTACTGATATTTGGCTGATGTTATCCCAAACAGGGAGGCCATCCTCTCCCCGAGGTAGTCGCAAGCTGCGGAAACAAAAGGAATACGTGATTATAAAATACAAGCTGATCAAGTCACGCAGCAGAGAGTCAGGTTTTAAGTGTTAGCCAGCTTTGGTCGGCCATTCACAGCTGGCTGTCAGCTTCATCAGGCGGTGACCTCGAGCTGGCACGTCGCACAGTTGGCAGCTGAGTGCAAATTGGCTAAGATGAGAATTAGCACCTCCGAGTCAGAGGTCACAGTCCTGTCAAACTGCCCGACGACAGCCGCCTCAAGTGAAAGAGTTCAAGAACCTCACAAGCAGGAGGTGGAGGGATGGAAAAGAGGATTGGCAGGTTGATGGTGATGCTGACGCCGTACCTGCCCGTAGTGATAAAACTGGACAGTGTTAGACCCGCCCCTCCTATATCACTGGACAGTGTTGTGACAGGAGCTTGTCTGTGTTCGCTCTTCAGTCGTGAATCTGGTTTCTCCTACAGCAGAACGCAAAGCAAGCTTCTTTAATTTATCACTGCGTAGTACTGCGAGATTTTGCATGCGTATAGAGTATTGATAGAGGAGCACCAAATACAGATATCTTATTAAATAAATGTAAATGCTACGAAGAACACCACCATCCTGACATAATGTTAGCCGAGCCACTGAAACACCACAAAGCTACCTCCTGATTCAGACCTCTGTCTCTCGCTATCATTCTGCAGCCGACTGCAACTTGTGGCGATTAAACGATTGGCCAGTTTGAAGGTGTTGCTTTTGATGACAAGGCGAGGTAATTGCTGTATTATGATAAACATTTCACTGCCAACTTGACACCATAAATCACAGAGTGATAGCAGACTGACTCCATCGTATGGCAACATTTATGGCAGGTGTAGCGACAGTGTAGTGCATGTTGTAGAGATTAAGCTCTCAGCCAGGTTAGGAAGGCCTCGGTGTCCCGCCTGGAATACTGGATGTGGGGGAAGACTGCTAAATAAAACGGATGGGCAGCCAGTTTAAAGCAGTTTTAAATCAATTCATACAATCTTGGTTTAGAAACTGATGGCTTGTTGCTTGTTCTGTAACACTGTGGAGCTGAAACACATCTATAATGACCTGCGACTGGGTGAAAATGATGACATCCAAATATAAAATAACCGAGGACACTGCAGTAAATTGTGTAAGACTCTATGCTTTATTTTTAATCAAGACTTCTTCTTCATGAAAACTTTCAATTGTGGCAGAACATCCATAATTGACTATTAGGACTAAAATTTGACATTTATGAATAAGCAAGTTAAGCATCCTGGAGGTGATCTGAACCTGTGCAAAACCAATAATCTCCTAAAATTAAAAGATATATGCAACTTCTTTTTTTTATTTCTGTGAGAAATAAGAGGTAAATATTATCAGCAATATTACCGCTTTTCCAGTTTCTATTAAACCTCTGCAACATTTCCTAAAATAAGAGCCTAAGTGATGCGATGCAGAGTAAAACTAAGATGACTAAGATGTGCAGTTTCCAGATATATATAAAGTCAGAAGTGTCCTAAAGAGTTTAATAAAGCATATGTAAAATAAATGTTACTACACGAACCTGAGATGGTGGACGTAGCCGCTCTCCACATATGGAACCAGAAGTAAGGCCCCCAGGTCATCTTTGACTGCAGCACGAATCAAATGTGACCGTTACTTAAGAACAAAAAGAGACGACACAGTTTCTGTTATCAAATCTACTGTCCGCTCACTGGTCCTCACCCTCACCGCATCGACCGGGGAGGACAGCAGGTCCTTCCTCTCCTGCTCCTTCTCCTCTCCATCCTCCTCCTCGTCGGTGCTGTACTCCTCCATCGTCTCACCGCTGGAAAAATGGATGATCCGCCGGGGTGCCTTCTCCTTCTGCTGCACTCCTTTATCCAGCTCCTCCAGCTCCACACTCTCAAAGTCGTTGGGAGGGTTTGGACTCTGATTCTGGGGAGACAAAACAAGGAAGCAGAGATATTCACACTAAGTCAGTGAAATTAGAGAAACCAGGAGCTGGAAGATGCCTTTGTGAACAAACACACATCACAAACAAACAAAAACGACAAATATCTAATAGTAACATCTTCACCAAGGAGAACAACCATGACACAGCTGACAGGTGACAACAAGCTACACTTTCGTCGTTAGCAAGGCTGCTATCACCTCGCTAACGGCGGTAATTATGGAGGCGAGACTACCGACCGGCCGCACGTCCATGTTCCGTCCTATCGACACATTAACGTTGGTGAGATAGAGGGATATATCGGCCATTGTTGCGTCTTCTTTGTATCTCGGGATGCTGCGCCCACAGCAACGTCGCGCCTCCGTACGGCCCGGCCCGGAAGTGCCGTCATCCGCCTCGTGCGCGTAACGGTTACGACAAATATCAAAATAAAATATAAATACATAAAAAGAAAATAAAAGGCGTCTTTACTGTTTGACAAACAGATATGTAAATATTCTGAAATATTTTTGTAAATTATTATCAGACTTGTTATGATTTCTTTTATTTATATTGAATTTTATTGTTACATTTCATTTATAGTTTATATAGTTTATAGTTTCGGTGTAACATTATAAAAAAATATCCATTACAACTACATGTTATTTTAACAAGGCTTTCCCCGCTGCTACATGCAGCAGCAGCAGCAGAGAAATCACAGGATTCAAATAAAGGCGACTGATGAAGTTTCAGGGTCCTGGTTTTGTGCTCAGTGTCACGGAAACCAGAAAAGTGCGGACCTGCCATTAAACTGGGATATCCGTGGATCAACCTAAATATCTAGGGGACCTATCAAAGAGGAAGGCTTTTTAAATTTTTATTTTATTTTAGACAAATATTGTACGGTATGTGTTAATATCCAAATCACCTTTCTGTACTATAGTAGGTTTGCATTATTTACAGTTATACATAAATACATACCTTTGATCTCCTATTTAAATGTCTGCTAACTGTCTGTCCTCACAAACACAGTGTTTATCAGCCACGCTGGTGACATCTGTGCTGCAGGCAGAGACGCGTGCCCAAGATGGCCATATTAATGTTCACTCCCACTGACATTACCGAGCCAAGAGTAGAAGAAACAGTCTGAGAATTTAGATCACGCTGGGTTTTAGGCTCACAGGCATACACTGACCTCTTACACTGTTTATGCCATAAAAGAGACAAACGAAAAGCATAATTAGTGCCCTTTGAACTCCCATTTAAAGCCTTGACGCGATAGTGTTCTTTTTCCCAGTCCTGGAATCAAAAGAATTAGTTCATGTAATCACAGACAGTGGTAGAAGAGAAAATGTCTATAATATAGGACTAAATCTCAGCTATAGTTAAGAGAAAAAGAACATTAAAAAGCTTTAAACTAATGTTAACCCACGGTTTAACCATGAATGAATTATTGAACAGCCTGCTGGAATATTCCAAGACGCAAAAAAATCTGTTAAAGTGGCTGTAACATTTCATTTTGAACCTTATTTCATGTATAACTACAATATTATGGCCTATTATTATAAATTATCTATATTATTACCCTGCTGTGCAAAAGTCCCAGACCAACTGTATTTAAAACAAATGTTTTGCTGGGAACATAAGAACCAGCTACAGTGATTTATTGAAATTGGTTTGTCCAATTCTAAAAAGCTTGAAAGTCAATAGTTGGTAAGACCACCTTTATTCTTCAGCCTGAACTCTCTCAGTCAAGCTTTCGTGTCATGTATTTAGGTAGTCTTCAGGACTAGTTCTCCAGGCTTCTTGAAGGACATTCAAAGATCTTCTTTAGGTGTTGGCTGCCCTTTGTTTTGTTTTCTGTCAAGAGGATCCCACGCTGCTTCAGTAATGATAAGATCTGAGTTCTGAGGAAATCGATCCATGACTGATAGTTTTCCAATGTGTGGATTTACTATCCAGGTATGATTTTACTGCATTGACAGTGTGTTTGAGATCATTGTCATGATACAAAATGAAGCCATCTGCAATCAGATGCTCTCCTGATGGTGCTGCATGATGGATCAAAATCTGACCGTACCTTTCTGGGATCATACGTCCATTAAATTTGACAACATTCCCAACACTACTGGCTGGGATGCAGTCTCAAACCATGACAGAGATACCGTGGTTTACAGATAGACACTCAGGGTTGTACCTCTCGGCTGACCTCCTCTGGACATACTGATGACAATTTGAACCAAAAATGTCAAATTTGGATTCATCGCTGCACTGTCACTCATTTTCAGTCTAGTTTTTGTGTATCTTGACATACACTCACCCCTTTGTCCCAGTTAACAATGGCCTCTTGACAGCCACCTTTCCACTGAGCACATAAAGCCTCAGTGAACAGTAGACGGATAAAGTCTGCTGTAGATAGTTTTCTTTAGGCCTTCTGCTTTTGTCCCCCACCTGCCCTCCACAGCATGCAGAGATGTTTCAAGTTTTCAGTTAACAGCTCTTTGACTGTGGGAAAAATACTATCTGATGTCTGTCAAACAGTTTTATCTTTGGCATTTTTCAATGACTTTGGAAAAAATGAAAACCAATGACATGTTTTTGTTACAGTAACATAGCGACAATTTCAAATTCTTCACTGAGTTATCGTTCATGTGTAGAAACAATGCTGGTTCATTCCTTGAGTTAGGCGCCTTTTTATGCTTGAATGCTTCACAGGTCAGTGGCAGCGGCTTACGAACAAAAAGACATTCCTCTGAAAATGATCGCGTACCAGGAGTGGCCTGAAAATGTGTGAAAAACAGCCAAAATCCAAAGAAAGACCTTCAGAAAGCCTCAAGAACTATTTACCACGAGCACTTTAACAATAACCCAAAAGTCTGTGTCTATATAAAGACATGACTGGTGGCTTCTGCACAGCACTTTACATTGATGGCACTTTGAATACGTTTAACATCTGACAGAACTCTGATCGCAGGACTGCATCATCTCTGCTTGTGATTGGTCCCACTCATGAAATTACATTTGTAACCAGTAGATGTCAGTAGACATTCATCCAACTCTCTGAGGCAGCAGTGCAATTGAATGGGTGGTGAATTATTTGGGTCTGGGTGCCAATTTATACAAATCACGAGCAGGAACCTGAATATCTGCACATCGAATAATCACTCATCCTGTTTAGTCACGAATTCTCTCCCTGGGTAGCTGAAAAAAGAAATCACTTCAACAGGAAGGATTTGCTCAGGGGGGCCAGCAGCCACTAGCTCTCACAGCTATGATGTCATGAGATCTAAAAGCTAAAGTCACCCCATAAAAAATCCATGTCTGCCTCATTTTGTGACTTCACAAAAATGTTTGCTTGAGGTCGGCACGAGGAAATCAGCTTCATTTAAAAACTGTTTTATTAGTTCTGAGCCAAACTAGACCACCTCATATCGAGAAAGTCCCTCGATCCTCTCACGCTAAGGTTCTTTTAACATCCTCCTCCTTTTCTGTGGATATTGCTTTTGCCCTCTCGCGGGATTCACAGCTTTACCTCTTCCCACCTAGTTTGCTTGAAATAGAGCAAATCATAAATTGTCTCGCTGTTTTTCATTTGTTCAGTCTTGTTTCCCATTAACAGCGGACAATAGCACTTAAACAGGCCATTTGTAATCTGTCACACGATTACTCAGGTTGGCTGCTGGAAATCAGATAAAATTTGTGGAAAATTATGGAAAAGGTCACTGCTGTGAGAAGTTGTTACATATTGTTTCACTGCAGATCCAAGAATCTGCTACCACACTAAGGATTTTTGTATTATACCTGCTCCAATAAAGCAGTAATTAACACAGGTGGGGGCATCAGTCCAAATATCGATAGCATTGATACCAACGCTGGTATCTGACTGATACTAGCAGAATAGGATACTTTGTTTCTGTCCTTTAAGTTCAGTAAACAGCACAGTGAACTGTGCTAAATTATTCTTATTGTTGGAAATGAAAAATGACAACTTAAACATGCAGCATGGAACATGTCGAACCTTTTTGTGTTGACTAGCATGTTTATTCTATTTATAGCTTATAGCACATTTGAACAACAGAAGCTGCGTTAGAGACGGACACATTTACATCCCAGGGCTCCAAAAAACCCAGTTTCAAAATTAACAAAGGTGTGTTTCGTTGTGTTAACTAATTATTATAAAAAAGTAAAAATCTCACTAAAATGTGTCCAGAATTAACGATGATTCATCTCATGACCCTCATCTCCCTACATAAGCTGTATAAGCTGTTTAAAGTATCGGCAAGATGGGATCTGTGTTTATAGCAAAATTTGCATTACTGCACAGCACTACTTAATAAATAAGTAGATACAGCTCAGAGAGATCGAGGCTTTGGATTTTCTACAGAGAGAGCACTTTAAAAACATTTTTTTTTTGACTGGATCCTCACCTTAAATTGTCCTCTCCAGGATTCAGTTGGAAGTGGCATGAAATCACCTGTGTCGGGCTGGCTGGGGAGCTGTTGTTTCATGCTGATCTGATTTGATTGGCTCGTGCTCCACTCCTGCTGGGAGCCAACACCGAGAGGGTAAACAGTCCCGGATTTGATTCAGCTGCACCAAATAAGGTGTTAAAAAAACAGCAGCCGGTTTGTGGATGTGTTCACCTTTTCTGGCTTTGAGAGAAGCTGTTCGCGCTTTAAATAAGGACTCACTGATTTGACTTCCCAGACTGGAGAAGAGCATATTTATGAAATCAGTTCCAATATAATCGCAGATATTAGGACTGCACCAAGCTATTATTCCTAAACCCTGAGCAAAGTTTATTCAGGTGTTCTGAGAAAACTCTGTGGAAATGATGTGTGTGTGCAGGACGATCCTGTGCTCTGCACGGTATGTGTGCTCCTCGCTAAGGAGTGCATTGTCTCAGCTTTTCATGATGGCATCCATATTATGGCATGCTCTCTCAGCGATGTCCCTTTTACACCCGGAGTGATATGAGCTCTGCTGTCGAGATGAATCATCCCTCTCGCTGGCCCATTGCTTCCAGATAGTTATAGCTTTATACGGCCTCGCGCATACCTTTCACTGAGGTTGTAGGAGTGCCGTTAACGGCTCTGCAAAACACGGGAACAGACAAGGAAGATCTTGAGAGGTGATAATTCAACCAAGACAGCTGAAATAAAAATACGCTGTCTGACACATGGTTACGTGGCAGAAATGGCTTAAATCCACATGCAGAGGCTCACTGCTGGGACTCTCCAAACTCTGGTGTTAACAGCACATTCAGACTCTTACTTTTAGATTACTTAGACTTCTTTTATTCACTAATTGCACGTTGACAAAGACAGCATAAACTCCACAGTCCGTGTAGGAGTGAGTGGCCAGGCTCACACTTACACATGTCAGGCCCAAAATCTCTATTAAAGCTCCCCTACCAGCACCTGTAAGCCTCAGAAATACATTTGGAAAGCATTCTTTATTTAACACAGCTGCACTTTTTAAAACTGATATCTGAATTATTCCATAATTTAACCTCCGCAACACAAATGGATCTCCTTTTAACCCCCTTCTGTTTTCTAGCTTTTTGCACAGTGACACTATAAATACGGCTGCAATCATCGGTGCTCCCCTGGTTTGAAAATCATAAAAGGGAAAAAGGTACATTTTTGTAGGAGCGACTTTGATTTTGTTTGGAAAATTATTTGCACTATATTATGTAAACCAGCCAATAATAATCATAATACATAATGTAGGAGCTCAGTAGGATCCAAACAGCAGCCTCATTAATGTGGCTCCTTTTTGGTTTTTTGTAGTAAGTTGCAGCAGTTTTAAAGGCTGATCTCCAAACTTCTACATGGTGACAAATGTAAGGACGAGTTGAAAGCTTCACTCGACTGAGACAGAACTGTTGTTTCATGTCAATTTATGATCAGTTAAAATGTTACTGCGTGACCTGAATTGGAAGTTAAAACACCCTTTTTATATATAGAAAAGCCATAAATATAGTTTTCTTCTTGGGCTCCTGAACCCTCGAATATCTGTATGTGAGAGACTATAACAATATCACTTTGTCATTGTTGATGTTTAGTATATGAGGCAGGCGGTGGAGGGGAGGTAAGCTGTTTCCATGTTCCCAAGCCTCAGATTTAAAGATATAAACAGAACATTATTAGGAAATTATGAATTATTCTTGCTTAGCATATATATCATGTTTCATAATAATAAAACCAACCTTTATACGCCCTGTTGTTAAGACAAATGTCTGCTCAATAAGTTGCTTATGTATACAGGACCACTTTGTGTCTCCCTCTTATATTTTATATTCCTCTTGCTATAAGAGCTGTGTAACACCGACATTTCTCATCTGTGGGATAATAAAGGTTTATTCTATTCTATTCTATTCTATTCATGCGACTGCACTACTAGACTGTTCATTTTGGATGTTTCAGATCATTTTTCTGATTTTTTTGACATTATTTAAAGACCAGCACACGTGAGTTTAGAAAGCGATGTGATCGTCTTTGAATGTTACGCTGTGATCTCAATAAGAAAACCAGGCTGTGGTTTCTGACAGTGAAAAGTATGAGTAGCAGGTCTGATGCTTTTTTAATTTTATTTCTGCCATTATCTCATGTTAGCATGAGGATTCATATTTAGAAATGTGATGCACAGTCATCACCCATGTGGTTTGTAGCCGCCAGCGCGAGGCTGACCTTTCAGCATCTTTTAGCACTAAAGTAGAAGGTACACGAACAGCTCACATTTTAGATCAGATGCATTTGTCCATTTGCATTTGCTGTGAAGCACTATATGATGATTTTATGATTCTTATTACGTCACAAAAAGCTCTTTTTGATATTTATCTGCCATCGTGGAAAGTTTTCTGGGGCTCAGTGAGGCACAAGCTGACCAGTGTTCCTTTATCCATCAGTTCTGGTTATATACTTATAAAGGCGCTGCAGCAGACACGTAGCCACCTTCTGAAAGCAAAAATATTTCATGAGTCTTTTCAGTCTGCTTTGACGCTCCAGTCCCTTCACTAATGACAGTCACAGTAGTCAGCCAGCGAATGAATCACTCACTTTTCTTCAGCTCGCATTAACTCCTCGCTCATTGTCACACTTTAACAAATGTCTTAGTGCCTCCCCGGCAGTTATTGTGCTCTGCCCGTATTTCAGCTCAAGGTTAGCCACACTGAAAGGCTGAAGTAGTGAACGGTGACATTCCCTGTCATACAGCCGAACTACTCCTTCCCGCTGGATATAATACTAATCAACCACCAGAGTTATGTCCAAGAAATAATCCCTTCTTCTCTGTGAAAAAGGGAATTAAAAGATGTACTCAAAACTTCTGTAGCTGTACGAGACAGACAGTCCAACTCGAGCATGCATTAAGCTTAATTCTGTGTGACCGCAATGCAGTGTTCAGTTAAGATTTATGAATAGTGCTGTCGCCTCTGCCGAGCTTCTTCTTCCTGCTTACAGCAGTTTATTGTGACACATTTATTTGAAGGTTTGTTATCATTTCTGAAACA
The DNA here is from genome assembly GCF_056152115.1 of Neolamprologus brichardi. Lineage (NCBI taxonomy): Eukaryota > Metazoa > Chordata > Actinopteri > Cichliformes > Cichlidae > Neolamprologus > Neolamprologus brichardi. Next base: position 1,869,225 of record NC_142118.1, on the reverse strand, counting down.
CAATCAGTCATAAAAATGTTTGCACAGCACGATCGTTAGCACAGTTTCCTCACAGCAAGAAGGTCCTGGGTTCAAATCCACCATCTGGCTTTTCTGTGGGAGATTTGCGTGTTTGAAATGTTCTCCAGGTGCTACGGCTTCAAAGACATGCAGCTACTGGGGTTAGGTTAATTGGTGAATCCAAGAATGTGAATATGAACGGTGGTGTGTCTCTATGTTAGTCCTGCAATGGCCTGGTGACCTGTGCAGGGTCTTCCCTCCCTCTCAGGTAGTTGGGATAGCCTCTCGCCCCACCCATGACCCTGCAATGGATACGCACAAGAAGATGGAAGCTAAATATCGTAGGGAGAAAAGAAATATTATGAAGTTTATATTATAGAGGCAGAGTTTTTAAGAAGTAAAAGTGGGAAGTTCACCAATCTGCAATTAACTCCACCTGGAAATTGTTGAACAACTTCAGAGTAACATTCCTCAATTTTAAATTATGAAAACTTTAATCTATAAAACACAACATCATTCAGAGTCTGAGAATGTGGAGAAATCTCTGTGGGAAAAACACACGGCTTCTCTGGACCAAATCTAATTTAATATGGACCAAAGAGAAGTGCAAAACTGCTCTGTGGGCAGATCAATCCACATTTTAAGTTCTTTTTGGAAAGAGTGGACACCACATTCAGTGCCTATGCAGCTTGCAAAAGGCACCAGTAATGCTGACAGTTATATACAGGTGTTACAGGAACATCTGTTCCCATGCAGATGATGTCTTTTTCCATGGAAGGCCTTGGCTTTGTAGTAGAAAAGTCCAGGTGCTGAACTGACCTGCCTGCAGTGCAGCGCAATCACCAATTCAAAGCATTTGGATCATCATGAAACAAAATATGCAACAAAGACGACCCTGGACTGTAGAGCAGCTTAGAATAGAGATAAGGATGGGACAATATTCCTCTCCCAGAAATTCACCAAAATCGTTTGCAGACTGTTAAATAAGGGGGGATGCTACATGTGGTGTTAGTAACACCGTGGAACTAGCTCTTCTGTGGAACCAGCTTCCAGTTTGGATTCAGGAGACAGACACTATCTCTACTTTCAAGATTAGGCTTCAAACTTTCCTTTTTGCTAAAGCATATAGTTAGGGCTGGACCAGGTGACCCTGAATCCTCCTTTAGTTGTGCTGCAATAGACGTAGGCTGCCGGGGATTCCCATGATGCACTGGGTTTTTCCTTTCCAGTCACCTTTCTCACTCACTATGTATTAACAGACCTCTCTGTATTGAATCATACCTGTTATTAACCTCTGTCTCTCTTCCACAGCATGTCTTTATCCTGTCTTCCTTCTCTCACCACAACCAATCACAGCAGATGGCCCCGCCCCTCCCTGAGCCTGGTTCTGCTGGAGGTTTCTTCCTGTTAAAAGGGAGTTTTTCCTTCCCACTGTCACCAAAGTGCTCATAGGGGGTCATATGATTGTTGGGTTTTTCTCTGTATCTATGAAGCGCCTCGAGGTGACCTTTGTTGTGATTTGGCGCTATATAAATAAAATTGAATTGAATTGAATTAATAATTTTCATACAATGGTCCATTATATGAAGTTTAAACACGTGCCACTTAAACATGTTTTCTATGCTCTATTCTGAATAAAATACAGATTTACAATATTTATTGCTTTCCATTTTTATTCCCATTTTTCACAGCATCTCAACTATTTTGGAATTGGGACGTATGTTACGTATGATCAATTTAAGCAAAGCACCATGCTGGTACTAAAATACTGTCACCAGCTTACCAAATGACTAAGGCACCAAATGCTCCCAAGGCACCTGGAATGCTATTCAGAGCGTTTTATGCTTTGTGGTGTGTTGTTTCACATCATGCAATCGGGGCAAATGACATTCCTAGCCCTATTCTGAACCCTTGCATGTCATGTAACACTATGAAGAGTGATAAATGTGCAGATATAAGACACAAAAAACACCGGAGGAGGTGCAAAATTTGCTGACATCACATGGATCCCATAAACCTATATCATCAACCGAATAATGGACTACAAAACTGTCTGATGACGCGCCAAAAAGTAGTCCACCCAGACCATTTTCCATTGTGTCCTGGATGTTTGTGGTCTAGAGAAAAATAAGAGGCCAAGTGAGCTGAGAGTGCTCACAGAAATGCTTTCCTTCTTCTCAGCCTGAGTAACATTATTAAAAATAAAAGCAAACAATTATTTAAACATCACGACAGCTGCTTATTAAGCATTTGCAGCTTTGATCACACTGGGGCTCCTGCTAAAAACGGCTATTTTTTAAAATGTATTTATTTTTGCTTTAATGGGATCATTTACAGCAAATATGTTACAGATTTGTACTTCAGAGCACAGTCACATCTGCAGTTTGTGTCATGCTTTTGTAGGCGGATACAGTTCCACCAAAGTTATAAATGAACTCAGGTACACACACGTGTTTGAAACATGTGTTTAAGCGTAGAGATAGATTAAGGATATCGTGGCCGTCCATAAATAGCATTGTTGAGGAGTCTATGGCATAAAATACAATGAGATAATTAGAAAGAAAATATAAAATAATTCTGATAATTCTGGGCGTGAAATGTCTCCACAGCTGCCTGCACTTCTTTCCTATTTCTTAGATTATGTATCATAGTGAATATGAGTGATATAGCACATATAGCACATGAGTGATTGAAGTGGGAGGACAGTGTGAGCGCAGCCACACACCCGTTCATCTGGTAATCATCAGGAAGGAAGTTTGTGTGATTTTCAAATCAGGGATTTAAAATAGAAAAACTACAAATGACACGTGTACAACTTGCACATTGGTCACATTTAACATAATCATTATTCAAAGAAAAAAAACATGTTTAAATAGCATCTCTTGATCATTTAATCAATGCAGGGCCCCGTACTATTCAGCTGCCCAGCTTCAGTACTGCTTTCAGGCTGTATGTGTTGCTCGTCTAACTGATACGTCACACTAACGCGCGGCTTGTGGTGAGGGCTAGCTGGCAGCAGCTTTCAGACAGCTTACCATCTCTGCTGCGATGCCACTTGGCAACTCGCACGTTCTGTATTTTGAATGTGTGGCTTCGGGCTTCCTCCCATCCTACCAGCATGTGCGCACCACAGGTATCCACGCCCGCTCATCACAACTAAACACACCGGTGGGGCGCTCAAGGATGGCGTTTAGCTACATTAACATGATCACTACCTTAGGTGAGCACCTAAATGTCCTTAAAGCTACTTAGGAACAAGGACACTTGTTCACTCAAGAACTTGCTTGAGAATGAGCAATTTAGCAATTAGCAGTTTTTCCAAATGTGAATGTAGCTGATAGTGTAACACTTCTGGAGTCGTTACAGTATACTAGGACCAGTTAGGTTCGACTACTAGAGTAGTAATGAGTGTAGCATGTAATAAAGACCACAGACCAGAAAATAAATTTAAATTGCCGGCTTATTATTTTGTGAAGACAGAGAATAGACAGTTAACACACATTACATAAAACATCCAACATCACACATTTAAGGAAAACAAGATATTTTCTTTCCCCTTTTTGTTCAGTATATTCTGTTAGTTTATCCTATTCATCTCAAAACCTTTTATTTGGCTTTAAAAGGATGTTATTTTCAACCTAGGTTATTGTCTTATTTATTTCAAGTTTATCCTTTGATCTGAGTTAACACTGTGTTATTTTAAATTAAGTTCAGTTCTTTAGGCCCAAGATTTAATTTAATCTTGGTCTAGGTTCACCTTTCAATTTCAACCAGTTCTTATTTTGTTTTAACCCAACAAACTTATTTACATTTCCATTAACACCATTACAGCATCAAAATGTAAGGTTGACCAAAATAATTTACAAAAACATGTAAAAAACTGAAAACAATTCAGCAAAAGGCTGAATAAACCCCTTAAACAAACAAATAAACAAAAGAAAGTTGTCTCTTTCTCCTTTAACTATTAATCCTGGAATTACTCCGAATGATTATCCAGTGCTTTGAAAGTCCGCTGTTCTTTTGCAGAGGTGTATGGATTAATCCTACCAGTTTTTGTTAGCGAAAGAGCTCAACGTCCAGCAGGGGGCGTTTTCCCTTTTACTGCTCGGTACAGTTCAATGGGTCCGTGGGTGGCTCGCCATCTTGTTTCTCGCTCAGCGGATCAAACTCCGATTCTAGCTCGGCATTTCCCGATCCAAACCTTAATGGCCTACAATAACAACAAAATAAAGTGCATAAACATTCGAAAATAACACACGGGTAGCTCTTAAATAACAGTAAAAGTCCATTTTTCCAGCTTATTTAGCCGTAAATGAGGTGACGCCAATATGGCGCGCTGAAACACCGTCAAAGGCCTTTGAAGTACAGCCTGTGTGTCAGTTAAGCACGAATCCACCGTGTTTAACATAAAACAACATAAATCTGCTACCTTGGCTCTCCGTTTGCATGAAATGAGCAATATAATACAAAATAACATTTCTTGCATGAAACAAAATACAATTTCTGAACTCACCAAGTCCCGTTCGGTTATGTTCACAACGTCACCGAGGCAAGGACAGGTCGGAAAAACAAAAATATATTCTCCAGAGTACAAAAATGGCTTTATGTAGATTTCTGGCTTGTTTTTACTATTTTTCCACTCATTTAGGCAGCAGCTCTGCAAGAACTGTCTGCATTTCTCCCTCTCCAGCATCAAAAAAAAAGGAACAACCCGATTGGGTGTGGCTATCACAGGAGTCACGCTGCAGCGTGCCCTTTCACAATAAGAGTCTCAACACATATTTTAGCCATTTTACCTGAATTAACATAAAACACCATGAATTAGCAGGTTTTTTACACTTTTAACATGTTTTTAAACACAAATGAAATCCTATACCATGAATTATATCATTGCTGATGTTTGTAATGAATTTTCTAACCATTATGATCTATTTATTGACTATTTATCACCTGTAATATATTTCTTATGACTGTTTTTACTAACAGGCTTTTATTTATTGGCAGCTATGTTAACCAGGGTTACAATAGCACTTGGCTAGCTTGTCCAAATATAGAGAAATGTTGCCTGAAAAAGGTCCCGCAGCTATATCACGATACACAGGGCAATATTTAACTCCCTGCTTTACGTTAAAGGCAAACAAGCATAGCTATTAGAATCAGCATAAAGCTCGACAGTGCACATTATCATAACAGTATGCTAATAGGACCTTTAAAAGAGCTTACATCAGAGTAGCATATGACAAGCAGCAGGTAGGCGCAGGCAGGTCTGACTTTCTGTAATACACGAGCACAAAGGAAATGAGGCAGCATCTCTTCAGTGAAAGAGGGGAGAGAATATTAAATACTATTTCACGGGATATTTGGGCACCAGCTGTGTTGATAAAAAAAAAGGCTTTCATTGCTTACTCTGCTTTTGTGTGGATTTTGCAAGCAGTGAAACCACAGCAGACTGTAAAGCTAGAAAGAGCGTCACCGGGTTTATGTGCCGTTTACATTTTGGTGGCATTCTGCGGTAGATGCATTTGAATTATTAATAGAGCGCGACCTATGATGCAAACCCTCCCAAAACATCCAACCAAGACACACAGGCATGTTTCTTCCATCTCTAGGTGTCTGTAATGAACAAGCTTGGCTTAATCAACAACACCTCATCTAAAGAAGGGAAAAAAGAAGGCAGCATTTGTGTGTCCTAATCACTGCCTCTGACTCTCTGAGGTGTTTATCAGCTCTGATCCATCTTCCTCGGAGAGAAACTGCCTATCACAGAAATTCATTTTCCCATGTTTGCATTCTGAGTCCACACATCAAAACATCCAGTTAACTCAGGGCCTCGCTGTTTGCATGGGCATATTAATGCAGCTCATTACATCTGAATCAACAGAGCAAAAAGGCAAGGATATAAGATTATTCGCTAAAAGCAGAATAGAAAAAAAAAGTACTCAGAGGGAAAGAAACGTGTTTGAGGCGCTCTGATTCATCTTTATGCATTTGAAATATTTCCTAGTTCAAATACCTTAACTCAAAATACCTTTTAGGGCGAGCTCGAATACGTTTCATCTGTGCCCCAGGTGCTGGATGAGTTGCTGGCATTACAGACATCAAGTGATAAATGTGAAACGTGCAATACGTTAAAAAGACATCACTGTCTGGTTGGAATGATTTTCAGCTTTAGAAAAGATCCAGACGCCATAAATATGAAAACAAAGCGCGACAATGAAGGAGTATGAATCTGTTCTAGCATGTTTGAGTTCGCAGTCAGCCAGACACATTTAAGATGAGTCGATTTAGCCATGTAGACACGGTCAAGATGACCTGCTGAAGTTCAGAGCATCAGAACGAGGAAGAAAGGTGACTTTAGGGACTTTGAATGTGGAGCAATCTGCTGGGATTTTCTCTCACAAACACTTCGAGGGTTTACAGAGGAAACATCCAGTGAGCATTTTTCTGGTGCCAGGTCAAGGGAGAGTGGCTTGAATGCTGATAAGAGGGCAACAGTAACTCAAATAACCACTTGCTACATCCAAAGTATGCAGAACAGCAACTCTGAATGCACAGCACATGTCAAATCTTGAAACAGATGGGCTACAGCAGCAGAAGACACTGGGCTGTCACTCCTGTCAGCCAGGAACAAGAAACCGAGGCTACAATTCACACTGACTCACCGAAACTGCTGAAAAGAAGATTGGGAAAATGTTGCCTAGTCTGATGAGTCTCGATTTCTGCTGCTGCTGCTGGTGTGATGGTGGGGGGGGGATGGTTTCTTGGCACACTGTGGGCACCTTAGTATCAACTGAACATTGTTTAAATGTCGCACCCGACTCGATAATCGTTGCTGACCATGTTCATCCCTTTAGGCCGCTGTACCCATCTGCTGATGCCTGCTTCTAGCACAATGCCACAAAGCTCAAATCACCTCAAACTGCTTCCACAGTCACAGATCTCAAACCAACAGAGCACCTGTGAGATGTGGGTGTGAAGTATATAGTCAGACTTGAATGTCAAGGAAGGTGGTAGGGAAGCAGACTCAGCAGACATTTCGTGTTTCCACAGTGGACTGCATCATACGTGAAACTTTACAAAACTCCCCCCCAAAGTACCTTAATCAACAAAACTCAAAAGCTCATGGCTGTGTACACAGCTCCCCCCTCCTCCCTCATCTGAATCTGGCAGAGACTGATTATATATAGGCCCATCAATTTCCCTTCAATGAGTCCAGCCAGTACCACTCACTCGAACAGAGGGACCTAAAACTCTACACAGATGACAAAAAATGACAAAAATCTGCTCTCACTTCTAATTATCACATTTACACAACTAAACGGCTCTATTTACAAAAAAAAAAGAAGAAGGTTTAACAAATCCCTTTAGACCTTGAAACAAACAAAAGGAAGCATTTCTATGGTAGAACAAACCCCTCCTCTTGGTTCCACCTGCTGATATGACATCAGCCCGCCTAGCATTTCCTGATTTGTCAAACATGACGTTTGACAAATCAGGAAATGCTAGGCGGGCTTTCCCTCACACCTGACCTACATGAAGACTGAGAAGAAAGAACAAAGGAAGTATGAACAAATGTCTTAATCTGCAACATAATAAAATATAAAGAAACATGTAACTGAGTATTTGCCTTCATTTGCAGAATGTTTGTTTTTGCCAGCAACAGAATGCTTCACAAACAAACCCGGGATCATTAGTGCACGTTACTTTGTTACTTTGACAAATAGCAAATAAATATAGAGACAGAATAATGTGCAAAAACAAGTCAACACATCTGGGACAAGTGGAGAGCATTACAACGGCTCATCCACTTTCCACAGTGGGAGCAGATTTGTATGATGGAAGTACAGCCAACCAATCTGCTGCAACTCTGAGAAATATTTCCAACCTAAACCTTATTGAACGTAATTGAAGAATTAACACAGTTGTGAGGGTGTACGGAGGTCTATCCCGATATTATCAATCTAGTACAAGTGTCCAGTGAGTGTTTGTATGTAAAAATGTCTCTTATTATGTTAAAGCAGTGTACGAAATACATGAAAAGCAAACTGCATCATAATTTGTCTATTTTAATCAGAGAGATGACGTGGCGTTAAACTTCCAAGCTTAAACACAGCTGTCACACGGGGACCAGTTGGGCTGTTTGTGTCCAGATGTACTCTCAGATCAGTTCACATGGTTGAGCTTCTGATATATTTATCTTGTGAGTTGTTGTCAGGGGAAGCAGAAAGCGCATCGTGTTGGAATTCATGAAATAAAGAAGATGAAGCAGCGACAGTGCGGCAGCTGAAAGCAACGTCCATCGTGAAGTGAATTACGCGGCCTCATGCAGCTCTCGGCAGTCGCTGTCTGCAGGTAAATCTATACTTTGCTTTAGAATATTTCAGCAGCACCGGCTTACACTCGCAAATCTCTGTTTTTGTACCATTTGTGTTCATGTGATGGTCAAAATTCAAGATTCTTTATTTGTCACGTGCACGGTTATACAGGTATAACACACAGTGTGACCTGACACGTCGACAGCTGTTACAGTACCAGTGTTCTTACAGAGACATAATAATGTTTATACAGTAGAGGTATTGATCAATAGTGTAACAGGATTGATACTTTGTTTCTATCCTCTGAGTTCAGCATGTAGCTCCCTGGATTGTGATAAATTAATTATCTTTCTTGTCTGAACTTTGACCGTCACAACTATTTTTTTAATAGAAAATATCTCATTTAAACAACAGAATGTGATATAGAGACACATTTACATTGTTATGTGTACTGGTATTAGTACTGGTAATATTAGTATTGGTATCTTGCCCTGTAGTTACTTGGTGTAGTACAGAAATCTCTAGTATTGCAGGGCTTTATTATAAAGTGTCTACAGTGCTTATGTTGAAATATTCCATTTTAACAGAGTTTTTCAGGTATTTTCTGCTTGATCAGCAGATCTCAGGATGTCATTAGTTTAATCAGTTTGTAAAGAAGACATTCTCCTTTGTTGCTCTGTCTTCATTGAATACATTACAAAGGGATTTGCGGGTCTTAAAAAGACATAAATGATTTTGTAAAATCATCACTGGGAAACTGTAAAGCTTTGAAAATTTGAGCTATTTTATTGTTTCTTTTTTATTGTTGAGATTTTATTAAGCTGACTGGAACAAGTTTCTCTTGTAAATGAGACAATGGGATTAATGGGATAAAAAAGGTTAAATAAAATAAAAGTAAACAGTTCAGCTGCATTTACATCTGGGTACCCTCATCAGAGGCACCACTGAGGGGGGGCTGCTGCCACCGCAGTGACTTAACTAACCTGCCAGGAGCATAGCTGGGTCCATGAAGTCGACTGTTAGCAATGCATCATGGAAATCCAGCTGAAAAAAGACTTTTCACTCAGAAAATGTGCATTTAAAATGAATTAAGTGAGCGTCACAATCTAAAACTCCAAATAACTTTTGTTTTTATAAAAACCTAAATAATCAGAACATCCAAACAGAGCTGTACTATTGATTTTATTTTTTATTCCATTCTTGTGTTTTGGGAGCTAACAGGAAGTCAGCCTGTTTTGCCTCCATCATGTGTTCAGCCTAAAAATGACTTTAGTGTGAATCCTCTGGGGGCCAAGAGCCAAGAGTGACCACAGCTGAATGATGTTATTGACTTGGTGTATATCACGGGTGGATGTGACTGAGCTCCTGAGGACATTAGTCACACCCGTGTGGTAGCGACTCATCATTGATGGTTTCAAGCATATGACCTGTGAGCACAGACAAATCACAACAAAGGATCTGATACAGCCGCCTGTATAGCTTTGCTAATTATTAAACTATATTAAAATTAAAATACTAATAAGTTCTAATAAGAGTGAAGCCCTTTGATGCAGATTGTTCAGAACAGATTGTGCCATTAGAGCGGTTGGTCATCATTAGCATTGAGATTGTTTACAGAATGTACTTGAATGAAATGTGATGATTAAATGTCTGTATTTAGGTTTATTAACCCAGTAGAGATCAAATTGGGCTAAAATGAGTTAATTAATGCTAAACTAGAACATAATTTAACAATATTAATGTCACATGTACACAGGAAGACTTGAGAGCGCCCTCTAGTGGTCCCTAAAAAGATTTAAGGCAATTCTGCTTTCTCTTCCCTTTTCAGACCTACAGCTTACGTCCATGTATTTTCTACACGCTGCTGTGTCCCTCGCTGGATTGCCAAGAGCCAAAAACAGAGAAAAACTAGGTAGACCCAAGAATAATTGATCCAAAATGCAGTGACGGTGCACTAACCTAAGCCTCAAGATTAATTTGGTCAATTAACAAGCAGCCTCTGCGGAAAAGAGCAGCAGTGTAGTACAGATAATCTCGTAAAGTCATGCACCAACAACCTAAAACTGTTATTAATGAGAGAGGGTGATTCCCCAGCCCTCAGGTTTATTCAGATTCACGTTTTTACCGACTTACTGATACGCTCAGGCTGAAACAGCAAAAAGACACCCCACTGGCTCCAAACGTCTCCAGAAACAGTTTAAACTGCGAGGACCTTTTTCTGACACCACTCTGCATTAATACATACGGACAGACCCTTTTTCCTTGTAGGGTCCAACCACGATTGTTGCTGTGTCTAGACAACCCACACAATTTAATCAGTTTTAAGCAGTTTTGGTCCTTCAGGCCTTATGATATTAGATGTTAGTCACCTGTGTTCAGCGCCTAGGGAGCAGTAAAAGCAGTAAAACTGTGTTGCAAGGCAGCCGTGTCTGTTTAGACAGCTGCTTTGGCTGAAATATATACATGATGGGCCTGATACCATAAATGAAACCAATACTGAAGTGACAAAAATTCCAATTCTTATAATGTTCAGTTGTTCACACCTGCAGCAAATCAATGCCAATTAGACTCCTAAATCAAAATGACAAACTTCACAGTGTTATAGTATGTTTACGGCTGGTACAACAACTGGCCTTTTATCAGCTTCCATGAATAGTTGAGCCCTTCATAATAACTACAGGGGTGTGGCTGCTTTGATTGACAGGTGTCCTAAGACAGTCAGCTGTAGGTGATCAGTACTCGCTGGCATCACACTTTGTAAACAGCAGATATGTTTAGGAACTTTTAGGAACTGATATTTAGATAGCTTAGATAGACAACCTGTTCAAATATGCAAGTTTCAAGCTCCACAAATCTATAATAGAACGTCCGCACACATTCAGTTACAGCATTTCGGTCTGTGTGACCTTTGTCAGGTACAGACTATTTTCCCTAAAACTGTTTTCCTCTATGCACCTATCATTGGTTCAGATGTGCAGTTTCCTAAAAAATGAAAAATATATGTTACACACTGAAGGACGACAGGGTTCATTCAGGTGCACATGAAGATTTATTGCGCTGAAACACAGCAAAACAATTCAGTGTTACTGGCGGCTTCCATTGTAATAACTGGCCTGCGTTACTTTTGTAGCATTACGTGTAATGGCCCTGTATTAATCAGTCCTTAACACACAGAGAAAATGACCAGTAAACAATAGACAACATAACATGTACTGGCTGCTCTATTTCCTATAACTTTAACTGAAACCAGCTAACAGTTTCCTTTCACATTACTGATGGAACAACACGGTTACAGAGATCAATGCAGGAGGCTAACATGACTTAGCTAGCGCACAAACGTTACTAGCATTACCCACAGATAACGTGAAACAACTCCCTTATTCGCTCACATTAAACACCATATAAACAAGAATTACACTCCAAACATGTTAAATAAGCATCAACTTTACATAAATGTATGTAGTGCTCGTATATTGCTCTCACCTGAAACACAGCAAAACAATTCAGTGTTACTGGCGGCTTCCATTGTAATAACTGGCCTGCGTTACTTTTGTGAAGGATTATTTTGCCAGTTAACCGTTTGGCTGAGCCGCCACTGCCACCTACTGGCGAAACTAAATATCGCCCTAACATCACATCAGGTGGGAGCAAATGAGGTTTTCGCTCTGTGTTATGATGCAAACTATTGTCACAACAAATAGCAAAAAAAAGATGATGGGGGGGTGGGCACGAACACATAAGGCACACATCTGAGACTTGTTCTTAATGCTCAAAATACTCAGGGTGCTACATATATACATTAAATATGCTGTTCTGATCTTTTATATACAGATGTCTACAGATAGGACTGTGTGGTTCCACTACAGCGTGCTTTCAACTTTTATTTAGATTTTTACTTTCTTATTGTTTCGTTACCACAAACACTGATTGGTGGCACGCTGCCATGCTTTATCACATTTCAGCTGCAGCTAGCACAGGTAATCTTTCCTTTAGAAACTTTGGGGTTTTTAAACCATTCACTTATTCACTCATCATTCTTTCATTTGCAAATCTGCTTCCCACTGTGTCAATATTTGCGCTTGGCATTAATGCGCTGCAGCTGCATGCTCAAGTATTAAACAGAGGATGGAAGTAGAGACAGAGAGGAAGAAATTCACAAACCACTCGCTGTTCTGCTTTCTGACATCTGCGCCTTCTGAGCTCTTCACAAATCAGAACAGGCTGCCTCCTCTTCCTCAGACAGGTCTGAAGATGATGCGCTGTCAGAACATCTATCAATAAAACACACTTCGCACACACGCACACAACCTGACATAAAGATGAACGGCACACATCAGTGTTTCCATCTTCTGCTCCGTATGGGACCCTACGGAGGGGCCTCCGCTGCAAAGAGGAGCCAAGTTCAGCTCACGCTGCTCTGTCATGACCATAAAAATTATTGATAATAACTTATATGACATGTCTGCGCTCAGACGAGGAGTTCTGAGAGATGCTGGAAATTTGGTGAGAAAAATGCAAAAGAAAACTCAAAGCAGGTGAAAGCAGCGGTTTTATGGCTCGCGCCCTGAAGTAGGCATCCAAGGTTAAGACCGCCGTCTCCCGACATCCTTGAGATGCTGGGAGTGTGTCTGAACTGAAAGCAGAACACAACACACACACACACACACACACACACACACACACACACACACACACATGCGCAGAAGTGTACATACTCAAAATCGGAGGATTATTTTTATTTCAACTCCACACAGACCTTATTACTCGTGAGCCCCTGATGTGTGACTGGCAAATAAAACAGGAAGCTGCAAAGAATGATGGGATCATGGGGCTGAAGGCTGACACACCTGAGCTGAACCCATCTGCAGAGGTGAATCTGGACCTGAAATCAGATCCAGATTCACTGTGGCTAAGCCCAGGATTAGTTTGTTGCAGCACAGCCTTGGTATTTATTTATAGACTGAAAAAACCAACTTTTTAGCTGTGATTTGTTTGTCTGACTGTTTTTCAACGTATTTAATTTAATTTTCTTTTTTAAAAAAAGTAATTTGAGATAAAAAGCGAACAAAAATAGGCAAAAATAACTCAGTTATTAATTATTCATGAATGATGAATAGAAATGTCTAATTTTATTTATTTGTCTTCAGGAAAAGTTCCAATTTATATAAAAAGCTTTTATCTTTCATAATAAATAATACAAAATCCCATTATCGTCCTGGTGACTGTCAAAGCTAAAGGCACAATTCTCCTCACTGAGCTCAGTTCTGTGCACCAGGTGAACTCTGGCAACCTTGGCATGCTAGAGCAGGCTGCACTTAAGTCCAGTGAGATGTTTACCTCTCCAAACTGGGTTCAACCTCGACAAATCTCCAAACCAGGGGTTACAGGAGGATACAAACAAAGACCGCAGAGTTCAAGGGCCTCAGATTGAGGCCAGAGAAATGTTTCTGTCACTGACCAACCACAGCAGTGCAGTTAGCCGTGTCATTTTGCTGTCCTGTCCTCTTGATAGATGGGTAGTGGTGAACCTCAGAGGACTCACACACATGCACACACACTCACAAATCACACGAAAGCCTGAGTCAGCCTGTGGATGCCTCTCAGCACATGTGCGTTTAAATGAATGTGTGGGCACGCCGCGTTGCTCCGGAGGCAGGATGCCGTTTCCACATCCTTCTCTGCCTATAATTAGCTGTCCCGATAAAACACCGGTTTGCTGGCGCTTGCAGGATCAAACAGTGATGAGCAGGCACCTCTCTTCACAGCACACTGCAGACGCCAGGTGGCTGTCCTTGAGTTGAGTGCTGGGCTATATGCAGTACGCATCTGGAGGGCAATTAATCAGAAAAGGCAATTGTGATATTATATGATGCCACTCTTGCAATCACATTACTGGAAAGACAGGCCTAGTGATTGGATGTAAGCTTTGATTTGTGGTATTAAGGAGATGTGTAATTGTTTAGGGGGTTGATTCCAGTTTTATATTTTCACCGTCTCATCTCATTAAAATGCCCTCAACAGGCAAAGACTGACTCTATTACAGCGTCTGCTTCGCTTTCCTGCATCTGTCATCGTGCAAATGCTGAAAGTGTCGCACGTGCCTGCGAACACAAACTGTAAATTACAAGCAGGCGAGGGACTGTATGACAATGCGCTCTTATTGTTTTAAAGGAAGGCGAAGAGAGGGCCATTAAACCTCTTCAATCCTCTCTAGGTGCTGCACTGTCAGATACTCCATTTCTTAAATCGAGACTGAACTATAGATAGCTGGTTGGAGGGGTTTGTATGTCCCAGTTAGGATTGCCACGATTAGTCGACTATCAAAATCGTCGACGACTGATTTAATAGTCGACGCGTCGTTTGAAGCTTTGTAAGATCACAAAAGACGCAGGAATAAGTAGTAGGATTTAAGAGTGTAATAACGGACTGAAACAGAAGATGGCAGCACTGCATGTACAAGGATGCCAGCTGCTGTTAAACCCCGAAGAAGAAGAAGTAGCTCTGTCCCAGAATTCATAGCGCAGCCCAGCTCAGTTTCCAACAATGGCGGCAGCTAGTTAGTTTTAATATTACTCTTATTATTCTTTCTGGGTCACAAAATAAACGTTTAACATATTTTCAGGCGAGAATGTAGCTGTGTAAACCTCAAATATCTGCTCAGTTTATCAAGACACCACATATTTTCAAAAGTGCTCCGACGTTTTCGGAGACGTCTGTTAGCCACTAGCTCGATAGCTAGCCGGGGGCTAGGCTCACTAGAGCCGTGAGAACACCGGACTCCCGGCTAATAGTTTTCAAACCCGCCGCCGTCTTTCGCTACTCAGGTTAAACATGATATATAAGTCACTTAGATAACTTAAACATGTTATTGTTTGGCTTTTTTTAGTGTTTTATTTGTTCCTGAGTAAATCGGTTTGGCTGAGATTAAAGTTATAGTTTTTACACAGCTGAATAAACGTCAAGCAGACAGCTGATTATCAGAAGTGTGAGATGCTCGAGAATTTACTCCGGTGTCCTGTTATATTTTAGATAGCAAGGAGTTTATTAAACTTCACCGAAACAATCTGCAAATTTCATTAAAATTTAATAAACTATCATCTTGTCTTTATTTTTAGTTAGCACAGACCTTAAACACTTAAAGCTGTAAGCTAATGATAGTTATATGAGAGCAGATGCTGCTGGTGCAATAAGCTGTACGTTTTACGTCCAATGGATGATGATCTGATTAGTCAACTAATCGCAAAAATAATCGGTGACTAGTCGACTATCAAAATAATCGTTTGTGGCAGCCCTAGTCCCAGTGATCATGGGGGCTACAGTGGCTTTTGCCCCTTGTAGAGTCTCCTAAGGTGAATTGGTACTGTGTGATGGGCCAGACGAAGAGCCTGCCTCAATGAAAGGAAATAAATGAAGGGACCAGTTTATGCAGCCCAGGATTGGGTCTGGTGCTGAGCTTCAGCTCATGGCACAGCCCCAAGAGAAGACATGGTCCCGTCCTCCTGTAGGCCCACCACCCGCAGGACGCTCAATGTGTGTCAACGGCAGTCTAGGACAGAGGCACTGGCATCTGATCTGTCGCTACCGAGGCTGGCTCAAAATATGTACCCAGTTTAAATTGGTCTGTTAAGTTCATCTGTTGCAGGCGTTCATCTCTCACAGGGCTTCTGCTACATTTGGATCACACCTTGGAAATTCAGTTCTGACCACTTGGAAGTGAGCATCGTGCACTGAATCTCCTCCCCTGTGTCAGAATAAGAGCGTCCAGCTCTGGTTTTATTTTGGGTAAATGGGTGCGACTGCAAAGGAGTCAAATCTGGTGCAGATTGTATTGTTAGTGTTTGGCAGACATCCTCCCTCCCTGCTGACATTTTTTGAGGGGGAGGTGAGGAAGGCAAATATGGAAATGACTGGAAAAAAAAAAGTTCGACTCTCTAATATTTAGTTGGACCACCTTTAGCACACATTCACGATGGCAGTGTGACAACAATGGTTTTTGCATTCATCTTTCACAAAGATGTACTGATGGAAGGAGACTTGAACTACTGTTTAAAATCTCTCTGACATACTAAATACTCTCAGCTGAGTTAAGGTCTGAACTCTGTGGTGGGGAATCTCATGTTCCACGAGTCACTCTGTCACAGTTTGATCCCGATGCAGTCTCTGATGGAAGATGCTGATGGAAAAACCTGATCGTTATATTTAGGTGACCTCATGTTTGAGTGGATGTAACATAGCAGAACCTGAACCAAACCAAATGAAGCCAGAACACAGCTCTGTGAGGAGTCTGATGGGAGTGTTGTTCTTAAGCCTACACAGCTTTTTTAATTTGTCTTTGCATTGTGTGTTTTGAAATTCTCTTATTCTCACTATCTATCTATATATATATATATATATATATATATATATATATATATATATATAGTGATTCACCTCCACCTTCCATGTTTTACTAAAGCACTGGATATTTCTTAACCCAGTTTAAGACGTTTCAGCCATCTTTAGCCAAATGAAAGAAGTTGTTTTCTTTTTAATTTGGCTGAATCCGAGCAGGGAGTGTCGCCCTGTACGCTTCATTTCACCCAGCCACTGTCAGCAGCACATCAACAGTAAATGCAAGTTGAGCAGATCCACCGCTGGTCAAATACAGTTAGGTCCATAAATATTTGGACAGAGACACCTTTTGTCCCAGCTGTGGTTATTGTGAGGGACGAATGACGAAAACAGGAGATGGCTGACTGACTGAATAACTGAATGAATGAATGGATGGATGGATGACTGATCTGAACTGAACTTGGAAGGCAAAACATGGGGCATAGATAGCAGCGACAACGTCAATGACGCGACGCCGACCAGGAGAGAACTGAGGACCTAAATACACTGGCTGAACAATGACTGATAGGTGACAGGTGAGTGAGCAGCTGAACACAATTAAACTAACGATGCATGGAATAAGACTTAACATAACACAACATAATGCACACAGAGTAACGCTAACACAAAACAGGAAGTGGAATGTACAGAGGATAAACAGTGACCATGAACTGAAAATACTGGGTCAACAACCCAGGAACCCTGACAGACGGTCTGAAATGTTGAACTCGTGGACATCATGTTTACTTCATGCCAACCTCCCTGAGAATGGCTTTGACTTGACTACAAGTTGTGAAGGAGTTTTTTCATTATAACTTCTTCATGCATGCTAGTTGTCTCCGATCGTCTTTTGGGCCTTTTGGTTTTGCTGAACTGGCCTTTGCAGTCATTCTATGTAAGAATCCCAACATTTTTCCGTTTCAGTCTAATGATGGCGGGCCTCACTTGCATCTGTTCAAAGTTCCAGTGAAAAGCTACCAAATGCAGGTTCAAACACTGGAATCATCCGGATACTTAATTCATTCTGGGATAAATATTCAGTTTAGTTCAGTTCAACTCGGTTTTATTTATATAGTGCCAAATCACAACAGCAGTCACCCCGAGGTGCTTTTTATTGTAAGCGAAAAACACCATCTGCATAATTTTACAGAAAAAAAAAACAATCAAACGACCCCTATGACCAAGCACTTGGCGACAGTGGAAAGGAAAAACTCCCTCTGGACAGGAAGCAGCCTATGGCAGAACCAGGTTCGGGGAAGGGCAGCCAACTGAAACATGGGACAGAAAATGGGGGATTGTGTATAAAAAGCACCGTAATTCCTAAACAGTTAATACTTCTGTTGAAAACTAAGCTTCATTCACGTCGTGATTACTTGATTTAAAATTCACTGCAGATGCAAAATAACAAAAATTCTGTCACTGTCCAAAAACGTGTGGACTTTATTTATGACTTTGTGTTTACTGTTAATTGCTCACAACAGTGTGATTGACTGTGAGCATGCTGACACGATGACATTAACATGAGCATTCATATGCTGGGCACAGTCTTGCAGCACATCTGGGAATCCTGTTTGTATTTCCCAGCGTGAGATGCTGGGGGACGCTGTTGCAGTTTGAATATCTGACATGATTAGCACAGAGCAGCGTATTTTTATGAATTAACTTCAAGCATCTCTCCCCACCCCAATCATTTTTAAACAGTCCCTTTAGTGGCACAGTGTGCCGTGTCAGTGCCTGTTAAACTGCCGCTCCAACAACCTGAGAAGAGACGAGAACATTTTTCATGCTAAAAAGGTAAAAGTGGGTTACTGGCAGGAGGCTGCATGGATTTTGAGCCTTGACTACACGCTTAAATGTCAAGATATCCCTTTGGAAAGATTCAAGGTCACAGTGTTCCAGAATATTTTAACCTGACATGGTGAAAGTTCAGATAATGTAACAGGAGCTTTTACTTTTACTTCAGAATCACTTTGAAAATGTCGGGAATCTTAAAATGAACCGTCAAAAACAATATCTGAAATAATGTTGATCAGACTGGGTTTTATTATAATTCTGAACCATATTGTTACTTTACTCCACTTTTTCTTGCTTAAGCCTTTACTTCAAACTGTCGTCACTGCAGCTCTGCAATGACAATGAAACTCATTTACAGCCTGCAGTGGCCAAGTGCCTGAGGCTTAAAGCTGCTGTGTTAAATTGACACTTTTGGCTTTGTCTGGCGGAAGCTTTTGTGATAAAGAGAAACTCTCATTGTAAACTGTCATTAAAGAGGCAACACTTTACTTACACTTTGAAATCCCGTCGACTGCACCAACACAAATAGTGAAAAAGAGGTTATAATTGGCCATCATGCAATGATAATGGCTGTCGTGTCAGCGCCTCACAATGGGCTGTTTCGCCTCTCCCTTTATCCGCTTGATTCTGTCTCCCTCACGCTGTCTGCTATCTTTTGAGAAATAGAAAAAGACGTCAGCGAGACACAAAGATACTGACAAGTGTGGAGAGAGAGCGACTGAGTCAAATAAGAAGGAGAGGCACTAATCTGACATGATCAGACTGGCAGTGTGTCCGTTGACTTCAGGGTCATGGAAAAGCCTCATGTGAACTGTGCGAGCATGGGGTGGAGGTTGGGACCCACACTGCAGGATGTGCGAGGGCAGGGGAGGTGAGAGGCGAGGAGGAGGATGGGGAGGCAGGAAAGGGTAGAGGTGGCAGGAGACCCAAGGTAGAGAGTACAGAGAGCAGTGAGCTTTGTGGCTGCTGGATTGATTATGTGCGCACAGTGTTTGCCTCTTTTACCACACGCAACCAGCACACGGTCAGAGTTTTCCTATTAAATCTATAACCTGTTGCAATATCATTAAAGATTATATTGAACTAAACATGCGTTTAGTTCACATGGATCAGGATGTACTGACATAAGACTGCGCTGCAGGTTTGTGACAGACTAATTAATGGTAGCAGGTAAAGATTGTTGCTTCCTAGATCTTTGGATGTTCTCATACCAACAGGCTTGATTTCATCTGTGGAAAGAAAACAAAACTGAATGTAAACCAGTGAAACATGGAACGTCTGTTTGAAAGGCCAGATCGATCCATACACTGACAGCATCAATAACGGCGCCGGTATCAGATTGATACGGACGCGATAGGTCGATGTGTCGGCTGTCGCGTCAAATTTCAAAAGTTTCACATGAAAAGTGTGTTTTACTGTGTTAACCTGTTGCTGTGGAAAGAACGGATCAGACTCGTTTAATGGTTAATTATTATTCGTCTCCACAGAAGCTCCAGAGCAGTGCTTCCCAACCTTTTGGAGCCACGGCACATAATTAGAAAACTCACGGCACACCACCAAACTAAAATGTTACAAAAAGCATATTGATCATTTTTCCCAGCAGGTATTTGGCTCGGTTTGTGCCCAGTATACCTTTGTTGCTTTCTTCTGACCACTGCTCATGCTCGGCCTTCATCTGGGTCCGAAGCTTCTCCAGGACTCAGGTCAGACTGACTACCAGCAGCCTCTCCTCCAGGAGGAACAACCTGGAGGAGAGGCTGCTGGTGACATTCTATAGAGCCACCATAGAGAGCATCCTAACGTACGGCATAACAACATGGTATGCAGGGTGCTCAGTTGCAGACAGGAAAGTACTGCAGAGGGTCATCAACACAGCCCAGAAGATCACTGGCTGCTCTCTGCCCAGTCTGGAGGCCATTGCAAACTCTCGATACCTCAGCAGAGCTGGCAATATCATTAAGGACTACTCTCACCCCAGTAACCAACTGTTTGAACTATTACCGTCAGGCTGACGGTACAGGTCACATAAAACCAGGACAAACAGATTCAGGGATAGCTTCTTTCCCAGAGCTATCACCGCAGTAAATAAGCACAAAACAATTGAACCTGCTTAACTACACTTGCCATTGTCACTATATTATGCTGCTATCCTGTATATATTATACTTATTATTGTCTGAGTACTTCGGTTGTTTTATTGTACTTTTTATATTTATTATTGCATTTTGCAATTTCGTTGTACTTTGTACAATGACAATAAAAGCTATTCTATTCTATTTATCTATTGCTATTACGTGCTGCGTCGTCTCACAGCATGATTATGTAACTTCTTCGTTTTCTTCTGTTTCACTGACATTGGCAGAGACACAAATCTGTCCTTCACATAGCAAGATACTAACTGAGACTATAGACCTCGGTATTAACACAGAATCCAAAAGATTTCCATTGATAATGAGCCTTAATTGCATATATTAAACACAAAGCATCAATGAATGAACCACAAACAGAAGCTGTAGCTTTAGAGGCTTTGGTTGTTCTGAGCCTCGGGGCATGCGCCTCCTAATCTCATGAACTTTTATCAGTGAGTGTTAAGCAGAGCTTTAGTGCGAGATCAGCTATGCGAGCATTTCATAGTTCCTCTCGTGTACTTGCATCATTTTCCAGCCTCTTCGCTGTGTTCTGTGAGCGACCAGAGACATGCAGCGACTTCAGTAAAGCCTCCTTCAGTATCCTCCTCACATGCATCAGCGTTTGCGTGCTCAGAGAGAACAAAAACAAAGACTCGAGTTTTCCCATTTGCTCTCAGTGGGAAATCTGTAATGTGAGGGCAAAGGGCTCAGTGGGCTCCTGTCTGATAAGTCAGGGCATTCGGTGTTAGTTGCATTGATGAAAGAAAATCCTTTAAAGGGTTTAACTTTTCACGCTGCTGAAGCCAATACGGATTTTCTATTGGGTGCCGGGACAGTTTCAGCCCTCTCACTCTTTTCATTCTCCTCTGTCTTTGTTTCTCTCCCGGTAATTCATCCTCCCTGTGAAATTCTTTCTCTTTCCATCTCTCACAGTATCCTTTGGGTTATTTCTTGGGCTACTCTCCCTTGTTTTCACATATTGTACCTTTGCTGTGGGGCATCAATACCAGTCCAGAGTGGACAATTTATTGCGACAGGAGGGGGATGAAAATACCTGCCTGACAATCAATTCTCCTTTAGACTATGTCTCGAATCAAAATGCATCTCCATTGTTGATTTCATCTCACATCTCACAGACGTGTCTGTGCTTCTCTCAATCGATGATGAACATTTCTTTTTATTCTATCTCCTTGTCCGCCCTGAACCCCGGCCTCATGTTTCAGATGCAACATCAACACAAGAAGGGAACAGTTGATAGCAGAGGATTTGCAAATGCAAGTGGAAGTCAAATAAAAGTGGAGACATTGTTACTGTGAGAGGTGGTTTTGTTCATAGGTTTCGCTTCGTCGTAACAGGAAAAACTCCACTAAAGGACAAGATAATGATTACATTGAGCTCAGCTCAAAGTAAGTAAGGAGGCAGACAAGAGCTGCAGGCATGTTGTGCCCATTTTCACAGCGATTTCTGAAACGATTTCTATAACTTGTGGCGTTATGTGAAACGAAGTGGGATGTATACCACGCATACTAAATTCATGCTTTGTGCTCAAACATCAGGGACTCAATGAAAAGCCTTTTTTACCTCTAATGTGTTGTTTGCATCTTGCCACTGTAGTCTCAAGCAATTTGTGGTTGTGTCAGTTTTGATGGACGTGTGGAACCAAAGTGCTCACTTTATCTTCCTCCGTTTTGACAATAAGACAAAGTCAAACAAGCTATTTGCAGAGTTGCACTAAGCACTGCGACAAAGACGTCTACCTACTGCCTAATCTTTTAGCATGAGAGAAGAAGAGAAACATTACATGCAGGTTTTAAGCCATTAGCACAAGATTGATCTAATTTGCGTTAACTAGCTAAAGGCTGAAATGCTATTCTGTAGACTGGCCTCAGAGTTGTCCGGCTAACCCCCACACCACATGCCCGCTGGACCTGTTAGCTGCTCATTCCTCGCTAACCCGCCGTTACAAGCTAAGGTAGGGCTGTTGTAGCTTATAGTGTAAACAATTCAAATGCCAACACTAAAAGCAAATCTGCATGTAACAACAACTCTGAGTTTGAATTGTGGTAAGCTAACTATAGATTTATTAAAACTCTTTGTGTAAAAGATTAAATATCAGCTATTATCTACTATTTTTACATCTTTTGCTGGAGTGTCATGTTTGCTGTTAATTATAATAGAATAAAATACACTGCGGATGTTCAATAATATGTTTTAAAATAATTTAAACCAATCTGTAGCATACATAAACTGAATGGTGATTATTATTTCTAGGTGGTTGGCTGTAGCTCAGGTGGCAGAGCAGGTCAGCCACTAATCAGAAGGTCGGTGGTTCGATCCCAAGCTGCCTCCTGGCTGCATGTCAAATATTCTTGGGCAAGAATATTATATATACATGCTCCCATGTTGCCTACTGGTGGTGGTCAGAGGGGGCGCCAGTGTCCGGCAGCCTCGCCTCTGTCAGTGCGCCCCAGGGAGGCTGTGGCTACAATGTAGCTTGCCAGTGTGTGAATGGGTGAATGACTGAATGTAGTGTAAAGCGCTATACAAATGCAGGCATTTACCATTTCACCAATGTATAAAACAGGCTAACTGTAATGTTGGTATGCAAGTGTAATATGTCCAAGCTACTGTACTGCAGTGCCACATAATTATAATCCTTTGTTCTCCTGGAAACCTTGTGTTCAAGTGGCATCGCCTAAGTGCTGTTTGAAGGACAACCAAGAGCTATTGTCTTTACATGTCAGCAAATTCAGACTTTCTTACCTCGAATAGAATTTTATGACCAAATTGAATAAAACAAAGTTTGACATTTTTGAAGGTGACTTTGACTGATGAATGTAAAAAGTTAACGTTATATAAGATGCAAAGCTACAAAGCACCAGAGTCACATACAGCTGAGCTAATCTGAACAGCAAAAGCTACCAAATATGAGAAGAAATAAAACAGATATCTCCGTTTGGTGTACCGAGGAGTAAACAACATCACCCCACTCATTGCTTTTGTCTGATATATATTCCTGACCATATGTTATCTTTAACAGGGAGCATGTGAGTGAGGAGTGAGACGTCCCCCCTGAGGGTATCAACAAACAGGCAGCCCTCTGACCCCCACTTAGAATAAGGGCTTTCCATCTTTCCATCTTGCCCTTGGAAGATCTCTGCTGTCACTTAAACAGCTAATGCCTCCCATTACCCCTGATGCAAGAAAATTAGGGGGTCTAATATAACAAAGTGGCCTGGCTTTTGGTGTTTTGGGGATAACAGATTGTTTCCAAAGTAGTGGAAGGGGGCACGCTCATTGTGAAGATGCCTCATCAATCATCATTTAACAGCTTTTAAATGGGTGTGTGCCTCCCTAAGGGATTTTACGATTGAACTGCCAAAGATATAAAGGGCAAGCCTACTGTGTGTTTTCCAGCCTAAGCAGTTTTTAAAGTAACTCTGTGCTCAACTCATCCTCAGACTGAGGGGGTGGGGGGGTTGGAAAACTCCCCTACAAACTCCACATACTTGCTAAATAGTTTGAGCAATCAGGCCGACTTGCAGTATAAATGAGTTGCTGCTGACACGCGATGGACACTCCTCAGCGAGAGGCTACTTTATAAACGGTTTCAGTGTAAATGAAGAAGGGAGAATGCTGATGAAGACGTGAAGAGGGGTTTTTATGCCCTCTTCATCAAAAAACAATTACATGCAATTTCTGCAATCCACATCCTGCAGTAAACATTTCAGGGAAATCAGAAAAGCTGCACATCAGTCAGTTAATTGCTAGACGTGAGATATGCAGACGTACACACACATGCCTGAAATCTGTGCTTAGAATCCGATTCATCACATTTATTTATTTTTTTTGCTTAACTGAACAGATGTTTTGCTCACAGTCACGCAGAGATCACCTCGCCCCTCCCACAAAGGGTTGTACCACTGCTATATGTTTGTGCGCAGCTGCGTACCGTAGCTTTGCATAAGCAGAACAATGTTACCTCCATGGCCGTCTTTGCAGGCTTTTTTATGTTAACCAAGCTAACCAAGTGCTCCTTATAGCTTCTATCTGACAAAACCACAAGAAGGATGTTTAACATTTCAACCGAGTGTCACTGAGAAAGACAGCGGGAGTGTCAAACAACGCCTCTGAACAGCAAACCAAATATCTGCGTCTCACATATTTCCTTCTATTGAAATGCTTGACTTTGGACACAGAATGTAAAACCTCTCATTTCCACTTAAGTGAAATGAAAGCACGTTGAATCGTTTGAACCTCACCCTTCAAACTGAAAAGCTACTCAACTTAGATAATTGTGCTGCTGCTTCCCTTTCTTACCTCGATTTTCCTGGTTTGTTTTTGCATTTAGTGCTAAAGAGGCTTCTGAGATAAAGCAGCTAACAGTATGAAGATTATGTCAAGTGGGACAGCAGGCAGGGCTGTGGGGAAGACCAAATGCCAGTTTGTAAAATGGGTTTTGAGGAAATTTCTTATATTGTCTTATTGTCTTGTGTTTCCGATACCTGGGTGTCCACATCACTCAGGACCTGTCATGGTCCTGCCACATCAACACCCAGGTTAAGAAAGCCCGTCAGCGTCTCTTCTTCCTCAGAAGACTTAGAGACTTCCATCTGCCACTGAAGGTGCTCAAGAACTTCTACTGCTGCACCATCGAGAGCGTCCTGACGGCAAACATCTGCACCTGGTTTGGGAACAGCACCGAGCAGGACAGACGAAATCTGCAAAGAGTGGCGCGCTCAGCCATCATTCAGTCAGAGCTCCCTGACCTGCTGTCCATCTACACCAAGCGGTGCAAGTCCAAAGCTAGGAAGATTACGATGGACCTCTCCCATCCCAACAATGGACTCTTCTCACTGTTGAGGTCTGGGAAGCGCTTCCGCTCCCTTAAGGCTAAAACAGAGAGAAGGAGGAGGGGCTTCTTCCCCCAGGCCCTGAACCAGGTGCAGGACTGGACTCTCCCACACATCACATCACCACACGCACCACCACACATTTCCTATAATCCTATAATTCCTATAATTTATAATCTTTATAATCTTTCTGCTATTTGCACATTTTTTACTGTAAATTTCTAAGTTAATTTGTAAATTTTGTTGTAACCTGTAAATTGTAAATACTGTAAAACTTTTTTTCTGTCATTTAACGGTCGGGCATTGTACAGCTACAAGCATTTCACCCCCATGTCATACTGTGTATGATTGTGTGTGTGTGACAAATAAAATTTGAATTTGAATTTGGGTTTCAACATTTCAGGAGAGCGTTTCACGGAGCTGGAGCTCGGACACGGAAGGCTTTTGGTCCACGGAAAGGTCTGAAGAACAAAGATTAGAGGAGGGTGTGTAGAGACGAAGAACACAAGAGGAGGAGGAAGACTTGGAGGAGAATCTTGTAAATAATGCAGGACTATACCGGGAACGAGAGTATGAGGGAATGAGAATGAGAGTACCTACCAGGATTTAGCCATAGTTATGAACCGCTTGCTCATTTCCTGTCTCCAGGTGAGTGTAGGCCAAAGATAAGGTGGCGTCTAGGATGATGTCCAGGCTGTGGACAGTTGTGGTTGGGCAGCTATGAAAGCCTTTGATGGCATCACCTCAGAATCCGCCTAAAACAATCGTCCCTGTTGACAGGACAAAGCCAGAGGTGGCAGTTTGGCTCTATTCTGAGGCAAAGCAGACCAGCAGTGATGTACGAGGAGAAGTCTTGCTCAGTGACAGCTCGATGTGAGCCTCTGAATACAGAAGAGGCAAAAATTATTAAAACAGCTTCCAGCACATTTTACTCACACCGCAGTCAGTCATGTGCTGCACTTCGTTGCTGTCCTAAAGACATTTCTTTTAAACTTGTCAACTGAAGTTAGTTTTTTAAAAGGAAATAAAGCATTTTTTTCTTTTTTTTAGTGCTACCAGCAACTTTACAGCAGAAAGAGCTTTTTTATGAACTGAATACGCCGTCATAATAACTCTTGATCATTTCCACGTCCTTCAATTATGGATTTAAGACATGGGACAGTGATCAGGCGTCGTCAGGGACGTGTTGGCAGTTTTTATGGGAATGTTTCCTTCGTCAATCAGATTAAAATGATCCATTATCAAGCGTGCATCGGGAGGATGAAATCTCCAATGTTTATTCACCGCACACCGTGATGAATGGCTGCTCCGATGGTCTCCAGTGTCAATCAGTCAGGTTGACTCATTAGGTCAGCAGAGTCTGAGCCACAGGGGGATAGTTATTCAAATTTATAAAAATATGCAGAGACAGTGAAAAACACCTTGCCCATGAATAACAATAGCCCCATACCACGAGAGCTTCCTGTGTAGAATACAGTGGCTGTAATTCGCAGAATATCAGTGAGACTCGGAGGCAGCTGCGAGGGGACTTTGACCCTTGCGGTAAATAAAAACACATAATACACTGCATATTAAAATCGGGAGCACGAGAACAAAAACATGAAGTGCCAGTCATGAGCAAACGCAGTGCACACCGACATGCACCTGCACGGTGCCGCACGCCGTCAGACGCAACGCTGCAAACCTCCAGACTGCTGTTAATGCGAATTACGACTCAGTTACGACCAGCAACGCGCTGGCTCCGAGGAGAAATCGATGGTTGCCGAATGATTGGATTGAATTGTTTTCACGTTCGATGACTCAGAGATTGAGTGTGCAACCTCAGGGAAACCACTTTTGATCGCAAGCTGATTGCACAGGTCTCTGACACGACTGGTAAAGGTTAGCAAATAATTACTCTCTAATCTGTCTTTATAGACGCAGACAGATTGTTGCATTTTATGAAAGAGGAGGTTCTTCTGTTCAGGTACAGCATGTACACACTATGGAGTGTAAGGGTCAACTTACACATATACTTGATATACTTTACGCAGAATAAACTACGACTAAACATGTTGCAATAACTCATCTCTCTGCTATAGGAGGCTCGACTCATCTGGTTGTATTACTGAAAAGTGCGGCCTGTGGCTTCTGCAGAATCTGCATCACTGTATCTGCGAGGTTCTGGTCAGTGTAAGCAGTTAATCTGAATTTCTTTTTTAATATGAATTTCTATGTATGCAGATTTGGAATAGACAACAACATATTTTGGATTTTTGTTGATTTATCACAGTTAATTACCCTGTTATTACACAGTTTATATGCAACTCCCAACTTTATCCTGTTTAAAAAAAGCTGATTGCAGACTGATACCAAAGTTACTCTGCAGACAGAAACCTTCTGCGAATGGTTGCAGACCTGCTTCCCTTCCTGATGCAACCATTTCACTGAAAATTAGAAAATTAGATCAAGTATGTTGCATAATAATAACAATAATTTGATTATGCTGTGATCTCCAGCCACTGTTTTAGCAGAATAAAATAGAATAGCCCTTTATTGTCATTGTCCATGCACAACAAAATGATTCCCCAGTGAGACTGTAGCATTAGTCCTTACTTAATCATATTAGTAATAAGCATTATTCAAAAAGAAACTATTTTGTATCCAAACAATATGGTAAATGGCCTGTATTTGTATAGCGCTTTATTTAGTCCCTAAGGACCCCAAAGCAGGTTACACTACATTCAGTTATCCACACATTCACACACACATTCACACACTGGTGATGGCAGCTACATTGTAGCCACAGCCACCCTGGGGCGCATTGACAGAGGCGAGGCTGCCGGACACTGGCGCCACCGGCCCCTCTGACCACCACCAGTAGGCAACGGGTGAAGTGTCTTGCCCAAGGACACAACGACTGGAACCGGCAACCTTCCGATAACAAAACGAACTCCCAACTCTTGAGCCACGATCGCCCCACATGCAGAATGAAATCAGATACAAGTGCTTCTGTGTCATTTTAAGAAGAGTTCAGGCAGACTCAACGTGAATTTGCATGCACACTATTAGCTTATGATGACAGCATAATGTTTTTGTTATTCTACAAACGTCTACTGTTAGATGAGCATTGAATTTTGCACATAAAATTCTCTTAATGTGAGCAGATAGCACAAACCTCTGGACATAATCTGGGCTTTTATTTTGACATTTCCAGCTCAGTTATGGCACTGGTAAATGTGGTGCGAACCAGTCGTGGCACAAAAGTGGACCTAACTCGGGCTATGGCGAGTGCAGCCTGGGCCAGCTGTGGTGCCAGCGTCACATCACATCTGGCCCACACAAGGTGGACCTGCGGCTCAGTCGAGGCACATAATTCACGAGCCTCACCAGATGAGATATCTTCATCAAATAAGGTTTAGCAGCTTTAACAGAGAAATGTGCAGATGTGTGTCATCCACTGATCATTTCACTCCCGGTCTTTGTACCTCTGCCTCTGCATGCATTGTTCGGGCCTGCCCTCCTCAGCAGATATCTGCGTTCAAGAGCCAGACAGTGAAAACCGGGAGGGGAGGGGAACGGAGGGGCGAGACCATAAACTCTGAGGATGTGCCAGCACTGTTATTTTCTTCATCACAGAACCCGCCTTGACACAAATAATGGAATGCACTGGCAGTCTTTCAGAAAGCCAGTGAGGGGAAAGTGGGCCACTGCCAACCTTAGGCTATGCAAATCCATCCGCAGCCGTTTGAGTTTAGAAATCTAATGATAAGACTGAACACAAATGCATTCCATCCTGTCTTTTCAATCTCTGACTTTTCTCTCATTTCCTCTCTCGATTTCTCATTCCTACTTGCCATTTTTTCCCTCTCCAACAGCTCTGTTACTGGCTCTGCCATCTGGTGTTGGTGCCCATGAGATGGACTCGGCTCTGGTTTGCAACCAGGGGAGCTTAAAGTGGGAGCCTGGCACGGCTGCTGCTGATTCCAGAATAATCTATGCTGCGCTGCTGTGACTCATTTTGCCTCTGATGGGCACCGTGACCACTCGAGCATGTGCCTGCAATTAAGCGTTCTGTTAAGTAAAAACTGCAATTTGCAAAGGCAAGCATGAAGGTGCACTTCACTAGAACAAAGTAAATTGAAGGAGTGGAGGAGGGATAGTGGGGGCTAAACCGATCTCTCCACCCCGAGGTTTGGATTCAGGCTTTTGCTCTTGTTTTGTGGACCGAGGTGCACACTGAAAATACTCTGATGGCAGTAGAGATGTAGACTTTTGTAACACCAATGTGGGGAACTCATAAAAATAAGGTATTTTCTGGGACTACAGAACAGACGACGAGCTGCATTTGAATTTGAAAAACAACAATAGGAAATTTGCAGTTTTGGTGAATTCATTCACAAACAAAGCGCCGATCTGAATCCGTCTTTGCAGCGGTGGTTTGTCCATTGTTTGCTGCTGCTGCTCAAAATGTTTTCATTTCTTTCACCACACAAAAGCTCTTCACCAGCAACGACAAGAGCCGCTGTCACGAGCTGATGTGACACATTACTGTATTTAGCACATATTTAGACGTCCGCTCGGAGTTTTAACGACGGGCTGTTGTGATTTCACTTGGAAGTCTTCTCTTATTTTTATTTTTTTAAAATCCTGTCAACAGCGTCCACTTAGTGTCACGTCCAGCTGGGTGTAGGACGAGCAGATCTCTGCATTTGTGCAGCGTGTCCTCGCTCGCTGAGTGGGAGGAACTGTTTCTGTGGACGTGCTGGAAGAAAACGGCTTTTTTCTATGATTTCGATGAGATGACTGATACTGTCACCTTTTTAAAAACACAGCTGTAGGTCAGGAGACTTTAAAGTTCACAAACTGTAGCTCAAAGGCTGAAATCAATGTTGCTTTTTTCTGCTGGGGGGACCCGAGCAAAACTTTTAAAGGTCACAAATTCACTTGTTTGCAGTTGATTTTGTCATTACTAGAAGCCCCAATGTGACAGAAAAAACCAAGTGGCCCCTCATGTAGAAGAGTCAGTGGTAAAATCCACTGGATACAGCAGAGGCGCATTCGCTTAACATGATAAATGAGTAGAAACAACCTCAGTAAAAGTACATCAGAGACAACAAAGACGAAGTAGAAAAGCCAGGCCAGTCAAATGTATTCAGACACGAGGAATTCAAACTGCTTTACTTTACACGTGTCAGGATAACCAACTTTCTAATTTTGCTACAAAATGTATCTATGTTTAGAAAATTGTTATTTCAAGTATTTTAATGATTACAACCTGTTACTTTATGGACAAAACAAACTCAGAGTATCTTTTGCTTGCATCTTCTTAGCAGTCTGAAAAATCTATTGTTGCTAAAAAAAAGTACAACTTTAAAGAAATGTGTCCTGGATGACGGTTGGAGTAACAGACGTGCAGCACGTGTGTGTAAATGTATTGTGCTGACATTAAATCTGCTATAAGGCTTTTTGACTCGACTCTGCACCTCTGCAAAGTTTTATTCGACTCCATTCAAACCAATGAATCCAAACTTTTCAAGCCATTAATGCAAATGCTACAAAAAACAGAACTTCCTTGGTGGAGGTGAAGATGATGTTACTTGTGACTGGTTTGTGATGAGGGACACAGCACCCACGCACAATTATGACTTTTTAAACACAAGATTGGCCTGACACTAAGCATCAGCTTTAGTTATCAGATCTGGAAACAACACACGCCCCAAGCATATAACAGCGCTGTTCTTCTCCTCATACACCCCTTGGAGAATAAATAAACAGCTTTCCCAAAGTTTTCTGTAACTGTTTAAGATTTGAATTTAAATATTCAATCTAATACACAAATCTTAGAGAGAAGTGGAAGCAAATTGCTTGAAGTGCAAGTGTATCAAGCCTTTCAGTGACATGCAATATACAGCATAGACTGGAAAGGTAAAGAAAAGCCAAAAACACTGTGAGAGCGACTTAAAATATGCTATTGTATTTACAATCAACTGTTTCCAGTTAGATAACTGCGCTGATTAACCTGAAAAAAAATATCAGGGATGGCAATTATTGCAGTAAATGAGAGAAAATGACAAATAATATGAGCACATAATATGTAGTGATTACGTGCTGTTGGAAAAGCTAAAACTGGCTCATCCAGCAGGATCACACGAGGGAAAGAAAAGGAGATGTTAAAAGTGGTTCAGTGCATTTTTCACCTTGCAGAGTAAACTCAAGGGCACCGAAGAAGACAACAAAACAAATGGTGGTTTCAAACTCACGAGCACACCGCGGCCTCAGCGGGCACGTGTCTAGACGGGGTCACATACGTTACAGCTTCTGTGAAATCCACGGCTCATCTGACTCAAGGGAGCGCGTCAGAGCAACTTGAGGTCTTGCTTATTGCAGCCTTGAAAAATGGCAGAAGCCTGGATTCTACAACATGTTGGTAATTTATTTTAAATATTGCTTTTTGTGATTTCCATTTTGTATTTCTCCTCACATGGTCAGCTGGAGGCGTAGCATGTAAATTCATATCTATTGTGTAAAAGTGGCTGTGAAGGATTTATGAATAAATCATCTGAAGAACGGATGATTTATGGAGACCTGCACACATGAAGCTTGTTAACACAGGACAATGCAAATACACAACAAGACATCTTCAGTCACTCCACAGACGTGTCTGCTTCATTTATGTGTTTTCATCTAACCAAACACACACACACACACACACACACACACACACACCAAGCTGCACACTTTCTTTATTCCCTCCTTCATAAATTGCTAATGAGTGACAAACATTTAAAGTAGTCCTATTACAGCAATTTTCAGCTCCACATTTTTATTCTTCTACTTGACTAAATAAACTTGGCATGGGTCACAGTTCAAAATCATCTTTATTTATCTTACATGTCACTGGTACAACCCCTCATCTCACCCACTGTCTTCCCTGTTTTAGCTTCTTCCTCCTTCCTTTAAAGTCAGCTTTCCTCTGCCTCTGAGTCACTTTGGCCATGTTCAGTAGGAGAATCTACCATTGTAGTACAGTATATATATATATATATATATATATATATACATATATATATATATATGCAGTGTTGGGGAGTAACGGAATACATGTACCGCCGTTACGTATTTAAAATACAAAATATGAGTAACTGTATTCCGTTACAGTTACCGTTTAAAAAGGTGGTATTTAGAATACAGTTACTTTGTTGAAATAAATGGATTACACGGCGGTACTTCCCTGTTTCATATTGTGGCGGGTCAGGACTGTTTGGGTTTTGTTTGACAGCTACGTTCTGTTGTTCCAGGCGGCAGCGTTACGGTTGCCATGGTTACAGGATGACGCTCTCTCTCTGCGTGTTTCCTGGGTGAGAGAGCGCCTGTTGTTGTTGTTGTTGTGCTAAGCTAACAGGCAGAATGCTACAGGTATAGCTCTAAAGAATGTAGCATCATGGGCAGTGTAGTCCGTGCTGCAGGGAGAATGGACTGCCATACACGTTATGTGTCTGTGAGCGAGGGAGGGAGAAAAAGGAAAAGTACGAGCTGTCATCGAGCAGAACGGGAGCTGGAAGCATGTAAATATAATAATAACCACTGCAGCCAAGAAGAGAGCCTGACGAGCCCAGCTGTAAGTAAGCTATTAAGACTCGACTGTACACCGTGTTCGTGTTTTCCTCTGAAACAATAAGTTCTGTTGGAGCAGCCTTTCAACGCCTCTCTCTGTCTCTCGCTAGCAAAGTTGACCCAGACAACAAAGTAAAGCTAGTTTTCAGCTACGAGCCGACACAGAACCCACCGTATTAGCCAGAGGTCCCTTTACTACGGTTTGGAGCCGCGGACCTTCAGTAACAGTAATAAATCACAGCAATAGTACATTCATGTAGTTGTAAACAGCATGATAATATATTAAGTAATCCAAAGTATTCAGAATACGTTACTCTCATTGAGTAACGTAACGGAATACGTTACAGAATACATTTTGGGGCATGTAATCTGTAATCTGTAATGGAATACATTTTAAAAGTAACCTTCCCAACACTGTATGTATACACTGGTAGACAAACAGAAGAAGACGGCTGTAGTGATCAATGTAGCGGTTCCGAATGACAGCAATATCAGGAAGAAGGAACACGAGAAGCTGGAGAAATACCAAGGGCTCAGAGAAGAGCTCGAGAGGATGTGGAGGGTGAAGCTCAAACAGAGAGTATAACTATGCATTTACAGGGAGGATGATGAGATAAATATAATATATAATACATAAGTAAGTAGTTTATTTATTAAGCGCTTTTCATAGACTTCGCTGTACACGAAGGTTCAAATAAACTGAATGTTAAGTAATAAAAAAGACAATATAAACAATACAAAGGTTTAAATGTAAAAAAAACACAATTAAAATTTAATAAGGAAATTAAAAGCTATTAGAAGCTATTGAAGCCATTAAGGAAGAGCTAGAGTTCATCCACACATATATATGATAATTATAGTAAAATTATTATTATTGTTAGTAGTAATCGTAGCAACAGTAGTAATATATGTACCATCAAAGCAACACTGCAGCAGGTGAAGAACCTGGTTTGGACGCTACAAACTAAGCTGCTCAGGGAAGCAACTCATGCAGAACTCTGCCAGTTTCAAGGCTGTCAGTCTGGCTGTGTTTACCTGAGCTTATGTGAACTGGACTTTATGAGAGGCGTAGTGCTCTGTGCTGTGCTGACAGCAAGAATCATCTCCCAACATAAATCTCAGGCTTTTTAAGAGACTTGCTGCATGTTTTGCTCAGATTTGTGTCCACAGACAGATTTCATTTAAACATTGATATGTAGACATGTTTCATAGGACCAGGCATTTGTTGTTTTCCTTGTCATGTGTAGATCATATGCTGTTCAGACTTGAGCTCTTGAGCTAATGTTAAAGTAGTGATTGACGCTATGATTTTGTAAAATTACGACTCGATATCCAAATTCAGTCAGCGATCTGATGAAATGTCTTAAAGCTACAAATAGAAATGCAAAAAGCCTCACATTAAGCTTCAAACCATTTGAAGACAATAGAGAGTTACGGGTTAAATAGGTTCAACATAATTAGATTTTCCGCTGTAAACCTCATCTGAGGAACACCAGCAAAACTGGGGCTGACATTTAAAAGTGAGTGACAAACCCCAGCGATAAAAAAAGGCGGCAGACAATGAAACTAATTTGTCTTTAATTGCCAATTAGATTGAGATTTTGGCTCAGAGTATTATATTTACATCTAGTGTCACTGCGTGTGTTGCATACAGGGGCTGATATTTTGTTTCCTTGCCACCCAAAGAGAAGAGAAGTGTCCCCTCTGCAGACTTTGATGTAGCTGTATGATGATGGAAGCCAAATAACCACTCACGGTGCTTTTAGCTCCATTACAGGATGTATTTTAAAATCCACTTTCTTTCTCAAATTTTTGCAATGACAAAGAAAAGGTACAGGCGAAAAGGGCACCGAGTCTGCATTAGGCTGCACATGAAATATTACTGAAATATTACTGAAACACAATCATTTTATGTGTTTTTAAAACTATTTGCCATCAGCATCATCGGAAATTAAGAAAAATAATTAAATGTGGATTTAGTATTTACGGAGCTCCGCAGGGACATGGGAGAAAAAAAAATTAAGACGGACTTTTGCGAGATCTCGCAAGAGTCGCAAAAGTTGAATTCCAACAATGGCGGCAGCTACTTAGTTGTAATATTACTCTTTCTGGGTCACAAAATACACTTTTAAGATATTTTGAGGCGTGAATGTAGTTGTGTAAACGTCAGATACCTGCTCGGTTTACAAGACATCACATATTTGCAAAAGTGCTCCGACGTTTTCGGAGATCTGACACCCACTAGCTCGAAGCTAACGGGAGGTCGAGACCTACTACAGCCGGGAGGAACGACCTCGACCTCCTGGTCAGTGTTGCCAACTCCTCAGTAAGGAAAATCGCTATTGGCTGTCCTAAAAGTCGCTAGAAGTCGCTAAATGACATCATCGCCTAATTTGCATAATTGGTCATGCTAATGTAATTGTAACCTACGCTGCTGGAGAGAGAAATAACATCATGGAAGAGACAAAGTGAGCAAAAAACGTCCTAAATGCATTTAGAGTTTATTTAGAACTACAAATTAAATTTCTTTTAGCAATTATTGTTTTCGAATGTCCTGATCCTCTATCCGGGCTTCGACCGGCAAAAGTGACCTGAAATAGGCACTCTGGTGGAGTTTATGTGTGTGTGTTTATAAGTAGTTTTAAACCTTGTGATCCACAAAACAGCATAACAGTAAAAGAAGAACTGACTGCGTTACAGTCAGTGCAGAGCAGCGGCTTCGCTCATGCGCGATTCATTTGCAGTTTGGAAGCATGGGTGTGAACATCTCCTGCAGCTGGGGGAGGACTATCCTCCGCCCGTGAGTGCTTTAGCACGGGCGAGGTGCCCACGGCAGCACCGCTGCTTGTTGAGAGTAAGAGCAACACGCTCTTTCACGTCAAAAAGTCGTCATAAATAAGTCTCCAATAACACCAGAAAAGTCGCCAGATTTGTCGCTAGTCGCTTTTTAGAAAAAAAAAGTCGCTAAGGGGCCTGAAAACTCGCTAAATATAGCGACAAAGTCGCTAAGTTGGCAACACTGCTCCCGGTCGGCTTCGAGCTGGCGGCTAAAACTTTTGTGAGATCTCGCAAAAGTCTGTCTCAATTTTTTTTCTCCCATGTCCCCCGCGGGGCTCCGTAAGTATTAGTTTGAATTGTTAGTGAAAATATTTTGTAGCAATAACACATTAATATGATAGTTATGCATTTGTAATACAGCACAGGAACATCATTACACAAACATATAGATATTTATGAACTATTTAAATTGACTGCTGGTTGTACATTTATGCGTAAAGGTTATTATTTTGCATAGAAACACAACACCTGACCACTCAGATGCTCTTTCCAAAATGCAGTCAACACACACGTCTGAGAAGAAGCCGCTTATTTTGCTGCTGTGTGGTTTGAATTATTCGTTGTCAAAAATCACGATCCTTGACTTCATTTCTGCACCAACATTTTTAGCAGGCCTGGCACTCATTCATTCCTGAAGCATTAAAATACTGAAGTCCAGGACATTGTGAGCCCGGAGGCTTTAAAGTGCACCGTGAGGTTTTAAAAGCTCGGCTTTTGGATGAGCAGCGCTAATGAAAAGGTGTACTGGGGCAGAATGGCAACTGAATATTATTTTTGTGCCTGAAAACCAAGATACAGCGCGGCGTACACACTGACACAATCATGCAGACTAAACACTGTCACTGCTGGAAAAGGAGAAAAGTCCCATTGAAAAAAGATTACCCTGAGCTTACACTACATGCACAACATAAACACTATTTCTAAGTCATGTGATGTATATTTGTCCCGTCAAAGTAAAAGCCTCTTTATAACTACACTATTAAGTGCAGATGCTGTGTTGCAGCCCTGACATAAAGTAATTGTTATGATGCAGAACAGGCTCATAGAAAAGTCTGAAATGTAAACAAGAAATAATTTGATAAGAAATGTAATTATATATAATAGAACAAAATGATATGAAGAAATTAAATATTAAAACAGTCGTTTTCCACTATGACTGGATGGTATTTTGGATGTTTCTTTAGCAGAGCAAGTCTCCGAGCAGTGTTTTAGTAAGATGCCAATATCTGATCGCGCTCCACTTGCCAAATCCATATTGTTTGATATGTGACATGTAACCCCAATATGTGAGGAATTATTGTTTCATCTTTGGGCTGCTGAGGACGGTTCAGGAGCCCCGAGGGAGAGAGAGACCGAGAGAGCGAATCTGTGTTCTGGGAACCAAGACAGCTTTTGTACGGCGGTTTGATCAGCCCTCAGGCTGGATGGAGCCCGAGATGTTACTGTGTGTGTGTGTGCGGACCGAGAAAGTGTATTTGAGGAAATGAGCAGGTGGTGGGCAGGTGTGAGCCCCCCCCACCACCACTCAGTACTTACATTTACATCTGGGCTTATTTAAGCCATATGTGCGTGTGCACTTCCTACTTCACGTGTGGAGCAGGCAGGTTGTGTGAGGTGCTGTTTGCATGTTGTGAGAGGAAATGGGCTCGTCTGAACGCTCACTTGAAGGTGACAGCTTGTGAGTGAGGGAGCGTGTCACCGCCGCGTTTGCACAACCAGGGTCAGACGGCGGTTATAGACACGGGAGAATTAACGCATCGAGTTCAAAGGTTCAGACATGCCCAGTGGTGCTCAGAGCCAAGAAGCCAACACAGACACGGGAAATTGAATTTTACGACGCAAAATGTAGTTTGATGTATTCATTTTCCCCCAGTGCCTTATAAACATAGTTATGTGCAAAATCTTATAACAGGAAGAGGCGGCTCGGGGCCCACACGTTAGGTTATCAGTTCTGTGCTCATCTGCATCACAGTTAGTTATTTCATGAAGGAGCTCCTGAAGCAGCAAAGGGACAAAAGAAAAGATATTTAGTAACAAAAGATCCTTTAATTTAGCTCATAAAAAAGAGACAATTTAACCATCTTAAGAATATATTTTAGCATAATTTAAAGAGGTTATAAAAATATGCAGAAAGAAAAATGCATGTCTGATGTATTAATTACATATAATGGCATCTAGGAGCTATTTTAAAAAATCCCAGCTAAGTAATTCTAATGTGCAGGTAATCCCCGGTAGGCACCGTGATGCTTTCCAGCCATTCATTTGTTCACATCTAATTGCCTTTAAAATCCAATTTAAATGTCTCAGTTCCCTAATGAGTGAATGAGCAGATCAATTAACTGAATATTTGGGTGAAGCGTTCAGGTTTGTGGCTGTTTAACAAAATCCAGCAAACTATGTCGCCCTTATTTCCCACCCAGTCCATGCAGCCATGTGATGTCTACATTAAATATAGACCCACTGTTAGCGCCCTTTCACTCGGCCCACACACGAGTCTTTTAAAGCCGTCGCTGCATTTGCCATTACAGACAGAAAGATCCGTTGTTTGACCAAACACAAACAGCGATCAGTCACTTGTGAAGCGGCTATAAAGGTGACAGCGTCATAGCTTGTATGAAGGCTAAAGTAACCGGCGCCATGCTGGGCTGGTCATTCTCTGGATGTGGACCAGCGCCCATTAACGCAGCAGGAGACAAACAAAGAGCCAGGGCACCGTCTGATAATCTTCTGGCAGCTCCTTTATATGAGAACACTCTCTGCTCATCTGATTTGTTGAATATTAGTTAAGAATAAATTCTGTTTTAACCATTAAGGATTTTTACACGTGACGATGTTGGCTATTGATCTGAAAGCTCATTATTTTGCCTTTATTTTAAAGGCTCCTCGCTTGCCATTTTAATTTTGGCTAAGTGGCGCCTTGAGACAGAGTGTTTGAAGATGTTGCAGTGGAAAATTCATTTAACACCTTTTTATACTTTGGTGAACTTTGGGCTTCAAATACTTTGAGTCTGAGCAAATCCGCTGGTGATGCAGCGACACGCACGGGGCGCTCTTTGGCATCGGGGCCTTGATGTGCCGGCTGTGGCTGCACTGGTTAGCAACAGATCGAACTTTCTGACACCTGTGACAGCTGAGTTTTATTTTCAATCAATCAATCAAACAAAATTTATTTATATAGCACATTTAAAAACAACAGTTTTGATCAAAGTGCTTCACAAATTAAAAAAAATAAAAAATCAAATCAAATCAAATCAAATCAAATAAAAAAATAAAATCAAATAAAATCAAATCAAATCAAATAAAAAATAAAAATAAAATAAAATAAAAAAATAAAATAAAATAAGACGAATACAATGCAAGACAAGACAAACATAGAAACTAGGGCTGGGTATCGTCACTGATTTCTAGAATCGATTCTATTCCAATTCACAAGGTCCTGAATCGATTCGATCCACGATTCGATTCGATTCAATTCGATTCGATTCAATTCGATTTGAATCTGGGAAATTTTGCCTCAGACAGTCAGAAATATTATAATTCAGATCAGTACATTTACATATTTTTGTATCTATAAAAAGGAAGCTGACACTTTCCAGACTTTATCAAAGGTGTGAGCGTCACAGCAGAGGCCTTTGTGTCAAAGTAGCTGAAGATAAAACACAGAAAAACATGAAGGCGATTTTCCTGGCCTGGGATTTTGTAAAAATATTCTGCAGTACATCACAAACGAAAGAAAACCATTAATCAACTTATGAACATTACCTCTGGTAATGGTTTGGTCAATAATGTTTGGAGAGAGATAAAATGTAGCTTCAGAATCAGCGCAAGAAGGGCGTGAACACAAAGCGCGGACCTGCTGAAACATCGGAATCAGTGAGCTGTCGGCTTTCAGCCCCGACCGTGTCCGTGCCGCCGGGTGAGAAAGTCACATCTCACTGATTCTGATCCGCGCTTTGTGTTTACGTCTGTGTGCAGAAGCCGTGTTCCTGCTCTCGTTTACTGTTTTAAATGTTTGGTGGTTGTCAAAATTTTGTGTCCTGAGATTCTGGAATTTTGGGCAAAATACATTTATATAAAAAAATCGATTCAGGATTTTAATGAATCGATATCACGTTATCCAAGCCAGAATCGATTTTAATCGATGAATCGATTATTAAAACCCACCCCTAATAGAAACCAACCAAATGATAATCAAACTATCTTACATCAAAGCCAGAGTAAAAAGATGGGTCTTTAAACGAGATTTAAAAGACTGAACAGTCTCAGAAGAGCGAATGGGGAGGTTGTTCCACAGTCTAGGAGCTACGATAGCAAAGGTCGCCTCTGGTTTTCAACCTAGACTTAAGTTGCATTAAGAGCATCTGGTTAGAAGATCTTAGTGCTTTTATAGGATTATACAAATGAAGAAGATCTGTTAAATAGCCAGGGGCAGCTTTATTTAAGATATTATAAGTGAATAAAATGAAAATTTCACAGGGAGCCAGTGTAACTTGGTTAAAACTGGAGTCATATGGTCATGCATTCTGGCACCCGATAAAAGACGTGCAGCAGCGTTCTGTACTAATTGCAACCGGTGAAGAGAGGAGTGGGGGAGGCCTAAATAGAGGGAGTTACAATAGTCCAGTCTAGAGGTAATGAATGCATGAATAAGCTTTTCAAGGTCCTTGGGGGAGAGGAAAGGCTTAGCTTTAGAAATTTGATGTAGCTGATAGAAACTGGATTTAACCACAGTAGATACTTGTTTCTCTAATTTGAAAGAGCTATCCAGGAGTACCCCAAGGTCTCTTACAACGTTGGAGAGGTAGCTAGCAAGTGGGCCAAGGGTAACAGTTCGTTGGTTCAATGGAATATGGCTGTTAAAGACAATAACGTCAGTTTTATTTTAGCAAAGATCAGTCTCATCAGTGATGTTTCAGGCAGCAGGCACCTGTGTCTAGGGCTGCTCAATTAATCGAATTGTAATCTCGATTACGATCTGGGCTTTCAACGATCATTAAAAATGACTGAGCCGATTATTAGCCCCTCCCTCCTGCTTTACTCTCGCGCTGCTCCGTGTGGCAAATCGAGCGCACATCTCTGCGTTTCGAACACACGTCACAACAATTAAGAGCAGCGGTCTCCAACCTTTTTTGCGCCACGGACCGGTTTATGCCCGACAATATTTTCATGGACCGGCCTTTAAGGTGTCGCGGATAAATCCAACAAAATAAAACTAGTACCGGTACCGAAAAAAAGAAGATTTATTCATAACACACGTGAAAAGACCCAGGAAAACCGAGTAAACGATAAAAACGATAACAAAATAACGCTGAAAACCGATAAAAACCCTGAAAACTATACATTTCACACCTGAGCCTCAACTCTCGCGGCCCAGTACCAAACGACTCACGGACCGGTACCGGTCCGAGGCCCGGGGGTTGGGGAGCGCTGATTAAGAGGACCCGAGGGAAGCTCGGAAAGCTAAGCAGAAGTTATTTGGAGAGGAGAGTGACTGCTGTTGGTTGAAAACAGGTAAAAAAAACTTGAGTGGTGTGGAAACATTATGGGTTCATGAGTCAGACGTGGATCAAGTAGACACAGTGTGTAAACTTTGCTACAGTGTCGTAGCTGCACCACAGAGCAACACTGCAAAGTTCACTAAACATCATTTTTCATTTATCTTTTATATTGCTACATTTGCACTGTTATCAGTATTTGCACTATTTTATATTATTTTTTGACAATCTTTAAAGTCATTATTCAATACATTGTTATTGTTAAATAAATATCGTCAAATAATCAAGATCTCAATTTCAGTGAAAATAATCGTGATTATCATTTTTGCCATAATCGAGCAGCCCTACCTGTGTCCATAGTAAAACCATGAATATAGGATCAGGGCTGCTGATGCTCCGATATGCTGTTTATGTACAAATGCATCAGCCATAACTGCTTCTATGCCAACGAGTTGTTTCTGTGCTGGAACAAAGGAGAGAGAAAGAAATGGTTTAAACATCAATACTGAGACAAATCAAATATCTAGCAAACGGCATTGGGCAAACATACTAAAAGTAAACATGTCACAGTTTTAAAGAAGCATTTTGATTTCTTATTTCTTTGTATCAAATGTTACTACAGATTGCTGCAATAATAGACGAGCAGGTATACGTGATTCAGGGACGCTTAGCAGACTTAATAATTTTGCAAAAGTTTGAAGTGTCCAATGCAGCCTAAGGTGGTTGCATTCAGGTTTGTCGAATGCACAAGTTTCAAATGAAATCTACTGGAAAACATTTTAGCTGTGAGTTTGTGTCGTGTAGCACTTATCCACGATGATGAATCTGTTTTATATTCCCACCATCAAAGCAATCGCTTCACAGGCTTGGATCCCACTGACGTCTACTGTTGGCTATATTTATTATTAATGTAATGGGGAATCTTATGGGATCCATTCAGTTCACACGGACTTTAAATCTGCTTCTCCGTCTCTACTCGATGCGTTTTAAATCTCTGTGCTTTCAAGTGTAAATAGTATATATGCGATTTGAGATTTGTATCCAGCTGATCAATACATCACAGTAACAGAGAGAGGATACATCTAAAGTAAATGACTGAAAATCTCGATAATGCACAGACGATTGATTTAAGGACTGACTGCCTTTTTCATCTGCCGTGTGTATATTACCAGAATACTCTGAGTGCTCCAAAAAGGACGTTCGGAAAGGCTGTAAACAATTACAGAAGCTGCAACATATTTCCCAACAATCAGACCTCAAATTCAGGCAATTTGACACGTCTCGACTGCCACGTCGCGCTGATGAATGGAAAGGACCTCGCCGAATAGCCGAGAACAGGAAAGCTTCACTTACTGTTCTGATTATTAGAAGGCTCCTGATCAAATTTATGACTGTAATTTTGTCTGGACATGCTTGTGTTTTCCATTTACATATGGTTTATAGAGCTGTGATTTCATTTGCATAATAGCAGCTCAAAGTGATATGCTGATGAAAGCAGAAGGGAGGGCTCTCAGTAAAGTTTTTATGGGCTGCAGTTAAAAGGGGAGCAAGCAAATACCACGCTTCACGTTGAAGGTGTGCATGTGTATCGTTCTGTTTTCTTCTAATAAACACAGTACGCGTGCACACAGACACACGTATGACGGGGAATAAATATCAGGATTCGAGGTTCTGTAGTCACCTTCAGTCTCTGTGCACAGTGAGAATCATTTCCCTCCAAACAGCAAAGAAAACAGCCATGAGCCAAAATGTTCTCTATGCACAGCTGACGCTAAAAACAGGCTAAAGAACAAAAATGACTTCCTCATATCTGAGACATAAAAAAAATGCTATATTAATGAACTTAGTGAACTTGAAGTGGGCCATCATGGCCTGTTTTCCTTATTTACTCCCATATATATCCATATCTATATCTATATCGATCAATCACAGCAAGCTTCAGTTAATGATGTCAGCACATGTACAAGCTATCCTTCTGAGCCAAAAGCTCAAAGCCCCCAAAAACAAAACACTGAAAACAGTCTAAAACTTAACGTCATAGAGAGCGGCTGTGAGCTAAGAAGCCCCGCCCATCTGCAGTTCAAAACTTCTGTTTGTGACTGGCAGCCAATCAGAAGAAACCCAGATTAAAGGAACTGCAGCAGGATGACCTCACGGGCTTCGCCGAAGCCCAGTAATAAAGTATAAACTGTGTCTTGGGCAAAGCTACAACTCCGAGAATAGAAATATGGAGCTGGAATAGAGAATGAATAATAGGTGCCCTTTAAAGTAGGTGCTGAGGACATTTTGCTGATGCATCTGTAAAACCTGAACATAAAGTATGCAGCTCCAGAGTGAGGCTACACGGGAATATACTCCCAGCATCAAATACAATAAAACCACCAATAACCACAGCATATGAAACCCTGCACAATTTGCTTAATGTGGATGCTGCTCTGCTCGATCAATTCTGAGAGTAACCTTAGTGCGGAGATTAACTGGATCATCAGCTGGGAAGCCTCAGTCTGATAGCTTTCATTGCTCTTCTTGCTGTATACAATGCACAATTAATAGCTTTTTCTCAAAGCAATCTTTCCATTAAAATCTGTCATTTTCTTTCCAAGACGGTGTCCACAGTCACAGGTCTTGCAGGTCAATCATGCATTCATTTGATGTTATAGGCAGTGTTGGGAAGGTTACTTTTAAAATGTATTCCATTACAGATTACAGATTACATGCCCCAAAATGTATTCTGTAACGTATTCCGTTACTTTACTCAATGAGAGTAACGTATTCTGAATACTTTGGATTACTTAATATATTATCATGCTGTTTACAACTACATGAATGTACTATTG
Organism: Neolamprologus brichardi; assembly: GCF_056152115.1. Classification (NCBI taxonomy): domain Eukaryota; kingdom Metazoa; phylum Chordata; class Actinopteri; order Cichliformes; family Cichlidae; genus Neolamprologus; species Neolamprologus brichardi. Next base: position 1,824,999 of record NC_142118.1, on the reverse strand, counting down.
CTGTGATTTATTACTGTTACTGAAGGTCCGCGGCTCCGAACCGTAGTAAAGGGACCTCTGGCTAATACGGTGGGTTCTGTGTCGGGCTCGAAGCCGAAAACTAGCTTTACTTTGTTGTCTGGGTCAACTTTGCTAGCGAGAGATTCGTGTTCGTGTTTTTGGAGGAAAACACCAACACGGTGTACAGTCCAGTGTTGCCAATTTAGCGACTTTGTCGCTATATTTAGCGAGTTTTCAGACCCCCTAGCGACTTTTTTTCTAAAAAAAAGTCGCTAAAAAAAGACGTGAAAGCGCATATCGCTTTTACTCTCAACAAGCAGCGGGTGCTGTAACGCAGTCAGTTCTTCTTTTACTCTTATGCTGTTTTGTGGATCAGGTTTAAAACTACTTATAAACACACACACACAAAGTAACTCCACCACAGTGCCTATTTCGGGTCACTTTTGCCGGTCCAAGCCCGGATAAAGGCGCAGGGTTGGAATTGTGACATTAAAAAAACAATAATTGCTAAAAGAAATTTAATTTGTAGTTCTAAATAAACTCTAAATGCATTTAGGACGTTTTTTACTCACTTTATGTCTCTTCCACGATGTTATTTCTCTCTCCAACAATGTAGGTTACAATTACATTAGCATGACCAATTATGCAAATTAGGTGATGACGTCATTTAGCGACTTCTAGCGACTTTTAGGACAACCAATAGCGATTTTCCTTACTGAGGAGTTGGCAACACTGGTACAGTCGAGTCTTAATAGCTTACTTACAGCTGGGCTCGTCAGGCTCTCTTCTTGGCTGCAGTGGTTATTATTATATTTACATGCTTCCAGCTCCCGTTTCTGCTCGATGACAGCTCGTACTTTTCCTTTTTCTCCCTCCCTCGCTCACAGACACATAACGGGTATGGCAGTCCATTCTCCCTGCAGCACGGACTACACTGCCCATGATGCTACATTCTTTAGAGCTATACCTGTAGCATTCTGCCTGTTAGCTTAGCACAACAACAACAACAAGGCCTCTCTCACCCAGGAAACAGGCAGAGAGAGAGAGCGTCACCCTGTAACCATGGCAACCGTAACGCTGCCTGGAACAACAGAACGTAGCTGTCAAACAAAACCCAAACAGTCCTGACCCGCCACAATATGAAACAGGGAAGTACCGCCGTGTAATCCATTTATTTCAACAAAGTAACTGTATTCTAAATACCACCTTTTTAAACGGTAACTGTAACGGAATACAGTTACTCATATTTTGTATTTTAAATACGTAACGGCGGTACATGTATTCCGTTACTCCCCAACACTGGTTATAGGTGGCAGGACCTCTGGGAACATTGCACCTGCGTAAAAGAGTGAAAAGTGCATTTGTAACCTGCAGCTTTAGATCAATGCATGTGTTTCATGTAACGACGTGGTATGAAGTACTTTTGAACCCCCACTAAGTGATTAACAATGCAGTTTTTTTCCTCTTTCACAGATATTTATTGAAAGATGAAGTTTGCAGTTGTCAGAGTTCTGAAAGTTCAGACTGCAAAACAAATCATCTCATCACATGATAGTTGATGCTTTCATGTGTGGCTTGGTTTTGATCTGCTGCTGCCTCGGGGCTCCGACAGGGGGGGAAACGCTCCCCACCGATGTGTGGTTTCTTCAACCATTTCCCCTTTCTATTCCGCATGAATTTCATAATTCATTACATGTGGTTTAACTTTTAAAACACAATTTTAATAATGTAAAAAAAATGATAAAAGGATAATTTAGTCAGGATAAGCTGCACTGAGACAGAAGACGTGTCTTCATGGATATGTGGCTTTCTGAAGAAGCTCAGTGCAGACATGTGAAGAGGAAAGTGCTGCATTGGTCTTCTTCAACCTTCACTTCTCCTCTTACTCTTTTTAAAGGCGCCCTCAAAGCACAGATTGCTACAGTGGAGTTGCATTGTGGGTAATGTGGTTAATCTATTTTTGGACTTTAAAAAAACCAAAAACAACTATGTGTTGTGAGTGGAAAGTAGTGCAAAGCTAACAGGATAGTCTTACAAAGCCACAGTGGCAATTTACCTATAGAGCAGATATTACTACATGCACTTGTTATTGTTTTTGACTTGCACGCCTGAGATAATTGGTGAAAAGTTTTGCAGACCAGCATCTCCTCCCCAGATCTCCTCCATCATTAGCTGGAAAACAACTTATTCAAAAGGCTCGGGTAGGGGGAAGCCTCTCTCTTCCAAACAGGACATGAAGAAGAAGGAGCTGCTTTCGAGCTAGCCCAGAGATAGAACAGAAATGATAAATGATGCTCTGCATTGTGCGTGCATAATTAGGAACAGAAGCAGCTGAACGAGTGTGTTCAACTGACAGTTGATGGGGTTGTAGATTAGGCAAACCTTGTCTAATGTCACTGCAGCATTACATGCTCCTCTGAGGGGGAGAGCTGCAGCATGTAGAGTGATGCCGCCCCTCTTCCAGTCTCTCTCTGCATCTCTGGTATCTTGCCGGTTGTCCATGGTCATCCATCTGCACCAGTGATCAGGGGGTTTCAAACCACGGCTTTGACAAGCAGGTGTGGCTCTTTCAAGGTGCTTTTTGTGTAATGTTGGAGACGGGGGCAGGAGGTTGAGAGAAGAGCACGTGTATATGTGTATATACGTGTATCCCTGTGTGCAGCAGGGAATATCGTTGCCAAGTTTGCCCTTCCCTGGAGTGCTTTGGGTCCAGACTGTCTGCTGTCTCTCAAGCGCGCTTGTAGTCTGCCAAGTGTGGCTGGTGAGGTCACGTGTTTTGACCCTCCTGCAAAGTGTGATTAGAAGTGACAGCCCTCCATATACTGACCCTTTATGTTGCATAAAAAGTTTTTTTTTTACTAACGCCTCTGTCGTGGATCCGTGGTGAAAGAATCCAGCGTTATGTGATCTACATGCAGCTGAACATTAACATTCATATGATTACTCGCAGTTTCAGTTCATTTGGAGCTTTTATGCCGCGATAAACTGCATTACAACATTAGGACAAAAGATTTATTTACTGCTCATTAGATCATCTCTGTCATAATTGCAGGATATTTACTGCTAAGTCTTTTAACTTTAAGATATTTATCTGCAGTTTTGGCAGAACAAACTATTCCACAGATCACTGAGAAAATTATCTCACTGACAGCTGCTTTAGGATAATGTTTCCTAATGTGCGCCGTCATATTTTTCTTGAGCACCTTTCCTCTTAGTGAGTGACAGTTTTTCAAACCTGTATACTACTACTCGTCCCTGGTATTTACCCACGAACAAAGCAGAACCAGTAGCCTTGCTTGGGCTTTTTTAATGATCACTGATTGTGCGAACTCTTGTACAACAGTGAGCGGCAATAAATGAAGAAAAACTGATTTTCAATTAAAATATTAAAATGTTTCTGCAATAGGAACAATAAATGGATTTAATTACAGAGGATCTCTTGTAGAACGACACATGAAAGCTCCTTTGTGTCCACTTTGTGTAACGCAAACTCTTAAACATCGACATGTAACCGAGTCAAAGAACTGAAGCGGTGACAGAAACAAAACATTTATAATGACGCTAACACGTACGTGGCTACCAGATCAGCACATTGTGCAGCTCTGGTACAGTTAAGTTCACAATTTGCTGGACAATAACACATCTTCTCATAATCTGACTGAAGTACAGACTCTCAGCTTTATTTCAAGTTGTCTTACATAATTTCATTGTTTAGGAATTTATTCACAGTCCTCAGTTTCTGAGGCTAAACATTAATTGGACGAACAAACATAAGTATTCAAACACTTTTAGTACTTGAACGAAATTTTGAAATTTGTATGTCAACTTGCAGCTTACCTGCGTGTCGCTGGTATTTGTACTCCTGTTTTCCTCTTAGTAAACCTGTTGAAGGGGCTGCTGACCCAACCTCTCCCCTCCAGCTTTCACTGCTCGTCTGCACAGAACTGGAGCTCAGCCCAGGAGACAGAGAAGCTTCAGTTACTGTGTGCTAACTGAACCAAAGACATTTACTTGCCTGTCAACCTATTAAGAGACGATCCAAAGATGCTTGCCTTAAAGTTGCTGTTTTACTGAAGTTTGTGTTTGTTAAATTTTCTGCATATTTCAGAAATCATCCTGCTGCTTTGATCAGAATGACATCCTCAATAAACACTAATGCCTGGTTCCACTTGTCAGGGTCCCTGTGTTTACATTTGTTATGGTTGATTTCTCTCCCCCTTGTCGCTCTGCCTGGGCGGAGCTCACTGCGGGCGCCTGCCTTTGGCCCACGCACCTGGCTCTAATTGCTCAGCTGATTACGCCACGGCTATTTAAGGCTGGGGCTCGGATCCTGTTGTTGCTAGATGATTGCGTGAGACACGTTAGTGTTAGTTCCTAGCTTTCGTGATATTTCGGGAGTGAGTTTGCCTCTTGAGATTTGTCCCTCTTTGTGAACGTTGCCCACGTTCCTGCGTTGGATTACGAGCGTGCTGGTGTGTGGATTCGTGTGGTGGAGCGCAAGTGTGTGAGAGGACCTTTCCTCCTGAATCACCCCTCGACTCCCTGGATTTTCCCCCTACATGTATATAAGAGGTGGGAATCACCATACATCCCACGATACGATATTATTGCAATTTGTAAAAATATTTTGCGATATTCAGATTCTGTACATAAAGGTAAACTTTATCAATATTCATTTTCTCTAATATCAAAGTCTCACACTCAGTCTTTCTCTCATTTCAGTTTGATTGTTGACAAACTGAACGGTTTGTATTACAGTCTAGTCCAACTTAACTGAATCAACCATCTGGTACAATTATAGCTATTCTGAACTATGCAGTTTATGAAAACTATGCAGCCCCTTCAGCAACTGAAGAATTTGAAAGTAAATTAAAACAAAATATAATTTTACATTAAATAAAAAAGTTTTAAACTTAATTAAAATAAAACATGTCTTAAATTAAAATAAGTAAACTGTCATGTTTATTGCTGCCAAAAACAAGTTAAACACATTTGGACAGTGAAGGAATGTCAGGATTCTTGCTCAGAAAAAGGATCAACATGCTCTGAAGTCAGAGCACAAAAACCTTTTTGTAACAAAATATCGATTTCTGCTGTCCCTGTATCCATACATTATTAGCAAACAAAATATCACCATGCTACACAGTATCCATTTCCCCCCCACCCCTAATGTATATATTGGTATAAATAAACTGTCGCATTGAACTTTGAATTCCAGTCTGTGCCTGAGTCCTCTCCCTACCCGTGACACCACTATTAGCCATAATATCCCCCCCACTGTGCTTTTCCCTGGCCATCATCCTGGTGCGACTGGTTTCATCTGTGTAAGGTTTTCTTTTCCAGATCTGAAAGTGTAACCAGTGGTTTGCACTTTGTTGTAAACTCTGTATTTCCTCTCAGGCGCGTGTATTTTGATGGGACAATAATAAGCCGACTTCCTTGAGAGTGCACTTCACTTGGTTACATGTTTGGCAGTTTTTAAGGTTTTTTGGGCCTCTGTAATTGGCTCATGCAGTCTTTCAGACTTTTGATGTTGGCCGGTTCCTACATTTAAAGAAGAGATATTTTCTTTATCTACTTCTTAAATTTATGCTATCGCTCCGATAGGATCATTTTACATTTTTCAGCCAAATGAAAGGGTTGCTGTACTTTCCATCACTTTGAACATCGTATTAAAAATCACAGTGAAAACGTATAAAATAAAAATTGACACTTTGAATCAACTTCAGATCTTTTTACTGTTTCTGTTGTGTTTTTTTCTGGTTGAGGAGAGCGCTGACAGAAAAGTAAACTCCTGATCCGTCTTTGTTACTGCCTGAGAAATGGTGAATTTACATAAAATTTCACACGCATTAAAACTAAAATAAACCTGCAAGAACAGTTTAAGAATATTTCTCTTGGTGTCTTCAGTTGTTGCTGTTTCTCTGTGCTAGAACGATTTCTTTTTCATATGGGGGAAAGCGGGGGAGTGGTTCAAAGCCCAAGTTTCTGACAGATGGTTCGGGCCCGTGCCAACGTAGGCCTGGGCGATAGGCCGCGTACAAGGTGGGCCCAAGTGAGAGACAAACCACACACAGCTAATCTGGCACACCATCAAACCACTTGGCAGCTCTCCGAGGGTAACAATTACCGAAGCAAGGTGCTGTACAGCCACCGCTTTGAAAATGAAATGAAACGAGTTTTTCCCTCCGCAGCTACAACCAAGTAAAGAAATGCTGATTACCTTTCAAACACTGTCCTTTGTTCCCACTCCACTGAGGAATTTAAAGCAGATTCAGCAGACAGACATACAGAGAAAGGAGGGCTTTGTGAAGCGGCTCAGCACACTGAACATTTACTTACACCAAATCTCTCCCTCGAAGAGGCAACGGTAGATTTGGTTCAAGAGCTCGAAGAAAGACAGAAGTGTCCAGTGAAAAACATGGGGAGGGGACAGGCATGGCTGACTGTAATGAGGCATCAAGGGGCCCTGTCAGACTGGAGATAAAAGCCCCCCTCCCTCTGCTTCTTCACACTCACAGGATAGAAGTACAATTCCTCTGTCCTCTCCCTTTGGGCTCGACACTCTGAGTGGCTCCGTTCTACTCTTAGCTACTGATCGATACATCCTGTTCTCCTCTTCTCTGGTCAGCTAGTCACTGAGCCCTCGGGGAAATGTGAAGAAATGGCAGAGATCCATAAAGCAGCTGCGGTCCAACATCAGCTGCCAGGCACTGCTTCCGAACGTCTGTTTTTGTGGGAGCTGATATCGCCTACGAGGAGGTGACTGAGAACTCGTACGCCAGCGAGAGATGTGACAGGAAACCAAGTGCGACTGCAGTGTGAACAGCAGGTATATCTATATATATACTATATATATGAGCGTGGAGCTCTGTTCAAACTTGGCCTTAAATTCTGTCTCAGATAATTCATCGAACAGTTCATCAAAACAAACGCACATTTTTCACTCGGATACTGAAAAACAGGAGAAACTGGATTAATAAACACAAGATGTTAGAATCTAATGACTAAAGCTGCACTTGCAGCTCGATTGATTTTTGGCCATGTTAGTGGTGTTGATGTCAGTCTGCGGGTCCTTGGCTTTGGTCCAGGCTGTGATATGTCAATAAGTAGATGCATTAGATGGATTTTACTCCCTTGAGAAGAAATCCTTGTGACTTTCACGATCCATATTATTTATCAAGCTATTTCATTGAAAATACACAAAAAGGCACAAAAAGGGCCAGGAATTAGTAGCAACCGGCAAACAATTCATCCACACTAGCAAAAGAGCGTTTGTAGAGTTCAGCAAGAGCAACGAAGTTGTGACTTTCAAACGGCTCCTTCGCAGGTCTGTGATTAAACGCATTATTACATCTGTCTGTGAGAAATAGCCTCAAATCTGTTTCTGTCTGTTGTCAGTTTGCTGCTGTCCACATACACAATGTTCACTGATATAAACTGAAACTGATTATTTATATTCAGAGACCAGTCAGCACCTCAGGTTTGAAGCAGAACTTCCCTGATAAACCGACGTAGTTGCTGCAGGAAGTGCTCAGCAACTTTGCTTTTATGCAGAAATATAATGCAACCAGTTGGCAATGAGGTGAGTCATGTCTCCAACTGCAAAGTGAAGCTTCACAGGTTTATGAATGACAGTCAATTTCTGCCAACTTTCACCAGTCAGTCTAAGAGCGACTGCAGTCGAGTTGGATCTTGACTTTTTGAAGTAATGCTGTCTCCCACTAATCGCCTTGTGATCAAAAGTCGTCACGTAACTACTTGCAAGTGGTTACAAATCACAGGTTTTTAGTTGCAAGGAGGTTGCTGGTGTGACAAACCCAAAAATGGATGCGTTGTTAGGAAGGGGAGACCTGACTGTCAGCCTGTTTTTAATGTGTTTTTACATTTTGGCGCTTCTGCTTGCACCAAACAGCCAATTTGCCAATCACACAACCGTTCGTGCTGCTGGCTGGTTACCAACAAATGAACACTTTTCAGATGAATTGCACGTTCTGTGTCTGAAATGTTTTTAGATGTAGTGCATGCTGTGCTGCCTTGCTTCTTTTTAACTAACTTTGAATGCTTTAACATTGATCTTGTCTTACCTACTGAACCGTGTTTAAGGCCGCACTATCTTTACACACAAATTACAAAATAAATAATACATAAAAAACCTTTAAAACATGGACAGGAAAGCAGGAAACACACATAGGGACATAATCTAAATAAAAAGAGTCCCATAGCACACTACAGGACTGCCTGCTCAACTCTTTCAGTTTTGTAGTCCCAGACTCACTGGGATTCAGTTCATTTGTCTGTGCCAAACAACTGGGACAAGGTTGTAAAGTCTGTACCTGAGGCAAGGAAGCAAACAGCCAGCTGCACAGCCGAGTTTATACATTTCTTTTCTGCTCTTTTTGCATTGTTTAAAAAAGAATAGGAGATATTCTTATATACACTTTGGAAATCTGTCTGATCAGAATCAAACACGCAGTCACATCACTCATGCATTACTTCTTGACCGTGAAAGCAGAGAAGGACAGTGTTGTTCATCATCATCTCATCTCAGCTGCATCATTCGATCTAATTATCTCACAGCAAGTGAAAAACAAAATGTGCCAGAGGTGTGAGATTTCATTCGTTTCTCTACATAACACAGGACGACATTGCCGTTATATAATGTCATTGTGAAACACAGATGTCAGCACTATATGAAGCTGCATCATTTCCCTGAACACGATAGGATCCCAAGTGAGTCAGTGTGTCATCATTATTATTATATTATTATTATTGTCATCATTATTTTTCTGCATGCTGGTTTTCCCTGATTCAGGTCCACAGTTTAATTCAGTGTAATAATGTTTGTGGTGCTGTCGTTTTGTGCTTCCTCTGTTTGTGAAATGTGATGTTTAATTAAAAATTCATTTTAATGGACTTTAGTAGAGAACAATACGGTGGCCCTGCAAGGTCAAATGGAGAGCAGCTCAAGAAATCACCAGCAAGAAGAAAAAAACGCTGCAGAAGGACAAAAAACACGCTGGAAAAATGAAGCGAATGCAAAGGATGAAGACGAACTCGATCTTTTTCTTCCTCACAACACGATGAACTTCTTTTAAGTGTGTCTAAGTGCAATTTGCATGTTTTGGCTTATGTGGTGTGTTTTTCCATTTCCCTTGTGTTTTGTGCTTTTGCAACAATTTTCTATTTGCTCGTCTTTTCTTAAGTTGCATTTGACCAGTTCAAAAAAAAAGGGAAAATTATTGTGAAATTTCTTAAGCACCCTGTGATGATGTGTAATTCACTTTGCAAAAGTGGTCTTGAGCATACTTGCCAACCTTGAGACCTCAGAATTAGGGAGACAGTCAAAGGGCTTTGTGGTCTATGTGGGCCGGGTCCTCCGATAGCCGGGGAGGCCGGAAGTGAGCGACTGTGACGGTCTAGCCTTCAGAATTATGTCACGAGCTCGCTCAGTGGAGTGAAACTCAGCTGTCTGCTCCTCGCTGTCTAAAATCTAACAGGACGCTGGAGTAAAGTTTGACGTTTATTCAGCTGTGTGAAAACGAGAACTTTAATCTCAGCCAAACGATTTACTCGGGAACAAATGAAACACTGGAAAAAGTTCAACAACAACATTTTTAAGTTGACTTATATATCACGTTTAACCTGAGTAGCGAAAGACAACGCAGGTTTGAAAACGATGTGTCGGGAGTCCGGTGTTCTCGCCGGCTCAGATGTTTGAAGTTCACACAGCTACATTCTCGCCTGAAAATATGCTAAAAGTTCATTTTGCGACCCAGAAAGAGAAATAAGAGAAAGTAGCTGCTGCCATTGTTGGAAACTGGAATTGGCTGGGCCGCGCTATGAATTCTGGGATATGGTTTTTCATTTTTGTTGTTCAGGTGGAAAATCAGGAGAAATTCAGGATTCTCCCAGAAAAATCGGGAGACAAGTATGGTCTTCAGTGAAAGTTCTTCAGGATTTCTGAAGTTTTTTTCCAAGTTCATCTTCAGACATTTGCTGCTTTTCTCACTTTTAGTTGCACATGACCATTTTCAGAGGAATAACTTTTATTTGTTAAGCCACTTCTTACTAAACACTGGGCGTCGGTTGGTGCAGATCGTGGGTGTATTGGCTTTACACGATGTCCAAACTTGGTCCACAATTGGACATCAATATGAAGATCATATGGGTAGTTTTTTGGACGTCTATGGCAGGTGCAGAAAATTTACATGATTATTAAATGTAATATTTTTTCATTTACAAACATCAGTGTTGTTGTTATCAATGCGATACATACAGATTATTTATGAAGTAACACGATTTGTTCAGTATATGTTGTTGTTTTTAAATTATTTTACATTTTTGTTACATTTTAAAATTATTTTCAGAATAATTTTATTTGGAATTCCTTTTAAAATGAATACAATGTATTTCATCTGTTTAAAAGAGCGTTTGGACTATATATGATTTATTTTTACAAGCATCCTGTTTTATTGTGACGAGAGCTGTAGGAGCGAGTGAACGTGGTTGTGATCGGTAGCAGGACTGAGAGAAGTTGCAACAGTAAGTACGAGAAATTTGTGCAGTTGTGAATGTATGAACTGCAGTATCTGCTCGACAGTCTGTGAGAAGCTGGGGAGATTTCTCTGTGCAAAATCCACCGAGCAGCTGCTCACTTTAGTTTTAGCTCAGGAGCCCACAGCATCTTGGAGATGTCAGCTGATCACTCTGCATCTCTTCACACATAACTGATTCTGTACAGAAAACATTTCCTCCACCCTCTGGAAACAGCAGACTACAGGGCCTATAGAAGCAGCGTAAAAACAGCGTCTGTAACGAGTCAAAGTTTGACATCAAAAAGACGTCCACAACAACCACGCTGTAGCCTGCACACGGAGGTCGCGTGGAGGACAACGGCAGACGTTCAGTAGTCACCTGGTGTTACAAAACATCCCCTTCAGTGGAGCGAAATCCGACGTCCAAAGAATGACAAATAAAAGAAGTGACCCCGACGGCACTTTTAATGGGTTAACCCTGACTTATGAACCGTTCATGCATAAAATGCATCTAATTCAACTCAGTGTTGTGTCTAGAACAAAGAACTTAGCAATGAACCCGTGTTAAATTGTGTCTTTAGGCACTTTGTCACTGCCATCTGTCGCAAAACCACATTTGCTCCCATGAAAATGTATTTTTATATATATATATATATATATATATAAATATATATATATAAATATACATATATATACATATACATGTATATGTATATATATATACATATACATGTGTGTATATATATATATATATATGTATCTGTAGAGAGAGAGAGAGAGAGAGAGATTTATATATATTAACACATTTTAATATTAAAGTACTACAAGTCCTTCTACTCTGCAGAATTGTTTGTTGACCTGATAGTTCAGGTCATGCAGGTCTTGCAGCAGTGAAGCTCGCCTGAATCGGCGTCTGTGTCAACGATGGTCAAATGTTCCATTTTTGCAGTTCAATGTTAAAGCCTAGCAGGGTCTTTTTCCCCCGTCTCACTTTACAGAAAGTGGTAAACCATGAGCCGAGGTAGATCTGGAAAAGAAATAAATAAATAAACGGTCCTGTTGAGAAAGAGCGTTAAAAATACTCCTCTGTCCTCCCTCGGCTGCAGTCAGATGGATATGTGGAGAGAGGAGACACAGGAAGAAGACAGAGGACCTGAAATAGCTGCCTGAAATAGCCTAAAGCAACCAGGGAGAGAGACCTGCCTCCGCCTTCTGCTAATTCCCCTCTGTCCTTGAATGTGTGTGTGTGTGTGTGTGTGTGTGTGTGTGGGGTCATGTGAGATTGTATAGAACTAGATGCATGCGTGTTTACTCTCTCCCATAATTTCTTATCCTTCCATTTCCTCGCTTCCTCCCAATTTGATTTAAATAAAAGCCACCCAGTTAAATTGAAGTGTCAGAATGAAAATCCAAAATGTGTTTAAGTGAAACAGGATTTTTATGAGTAAACATTTTGTCCCCGCACCCTCTCACTCATGTTTATTCATTTATGGCGCTGCTATGAAGTAATGTTTCGTTTTGGTTGCTTGCACTATTCATTAGCCAGCGTATTGCCCGAGGTGAAGCCACTTATAATAGTCGCGGAGCTGTGTTGGCAGCTATGATATTGACAGAAGCATATGGATTTCATTTCGTATTCATCTCGCCCACCCCGGAGAAAAAAGATCCGCGAGAGAGCGTGTCTTCATGGGGCGCTGAGACAAAATCATGTTTCCGTGAGAGAAAGTAAGAAGGAGGGGAAACAATGAGGTGGAGAGTGTGTGTGCGTCTTAGATCTCTATTCCATCCTATCTGTTTTGTGGGAAATTGTTTTAGCGACGGCACCATTTCTGGACGCCATCATCACTCAAGCTGCCCAAGGTCTCGGGTGTGAGATGTTGCCATACATCAAGGTATTGTTGATCAATATTGATTGATCTGTGTAACTCTGGGGAATATCGGTGCCCATCTCTGCCTCTCACCCGACTCCGTTTATGTAATTAATATGGAAGACGAGAAGCAAGTCAGCCATAACTTCTTCACCTTGCAGAAAGCCCCAATAAATCACAAGCGGGGGACGCGAGACGCAGCGAGCAGGCGGGTTGTTGTAGTTGCTCCGAGCTGCGTGAGAACAAGCTAACGTTTTCCCAGATCATGTTTGGGTCACGTCAGTCTGTTCACCACACATTCTTCAAAGCCGAGAGGCCGGCTATGTTTCCATGTGGAGGAATGTGGTCAAGGTTCTGTTTGGTTTGAGGTTCTGGCGAGGATCTCGTCCGCTCGCCATTCGCCATCAGACAAATCAATTATAATCACAATTCTGTCAGTTACACAACTCTGTTTGACTTTGCTCAATATAACCCAACAACAACCAAACCTCGACCTTCCCCACACAATAGCGCTGAGGCTGCCAGCATGCTTTCATCAAAACTGTCAGATGATGTTGTGTGATGGTGGCAAAGTCAGCAGGGTTCGAACGTACACAACTGTTACAGCTATTTTGTTTGTCCACTTCCTACACACTATTTTACTCAAACTTGAGTGTTCTGGGGCCTGATCCACAGAGGCGATTTACAAACCCTCACAAATTGTGCCAACTTCCAATTCACGAGCGATGCCTCTTGCAGATTGTGGATTAATTCACGAGTTCCTCACTCGGCTCCTTTTGATCATTTAAAAGTGCCAAAGTTAACGAGAGAAGGCGATTTCTGTAGCCAAAACCATTCTTTTCCAATCATCTTCACCCTTAAAGGATGTTGTGCTGCTTATTGTATTATCATTAACCCTTTAAGACCTACCATAGAACCAAGTCCGCCAGAGCTTATATTATATTTTTACATGTTGTGGAGCCATTTTTGGGAGCATTTCAAGTTGCTATACATCAATACAACCATTACAGCCTAAATTTTAATAATATATATGCATTAAGTGCATAGTAATTACATAAATTGCAAAAAAGTGCAATAAACTACAGAAAAATTGAAAATCGTTTTTGTTTTTTTAACATATATTTCTAGTTAGAGAAATTTAAGAGGCTTATCCCTCAAAACTGTAAATACAAAAAAGTTTCACAAAATAGTTTCCCACCACAGGAAATTTATTTTGAGTGTCTTCATAGTTTTATTTTTGAAATACACCAATTTTTATACACTGCAGGAAAAACGAAAATAAATATTATAATGCAAATTTGCAAAAAAGCAGCATATGCATCAAAATAAACTATTTCCAGCAGTGCAATATGAGTCCTAAGCATCCCAGAAACGACACAGAAAGTCATAAAGTCAAACATAACTTTAAAAAACACCAGTATAGGCTCATGAGGCCCTGATGGTAAAAAACTACATTTCCGCAAAAATGACGTCACTTCCGGTTTCGGGCAGGTCATGGCGGACATGCGATAGTTCACGCTGATGGACGTAGGAAGTGTTATGAACAGCTGATCGGATGGCAAAGCGTGTTTCTGGAATATTATGTTTTTGTTGCTGCAAGCGCTTTTTATGCAGTTTTTGCAAAGCTATATGTGGAAAGAAACTGTGACCGAGGACAAGCTGATGGCAGAAGATGTAAGTACAACTCCTCCGGTTTCATATGCAAAAAAAATTATTGCGCTAGCTCACGTGGTTGCAGAGCTACCGGGATTTAAAAATAGTTACGGAAAACGGAGCGTGCTGCTCCGACCGGTTTTAAAGGGTTAAGCACAGCTATGAGGCTTCATCTGTAACTCTTCTTGTCACGGCTGAGCAGCCGGTGGGTTTGTGGAGCAGACCAAAAGCGGACACAGGAGAGATGAACTGAGGTTTAAACAAAAGCGGCTGATACAAAAAACCCAGAAAGACAAGGCGAGGCGAAATGAAACTAAAGTAAAACCTAAACTGAGACTGAACTAACCTAATTATGAAAAACATGACGTGAGACATGAAAACTTAACAGGAGCATGTAAAACCTTGAAAGTGAAGTAACTTTAACCTGACATGAGCATGAACCGTTTAAAGCAAAAACTCTGAGAAGTAAACAGAGACCGACAGAGGACCTAAACACACAGCAGGGTGATGAGAGAAGTGGAAACACAGCTGACACAAATGAACCCGACGCCACAGGGGAAGTAAAACTAAACACACTGAACATGGAGACACCGGAACTTTCACAATAAAACAGGAAACATGGAGAGATGTAGACATGACAACACAAGCTGGACAACAGCCTACTGGTATTATACGGCTAATATATATATTGTTTAGTATTAAGTTTTTCTTGTTCCATATTCAGTTTTCCAGCAAAACGTGTTTGAGTCCATAAGAAAAGATTCATTCTTATATCTGGAGGAATGAATATATTTCAATAAATATTAACGTTAGTCCGCGACTTTGTTCCAGTTTTGAATTTTGGCCCACTGTGTATTTGAGTTTGACACCCCTGCTTTAGCAGAAAGCAAGCATTTTTTTTAAAGCATCATATATGTACATATGTCATGGACAAATACGGCTTAAAAGTTGCATTATGGGAAATGTAAGATGCAGGTTTTTAAAAGCTATAGTCTACGAAGGGAAACCTAATCTATCTCAGGCTCTCTTGTATTGATTGACTTTTTGCCCCTTGCTCTCTGTGAAGGAGTGATGGCAGTCCGCCTTTGTGTGTGTGTGTGTGTGTGTGTGTGTGTGCGTGTGTGTGTGCGTGTGTGTGTGTGTGCGTGTGTGTGCGTGTGTGTGTGTGTGCGTGCTCCTGCTGAGCCAAAATATTCTCATTTCACAGTCAAACCTTAAAAGCAGAAACTCTGCTTTCCTAAAGAAGAAAAAAAAATCGAATGTTTCTTTTTTCTTCGGTCTTCGGTTTGTGAAGGTGATCTTTTATCAAGTTCACCCTGATGTCAGGAAAGTATTTAATCATTCAATTATTCTCCTGCAGATTTTATGCTGCCTAATGCAAAGTGTGAATATGCTAAGTATGAATGGATCCTGTCTGATATAATTCCAACAGCAGCTGTTCAGCTGCTGAATCAGCCCAATGCCAGCAGTCATTGCTTCTCTGAGTACAGCTGCAAACGTTCTGACTGCATCACATAGTAACAGGTCGAAGTTACGTCTGCATCTATTCATCTCTTTACTCAGTTTTAAGAACCTAATGAAACATTCATGTGGAGACAGTAATCGTGTGTAAATCTGATACATTTCCTCATTATGGCTACTGTGTTAATAAAGTCTACTTGTATACATCAAAGACTGGGCTGAATCTCATTTTTAAAGGTAAACGTCAGGTTAGGTGTAAATATTTTGTCACATTTCTGGACGACGCCTGCTCGACATGTCTTTGACCGCCATGATGCAAATGTGACACGTAGTCCAAAGCAATAACACGCCTCACATTTGCATCGCTGACACGCAGGCTTGTGGAAAAGATGTTGACTGCAATAATAAATAATCCATGATTGCAGTTTACATCCAGCCAGTAAAATATAAATGAACTCGGGCACGTACTCCAAAGCTGCCGTTTCAAATCATGCAGAATGTCTTCAAACACATCGTGTTACATATTCAAATCTGTGGATTTTGTATGTTTGTTGTTGTAGCTCAGGACTATTTGATCAAGGATCTGAATTATTTTGCACTCAGTTGAAGCTCTGACCTCTTTTCTGTGTGGAAGCGAGAAAGGACCTGGCTCATGGATTAAATTCACTATATTATTATTTCTTGCTTTGCGATTTGCTTAAAAATCTTATGTAAATAGCATGTAAATCCGATTCATATTACAATGAATGTTTATGCAACCTTCTGCTGGTAAACCTCGAGGCCTGACTTGTATGTGGATGTTATCTTGACATCTAAGCAGTGCTGTGGACCAAGAGCAGCACTCGTATCTGCTAGCAGAGCAGGACTTGAATCACACGGCCTGTTGTCTCTAACGTATTTGAAAAGATACCGTTTATTTCACTGGTGTAAATCAGAAACTCCACAGGGCTCTGCTGAGCTATTTGATAGTGTTTCCATCTGATAATACATGAGTCAGTGTGTGATAAAGACTAAGTACATCTCCCTCGTGACTTTCACTCTTATGCTGTTTCAATAGTAGCTCCAATGTCAGGTTCAGGTCTGTTTACTACAGCAGTGGCAGAGCTAACCCAGGGGGTCAAATATGAACTTTAAAAATAGTCGCAGCTCCCACCTACTGGGACACCTCATCAGACCATTTTCATGATGTGCCTTTAAATCCTCTCTTACGCCTTTTCTATCACCCACACAATCCTGTGCATGCATGAGGAGAAGTTTGCAGTTTAGTATCTTGGCTAAGGTCACAGAACCCGTTAAACCCTGAAACCATTAAAAAATAAATAATAATAACTAGGGATGGGTACCGGTATCCGGTGCACATTTCGGTGCTTTTTTTTCCTGAGCTGTGACACACTTTGAATTCTAGCCAATCATTTTACGTTTCCGAGGATAGTAGGCGGGTCCAGGTACGTACGTTCTTTTAGAGCAGAGCTACAGATTAAAAACGTCCAAGGCGAAGCGGTCAAAGTCTGGCTGTACTTCACAGCAAAAGATGCAAACTCAGCAGCTGCAACAAGTGCTTTAAGCTGATACTGTGATGCTGTCAAAGGAGGTAACACCTCAAATCTGATGAAACACCTGGCGACGCATAGCGGTTTTTTAAAGCCGAAAAATGCGCCGTATTTGATAGCTTGCTGCGAGACCTCACACCGAGCACATCTACTGCGGGTGTGGTGCCTGTTATCGACCCGGAGTTAGCAACATCCCCCAAAAACCCGAAGAGGAGAGTCCTGGCCCCTAGCCCTGCCAGTGTAGCAGAAATGATGAGGATGATGATGCAGCAGCAGCCGTTCTTCTCTGCGTGAGTAGCTTAATGTTGTTCGTGTGTAATTTACGTTGAGTAGGCTAACCACGTTATTACATTAATGCAGTAAGGTGAACTAGCAAACATCATCATAGTTACATGCAGCTGTCTTCTTGTTTGATGGCAGATACTCCCTTCACCCTGGACAAAAAGGCTAAAATGACCAAAGAAAAAGTGGGAAACAGTTAAACATGAGAGGTTTTTGGACAAAGTTTGTTTTTTCCATTGTTTAAGCTGCTTCCAGCCAAGAGTGATACCATATATGCCCCATAGCTGCAGAAAAGGCTAACATTGTTATCTTTTTACAAAAAAACAGCTGAACATGAGAGGTTTTTGGACCAAGTTTGTGTTCTCCATTCTTTAAGCACCGGTTTGAGCACCGTTTAAGCACCGGCACCGTTTCAAAAGTACCGGTTTGGCACCGATAAAACCTAAACGATACCCATCCCTAATAATAACCTTCTCATAAGTAAAAAAAAAAAAGAATTAAATTTCAAGTTGCATATATGAGTTTGAATTTATGTCATACTTGGTGAATTTATTGCCTAAACACCTAAATTGTGAAGTTTATTTAGGTTTTTTCAGCAGAAAAAAATCACACATGATGTAAACAAGAGGAATCAAACCACCAACCTTGTGATCATAGCAGACCCGCCTCCTGAGCCACAGCTGCTGTAGATGCAGATGTTGCCTGTCAGCTTTGCTTCATGTGAAAATTTTACATACAAATAAAGTGCTTGTAAAATTAAAATCACACAGTAACGTTATCACAGAAGATCGTTTTAACGACTGTGTTTGACGTTATTCAGACTCTCGTCTCTTCGTTGGCACCATCTGTTCTGCACGTCATGCTGAAAGTCACTTTCAACAAATTTGTCAGCATGAATTTAATATTTTGTTACATTCTTTGGCCTTTAAGTGGAAACAAGTTTGCACTTCTTCCTTTAAAACTCGCTCTTACAGACACATTTTTACTGGGGGCAGAAGGTCCAAGTTCTCCACTTTTGCTCTTCAGGGTCTCACTGAACAAAATCCACAGGAGGTAAGAAAGGAGGAGCCGGACATTTATAACCTTATTTGACACCTTCTGGTAGCATCCAGTGAGCTTTTTTGCCCCGGGCTTTGCCTCATGGGCTCTATGCACATTACCCTCTACTGCCAGAGGTTGTTGGGGCCCTACGGGGACTGAGCATCTCCAGGCAGTGTGACAGTTAATATTCCAAATAAGGAAGGAAATAAAAGCACATCGTGACATGTTGTTGTTCTCTGGCAGTTTTGAAAAACAAATATTTTTATGTCCAGTCTTTGTCTTCAGTTAAATAACTTTAGTTCTACGTCTTTTAAGTATTCATTTACTGTCGTTCGGGGTTGTTTTGTGACTGTTTTTCTGACTGCCGGTGTCAGACAGGTACGAGGCGGCTCATGTATCTCGACACATGGTGTGGGTGTGGAAATATTAGCAAGCTTTCTTTGAGTAGGAAACACGATACCCTGGAAACAAGAACATCCACGGCGATCATTTTTTCCAGAAATCAATCTGAAAACCACTGAACTGCATCAACCAGTTAGCTAATCGTGCTTTGATATGGAGATCCTCTTGCTCGGTAGCTACCACAATAAACACACCGTGATTTGCATGTATAGATTTTCTCCCAGCACTGTGACGGTTGTGTCTCATGTTCTTGTTCGGGGGAAAAAAGAAAACGAAGACTATTCATAGCAGCCTCGTGGTTTTTGTCTATCACAAAGCTCCAGGGAGGCTGTTCACGGGCGTTTAGGCTTTGGGGAGTTGGAAAAAGGGTCTCAAGTGAGGATGATGCATGGGATGAAAAACAAAAACAAAAGTGGCCATGTGCTTCAAAAGACAAAGAGGTCATTTACAGTTTATAATTAACAGCTACTTGACATTTAAAGATTTGAATCCAGCGCTGCCACTTCGTCCCTTACACCCACAGTCAGACACATCGAGGATTTATCTAATAACGCTTCCAATTTGTGAGGAATTATTTGCTGTCACACGAGAGACGGTTGTGGGTGAGTCATCTAATTTTGAGTTGTAATATTTTCCTCCCAACGGTTCTGATAAAAAATTGAAGCACCTATGTGAGATAATAATAATAAAGCCACAGTTGTTGTCTTCAGTGTGAGGCTACCTCCAAACTCAGTGTTCAGAACAAGACCAAAAAAAACAGACATGACAGGCAGCAAGTAAATAAATAAATATCATCCAAGAATAAGTAAATCAGCTTTAAGGCGTTTGCCAGAAATCAATGCAGCACCCACTCGTCCCCTCGTGAACCAACGAGCTCGTTGATGTGGAGTTCCTCGTGTCCTGCAGCCACCACGGTGCATCTGAAACACCCATTTGCATTTATGGATTTCCTGTGAGTGCCCTGCATCTGTGTGTGTCATGCTCTAACTTGGGGAAAATAGAATCTTTATTCATAGCCTTTATCCATTTCATCTCCACCTCGGTCGTGTCTGAGGGCCTCGGAGTCGGTCTCCCTCACGCCGAAATGACTTCTGTGTGCCGGCATCGCTCAGAGCGCTTTAAACGTGACTTTAAACGCTGCAATTTAATTTAATTTAGCGCTTTACGTTCGTACTTAAAGGGTTAAACTGAATAAATTTGCAGTAAATTGACTATGCAATTTAATTTTAATGCAAAATTATTATCAAGCAGCAGATGAAACGATCACAATATTTTGAATGAATTCTGCTGTTTACCTCGACGCTTCCATTAACTCTGGTAGAATAAGATAGTGAGTTATATCTGCTGATATAGAGGTAACGTTAGTTAAACACAGATACATCCTTGAAGCCTTAACGCCTTTACACACATCAAAGTATGAATAGTTAAAAAGACTTTTTGGACTCAGCTACTGTATTGTTAACGCAGACATTCACACTGAAGGTGTCGTTATGCAGGATGAATTTATGGCTTTCATTTTAACCCTTTAAGACCTACCATAGAACCAAGTCCGCCAGAGCTTATATTATATGTTTACATGCTGTGGAGCCATTTTTGGGAGCATTTCAAGTTGCTATACATCAATACAACCATTATAGCCCAGATTTTAATAATATGTCTGCATTAAGTGCATAGTAATTACATAAATTGCAAAAAAAGTGCAATAAACTACAAAAAATTGAAAATAGTTTTTGTTTTTTTAACATATATTTCTAGTTAGAGAAATTTAAGAGGCTTATCCCTCAAAACTGTAAATACAAAAAAGTTGCACAAAATAGTTTCCCACCACAGGAAATTTATTTTGAGTGTCTTCATAGTTTTATTTTTGAAATACACCAATTTTTATACACTGCAGGAAAAACGAAAATAAATATTATAATGCAAATTTGCAAAAAAAAAAAAAGCAGCATATGCATCAAAATAAACTATTTCCAGCAGTGCAATATGAGTCCTAAGCATCCCAGAAACCACACAGAAAGTCATAAAGTCAAACATAACTTTTAAAAACACCAGTATAGGCTCATGAGGCCCTGATGGTAAAAAACTACATTTCTGCAAAATGAGGTCACTTCCGGTTTCGGGCAGGTCATGGCGAACATGCGATAGTTTGCACTGATGGACGTAGGAAGTGTTATGAACAGCTGATCGGATCGGCAAAGCGTGTTTCTGGAATATTATGTTTTTGTTGCTGCAAGTGCTTTTTATGCAGTTTTTGCAAAGCTATATGTGGAAGGAAACCGTGACCTAGGACAAGCTGATGGCATAAGATGTAAGTACAACTCCTCCGTTTCATATGCAAAAAAAATTATTGCGCTAGCTCACGTGGTTGCAGAGCTACCGGGATTTAAAAATAGTTACACAAAACGTAGCGTGCCGCTCTGAGTTCTGAGCACTTTATCGCTCACATACATACTGAATAAATGTAAGAGAGTGGAAACTGTAGGTAAGGACAACAACAGTTTGGTTTCACTCAAGAGCTTGGGACTGAAATTACGACGTTTGACCAAAACATAACTACTGACAGACGTTTACCTCTCTCTGATCGCTCTGATCGATACAGAGACTATTCCTCACTTCTGTGAACACTTTTGAATGAAAAATAATATTTACTCTAATTCCACAGAAGCATCGGCTTTTTCTCTCGTAAAAACAAAATATGAAAACACTCAACACTCAAAAAAGCCTCAGGCTATTAGAAGTAATCGTTAGCAATTATCATTTATCTGATTGTAATGTTACATCTAAACTTTGTATGGCATGGTATGGCATGGCTCTACAGAGGGTTGTGCGTTCAGCTGAGCGCACCATCCGCTCAGAGCTCCCTGACCTGCACTCAATCTACAGCAGACGGTGCTGGACCAAGGCCAGGAAGATCGTGAAGGACCTCAGCCACCCCAACAACGGACTGTTCTCTCTGTTGAGGTCAGGAAAGCGATTCTGCTCCCTGAAGACCAACACAGAGAGACTGAGGAGGAGCTTCTTCCCGCAGGCGATACGGCCTCTCAATCACACCACCACACAGGACTGACCCACACATATAGTTCTTACACACACACTGGACACTCTGGACATTGTTTTCACTTCATCACTTCAAGCATATTTGCACAACACTGGACATTATATTCCTCATTTCCAGTTAATATTTGTACAGCTGCTGTTATTGTGTGTATATATATTTATATTTCTCATACATTCTTATATATGTTTATATATGTCTATACTGTGTATTTTGTTGTACAGTTATCTTATTTTCAACTTTATATATTTTATCTTATTCTTTCCCAGTTAAATTACCCTTCATTCTAATTTGTGTTGTACAGTTATCTCATTCTTAACTTAATTTTTTATATTTTATTTTATTTTATTCCTTCCTGGTTAAATTTACCCCTTTTTTATTTTTTCATATTTATTTATTTATTTCCTATCTTATTCATAGCCTTTTTTTTTTTTTTTTTTAAGGTCACGAGCAGTTGTCCAAGCATTTCACTGCATATCGTACTGTGTATGACTGTGTATGTGACAAATAAAATTTGATTTGATTTGATTTGATTTGATGAACGCAGCCCGCCAGTCAGAGGCAGAGCCTGGAAATGAGCACAATTACAGCAAAGGTTGGTCCTTGGCGTCTTTGTCCTGATGATGGTCGGCAGGTATAAAAAAAGAATATCAAACAACAATATTCCAGTGTGTAATCACATCGCAGCGCGTTTATGATCACCTAGTCTGACCTAGTTGCTGCCACATCAGACTAAAACACCGTCTGGCCTCAGCCTGACATTATCTGAGTTACAGCTTCTGAAGTCGAGGATCTCAGGAAGGCTCCCGCCCCTGACTGCCACCCAACCCACAACAACAAACCCGTGCAGCCCCTCCAGCATGGGATGGGCCCAACAGGAGACTCAGTCAGCCCATGGGACTGGGCTGGGGCTCCAGGCCTGGCTCCAGAGTGGGACCCTGATAATCCTGTAATCAGCAGGGTGAGCTTGTCCTTTGTCTACATAAGTGTACACAATGCTGCCCTGTGACCCGAACAGTGGAAAAATGGATGGACTGATGGAAGGATAATCAATGAGAGTGACCAGAAGTGCTTTCGTAGACCAATAATTTATTTTTTCTATGGCAACAAAGTATGTGCACATAAGCCTTTAGACACTGATATAATACCAAATCATAAAGCACATATCTTGGCAGGTACAGCACTGTTAGGAGGTGGTGGGTAGGTGTATTGTTGTTCTTGGGTTTTGTTTCCCTTCTTGGCACAGGTAGGCGGGGCTTGATGGCATTCCGGCACACCTGCGGCGCATCGGACGTCATCAGTGAGCGCTTTTATGGAGCTGAGTCTCGGACGTCTGGTGTCAGAGTATTGTCGCTGTCATAAGTGGTAACGTGTTGGTGCAAGCTGAATCTGTTGATTCCACGCTATTGAGCTGCATGTTTTTAGGATCCATCTCCTGCCTGCTTCTCCTTTGTTCTAGCCTGTCCCGCTGCCTGCTCGCCTGCCTAGTTTTCTTTGTGCTGGCTTCTTTGGATCCGTGACGGAGAGTTACTTCGTACCAGTCTGTGACCACCGCTACAGCTGTATTTCTGTGTTGCAAGTAAGCTCTCCAACTCTCCCCGTCCACTTTAGTTTAACTCTCGGCTATCGACGTTACTCCGTAACTTTGTTTGTCCCTCGTTTTCAGGTAGCTCCGGTGCGTCATCTGTCCGCCCGCATACCTCGGCTCTGTCTCATCCCTTCAGCTCTGCTCTCCTTGCACATTTTACCTGTCACTGTATATAGCCCCTTCCCTTGTAAATATTCCCCCATCATTGTATATAAATCTGCATCACTACTATCCTGTGCCCGTGTGTGTTTCTGCCACTAAATCCATCCGTGTAAATTCCCCTAACAGGCACTTGTTTAATGACGGACTTGTTACCGATGGCAACATTTTCATTCTACTTCCTCTCTTACAAAACAACAGTATTAGCTACCCTCGATGGATAGCAGCACTCTTATTAAACATGCAATTTCCCCAGTTATTAGCAGAGGGCAAAACATGTAGTTATCAATGATGAAATAACTTGCCTAACATCAAACTTTAGCCAGTTTACATGGACTTTGCAGCTAGCTAGAAGTGGACGTTTCATGTCTACCTGTGGTGACGACACCTAGAATGAAACCTTCAAACCAGGAGTTTGTGTTTATTCCATGTGGTTAGTGAATAATAATAATGGATTGGATTTATATAGTGCTTTTCAAGCCACCCAAAGCGCTTTACAATGCCACTATTCATTCACTCTCGCATTCACACACTGGTGGAGGCAGCTACGGTTGTAGCTAACTAACAGCCATCGGCCCCTCTGGCTAACAGACAAGGACACAACGACCAGGACAGAGAGCCCGGGGATCGAACCGGCAACCTTCCGGTTACAGATACGCTTCCCCCCTGAGCCACGGTCGCCCGCTACCTGTGAAGTGCGTCACATGCTCACAGGCTTGGTTCCACTTTATCAAGACAAAATAATTATATAAGGTCAAGTAGTCTACTTTATATCTTACCTGATCCACACTAGGTGTAATTAAATTTTTCATATGTTATCCAACCCAACTCTTCCGACTACTTGTCTACAGAAAAACCAACAAAAAACACCTAATACAACATTTATATACATGCTAACATCGACACCACATCCCTACATGTGCAGTTTTCAAACCAGCACTTACTTTGTGTCATATTTTGAGCCCCGAGCTTCTGCTACTGTTCCCGTAGCTTTCAAGAGTGAAAAACAAAAATTGCCTGATTATTGAGTAAACAGCATGTGAGTTTACTCGAAACAGTTTTTAGGTCAGAAACACAGTGTTTAGAGCGCTCATGAAGGCAGGGACACACGGCCCACCTTCATCCCGAATTTGTAGCTTCAAGACTGTTTTCAGAAATGGGGGAAAAACGAGTTGAATTTTTCTCTTTCATGTCTCATACACTGCTCCACCACTCAGAGCTACAATTCTGAGGCAAATAGGAAGACTTTCGTGTGAAAATATAGGACAGGTGTGTCTGTGCATGTCCGACTGAAAGAATCACCAGTTTGATGGACGCGAGCTACGTGAACAGATGTGCTTTTTAACATGGAAGAACAAAAAAGCCATTTGCTGCTTGATGCATCACACGAGGTTTGGTTTTGGCATGTGTGCACATTTGAAAAGTGTGGAAGAAGCTGTAATTTCATGCAATTATTCAGCACATGTGAGAGTCACTCGGCAGCATTAGGAAACGTGGAAGAAAGTGTCCTCAACCAAATTGGTGTCAAGGTATTAATTTGACTCTGCAGCACACTTTTACTCTGAAGTGCATTTGTGACGAATTGCAAAGTGCAGCATTTGGAATCCATCAATAATTTGCTACTATGGGTGCTTTTCTCTTTTGGGTTTGAAACCCTGCTCACATAAGGAAACTTGTCTATAAAGAGGGTGTGCAAGTGTTATAAAGTGGGGATGGGGTAGTTCTCGTCAATGCAAATCACTCCCCGCCTGCCATCTAGCTCCAGCTGGCGTGATGCTCTGGCATATTGGCAAGTGAGGCGGGCGGGTCGATAAGGATTTTAACCGCATCTTAAAATGGGTAATGGTGGCCTTTATGTGTGTCATTGTCACTTACCCAAAAGTCACGGCTCCTAAGCGCCACCATCCATCACCTGCCTGCCTGCCACATGCCTCTTTCTGCCTAACTGATTCACTTAAGCTCTGTTTGTTTGTTTGCTCTCAAAGTCACTTTCATTTATGATCGAGCTGGGCATGGGTTACGATTGCTCGCAGTGCTTTACGGCACAGAAATAGACAGACAGGGGCGGGTAACTTGCTCCGAAATTGCTCACCCGCGCTAAAGCCTGTCATATTGGATATTACGCTTGTATGAAACTATTTTTGTACCCGTTCTTCCCAACAAAAAGGTGAAAAAAAAACGATGTTGTCTCTGAAGATAGCTTGCTTCAGTCTGACTCTTAAGCCTGCAGTGAATCTAAGCTAACATGAAAGGCTTCAGCTGGAATGCTTTTATAAATAAAACAACTTTAACATGAACAACTCAGCTGAGGGAAATAAGATCTAAGAGTGATTCACAGTCACTCACTTTACTTCTCGGGGCAGTTTTCCCCCCTTACTTTCTTTCTTTTTTTTAAACCACAGACATTTAAGCATATTTTAATGATCTGTGCCGTGGAAGAACAAGGAGTCGAGTCTAAGCTAACACTGTAAGGATTGGGCTTTTGAAATGAATCCATGCTGTTGGTCCTTGATTAAAAAAATATGTTGCTGTTCGGGTACTTCGCCTTCTAGGTGAGACACAGCATGCATTGTCAGTGCCAAGTGGCTGCCCTTGAAATACTGCAGAGTGTGCTTCACCTTTTCAACAAAAGTTGCAAATATATGTGTTTTCACTGCACAAACAACAAAAAATCGGATTTTAATTGACTCTTGCTACACTGTAACACATTTCCACACAGAATTTATGGCTACATTTATAACTAGTGCAAGGACTCTTTTACTTGTGTGTCGGCTTCGAGACTATTGGACAATCAGTGGCCATAAACTTGGCAGCGGTGCCGAGATGGGATCACAAAACGTTAAAGTCCTCCTGGGTTTGATCCATCCATTCGTTTTCTTCCACTTATCCAATTCCCAGCTGCCTTTGGGCTAGCGTGTACGCTGGACTGGTGCAGTCGCAGGGCCAAAACACAGAGGCAGGCGACCATGCACCGATTAACTAAACATTTATGAAAGTTGCAAAATGTTTACATGTATGTAAAAGAAGTTGGCACTGTGTATTCTAAGGGATGCGTGCATGCTGGGTCCAAAATGCTCCATTTTTCCCATAACGACGAGACTTGACGTCGCCTGCACGATTAATGAGGGATTTCGAGACCTCTGCATAGATCAATAAAGAAGTGGTTTGCCATCAATCAGAAAAGTCTCGGCGTTTCTGCAGGAACACAGTAGACACTTCATTTTTTAGCACATCAGAAAGAAATTGTGCTAACAAGGTAACACAGATAAGGCCCCAGTGAGGATCGAACTCACGACCCCTGGTTTACAAGACCAGTGCTCTAACCACTGAGCTATGGAGCCTACCCTCTGATGATGAGGTGGACCAAAGACCTCTGTGAGGACCAGTATGCACAGGTAAAAGCTGCATAAGCAGAGACCACTGACGTCTGATGCACATCCAGTCACTGTGTTCTGGGCTGAAATATGACAGAAACCGCTCAGTTTCAGAAAAGAGCTTCAAGGGTTCCTCGTAGCAGGCGGAGGTGGAGGATATCCAACAGTGAACAGCAGCTTGACATTTTGAACACTTATTCTGTCAATTTGTCATTTTTAACCTCAGATTTGACACATATGAAATGTTGAATTTGCACCATTAACTAAAATGTTCTTACAATGAACCTTTAAATATTTTTCAGTTACATTTAGATCATTTCTGCCTTTTTTGTGTGTTTTGTAAAGTATTTAGTATTTTGTAATGTTGTTGAGTATTTGTCTGTGAAGGTTCTCAGTCATCCAGGTCATTGTAGTCAAAGGAGCTTGCAAAGAAAAGCGTCTGGACTTCTTTAAGTTGCTTGAAGACGTTTCACCTCTCATCCGAGAAGCTTCTTCAGCTCTAAGGTCAAATGGTGGAGAGTCCCAGATATAAACCTAGTGGGAGTTTCCCCCCACAGAGGGACAAAAGGACCCCCTGATGATCCTCTAATCGCCTGAGCCAAGGTGTGAAACTGGGCGTGGGTCCCAATCAGCCAGAGTTTCGGGGGAGCTCGTTGTGAAACCTGGCCCCACCTTATCATGCGAATTCCTGAGGTCAGATGGCTCAGGATGTGAGTGGGCGTTAAGGCGTCTGGGGAGGGAACTCAAGTTGTTGAGTATTATGGCTTCATCGTTGTTATTATAATTACTATCAATATAAAATGTATAACAGTCACAAATGGTAATTAAACAGCCAGCAAAAGCCTTATAGCTCATTTTTAGCCTAGCCATCGTCCTGTCACATAGACATGTAGCATTAGCAGGCTAGCAGGCTAGCAGCAAGTGCTGGATCCTAAGACTTCTTGTTTGACTGTGAGCAAGCGATATCTTAAATATTGCTGTAGATACAAAACAGAGGCGCCTGCTTTACTTTACTCAGAGAATATAAAAGAGACAAATTGTTAAAATGTTCCAGTAAAAACTTTGCATGTTAGCTGACTAACATGTAGCATTAGCAGGCTAGCAGCAAGTGCTGGATCCTTCTTGTTTCACTGTGAGCAGAAATGAGCAACCATGTGAAGTTGACGAGGCAGCAGGTAAATGCAAAAAACCCAAATAAATAAAAATGCAGGGCTACAAAGTGTAGAAATATAGAATATAAAAGAGACAAATTGTTAAAATGTTCCAGTAAAAACTTTGCATGTTAGCTGTGCGCAGGATTCAGCGTCCTACATATGTACAGGATATTCACTACAGTGACTATGGCTCACTGAAGTACTTGGTTGTGTACTTCTGTACTGCCACGTATACACTGAGCCGTGCATTATATCAACTACAGTAAAAATATCCACAAGTTGCTTTGCAAATCTTCACGGTTGGATTAACGAGGCGTCACTCTGTGATTCCTGATGGAGAGAGAAGAGAGCAGCCTGTTGGAGGGTGATGGATGCTCACCATAGAAAAAAACATTTTAATGCTACTATTAATGCCACATCACGAGAGTGCAGCTCACACAGGAGTTAAACTGATGTATATGATTTTGGGCCTCATAAACAGGCTTTAGCCAGGCCTTGCTATTAAATGTGTTACAGCAGTCTGGCTTGTGACTCACTGTCATTATTCTTACTGGATATCATAAAAAGTCTTGAAGTAAAGCATTATTCAGAGGTCATTATTAACAAACACATGTTGGGCAGCTGTGCAAATGTGTGTCATTCAGGACAGAAAGGCTCCATTACAAAAAGTTAGCATGAAATATACTTCATTAGAGCTTCATTCCCAGTGTACCAGAAGGAAGTTGGCAGAGCTGTTTCATCTTCATGTATATTTACAAAGCTTTGGCAAGCTTCCCACTCATTTTAGTGGCTAGCTGGCAAATATGTTGAGTTGCCCTGAGCAACTGTGAGAAGCTCAAGAGAATGGATGGCAGACGTTAGTCGGGGAAGAAATGCTCGTTAAGCCAAACTATGTTGTCATGGTTAATTAAATACCCACTCATTTTTCAAGTTTGTTTTTCCTTGCGGCTCGACCCTTCCTGTCATGAAGACGCCACGGCGGCGAGTGCCGGACCGGGGTCATCGCTGCCGTTCTCTTCACTTTGACTGATGTGTTTGATTAACTGGCATTACCTTCAGACTTTCTCAGGTCAGCGGTAAACGGTAAAGCGGAGGGGCGGGGTCGAACAAACAAAGGTTCTGGCTTTCATCTCTTGTCCCAATATTGTGATGGAAAGTTTAAAGGCTCGCTTTGAATAAGCGCGTGTGAGGCAGAGCAAGAACTGATCCAAACCACCTGGTGATTTTCAGGATATTAACAGCCTGGCAAACACAACGTTTAATTCAATTGTTTCTGAGTCAGCGTGAAGTGCGAGGAAAAGGAAAACAAGAGAAAAGCACTTGAACGGTGGAGGACGGCGCAGTCACCTCGCGTCCAGCCTGCTGGAGGAAAGAACTTCACGAGTATTTTGTTTTCATCTAAGGCAGAGCACTGTCATAGTCACTCGGTAGACGCGCGTGCATGTGCGTGCGTTCTTCAGCTAGGATTTCAATGTGTGTGTGCGTGACGACGTGCTTGTTACAAGGCACTCTCATTTACATATAGAGCACCGGGCCCTCAGGAGCTAAGTGGACTTTAACAGTGAGATAGCTTTGCTATTTATTGCTTTTCATGCTGCAGTGAATACCTGAGAGCCGCAACTTCTCAAACGTGGCAGTGAAATCCATACACAAATGACCAACAGCCATCACTGTTCTCCAGTAAGTGCCTCTGCACTCTGAAAAAGACAGCGAGGAAGCTGTTAGACATACAGTTCACCAATATCTATAAGCTGCTTCCCCGCTACTGCCCGAGCCACGGGATGAGTCACTCTGTGCGAAGACATGTGGAAATAGCAAACAGCAAAGTTTGCCCTCCAAACTTTTTCACTCAGACTTAATAAAAATTTGAAAATCTGACAATCTGAGCTGATTTTTATTCCCACAAACCACTGATAAAGCAGCCCACCCGCACAATAAACTAACGTCAAATTGTCAGCCTGTCAACAAAAAAAAAAGTCAGTTTGCATTTTGAGAGAATGATGATGCAATCCA
This sequence comes from Neolamprologus brichardi, assembly GCF_056152115.1. Lineage (NCBI taxonomy): Eukaryota > Metazoa > Chordata > Actinopteri > Cichliformes > Cichlidae > Neolamprologus > Neolamprologus brichardi. The sequence continues at coordinate 1,794,861 of NC_142118.1, read as the reverse complement.
TCAATGTCAGGCTAATCTGAATTGGAAATTATATTACAAACCCCCAGAATAAACTTGTGTTTTTGTCCAGTCCAGTCAGCACCATGGAAGATTTATAGCTATGTCATTATTCTCAACATAATCTTAGTTCTGCTGTGTGATTTACCGGTGATTTATAGTCATTCCATTTACTTGTAAACCATGGCAGGAACTGGCAGAAAAGGACAGCCTAATATGCTAACAGCCGCTGTTCTGCTGATATGAAAATACAGCTGGGCGAGGAAGCTTTGAGCTACGCAAGGATGTCATCTTTCTCTGCAGCTGCAGGCCTGTCATCAGCCCCCGGCCTGGCAACCCCGATTGCATCAAAACATTGAAATCGTTGCTTAGAAAACCACGATGATGCTCCTGTCCTAATCACCTCTCTGATGTCATCATTATTCATATAATCAACGTCATAATTAGTTAGCCTTCCTTGACACATTTTTAAGACTCTTGAGCTGAGGGCGATAGCATTGCTACTGTGAGAAGTGCCAGGATGCTAGCATTGTAGTAGTAGTGGAAACTTTAGAAGTACAGCTCAGACAAACTTTTTAAGAACAGGAAGTCATTTAAAAAATGGAAGACTCGGTTTGAAACTTGGACGATCAGAAGTAAGAATAAGCTGCTGGCATTCAAAATGAAGTCAACCAGAATATGCAAATTAGTGACATTTGGATGTTAAGCTGAGAAGCTGTACATGTGTATCTGCAATAGTACACACAACTGAGCATTACAAACATACCTGCTAACATTAATCATGCACGGCTGAGCACATAATACAGCTTCCTTATATATAAGGCTGTTTTCTGTTATAGCATTGCTTTGCTATGTTCTTGCTAGCAGAACAAATATAGAACAAAAGTACTTACAGCTTCTTCAGAGAGCTGTTCACTAACTTGGAAATGACTCGTGCTCAGTGATGCGCTGATAGCTATAAAATGCACTATTTAAGTTCTCTATATAACAGATAAGCATTCTACTTCTCTTCTATTCCTAATGTATTTGCATCTTGCTGTTGACTCCAGTTTCTTTACCGTGATCCTACACACAGTATAAAAGACGGCTTTAGCAATCATGATCGAGATGAGCATTTTATTCCCAAAAACCTGACCTAACAAGGAGGAGCAAGAAAGTGTGCACTTATTGGCCAAAACAGCCTTTTTTCTAATATTAGCCAAACTACTGAACTAAGGCCATAAACTAAACAGAGCTCACAACAGCAGCGGTCCCCAACCCCCGGGCCATGGACCGGTACTGGTCCGTGAGTTCGAATAGAATAGAATAGAATTCAACTTTATTGTCATTGCACATGCACAGGTACAGGGCAACGAAATGCAGTTTGCATCCATCCAGAAGTGCTTTAGTGATATAGATATATTACAATATATCTATATCACTAAATATACTATATTAGATAGGCAGCACGGTGGTTAGCACTGTTGCCGCACAGCAAGAAGGTCCTGAGTTCAGTTCCACCATCAGGTCTTTCTGTGTGGAGTTTGCATGTTCTCCCCGTGTTTGCGGGGGTTCCCTCCGGGTACTCCGGCTTCCTCCCACCGTCCAAAGACATGCAGCTTGTGGGGATAGGTTAATTGGATAATCCAAATTGCCACTAGGAGTGAATGTGAGTGTGAATGGTTGTCTGTCCCTGTGTGTTGGCCCTGCGACAGACTGGCGACCTGTCCAGGGTGTACCCCGCCTCTTGCCCTATGACAGCTGGGATAGGCTCCAGCGACCCTGAAAAGGATAAGCGGAAGCGAATGGATGGATGGATGGACAGTATATATTAGCAATAATATAGATATGTAACTATATTACAGAAATGGGTCTATTATGGTATGTTATAATGTACACGTATGAAGTATGTTATGAATATTCTATAACTATAAGTATGTACAGGCTATGAACAGGATATAAATATGAAATAAAAACTATACAGAAATCTGAGATATACAGTTATACAGAAATGTGAACTATGCGAGTTATAAACAGTTGTAGGATTAAAAATGATCGTATGTACAGAATGATTATTTACACAGAACTATACAGCAGTGCAGTTAAGATAAGTGAGATATGTGGATAATTTCTACAGAGGCTATAAAGTGCTGGTGGTTGTGAGTGGTGGTTCAGTCCATGTTATTATTGTGTGTTGTTTGGTACCGGGCCGCTCGGGTGTGAAATTCATTGTTTTTATCATTGTTTATTATATTTTTTTATTGTTAACTCATTTCCCTGGGTCTTTTCCTGTGTGTTATGAACAAATCTTCTTTTTTTGGTACCTGTTTTATTTTGTTGTATTTATCCGCAACACCTTAAACCTTCCTCTTTTTAATGTACACATTACACTGTAGTTTTCATGGCCTCCATATATTTCTCAGTCGTATTTATACCTATAGTGTCTATGAGCCCTTCAGTAGTCCAGAGCTTTGTGCAAAAGGCAAAGAAGTGAAGAGATCATTGCTTTCATCACAGCAGATTGATGGAAAGGACCCTGGAACCCAGAGTTGTATTGTAAAAAGTCTTGAAGGTCCCTCTTCTTATTAAGGCTGAGCTCTGGAGAAGCACGGTGGCCATTGACTGAGGTGGAGTCACTCAACCAAATTAGCCTTTAGCCTTGGAAGAATTCACCCTGTACCTTTGACTAGTTATTGCTTCCTTCTTTACAGATCATACATCTATGCTATTGATTGGCCTTGCCTGCTCCACAGCTCTAATTGTTGCCCGGGCCTTGCATTTCACAGACAGTAATAGGTTACACAGAAGAATAAAGATGCAGTCGCTGGATATTGATCATGAGGAATCCACACCTCTGGCCAAATTAATGAGACAATGCATATGGATCGATGCTGCCCCCCCTCGCCGCCACCACCTCTTGGCAAAAGCCTCTTTTTCCACTTCTTCTTCCTCTGAGCCGGCGCCTGCAATCCAAGGAAAAGTGCTGATTTGAGCTCATCTTTTCCAAAGCATCTCATTAAAGTTCATCATGGAGTATCAATGGCAAAACAGCCAGGAATCTCATTATTGTGCGGGGGCGGTGCAGCTGGGGGACCAGGAGGCGTGGGCACGACTCAGTTGTTTAAGTGTAACTGAGACGGTTTGGTTGTTGTGTTATAAATGATTGGGCTGCGTTTGTGCGTCAGCGACTTTCCAACACGGGAGGACGGACTCGGACCGCATCCTGTCCTCGTTCAGAAGTAGCGCACGCGTTTGTTGTTGTTGAGGACTGCAGAAGATTAATGGAGCAGTATGTTCACTGTGTATACTGCGGCTATCGCAGCCTTTTAACCCACAGAAACTCATCCCATTTGTTAAAACACGAGCGCAACCCACAAGGATGTTACAGCACACGAAAATCAATTCTCGATTCCCATAATTAGCACGCCTGAGAGACATATTGGAACAATATGAGAGTGTGGTTTTGCAGTGTGTGCCTGAGAGACTGCAGCTCTGTGTGGGGAGATAATTATGACGGGGATTCGTAGAAGCTACAGGGCAGCAAAGCACTCACACGTGTAATTACTCACACTCGATGCAGTGCCCTCCTGTGGTGGGACCCGGCGCATGGGTTTCGGGTGTCAAGGATCCCGCTGCCTGTTTTCTCTCTGCGTGCTTACCAACAGAAAGGAATCGTTTCATCACTTTCTACTTTAATCTGACACGGACACACACGCCGACACAGATACACACACAGAAGCTGAACGTTTTGGTTGTCAGCTCGATGCTTTTCCAACCCCGGAGAGCACAGGGTCTCTTAATAGAGAGGTGAGAGAGGGCGAACTTTCCACAGCAGCTAATTAAGGAGCAGAAAATAGCATAAAAAAAACTGCTTAAAGTTTGTGTCCATGAGCACAGGCTGAAAGAGATGTTTGGGTTACAGCATAAAAATATAAATATGCTAATTCAGTATTACTTATACTGCTGGAGGTGCTTTCAAAAGGTTTTCAGAACCTCCACAGTTTCACACACAGGCATGCCCACACACACACACTCACTCGAGTCTAGTCTGAGTGTCCTATCATCCAACAGTGTGAGAGGCCTGAAATTGGGTTGTATTCTCTTTGCTAGAGCACCCTGGTGATTCAGGTGTGGTCTCCTTTTTCCAATTAGATCCTACAACACACTTCATGCTCTTCTGAGCAGGAGCAACTGCATAGCTGGACCCCAGGTACGTATAGATCCATTGTGCCCCACTTAAATCTCAAGTTGAGGTTTTAACAAGCTGCTGCATTCGGGAGTGGAGTCGTTCAGATTGACAGACGGAGGGAAAAGCTTCTCTAATGCACAATGTCAAATCAGTGCAGTTTGATCCAACATACGAGCTGATCTTACAGCGCAGCACTCAGTGGGTCGGCACTCTGCGTACATCAGTGTATGATAACACAACCTGACTGTAAGCTGAGCTACTGTCAGCTTAATGCTCAAAGGGAAACTCAAACTTTACGGCAGTGTGTTTTTGGCTTTCACATGATGTATTTATGACACTTTATTTTAAGAAGCTGACCCAAGTCAAGATTTTTAAAATTGGAGATGAATGCAAATGTGCATAAAACTCAAGCACAAGTTTAAAACATGTGCAGAAATAGATCCATGCATCGATCCAGGATATCCAACAGACAGACAACTATTCACATTCACTCCCACCTGTGTGGTAGATTCAAACCTCAGTGCTAACCACTGTGCCAACATGCTATCATTCTGCTGAAACCTGCATTTTAATAAAATAGATTTATCTAGGCCAGTTATGTCAAACTTTTACATCGTGAGTCACATAAACTCTGATATCTGTCAGATAACGACACATTGAATCAACATCTTAATGTAAGATAAAGAAACAGTTTTAACAGTTTCTCTCAGTTTATTACATGATACATGCTGCTGGAGTAAACAAGAAGAAATCTGTCAGCACGACTTAAACTGTAAATATAAAAATATAATAACACAGGAAACATTCTTGCAGGAACATCCTCTAATTATAAAACAGAAACTTGTCTTAATTCATAGAAAATATCCAGTTTTTTTCATGAACTGTGGAACCATTCGATATAAAAAACAAACAAACAGACAGACGAAAATAAACAGTAGAAATTGAAAAAATAAGAACTTTTTTTCACAACAGGCCAAAGGCCAGCAACAAAACTGAACCCGAGTGCAGCACAGAGGCAGCAAAAGACTTTTACAAAGTTTATTTGGCTAAATGCAAACCACGAGGGGACGCGGCGAGTCGAGGGTGGAAACGTAGACCAGGGAGTTGAACTGGAGTGTAGCAGGTAATATTGAGGAGAGAGGACAGAGAGGGGTTAGCGTGGTGTCGGCAATCAGCCCGGAGCAGAAACGGGAGCTGGAAGCATGTAAATATAATAATAACCACTGCAGCCAAGAAGAGTGCCTGACGAGCCCAGCTGTAAGTAAGCTATTAAGACTCGACTGTACACCGTGTTCGTGTTTTCCTCTGAAACAATAAGTTCTGTTGGAGCAGCCTTTCAACGCCTCTCTCTGTCTCTGCTAGCAAAGTTGACCTAGACAACAAAGTAAAGCTAGTTTTCAGCTACGAGCCGACACAGAACCCACCGTATTAGCCAGAGGTCCCTTTACTACTACAGTGTGTGAATGTGTGGATGACTGAATGTGTAAAGTGCTTTGGGGTCCTTAGGGACTAGTAAAGCGCTGTACACATACAGGCCATTTTACTGCGGTTCGGAGCTGTTTTCTATACGTGATCGCTGCAAAAAAGTGCAGCCTTACCTAATGTCCACCTACTGTTACTCATTTATATTAAGGTTTAAACATCTAGTTGGTGTCGGTGTGGAGAGTAACCTTCAGTAACAGTAATAAATCACATTCATGTAGTTGTAAACAGCATGATAATATATTAAGTAATCCAAAGTATTCAGAATAGTTACTCTCATTGAGTAACGTAACAGAATACTTTACAATATACATTTTGGGGCATGTAATCTGTAATCTGTAATCTGTAGTGGAATTCATTTTAAAAGTAACCTTTGCAACACTGCAGACAAAATTTGCAGATCTGAGTTTCTGGACATTTCTTTCCACTTTTAGTTCATTTTGCTGTTCTTCAGGAATATTACGGTCTAAGAACAGCAAATAGCAATCGCCACATCATAAAACCCTCTGATAGGTGAGCTACCAGTCATCTCTTTATATTGCAAAGCACTGCTGGGAAACCACGAGTGCTGATATTTATGTGGTTATGGCTTTACCATGTGCCAACCATATTGCAAAACTGCTTGAGAAATACAAAGACTGAAAGAGAAATATGCACACACCAGGGAGGGGATTAACAAAGCATGTGTGAACTCAATCAAAACAATAACAAGGGCAGGCAAGGAACAAAGGGAGGATTAAAATCACACACAGCTACATTAGGAAGCAACTTTCAAAATAAACATGGAAGTAAACTGAAGGAGAGACCAAAAGTGCGCTCACATGCACAAAAGTAAGACAGACTGGGGAATCGGGGAGCACGTGAGAAGGGAAGCTGCTCGGAAAATGGAAAAACACTTAAGCAAGATAAAGATTCCAACAATAAATCATGAGTCAACACAAATCATTAAGTCTGGTCCATGGAAGCAGCAACCAACAGGCCAACTGCACACAGAGCATGCTAAATGGACGGATTCTTCTCTGTTCGAGCACTCAGAGCACTCTGCTCAACATGTCTCATTCAGGAGTTTATTATCTTGCCCAAGGATATTCAGCCACACAGACCAGAGCAGAAAGGGCTCAAATCACCAACATTCCCATTAGTTGTAGACCTGCTCCACCTCCTGAGCTACAGCCCCCCACAGGAAGTCTAAAGGGGTCCCATGTCCAGGACAGGTTTGGAGACGTCCTGGCTCCCCAGGCAGGTCGTCAAGACACCAAACCCAGAGTTGCACCCAGTACATTAATTGGTATAGAATAGAATAGAATAGAATAGAATAGAATAGCCTTTATTGTCATTGTACAAAGTACAACGAAATTGGAGTGCCACTCCCTTGGTGCAAAATGCAATAATAAATATAAATGTAAAATATAAAAAGTACAATAAAACAACCGAAGTACTCAGACAATAATAAGTACGATAAATACAGGATAGCAGCATAATATAGTGACAATGGCAAGTGTAGTTAAGCAGGTTCAATTGTTTTGTGCTTATTTACTACGGTGATAGCTCTGGGAAAGAAGCTATCCCTGAATCTGTTTGTCCTGGTTTTATGTGACCTGTACCGTCGGCCTGACGGTAACAGTTCAAACAGTTGGTTACTGGGGTGAGAGTAGTCCTTAATGATATTGCCAGCTCTGCTGAGGTATCGGGAGTTTGCAATGGCCTCCAGACTGGGCAGAGAGCAGCCAGTGATCTTCTGGGCTGTGTTGATGACCCTCTGCAGTACTTTCCTGTCTGCAACTGAGCACCCTGCATACCATGTTGTTATGCCGTACATTGGGATGCTCTCTATGGTGGCTCTATAGAACGTCACCAGCAGCCTCTCCTCCAGGTTGTTCCTCCTGAGCACTCTCAAAAAATGGAGACGCTGCTGGGCCTTTTTTACCACCGCCGTGGTATTTACAGTCCAGGAGAGATCATCAGAGATCTGCACGCCCAGAAACCTCAACTGTGTACCCTCTCCACACAGTTCCCGTGAATGTAGAGAGGGGCTGGGTCTGCTCTGCCCTTCCTGAAGTCCAAAATAGTGCGAGTAGTAGTGAATGTAGTGCAAGTATTTCAGTGTCAAGTTAAAAGGCGCTGATTAAAGTGCTTTTATGAACAGCTGGAGCTTTGAGTGAATAGAGTAGATAAGCACTATATAAGCAGCATTTAGACAGTTGATTTTAACGTGTCCACAGCAACCAACTTCTCATAAAGGAAGAAAACTGACTGGATTTTCGCCTTGTTCAGTTCTTTTCAGAAAGGATTCTTTTGAAATTCAAGGTAGGCTTTCATGCATCTTGACACCAAATTTGCCAGGTACCTGGAATGTTCAATAGCGCTGTTTTGTAGAGAGAAATAAAGTCTACGGGCACCTTCATTTTCTTCCGTAGCCCCTCTGAAGCCTGTGAAAACCAATCTGTTGCTGCTGGAATGCAATTTAATCCAATGATTTTTATATTTTTATATAAAGAGAACTGAAAAATAAACTTATTTTTGGTCAGCACATAGCATAATTGTGTGATAAGTACTTTGATTGGGGCTATTTTCACTGCAGTCGTTGGGCTCACCCCCTGCCAGCACTGACTGAACTTTCCCTGGTTGCTGTGTACAATTGCAAATCTCTGAGGGGACTAAGTAGTACCATGTGAATGATGGTGATTGGCTGTTTATTAGATTCAAAGGTGGTATTACTGCCAGTGATATTGAGCCTGGCAAAGAGGCTCTCTGCGGTACGTTACACAGGAGAGAAGAAAATAACAATAAAAATACGAGGAATCTCTGTGTGCAGCAGGAAACTCCAAGTAATTAATGAGGAGGTTTATTTTGTTCTGACTAGAGCTTCTTTCTCAGAGTAACCTTTTATTTTTATTTATTTTTTACCCTCAGCTGTGGGTAATGACTAAGTACCCTTAATTTGAGCAGTGACAGGAGCAGTTACGATCGGAGCGGAGACATTAGTATGGAGATAGGACGCCTTAACTCAGAGCAAAAGTGCTAAAGGGAGGAACATAATTTGCTGCACTCGCTAACACATTCATACACACATTTTCTATTTGCTCCTTTGTTTATGTATTGGCTTCCTGATGAAATGTGTTATGCAACACCTTTTTTTAATAGTCTCACCTGAACACAAGTAATTTGCATTTCTCTGTGTTGCACTTTTTCCTCCTGCCCTCGGGAGTTTTATCTCTATGCAAATATACAGATTCAAACTTAGAAAAATAACAAAGACTGCAAAGAAGAAGAAAATCACCATATTAAGCATTGTTTTTCTTTTGACTGTACATTATCTGCTTTTTTAAGCTCACGTCTGGACTCTTAAGCTCCGGCTCGCTCACGGCCGTGACAGCAAACGTGAGGTGAAGCTTCCTGAGCGGTGAACCAGTGACCACGTCAGTAATGAGGAATTAAACTGGGTCCAGCAGCACTTCCTATCTGCGGTAAAAAATTGGCTGCATGTTTTATCTTTCTCCCACTTTGACTGTTCTAACGGCTCTCCTTCACGTCGCTGCTTAATGCGAGGAAGAAAAATGGTCACCAACAAGGTCGCGTTATTGATGGCGCTGACATTTGTGGTTACACCTTTCAAGTATGTGGGAATATCAGTTTCCTGTCCGCCGAGGCTCCACTCGTTTTCTGCTGGCACACAGTGGAAGCACGCAGCCGCCGCGTCGATTCACGCTACCCCTCCAGCTGAGAGCAGAAATCTTAAACCATCATTTACATCCCTCGCCGCGTGCATTTTGAGGCATAAGCGTGAAGAGACGAGGCCGGCTCCATTAATTAGGAGCACGGCGCCGTTAAAATGGATCTGTGGGGAAGGATGGTGAGACTTGCTCCTTGCAACCTGCCCACTGTCCTCCCACGGTGCCGGTGATTAATGATGTCAGACGTATCAGGGGGGCCCTTATCAGACATGGACGCTCCCACCAAACAAAGCCAGGGTTAGGAGCTCGATGTTTAACTGATGAAGTGGGACTGATGGCGAGGGGGAAGCAGAGAGCTGCTGTGAATGCTAATGACCTGTGGCATCGACTGTTAGATGAGCACCGGAGAACATTAACCGTTCGGCTCCCCGGGTTAGTGCTCCGACTGCGATGTGTATGACTTTGCTGTGCAGCACGGATTCTGGGATGTTCCTGGAATGCTCAGCGTTGGATTGACGTTCAGATCATTTACATGAGCAGCACTATGGAAGAGATAAGCTTCAGTTTTAATTAAAGGCCCGACTGAAGCCCTTTCAGTCCTCAGTCAGCCGGGTTCCCACTGAAGTGAAGATACGCTGACCGTTTTCAGGTGAATCAGATTTTGTTTAGAAACACACGAGTACAGGAGCAGCGGTGCTGGTGCGATTAGGCTGCCGTCTGTGTAAAGTTTACGTGTTCTCCTCGTGTCTGCACGGGTTCTTCTGGGAACTCTAGATTCAGTCCCTCCAAAACATTTCTCCTAATTCATCAGTAAATATTATCCTGCACTTTCTGCATAATAACAGGTCTGTGATGCCCTTGGTGTCCACAGCTGGACAGACGGCACACTGAGTGGATGTTTGTCCATATATATATATTTTTATATATATATTTTTATATATATATATATATATATATATATATATATATATATATATGTATATATAAGTATATATAGGTATATATATATATATATATATATATGTATAGGTATATATAAGTATATATAGGTATATATATATACCCTATAAATTACCGTTTAGCACGTTGGATAACAAAATGTGAAAATGTCTGTAATTCCTAAAGAGTTGAGCAAATTATTTTGTTAAACTGTTTGAATTGAAGGTGAAAGTCTGAACTTACAAGAATCAGATTTTAATTGTTTGATTTTTAATTGTCACTTCTGCAAAAACAGCTGGATCTAACTGCCATTTTAATCACAGCGCTGCAATAAAAATTAAGGAAATTATTGATTTCTTTTAGTGCCTGTTTATGTTTTTTTAGTATTCAAAAAGAAGAGACATGAATCAGGTATGGGGGCATCAAAGCTGCACGTGTGCATGTGATTGTGGAGGAAATGCATTTAGTTCTTCTGCATCACTGGAAACATGAGCGAGGACCTGAATGTTGTTTAATGGGATACATTTAAGTAACGATCATATCACGTTTGATGGAGCCACAGAGATCAATAAGACAATCTCCGTGTCCAATCAAAGTCTAATCTTTGTCAAGTTATTTAAGTTATCTCCTGCTGATCTGATATCTGCACTGATGTACTTGCTTTCGATTTGATCGCCCATTTCACGAAGGAACTGTGTGAGGCCTGGCATGGAAAATATAATCAGGTCTATCAGCTCCATAGAGGAGAAAGGGGAACCTCTTGTCTTCCTGACGATCTGCCACTACAAAAGGTGTCTTCTCTCCTCCGTGCTCGTGTTGCTATCTCTGATGCAACAAAAATAGAATACTGTAGAGGATATAAGACACTTATGTTTTATTAAGCTGTGGAGGCGTCTAATGAAGCGGGAAGGCGCAGCCGTTATGCCAGTGGACGCTCTTGGAACACATCAAACAGAAATTTGCAATTAAAGGTAAAGAAATAAGTACTTTACACATGGAAGGCTACCATCATCATATTTGGTGTTAGAGTAAGAGTAGTGTAATATGCTACAATAAAATCCACTTTACTTGCAGAGATCAAAGAAAGCAACACACGAAGATCATTTGAATGAAGTCCTTTGAGAACGTCGAGTAAACACCACCTACAGGATCACGTTCTTTTCATGTTGGAGAAGAAAGCACAGGATTTGCGCTTTAAAGCTTTACGTGGCGCAAGAAACGTATAGAAACAGGGATGCTTAATTTGTTTCTGCACGGCACCTTATTTGCCCGAGGCAAATGTCAAGAATTCATACAAGCCTGCAAATGAATACTTAATGACTGTCATTTATTTGCTATTCTTCTACTATCCTGGGAAATGTGTGGGGATGTTTGACAGAACGCACAAATCACAGAGTGTAATTTGACCGAGCTCTTATGAGAAACAGGCGCACAAAGTTGATTGCTAGTTGATTGTTTCTGCATAATTGTGATTTGGACAGGGCTGAAATATCTCGACTGCTGTTTGATGAATTTAAATTTTGTAAAGACATTCCTGGGGGGGGGTTCAGGTGGTTCGATACCCGGCCTCTCCGTTTACCCAAGTGTCCTCAGTCGAGACGCCGCATGGCAGCTCTGCCGTCATTGTTGCTTGGGGTGAGTACGTGAATGAGAAACATATTGTAAAGCCGTTTGTAGAGCCGAGTGAAAGCTGTGCAGACTGCTTACATTAATCACCAAGGACGGCTGAATATCTACTCTCTGCTTCAGTGATCTCGTGGCTCTTTCTCTGGGCTCTGAGACAGACCAAAGTAGAGGAAAAGCCTATTTTTATTAATGCAAAGATCTATTTTTGCTTTTCTATCCTTGCGCTACAATCCACAGACGTGCATCCATCTGGCATAATTACTAGACCTCAAGTTAGCTATGCGTACCTGTGGTCGTGGGTCACTTCCAATAAAATAGCTCGAGACTGGAGTAAAATGTGTCCATCAAATGTTCGACTTTATTAACGAGCCCACATGTTGACACAGGAAAGAATCCCCACCCTTCTAAAGGTCTGGCTTCCTTTTATACTCTACCTGATTCAGGCAGCATCTGGAATAGACCAAGTCTGGGGGTCAGCAAGTTAAACGAAAACATAAACCTCCCCATAAGAAAACATCAAGCACAATATAACACATCATAGACATAATTAGATTAGTAACAATCCTATAAATAACTCAATAACATATTGACTTCAAACACTTCTATGTACATAGCGGTGGCTGTAGCTCAGGAGGTAGAGCAGGTCACCTACTGATCGGAAGGTTGGTGGTTCGATCCTTGGCTCCTCCAGTCTGCATGTCAAGTATCCTTGGGCAAGATACTAACCCCAAGTTGCTCTCCGATGCGTCCATCGGAGTATGAATGTGTGTGAATGTAGTTAGATAGCACTAAGTATAGATAAAGTGCTTGTGAGAATGGGTGTGATTGGGTGAATGTGGCATGTTGTATAGAGCGCTTTGAGTGCTCCGAGAGAGTAGAAAAGCGCTATATAAGAATCAGTCCATTTACCATTTACATTAAAGCACCTTCACCACACCCCCCTAGCCTGGCCGTTGGTTCGCTCCAGGAGCTCATAAGCAGGAGATTGAGCTGCTTTTACTCTTCTGCTCCACATCCTGCAAAAGAAGCAACCAGGAAAGGTGAGCGCTGTCACCACTTCTCCTTTTACATATCCAAATAATTTAAGTTACAGACAAGTGATTAAACGTGAACAGCTCTAACTGCAGTTCTCTCCCCGACACGGGTCAGATGGCCAGTCCCCCGGTCTCTTCACCTTTCACGAGCAGTCACTTAAATATTAACCCAAATAACCCCAATAAAGACTCACTATCAACCAATGTGTGTTTTCCTTCATTATTATGCTGTCCTCGCCCTGAGTCTCTTAGTTTCACCAGCTAGACAGCGAGATAACGATGCTCCAATAACCAGACTTATTTCCTTTTTGCGCTGATTTATTGAAGAATGGCCTCTGACCATTGCCTTCTCTTTGACCATCGTAAAACTGAAAGTACAAAATACCGTATTAGCTAACTAACATTGCAAACTAGCTTGTTACACTCTTACTGCAAGCTAACAAGATAAAACTTTCAAATGTACAAATTATCGTACCATTTTTACACAAAACAAAAGATAATAATTATTTTATCGACACTCATACTTACAGACATATCTTGTCCAAGGCAACAACATTTTAAGGTCCGTATTAGCTTAGAACTATAACATTACGGTATCACTTTCCGCCATCTTTTATTTCTTCTTCACGTTCTCCTTTTTTTTCCTTCCCAAAGTAACCGAACCCATATTACAAAGCAGCCACTAGAGGGAGCTCTAGGGCAGTTTACAACTATAATATCCCATTTAAGTTATAAAAGACAGAACAATTATAGTTTTTAATTCCCAACCAGTGAGTCATGAAAGGCTAATGGAAGCGCTGGTCTCCATTACAAAAAGGCACATATAATGTATGAAAAAGCACCACAGGGTGTCTAAGGCTACATACGTGGTAAAAATGTTAATGTTTTAATTCGATTTCAATATTTTAAATTAGTCGCTGTATTGGCTGCAGGTGCAAATGTCACAGTTAAAGCTTCTGCTGGTCAGAACTAGAACAGTGCTGAACAAATCTACTGTAGTAAGTTTCCAGGTGTAAAATAAGTAGCCTGAGTTCTTCTACCATTATTACACTGGGGTCAAAAATAGTCACCAGAGGTTTACGACTTGTTTTCTCATGTCACAGGTTCAATAGAAGTGCGCTGAGTGCACGGCCCCAGTGTGGCACCTGTGAAGAGACAATAATGTTTCTTCTGACGGCGCTACGAGGAGGTTAAAGTGAAGATTTGTAGTAAAAGTGTAAAGAAGGCTGTGATTTATATACAGACACTAAAGGCCTTAGTGGATGCTTCTTCATGAGACTCTCGTGTTTTTTTTCAATCAAGGACCAAAAACAGGGGAAATGCATCATGACCAGAACGTCAGCAACAGAGGACACAAACAGGAAGAAGAGGAATGAAATGAAACGATGAAAAAAGCAGTGGATCCAGACCACAGTCTCTAAAGACTGATGATCTCCTCCTGCCATCACACACGAGGTGAGACTGCTGGACAGCTAAAGGCCCCACGGTGCAGTCGAGTGCACATTACACATGTATTGTTACATACACATCAGTTCCATCAGCTTACAGACGGTTTTGGCAAACAGAATATTTATGACAGAGGTAAGAAAAGCAGCCACAGCCTGTCGCTGTGTGACAATCCAGGCTCGGCGCTTCCACCACTTAAAATATTTGAGCAGCTGTCACAAAAGCACCATCAGGGATTAAAGTCATTCTGAACCTGAAATACCTCCACATGTGTTGGATGAATGGTAATTAAATTCGATATGGAAACGGTCACAACGGTGGGACTTTTAATGCAGCTCTATAATTACAATCTGAAATCAGCTCAACCGAATCTACACACATGAGATAAGTTGTTAATATCACCTGCTGAACTTCTTCTTAACCTGTTCATCTTGAGGATTTTAACTTTTGCTTAAAATGACCTAAAATTGTTGGTTGGCACAAGTGTCTAATGTAGTCGAGTCATTTCTTAACTGGAAACGAGTCAGGTGGGTTTTGGCAACTGAACTTTGGAAAAACTGGGTCCTAATTTTCAGACGGTTCTTTTTCCTAATTATTCATCTGGTTTTGAACAAACTGAACGTGTCTGTTTTCTTATCATGCTCTCTTTATTTTATTTTATTTTTTAAATTTTCTTTCACATTCTCCTCTTCATAAGCACTGCGTCTCATAGAACATGCACCAAATGCAAAGGCAGATAATAGTTTTCTAATATGTTTCATATTCGAGTCTTCTCTCTATACACACTTCTGTGGTTATTGATGTGTTACACAATGAAGAATGGACCTCATTTATAAACAGCTGTGCATAAATGTGTGTGTAAACCGAACACTTCACACACACACGAGTACCTGAACTGTTCCTACCTCACAAACAACTTTTTAAAGTGCCTCAGACGATGCACACAAGCAAATAATGAAGCTCTGGCTTTCCTACAAAATTTAAAAGCACGTTTTTAAATTGAATACTACTGCTATTGTTTCCCTGAAGGGAGGGAGTGTGCAGCTGCTTCAAACAGAATTTTTTTTTTTTTCTGTTTATCTGTCTGTTAGAAGTGTAGAAACCACATTTTCAAGATATCTTCTTCAAATTTTGTGTGTTGGTAGAAACAGACCAACATGAATATCGGGCCACACCCGTTGTCCATAGCGATGAGAAAAAAAAGCACTGGATGGACCGAATCGAAGAGGATATGAAGGCTGCAAACATTACACTGGAAGATGCTCTGGACAGGAAGTGGAGGAACAGTGGAAAGAGAGAGAGAGAGAGATCGGGTCAACCAAATGTGAAAATCAGTAAATTATATGAGCCACAATTTTTTATGGATTGTTTTCAAACTTCACAACAATACACTATGAATATAAATATAATACTAGACCTTGGAGGACACAAGTATTTAGGTTGGCTAGGCACTTTGTCTCGACCTTCACTGTTAGCGTCCGCTGTGAAATTGACCTTAATAAATGTGTAGAAACCATAATGACGAACATATCGCATGAAGAGACGTGTACACATGCAAATGGCTGATGTCATCACCAGAGATGGGCAGTAACGCGTTACTGTAATCCGATTACTTTTTTCAAGTAACGAGTAAAGTAAGGGATTACTATTGCAAAAACGGTAATTAGATTACCGTTACTTTCCCGTAGGAACGCTGCGTTACTGTGTTACTAAAACCGTGATTTTTTGCGAGAATGTCTCATGACAGTGACGTAAGCGAGTGCAACGTTAGTGACAACAGCTGTGTGCAGATCAACAATGGATCATATATCGAGTGCAGAGAGAGTATGAGCGTGCAGCGTTTAAAGCGTGGAAGTACTGACCTTACTTTGAGTTTGATTCCATAAAAAGTGACAAAAACATTAGTGTCCGTTGTGCGTGGGAAGAAAACTTCTTTTTACAGCAAAAAAACCCCTAAACTTCCAAACAAGCACCGAGTAGCTACGACGTAATGGGAAACTCACAGAGAAACTCGCGGATTCTTCCACTGACCGCTGCACACCTGCACCAGGGTAACCCTCCGCCTGCCCCACTCCTGCTTTACAGGTGAAAATAGAGCAACAGGACCGCTAGTCTTTGACTTTATTTATTTTCTGCTGTGTTTTACTTGCATCTATTTGAAAGAGTGAGTGTAAACACAAAAAAAATATTTTATTTTATGTGCTGGAATGTGCAGAAAATAGGTTTAAATGTTAAACTAATTTCTTCCAGTCAGAGAATGTTACAGATAATTAAATTTTTGCTTGATGCATAAAGTTAAAAGATTAAAACTAATAAAACAAGTTTTAAAAAGAGACTTTTCCATTTGATTACATTTTGTATGATGATTATGTAGAAAAAGTAGAATTGGGCTGAAAGATCTATCACTTTATCACCTATTCAGGTTGTAAATCGTGTTTTTAAAAAGTAAGTAAGTAACTAAGTAATTAATTACAATTGAAAATAAGTAATCAGTAAAGTAATGGGATTACTTTTTTGGGGAAGTAATCGGTAATTAGTTACTGATTACTTTTTTCAAGTATCTTGACCAACACTGGTCATCACATTGTAATAAAACAATCGTTTTAGTATTGGTCTTGCCCTTTGGGGGAGTTGTGCTGTTATTATTATTATTATTACTAACATTCTTGCAGCATTGTCTCTGTGGTGGAAAGCTGCACTTTTTCTCAGGAACATAAATAAAATAAAAACTCTGGTGATGTTCTGTTTAAACATTTATCTTCAAGGCGATGTGTTGTTTGATTTTTACAATGTTACAACACAGTCTCATAATTTACATGTTTACAGCTGCAGTTTACTGTTGCTATTTACTCAACACCAGCAAATTGGCACTGGTATAATATGGAAGCAGTTACAGACACATTTGTGTGAATTTGAATCTAATTGAGTGACTGTGTCTTCTGCACGGAGAGAATTGCGCCTGAGCTTTGTTGTTCGGGGCTTCATTGCTGCAGTGAGACTAAAGTCGGACCTTCTCCTGCTTTTTTCCCTCAGCGGTGCAGCGTTCTTGCTGCTTCACCTCGGGGTAAACGTCATTGCTTATACAATGAGGGGAAATAATTATTTGATCCTCTGCTGAATTTGTAAGTTTGCTGACTCACAAAGAAATGAACAGTCTCTAAATTATTTTGGTGAATTCATTTTAATGGAGAGAGACAGAATATCAATCAAAAATCCAGAAAAAAACATCACATTAAAGTTATAAAGTGATTTGCATGTCATTGAGTTTGGCTGAGCGCTCATGCGGCTCACAGCCAAACTCAATGACAATCTGCAGGAGTCAGGTTGTAGAGCATCAAGAACTTCTTTCACTCAGTGACATCCGAATCAATTAATGCCTTTCTTCTTGATTTTCATTTGGTGTCCTGTCTCTCACCATTAAAATGAAACTACCAGAGAAATTAGAGACCGTTCATTTGTAAGTGAGCAAACTTACAAACTCGGCAGGGGCTCAAATAGTCCCCCCCCCCCCCACCACTGTGTGGTGTAAAGGAGCCGTGGAGGTATGCAGGTAGCGTGCAGACTGCAGGCAGAATGTGGACTGAGACTGATTCACTGATTCAACACATGCACTGTGGGAAAAAGTTGGCCGGTGAGCACGTGTCATTAATCTGATGGGGATTTTGTGTGCAGAGGGTACGAACGTTTCCACAAATATATTAGTGAACGAGGCCCAATATTATCATATGAAGTCACCATAAACAGATAAGACGACATAAGCTAACAGTTAATGATTAGAAATATGTATAAACAGCCAATCAGCTGTTATGATTACCATATTTGGACTCAGCCCAGTAAAATCCATGAGGAACAGCGTTTAGCCCAAACATATCCTTGTTAGGGTACATACTCTGACCACACACCTGGGGGACCGGGGCATAGATGTGGATAAACAAGTAATTTGATTGTTTCTGTATCACTGTGGTCTTTATCCCCCCCCCCCACAATTTACTTCCTCTGTCTTTCTCATGCTGTGTGAAACCAAATAGTGCAGATATGTTGATCATCGCGCGCTCTCTGTTGATCTCTTTGCAGTGCGTCTCGATATTGGCTGCCAGCAGACAGTCTGTGGGGTGCATGTCAATCCAGTCTTACCCACCGAAGGATCCCTCTTCCCTCGTTTGAAATTTCCAAAGAATATGAATCATCTTCCACCAAGAGCGGCTCCTTCTTCCCTTTCAGTGTGTTCTCTCCATCGTTCCCATTCATCCTGTGTGCCGGAGAGGTCCGCAAGACTCATTAGCACCCGCCTCTGTGTTTCATGCCGTGTTTCCCCAAAGGCATAACTAGCACCATTAGCTCAGGCAGCAGTGAGATTTCAAACTGCCTGGGCAGACGGATGCCTTCCAAACCAAAGTGTGCGCCTTTCTTTAATTAGCATTTTTCTAACATCAATATATTTTCCTCTGGCCTCCTAGGACCAAAACTCTGCCGAATTAATTATTAACAGCCTTGCTGTCTTCCACTTTCATTTTCTCCCACTTCCTCCTCTTCCTTTTAAGGCAGTCATGGTTTCCAAGATTCTGCCTCCAGTTGGATGTGAATGCGGGGCGGACGTTCGGCGACAGCTCCCTCCCTTAGGTATGCTTTAATAGCACACATTTTGTGCATAAAATGATCAATTTGAGTCCAAATCAAGAAGGCAGGCTGCATTAATGTCCATGAACGCTGGAGTGCACCAGGCTTCGGGGCCCACAGGACGCATTTAATTATGTTTACATTTGCCTCTACTCTAATTTATTGTCTACTGTCAGATTTTGGTATTCATTGTGCCAGTTTCTAAGCCGTGCAGAATGAGAATCACCTGCTGAAAATAGAGTGACTGCTTTTCAGAATTCCCCCAGGTGAAGAACAAAGAGTAATTCATTTTTTCAATCTGTCACGAAAAGGAGGAAAAAGTGAGAGCAGAGACTTTAAAAGGCAGCGATTGGACTGGAGGCACAATATGGCCGAGGAGATAAAGTTGAAAAAGAGCGAGATAACCCTTTTGCTTGGCTAGCCTTTGTGACAGAGTGAATAACCACAGCACAGGATTGGTAACCGCCATAATTTCAGGTTAAACACAAACACCAGTCCAGCAAATACACATATACACATTCAGTAATGACAGAGCGAGCAGTCGTCTACCAAGCATGTGCTGCAAATGCTGTAAATAAGATCTAAGAACAGTTCAGCTGTTTGGGGAAAATATGCAATAATGGTTTTTCGGGACTGATTTATAGAACAAAGGCTGTTTAAGCAAACAGCCTTTTGCATCCAGCTGCTGCTTGTGGTTGAAAACAAATCTAGTAAATCGACATAAAATATCTGTTAGTCTGCCTCTGAATATTTTCTCATTTCCAAAGCACTTCATGAGTGTACTCTGCACTTCAGTGTCTGAAACTAGTTAACTTAAAAATGTGGGATCTGTGTTTTGGATAAAATTAGAAATGAGACTTTTTATTAGCTGATTATTTTCAGATGGATGGGGGTACTGATGTGTCGTCCTTTGGTTTTAACTGCATTTTAAAGCCCTGTCATGATGGATACTATCAGCTAACACCAGCAGGCTTCAACAGACACACTCATGTTGTATAATTAGTGCTAAATAGTTAAACTAATAAACTTTTGTTTGTGTTTGTTTTTGTCAGACCATCAATGAAAATGCTCCAAGTAAAACATGGTGGATTGGTCCAGTTCAGTGATTTATGTCAGCACAGGTGGGGCCTAATGCCGAACTCCAGGAATCTCTGAATTTGGAAGTCACTGTCATTCCCTGGCTTCAGGTTGACCTCTGTCCACACACTGTAACAGCAGTCTGGTGAGGAAGGAGCGGCTAGCAGGTCCAGCGAGCGTGTGGTGTGGGGGTTAGCTGAATAACCCGAAGCCAGTCGGTTAAATTAAACAACAGACCTTTATTCATTATCAGCAACATAAGACCATACAAGCCAGGTCTCCACGGCTCTACTCTGTCCGTACATACATGTGCGGGGTTCGGTAGTCGCCGGCGCCAGGCCGTTACAACAGTAAGGTGTTTCCTCGGAGAATGGAACATGAGCAGCATGGAATGGCTGCCGCTAACAACACACACCCACTAGGAGACCCCCATAGCTATTACAATAGTTGGGCAACCCCCCCTAGTGGTGCTATAACCCAAAAGGATTGTTACAACACTCACCTATCTAGGTAGATGAGCTCAACTATTCATAGAGGACAAAAGCATACTGCACACATGCTTCTAAATGCTGTACAGTCAGCCTAACATGGGAATTTATGTTTTGCCCTTTATTTGAGCCAGCCTCAAGTGGCCACTAGAGGAACTGCAGGTTTGGAATGCAAACGGGCAGGGATAGCTCAGTAGGTAGAGTGGTGGCCCCATGATCCGAAGGTCCGGGGTTCGATTCCCCTGAACAGCTACTCTGAGGTACCCCTGAGCAAGGTACCATCCCTACACACTGCTCCCCGGGCGCCCAATGGCTGCCCACTGCTTCACTGAGTGAATGAGTTAAATGCAGAGAAAAATTTCCCCACGGGGATCAATAAAGTACTCTTTCTTTCAAAAATGTCCTTTTTTGCATTTCTTGGGGTCTTCTTTAGAGAAGACCCCAAGAAAAGTAATAACTGCTGAAATAATGATTAATAAACACAACATAAGAGGAAATTTGGTCTGAAGGACCCATCAAATCACAGGTCCTAGACATATGCTGATAATAATACAGATAGAAAACAAAGCACCAAACATTAGTGTAAATAAAACATGCACAAACCTAATGTCTTAACCAAACTGCATATTACCTGCAAAAAAGCAGAAATAAAGTCCTATCAAAGAATAAGAGTTGGGATTCTTTTTCCTTCTTCTGATATTTGTTATTTCCATTTGTAGTAATTTATTTTGGCAGCTCTGTTTGGGGACCTTCCTGCCCTTTGTATGTACACATGAATAGCCTGAGGTTGGGAGAGCAGCAGCAACACCACAGCACAAAACAGAGCAGGAATTTATGACCACAGCTGTCTGTTGTAGATACAGACGACTGCAGACAGCACGGACAGGTAGTCATCCTTTTTTTGAGGTTCTGTAAGTCCATGCTCACTTTTTGCCCACAAACCGTCGGTCCCTCAGACCCAACCTAGCAGACGCACAACAAGCCTGTCAGACACAATAGTTGGAGGTGAGTTGCAAAGTGATTTGCAGATGTGTAGCAGTGATGCACATCTGCAGGCGGTGGGCTGATGTGGATGGATGTGAGTCTTTGTGAATCTTACTTTGTTTGCCTTGTTATATGTGCTAGTGTGTGTGTGTGTGTGTGTGTGTGTGTGTGTGTGTGTGTGTGTGTGTGGCTGAGCCTGGGTGGGTTTGGGGCTTGCCAAACCGGGTCTCTGTGGGACATGGTCATGGAGATTTCCCTGTCAATTTCGGCTTTGTGTAACCACACAGATGAATGTAATAATAAAATATAATCAAGAAAGAAAAGAAAATACTAACAAGATGAGCCTATAAAGAGTCAGCAGTGCTCCTCTTTGTTAAGTAAATGTGTTTGGCACAACAACAAAAAAGAAAGAAAACACAGGATCTGCTCTGAGTCCTGTTTTGTTTGGTGATGGACAGGCTGACAGATGAGGTCAGGCAGGAGTCTCCGTGGACTCTGATGTTTGCAGATGTGTAGTGAGAGCGGGGAGCAGGTGGTACAGAGTATGGAGAGGCGGAGGTATGCTCTGGAGAGAAGAGGAATGAAATTCAACGGGAACAGTAGACGGAATACATGTGAGTGTGTGCGAATGACAGGGAGACAGGTGGAAAGGTGAACGTGGGGGAAGAGGTCGCGAATTAAATAGGTGGGTTCAACCATCCAAAGCAACAGACAGTAAACAAGAGATGCGAAGTGAGGATTAGAAATGAGCATGACAGTTGAACGGTTTGAAGACAAAGTCAGGCGTGGCGAAGCCGACGTGGTTTGGACGTGCAGAGGAGGGAGGCTGGATATACTCGGCAGAAGATGTTGAAGATGGAGCTGCCAGGTAGAAGGAAAAGAGGACAGGAAGATTCATGAATGAAGTAGGACATGCAGAGCGTTGATGTGACAGAGGAAGATGCCCGGGATCGGGGGGGATCTACAGGGGTGGCATGGGGGGGGGGCATGTGACACCCTAAAATGATCTCTTGCCACCCTAGTTTTGCATGTGACAGTGTTGTTTGTTAAAAAAACCAGCATTAACACTTTGAGCGTGCTACAGTGAGATGGTTCAGCCCATAGTGTGGACTGGCTTTATTTCTTGTTGTCAGTAGCAACGGATGCTTATGATGCACACCTGTGTTTTAGATTTTAACACTGGTGGTTGATTGGTACGCTCTGGAAGTGGAATGAAGGTGAGTGTTATTAACCCTCTGGGTCAACGGGCACGTCGGTGCCTCCAAATCACATGACCGATTTAAGGTTTGAAATTCAAACTGTAGGTCAGTTTAAAGATTTTGTTAATAGGCCAATAAAACCAGATTTATGTAAAAAAAAAAAAATGAACGCTGTCGTCGTGTTTAGTGCAGGAAGAAACTGTAAAACTGCATTTTCAAGGACAGCACAAAAAAAAGAAAGAACTTTCCTATTGGTGGAAAAATCACCATGTCGACCAATAAAAAAGTTATATGGCAGCTCGTGACATTTGGTTGTTTAGGTTGAGGGGGAAGTTTTGGGAGTGACAGTGGAGGGAATAAGCAAGTGGGAGAGAGAGAGCGAGAGAGCTACAGTGTTTTGAGATGTGAAAAATGAATCAATCAAAAATCGTGCGGCATCTTATTGTGACAAAAAAGTTGAAGATGAAATTAAAAGTAGTCAGAAATGTTCCACCCTGGACTCCAGAAGAAGAACACAATAAATGCTGAAAAATTACTTTTCAATTTTTAGTGAAAAATGTGTTCATGACAGAGCAGATTTCTGGGATTGTGTGTAAATGTAAGAATGTAACAATTTGATACTTATTTTAAAAAGGCTTTGATTTTGCCACCTCATTTGTTTCCATAGCACCATTAGAACATTTCTCTGGCTCCGCCCCTGCCAGGGATAGGATGAGATTGAAGCAGGCATCTGAAAACACCTTAACATGGATTAAATGCTGCCTCTGGTCTGTGTGAAGTGTTAGTAAAATTCAGCAGACTGTAATTACAAAAAAATTAATTTAACACATATCCAGCGAACCCTCCCACACGAGAGGCACAAATTAGCCGATCAATGCTTCATAAAATTCACGTCTTTTTCTATTTCATTCAAGCCTATAGCATCTTCACAAAGTTTACCCCGGTGGTTTCTCTGCTCTGTGCATAACTGCTTCTGCAAATTTCACAACATTTAATGCAAAGCCTGCGCAACGAGAGAAAACAATCAATATTACTGACAAGCCCAAAAGCCTTTGAACGGGAGAGGGAGTTCTCACCTGAAATACTGGTGAAACTGGCTCTGTGAAGATCGTGTGTGTTCTCGAGAAGCTGCGTGTGAACTAACCTTGAAAATCCTTGGAGAGGGAATGAGAGCCCAACGCAGCAGATCAAAGATAAAAATGACAGCTTGGATCAGAACACCAGGTAAAAGTAGTTCAAAAGAGCGGCGTCAATTAGCATTTGAATACTTCCACATGTAGTTATTTCTTACAGGTAGCAGAAAGTTTTAATGACACATTAAGGAGACAGTCCTCTGGTAATAAACATCAAAATCCCTTTACGTTTCATTTGAACTCAGCCTGGGAAAACAGTTACATAATGTCCTCTACGGCTCTGAAGGAGCTTTGTCAAGTCTGACAAGATCACTGTGATGATGTCATAGTGATGTAATCAGGAGACAAAATGATAAAACAGTTTGAAAAAGAATAGACTGGAGGGGTTGAGTGACAAACACTATCATGTTGCATGATGGAAGAGGAGGATTTAGAGTTTCTGGTGACACATGTGTGTAAGGATACCTGAGCCCTGTTCAATCATTCTTTTCATCCCCCAATATTGTAAGAGTGCAATACTAAATCATTGTAGTGCATATCATAGATATGAACTAGCAGGAAGAGGCCTCCACAACAACCAGGCTCCAGCAGGGGAATCCATGTGCTTGTGAGCAGCTGAGGGCAGAAAGGAGAGAGAAAAGGAGCATAAGGAGAAGATGAACAGCTGTGAACTGATCAGCTGTCGTCTGAGGAAAACAATAGGACTTCCTGTGCAGTCTGCAGGTAACTAACCGAAGTGACGCTAGTATAAGTGGAAGAAATTGCATTGATGGATTTCATTCTATATAAATCACATCATAGATTTATCTTTCTGTGTGCGTTTGCTATCATGGCAAGATGTGTTAAGTAAGCCTCATGATGTAGCTAGAACCCCCACTGTGGTTTCAAGACCTCCGGCAGATGTGACTGTCGCTCCGTCTGTGTTTGTGGAGACGACAGCTCTGCAAATATTCCAGATACAGTCAGGAAGCCTCACAGGTTCTACGACGGTCCTGTAACCCTGCGAGCTCTGAGCACAGGACACTGGAAGCAGGTGAGACAGTCAGTGGGCACATTACCCACCCCCCAACACACACACACACACACTTTGTGTGTGTGTAATATTTTCACATGGTGTGGGTGTGGTCTAACACTCGCCGGCATCACAGCCAGTGCGAGCATGAGTAGATGGTCTGTAGTTAACATTTGTCTGAGATTGCAGTTATATTTTAATGCCTTCATGCATTAATAAATAAACAAACAAACACATAAATAAATAAAAATAACCCTTTGCTCTATCTGCTGATTTTTAATTGGCTGTTTTTCCTTGCAGAGAGCAGCCCAGTCTCTATGAGATGCTTGTATAATTAGGACTCCAGTCTGTCAGCCTGCACCAGGTCCATATGTTTGAACTGATGCAGCCTCATCTCGCACGGCTGGTCCGATCTCCTCAATTTGATCCAGATTATTGTAACACCCTCAGGGCAGGCTGATGCTGCTGCTGCTGCTGGATTCCTTTCCGGGTTGTGCTTTTCTGTTCCTTATATTTCGTGGCATGACTTGTTGATGGCGTGTTGTTGTGTTGTTGGGGTTGTTGTTTGAGTGTGTTGCTGTAGGGAGTGTGCAGTATGAATGTAAAGGGAAATGAGTAGTAAGACCCATGTTGATTGTGCGTTGATCCGTTGCTCTCAGGGTCTGTAGGAGGATCGCGCGGGCACGCTCTGTTTTGCGTAACTACTTTTAAATCCCGGTAGCTCTGCAACCACATAAGCTAGCGCAATAATTATTTTTGCATATGAAACCGGAGGAGTTGTACTTACATCTTATGCCATCAGCTTGTCCTCGGTCACAGTTTCCTTCCACATATAGTTTTGCAAAAACTGCATAAAAAGCACTTGCAGCAACAAAAACATAATATTCCAGAAACACGCTTTGCCGATCCGATCAGCTGTTTGTAACACTTCCTATGTCCATCAGTGCGAACTATCGCATGTCCGCCATGACCTGCCCGAAACCGGAAGTGACGTCATTTTGCGGAAATGTAGTTTTTTACCATCAGGGCCTTATGAGCCTATACTGGTGTTTTTAAAAGTTATGTTTGACTTTATGACTTTCTGTGTGGTTTCTGGGATGCTTAGGACTCATATTGCACTGCTGGAAATAGTTTATTTTGATGCACATGCTGCTTTTTTGCAAATTTGCACAATAATATTTATTTTCGTTTTTCCTGCAGTGTATAAAAATTGGTGTATTTCAAAAATAAAACTATGAAGACACTCAAAATAAATTTCCTGTGGTGGGAAACAATTTTGTGCAACTTTTTTGTATTTACAGTTTTGAGGGATAAGCCTCTTAAATTTCTCTAACTAGAAATATATGTTAAAAAAACAAAAACGATTTTCAATTTTTTTGTAGTTTATTGCACTTTTTTGCAATTTATGTAATTACTATGCACTTAATGCAGACATATTATTAAAATTTAGGCTGTAATGGTTGTATTGATGTATAGCAACTTGAAATGCTCCCAGAAATGGCTCCACAGCATGTAAAAATATAATATAAGCTCTGGCGGACTTGGTTCTATGGTAGGTCTTAAAGGCTTAAGGGAACAACACAGCACATGCAAAGTTTCACAAGCACACCCACAACATGTGTCATAATTGGATTACTCTTTAAAAAAAACAAATGTAGCAAACGTCTTTTAAAGTAAATATGATCATCAGCGAGCCGGGCAGAAAGCTCCACAGCCGTGCACGATCGCCTTTTCTTTAGCAGTTGTGGAAACAGATGCTGAATGAAAACAAAAGCAAATAAACAAGGTTGGGACAGAAAGCTTTATTTATTTATTTGTATCATCATCATCATCAAAGCCTTTTTAAGTGCACATTATCCAATTCTTTGAACTTCGCATTCACAGCTCAGCCTGGATACAATCGTGTCTGCCTGTTAACCTATAATACCGTATATCAACATCATTATGCCGGAGCTGTTTGTTGAATCGCTTTGAGCGATCGAGTTTAAACGCTTTGATATGTTAATGTTTTCAATTAGAAATCACTTCTCGCATCCTCTGGGCATCTTTATTTTTTATTGTTAGTCTATGTTCAAAGTACACGTACGCATTAATAACTTATTTATTATTGTAAGTGGTTTTATCTGGCTGAAACAGGGAGCGGTGCTCGATGACGCACAAAGACAAAAGTGTGAGGCTCGTGCACTGAGGAAACAAGAAGAACAAGCTTTTATCTGTGCGTGTAACGTGTTTAAAATGAACAAGGACCGTTGTGTTGCTGGTTATCTCAAAAACAAACGAGTGAAAAGTTTTCTTGTTTCAAAATTTTCCAAAGAGTAAAGTTACAGTTACTGTGCAAATGATTCAAACTAACTGTTTCTTTATAGTTTGCTTAGAAAATGGAAATTGATGCAACAATTTATTGAAACAGACATGAAAATACAGTAAATAAGGAATAAACAGAGGATACATTTACACCAAGGTTTAAAATCAATATTTGGTGTGACCAGAGATGGGCAGTAACGCGTTACTGATTACTTTTTTCAGGTAACGAGTAAAGTAAGGGATTACTATTGCAAATACGGTAATTAGATTACCGTTACTTTCCCGTAGGAACGCTGCGTTACTGCGTTACTAAAACCGTGATTTTTTTGCGAGAATGTCTCATGACAGTGACGTAAGCGAGTGCGACGTTCGTGACAACAGCTGTGTGCAGATCAACAATGGATCATATATCGAGTGCAGAGAGAGTATGAGCGTGCAGCGTTTACAGCGTGGAAGTACTGACCTTACTTTGAGTTTGATTCCATAAAAAGTGACAAAAACATTAGTGTCCGTTGTGCGTGGGAAGAAAACTTCTTTTTACAGCAAAAAAACCCCTAAACTTCCAAACAAGCACCGAGTAGCTACGACGTAATGGGAAACTCACAGAGAAACTCGCGGATTCTTCCACTGACCGCTGCACACCTGCACCAGGGTAACCCTCCGCCTACCCCACTCCTGCTTTACAGGTGAAAATAGAGCAACAGGACCGCTAGTCTTTGACTTTATTTATTTTCTGCTGTGTTTTACTTGCATCTATTTGAAAGACTGAGTGTAAACACACAAAATATTTTATTTTATGTGCTGGAATGTGCAGAAAATAGGTTTAAATGTTAAACTAATTTCTTCCAGTCAGAGAATGTTGCAGATAATTAAATTTTTGCTTGATGCATAAAGTTAAAAGATTAAAACTAATAAAACAAGTTTTAAAAAGAGACTTTTCCATTTGATTACATTTTGTATGATGATTATGCAGAAAAAGTAGAATTGGGCTGAAAGATCTATCACTTTATCACCTATTCAGGTTTTAAATCCTGTTTTTAAAAAGTAACTAAGTTACTAAGTAATTAATTACCTTTGAAAATAAGTAATCAGTAAAGTAATGGGATTACCTTTTTGGGGAAGTAATCAGTAATTAGTTACTGATTACTTTTTTCAAGTAACTTGACCAACACTGGGTATGACTACCTTCAACACAGTCCGAGTCGTTTCTTTAAGTAGTCCAGTTCTCAGGCTTCTTGAAGGACGTTGAAAGCTCATCTTTGGATGTCAGTTGCACTTTGCTCTGTCAGGATGATCCCACACTGCTTCAGTAACGTTGAGGTCCGGCTCTGGGGAGACCAATCCACGACTGATAGCGTCCCACTGTATTCAAAGAGCTTGGAAAGAAAGGCGTCTGGACTTCTTTAAGTTGCTTGAAGATGTTTCACGTCTCATCTGAGAAGCTTCTTCAGTTCTACGGTCAGATTTGACCAGGTCAAAGCCTCTGTGGAGCTGTTAGAAGTACAATGACCTCTGTCTGCTGACTGAGGTCACCTTACTGGGTGTTTTGGCTCTAAACTGGGCCACAAGGACAGCCCAGCTGCTTGTAGATGTGCACAGACGTGATGTTTTCCTTATCTGGAGAGCAGACTTTATGAAATGCCAGCATGAGAATGACACCTTGGTACAAAATACTATCAGCCTCATCCCCCTACAGCTCAACACAACAGTCAGAGAGTATAAAGTAGATTTTCTTCTTATTTCATGCTTTTTATTGAACTTTTCTGTATACTGTGATTGTGTGCTGTTTTTATTTTATTCTTTGTATTCTGTTCAGCAGTTTTTTCACATTTTAAGTCTTCTACAGAAGACAGTCTCAAAGTCTCCCTGCAAAACACTACATTATGTTATCCAAGTCCGTCTAAGGTAGTTGATTTTATTTATTTCTTTTTTTTAAAGTCCATTTTTGATCCCCGCCTGCTTCCCCGGAGGGGCTCAAGCTTCAAAAGCAGGACGACTTTCTAGGATACTTGTTCTATTTCGCCCATCGCTGCTGTCCGGATACATTTTTGAACTGCCAGTTGGAATAAATTTAACAGTAAAATGTTTTATACTGTAAGTTATTCGACCAACTGTGACTTGAAGTATTAGCATATGTATTGGATGGGAATGGGATGGGGGCGAATGCTGCTTTGTGAGAACTCTTATTCCTTTAGCCTCAAAGCTCTGCAGAGCTTTGTCATTCAAATCATCCCAAGAGAGAAAACTGTGAAATAATCAGAGGGAAAAATAGAAGAGGAAATCGTTGCTAATTTATATTTAGTTGGAATGTTGCTGCTTGCATTTCCCTTTTTTATTTTGTAGTTTGTTCATGTGAGTGCACTGCACTGTAAGCTAATTTTAATATATCCAGATCTCATTATTCCTCTGCCCATGTGGACTATTTTCTGGCACAGTTTGATTTCTGAATTAATCTCAAAGAGGCAAATGCTTGTTTTGGATCTGTCTGTACTTTATTACAACAAACATAAACATCCTGACCAAATGGGAGCGCATCATCTGCGGCCGCTTCAAATTGTTTGATTTAATGTCCCTGAAAATAAGATGATACAGAGACATTTGTGATGGGCTTTCCATCATCTCCCCGCACATACAACCATCTGTAAACCCATCGAGCTCGCTGCGCTGTGTTCGTTTCCACAGGTGCTCTAGCTGTCATGTGAGTCCTTCTGACATTTGCCTTGGATTGGGCAGCCATCTGTGAATGTGATGAGGTTTCTTCTTTTTTCGTGCTTTGCTTCTCATGTGAACCACCGCATGCAGCGCCGAGGGTAGGAGTTGTTTACAATACACCCCCACATCCCTTTTCCCTCCCTCGGCCTGAAATTTTATGTCTCTCAGCTTGTCTTCGATTTTTCATGCAACAGGAAGACACCCTCGCCTTCAACTGGCACTGTGAAAAAAACCCACTCTGACTCAAAACTAAAAGCCATCATTACTTTTCTCCTCATCGAGTCATGTTTCATTTTTTGACACATACATGCATAATTAGCCTGGTCTTACATCCAGCCTCAATGACCATTTCATTACCACTCAACAAAATCATTCTGCAAACTTTGAGATGCAGGCGGTGATTTGCAGATCTGAGACCGAGCTCTGATTAGTGCCACTGATGTATGAAAGGAAAGGCAAGTGGAGTCCAGCCGATATTCTAAAAACGCTCAAGCAACTAAATAATCTGTCTGCCATCATCACGTCACATAAGATCAGTGTTGGGAAGGTTACTTTTAAAATGTATTCCATTACAGATTACAGAATACATGCCTCAAAATGTATTCTGTAACGTATTCCGTTACGTTACTCAATGAGAGTAACGTATTCTGAATACTTTGGATTACTTAATATATTATCATGCTGTTTACAACTACGTGAATGTACTATTGCTGTGATTTATTACTGTTACTGAAGGTCCGCGGCTCCGAACCGTAGTAAAGGGACCTCTGGCTAATACGGTGGGTTCTGTGTCGGCTCGTAGCTGAAAACTAGCTTTACTTTGTTGTCTGGGTCAACTTTGCTAGCAGAGACAGAGAGAGGCGTTGAAAGGCTGCTCCAACAGAACTTATTGTTTCAGAGGAAAACACGAACACGGTGTACAGTCGAGTCTTAATAGCTTACTTACAGCTGGGCTCGTCAGGCTCTCTTCTTGGCTGCAGTGGTTATTATTATATTTACATGCTTCCAGCTCCCGTTTCTGCTCGATGACAGCTCGTACTTTTCCTTTTTCTCCCTCCCTCGCTCACAGACACATAACGGGTATGGCAGTCCATTCTCCCTGCAGCACGGACTACACTGCCCATGATGCTACATTCTTTAGAGCTATACCTGTAGCATTCTGCCTGTTAGCTTAGCACAACAACAACAACAGGCGCTCTCTCACCCAGGAAACACGCAGAGAGAGAGCGTCACCCTGTAACCATGGCAACCGTAACGCTGCCGCCTGGAACAACAGAACGTAGCTGTCAAACAAAACCCAAACAGTCCTGACCTGCCACAATATGAAACAGGGAAGTACCGCCGTGTAATCCATTTATTTCAACAAAGTAACTGTATTCTAAATACCACCTTTTTAAACGGTAACTGTAACGGAATACAGTTACTCATATTTTGTATTTTAAATACGTAACGGCGGTACATGTATTCCGTTACTCCCCAACACTGCATAAGATGAAGCTGCGTGTAGCAGCCCTGTTTCCTGATAGATGCTTGTAAACATGGAGAACCATACTCACTGTATGCTCACTGGTGATGACGTCTCCATCCTGAATCTTATGTGTGATTAATGACACTGAAACTTAAACTTGACCAGATAAAAAACATAAGAGCTCTCAAACCCTTTAAAAAAGTCTTTCTTCAACAATGTAATCATCTGTCATTTCAGTAACTGTGCTCAAAGACATATTTATGTTTAGATTGCAAACATCTGTGGAAATAACAGCTGCTGTCTGTATAATTCGTAACTCAGCTATTATCCTTCTACACATCCAGTTCCAAATGTCACTGTGGCGTGGGTGTGGTCTCTGGCCAGCTGCAGAGGAGGGGTGACGCAGTGAGCTCCCGGGGCGGCGCAGGGGCGGGGTGAACAGGTGTGCTGGGATCTGACAGTGATTGTGTCTCTTTATATGTTGGCAGTGACAGCAGAGAGAGAGCGGGAGTGTCTGTGTCCCAGTAAACAAACCACAGTGTTAAATAAAAGTTCTGCTGTCATCATATTCGCTCCAGCGTATGTTTCTTGGGTCCAACGTTACACAAACACTCTTTAGAATACTTTTGCCTTCATACATTTGATTGCGTCTGCAAGCCACTTTGCAACCCAGTTTCTTCCTTTGCATTCAGTCTGACCTGATATCGTATCGCTTCGTTCTGTGCTGGGGTCTTACTGCTATTCGCTGTGCATCCTGTGTTTGTGTGCTAGACTGTGCTGCACCAAAAGCCTCCTTGTGATCGCTGCCGTCTCCCATAATTTGCACAAAAAGCAGTACTGGAAGAGTGAAAAGTGTGATACAAACTGGAAACAGAGACTGTTTGCCTTCACAATTTCTGCGCTGCAGAAACGTGTTGGCTGCAGCGCTAATCAAATTCAAATTTTATTTGTCACATACAGTCATACACAGTACGATATGCAGTGAAATGCTTAGACAACTGCTCGTGACCTAAAGAAAAAAAAAAAGGCTATGAATAAGATAGGAAATAAATATGAAAATTAAAAAGGGTAAATTTAACTAGGAAGGAATAAAATAAAATAAAATATAAAAATTAAGTTAAAAATTAGATAACTGTACAACACAAATTAGAATGAAGGGTAAATTTAACTGGGAAAGAATAAGATAAAATATATAAATTAAAGTTGAAAATAAAATAACTGTACAACAAAATACACAATACACAGTATAGAAATATATAAGAATGTATGAAGAAATATAAATATATATATACACAATAACAGCAGCTGTACAAGTATTAACTGGAAATGAGGAATATAATGTCCAGTGTTGTGCAATCCACATTATTTAGTGTCTTGTGCAGTGCAAATATGCTTAAAGTGATTTAAGTGATGAAGTGAAAACAATGTCCAGAATGTCCAGTGTGTGTGTAAGAACTATATGTGTGGGTCAGTACTGTGTGGTGGTGTGATTGAGAGACCGTATCACCTGCGGGAAGAAGCTCCTCCTCAGTCTCTCTCTGTTGGTTTTCAGGGAGCATGCACAACCATTACTTTGCAGGTGATCGTACTTTTGCATCACACTTTTCACAGTTTTTACTGCGGCGTAATGTTTAGCTGGTGAGTTTTTGGAGAAAAGTTGGTGTTTTGTCTGCAAACTAAAGGTGACCACAGCAACTAATACATATTTTTTTCCCTAGTTATTGGTCTCTAGGTCCGTGTAACTGGGGCCTAATTGATCCCACACTCTAACCAAGCTTTAGCATGAAAACTTACCAAAGTTTACAAAAGGCACAAAAAGTTTTATTCTTTTTTTTTAAAGTTGCATTGTTGTTCCACCGATAGGTCAAATGAGAAAATGTTTTCTGGTCTTTCTGGGCAACAGTTACAACAACAACGTTTTATGCCCCCATACTTGGAAACAGCAGCATAAATAGTGCGGTTAAAATAAAGGAAGGATCGCGGTTATATAAACATTTTAAATTATGTCAGTGAAGGGTTTCTGGATATGCCCACACACCACCCTGGATTTTCACCACCTCATGATCTGCTTTACTTCCGCACACTTCAGATTCCACGACCTGACACGTTTTAAGTCAAACGCTTTGAGTTGTCTTTAAAACTGGTAAACGTCGTATTTCTTCACTCATAACGAGAAAGTTGCTGCGACTGCTTCGAGCAGTTGCTGTGCAGCTTGCGTGTCAATTGAAAATTACATCGGCAAGACAAAGACATCATTAAGTACGGGGCGGTTAGGGCAAAACAATGATAATTCAGTCTGATTATCAGAGTGGATTTAATGCACGTCTGACTAATTTAGCAGAACCGAAGACACTCTGACTTTTTCGATGTTATTCGTTTCGCCTCCACTTTCTCAACAAGCTGGTTGCAGCTTTGACTCTCTCTAAACACTGGGAACAGAACATGTTGGCATCTTTAGAACACAACACTCCAGGCAAAGATGTGATGTTATTCTTGTAGATCGGGAGAGTTACTGTAGTTTTGCAGCGTGCAAAAATCAATACAGCAGTTTGTGACAAGTAGTGGGAGGCAGCAGAGCACTTGCTATATTCTTAGAGAAATTACAGTTTCCTTCAGACTATGGAAAACAGTCTCTAGCAGTATCACAGCAGAGATGGTTTAAGGAATAATATGTTTTTTGTAAAGCTAGAAAAACAACGTGCTGCAGATCAGACTGTGTTTCACAGGCAGACCATGAAAGAGAGACTGGTTGTGACAGTGGATGATGAATTATGATGGGCAGAAGTTCATCAGCTGATCTTCCTTCCACTGTTTCTAAATAATATACTGAGTAACTGAGATTTGGGCCAGGATGCAAGGTGGGGAGTTTAAAGCTGTCAGAGTCTGACGGTATGAAATTTCAGTTGACAGTTTAGGGAGTGTTTGATAGAATGAGCACAAACATGGCTGAAGGGAGAGGGAAGCTCGTGACGACGTAAACAAAGTTGCTCTTTAAGAAGCTGCTATGCTTCCTGAATTCCTCCGAAAACGGCAGCATCACAACCGGCAAAAATCACACGAAAATCAAAGCTCTTATTCAAATTCATCTTCCTCAGCCCAACCCGCCTTTGATGCCGACTTGAATTGGGCAAACGCGGCAGTGAAATGTAATTGATTATTTCCTGGGTTTTTACCAACACGTCGCTTCTAACTGAGAGAGAAAATGTGACTTTGTGTCTTTATCTCTCCTTATTTCACTGTTCTGTTGATTTGCTTTGAGAGATGCAGGCTGTGAAGGTAATCTGTACGTGCACGCTGCAGCTTGCAGTAAGACAAGGTGTTTCCTTTGATAACCGTGAATGAGGAACTCTTGGCTCACAGGCATTTTCCTCAGCACAGAACATGACATAATCAGCGTGGCGCGTACATCCACTGTTCTTAAATTGGATGCTCGTATCAGATCATCAATGAGAAATGCCCAAGTTACCCTGCACGAGTGCTGCAGTTCTTATTGTGATTTGCAAGTTAAGCAAATGAGGGCACGAACCATTTTAGAAGATTATGTCACCGAGCAGGAGAAAGTATGTAAATGTCACGCTGCTGTCACCAAGACTGTTTCTTCCTTCTGCGGTAAATAATACTTGCCTGCATCGCCCTGTTCTGGCACCTCCCCACACTTTCACAAGGAAAAGCAGCAAAACCTCAGACATCAACACCAACAGAGTGACTGAGCGATAGTGATGTGCGATACCACTGATTTCCTTTCCGATCCGATACCAAGTAATATTCAGGGTGGTATCGACGATACTGATGCGATACCGATACTTTGTACAAAAACTATTTTATTTATTGTATCTCAAATTATAGCGTAATATCAGATTACTTGTTCTCATCACTTAATAATGCAGAGTTAATCATATAGAAATGAAAATATAGAAATAGAAATAAAAAAACTGAAGTTATGCGCTATTTGAACACGTTACCTGCCTGCAGCACCTGTCCTCCTCTTCAGTTTGTCTCAATATATGCTTGTCATATTCTGTGATATGATTTACTCTGAGGTGTTTGACAAGGTTAGTGATGTTGCCACAACTATACATGCCAACCCTCCCGATTTTTCCGGGAGAATCCCTAATTTTAATATATTTTCATAACCAATTTTAATATATTTTCAGGTGAGAATGTAGCTGTGTAAACTTCAAATATCTGAGCCGACCGACACATTGTTTTCAAACCCCCGCGGTCTTTCGTTACTCGGGTTAAACATGATATATAAGTCACTTTGATAACTTAAAAATGTTATTGTTTGGCTTTTCCAGTTTTTTATTTGTTCGTGAGGAAATCGGTTTGGCTGAGATTAAAGTTATTAGATTAAATTAAATTAAATTAAATTTAACTTTATCAATCCCCCGGGTGGGTTCCTCTGGGGTTTTCACACAGCTGAATAAACGTCAAACAGAAAACTGATTAAACAGAAGTGTGAGACGGTAGAGAGTTCACGCCAGCGCCAGGTTATATTTTAGATAGCAAGGAGCAGACGGCAGCGTTTCACTCCACCGAGGGAGCTTGTGACGTACTACCCGGCTTTCCGGGTCATCAGGTGGAAGCAGCCTCTGTTGTGAGTGGGCGCGCCAGCGGCTGCGAGACATTTATACAGCCGTAATTTCGCAAATGACTATGAAAGGCGGAAGAGGAAGTAGTTCCTTTGAATGTAGACAATCTGAATGATATAGTTTCTTTCCACTGTGTTCCTGTTAATGATAAACCACAAATTTACCCTAAATTACTAAAATATCGATATTTTAATGTGAGAATCGATTCTACAACATAAATGACGGAGGAATCGATATTTCAGAATCGATCCGCACATCACTACTGATCCAGTCAGAGGCTGGAGGTGGGTTCCAAAGTGGCTTGCAGTAACTGTGGGTAGTGCATGTTTTATGCAGCCCAGACTCTCATAAGCATAAGCAGTCCTCCTCATCATTCATGATTAAAAACAAAAGTGTTTCAGCTGCAAGAAGCTGTGAATATGTTTTATATTCAATTCTCCTCGCTTCAGTGCTGATGGCGAATATTATTTCTGGCTCTGCCAGTCACACCTTCCTTATGACTAACGATCACCTCCTGGTTGGGTCGTTCATGGATGCTGCTTATCATGCAATTAAGTGTTCTCTTTGCTCTTTAAACATCTCCTGGTTTCCTACGTTGTCACATCAGCAGCTGTTATCAGCGGGTGTCAGTGAGACTGTCGACCTCATACAGAGTTTCTTATTTGAAGTTTCGTTGGCTGCTACTTTATAATTGTTGATATCAGGAACACCATATGAAGTCAATGTGGAAATATATGTGTCTCATTTATCAGTGTAAAGACTTTCATTTTACTTTTATCAGCACACCAACTTTTCTATCTCTGCCAGCTATACTGGACAAAGAAATCACCACAACCTTCAACCTTCTTTGAATTTCACTTCTTTAATAGTGGAATTGAAAGCACACATGAAAACAGGTGTTGAAAAAATTACATCCTCTTGTCGTCTCTTACCTTGTACGCAACGAAGGCACAAAAAGTCTTAATATATACCTTTTAAAATATCTGGTACGTGTGACAAAAGTGGATTTTTTCAATGCAAAACTTCACAGGAGACTCCTCTAAAGCAGCGTGATTCAATCATTCTCTCCCTCTTTATTTATTTTGTAGGTAGCATCATGTTTTACTCACCAGCCCAGACCGGGGATGATTTGGGAATTGCAGATTCCTCCAAGAAACTGGATCGCTTGAGGCAGGGAGAACGAGCCTTTAATCAAAATATCTTCAGCTGAACAGAAGCCATTTCACTGTTTGTGATTAAACCCAACAGTACGCACAGGAAGTCGTCCTCTTGAAATCCCTGTAGCTGCTTTAATGAACTCTCACTATTTCCCCAAGAGTCACAAAGAGGACGTGTACCAACATTCCCACTACAAGGATTCATTGAGTCTGTTACGCAGTAATATAAAACTTTAATATCGTCCAATCACACGAGGACGTAAATTGAACAACACACACAAACACGTACGCACAAACGCCACAACTTACCGCAGCTTCATCAACCCAAAGTTTGCTTATAAAATCCAAACGAACAGAACAACTCGTAAGTCACACGTGCGTCTGCAGCGCTAACAAACGCCTCCGACTCTCTATTAGCACCATGACATCATCTTCTAACCGCACTGTGTTTCCTCGTTGGTGGAATACGCACTCCACTTAATTAATTGAATTGCGAGGCCGTCCGCTCGCATGCTTGCTTTTCAGCCTTTTTTATTGCGGGCTTCAGTAATTTAATTGGGTGAATCCCTCATTCCCTTTAGTTGGCATCAGTGACAGTCAAAGGGAGATAAAAAAGCCTCGGATCTTACAAACCTAAAAGACGTCTGATGCTGCAACAGAAGGAGTGATTAAAAGGTGGAGGACTGGTTCTAATTCTTCTTTTCATTTTATCACTACTCATACATCTCCCTCATTTGGATTCATTTGATGAGAGGGGCTTTTAGCGGGCTTTTGATCGTTACACGGGTAAAACATTTTGTGATGATTTAACAAGGATTTCTTAAACATTAGCTCCGGTCACGGATGCTTTGTAGCTCGCTCAATTGTGACAGAAGTGGGGTAGAGAGAGAAAGATGCCGTCTTTTAAGCCAGTGCACTCAAAGTGCTGCCCTCACATCGCATCTAGCGACGGCTCCTGAAGAGCTGGACTGAAAAGGTTGAGAGAGACAGACACTATCTCTACTTTCAAGATTAGGCTTCAAACTTTCCTTTTAGCTAAAGCATATAGTTAGGGCTGGACCAGGTGACCCTGAATCCTCCCTTAGTTATGCTGCAATAGATGTAGGCTGCCGGGGGATTCCCATGATGCACTGGGTGTTTCTTCTTCACTCACTATGTATTAACAGACCTCTCTGCATTGAATCATATCTGTTATTAACCTCTGTCTCTCTTCCACAGCATGTCTTTATCCTGTCTTCCTTCTCTCACCCCAACCAATCACAGCAGATGGCCCCGCCCCTCCCTGAGCCTGGTTCTGCTGGAGGTTTCTTCCTGTTAAAAGGGAGTTTTTCCTTCCCACTGTCGCCAAAGTGCTGCTCATAGGGGGTCATATGATTGTTGGGTTTTTCTCTGTATCTATGAAGCACCTTGAGGCGACTTTTGTTGTGATTTGGCGCTATATAAATAAAATTGAATTGAATTGAGTTACAGAAGGGCACCTTGACAGCAGGTGCTGTGGATGGGAGAATCTGAAAAGAGTCAATTTCTCACTCGGGTTTCCTGTTTGAGTAATGGCAGGTTTCCTTTTAAAAACAAACCCCAGAATTAGAAGCTGTGACCGGCCACCACTCTGCAAAATGTATTGTGCCATCACTGTGGCTTAATGTTCTCCAAAGGACAGGGAGCAAGCTGCAATATTTCAGGCTAGCTTATACAGCCGGGGACGCCGTATCGAGCCTCAGATCAGAGGGCTCAATAATGGCTTCATCGCTCTCTCTCGGATTGAAACGTGGGCGATAAAAAGGGAATCAGGCGCTTTACGCTTTGAGGGCACACGTGACCTGGAAGATTCTCGTTCGCAAAGGCCAAGAGAATCACACTTTGAACTAATACACAGCCTTGACTGCAATTTAGCCTCACCTAATTTCAGAACTGCAGCTCAAATCTCTCTCTCGATTACTTCTGACATTTTACATTTAGATGCTGCACACAAGAGCTCGTTGAGAGGGCGAGAGAGAGGCACACGGAGAGAAGGAACGGGTTTTGAAGAAGCAACCTGCTGGTGGTTCAAGTGGCACTTCAGGCTTTATTTGATTATTTCCTTTATTCCATTTCCCTCTTTATTAAACCCTCAAACCTTAATGACTCACCAAAAAAAGAGGAAAAAAATTGTAAGACATTCTTATAAGTGTTTGGCCAATAAAGTAACTCAACTGCTATTTTCTTTTTCACATCGTGAGTGATTTCTATTCAGCACAAGCATTTCTTTTGTGTGACAACGCCGCCTGTGTTCACAATTAAACAGTATAAGTGGAGATGCCGGCTATTTCAACACATTCTCATCCCAGGGAGTCAGATGCCACGGGTCTGTCAGATGCTGCCAGGATCTCCAGATTACACACAAGGTGTTCTTTTGGCGGCTGCGCCTTGATGCGCCAGCCGTGGCAATATTGTATGCCTAGAGATAATGGTCCTCTTTGAAAGCGATACAAAATATGCATTAGAAGCCCAGAGTGGTGATGATGGAGGAACCCAGACACGTGTGAGCCAGCAGACTGTTGTTCACTTTGTTTTGCTTTTTACTTTCACTTTTGCTTGATGGTTCAATGTGGGACTGAAAAGTACCGGGTGCATCGGGCACTGCAGCCAAATGCCGTCTTGTGCTTAACGTATGACGCCGGCAGGATTTAACGGTCTACAGAACTTCTGGATTCCCGAGTGCTTAAATGTTGCAGCCATGAAGAGAGACGTGTTCACAGGTGGAGGCTGTGAAGGTGGTTTAGATCACACGTATGATGCTTGAAGGTGTTTTCCTGCCCTTCAGTTTTCTAGCACTTACCTGACAGATGTGGATGTGAGAACTACGTTGTCCAAACATTAGCTGTTGATAAGCTCTCTAGTTATGTGATGCTGGACTGTGGCGAGCTGTGAGTCATGAGTACTTTTAAGCAGTTTCCTCTACTAAACCAATGATGGAGGCAGCAGCTGCATCAGAATCTGAATATTTTATTAATCTGTAAGGAAATATTGTAAAAGGTATTTTTGTGGCGCATGCAGGGATCAACCCCACAGCCTCGGGGTCATCAGCACCGTGTGCTAACCAGCTGAGGCGACCCACCTGCACAGACTGGTTAACATTTTGATTTATCTGTGAGATAACTACTTTTAGTTGTTAGGTAGTTTTTATTCCTGTTGTC
This sequence comes from Neolamprologus brichardi, assembly GCF_056152115.1. Lineage (NCBI taxonomy): Eukaryota > Metazoa > Chordata > Actinopteri > Cichliformes > Cichlidae > Neolamprologus > Neolamprologus brichardi. Next base: position 1,754,576 of record NC_142118.1, on the reverse strand, counting down.
CGTTATGGGCAGTGTTGGGGAGTAACGGAATACATGTACCGCCGTTACGTATTTAAAATACAAAATATGAGTAACTGTATTCCGTTACAGTTACCGTTTAAAAAGGTGGTATTTAGAATACAGTTACTTTGTTGAAATAAATGGATTACACGGCGGTACTTCCCTGTTTCATATTGTGGCGGGTCAGGCCTGTTTGGGTTTTGTTTGACAGCTACATTCTGTTGTTCCAGGCGGCAGCGTTACGGTTGCCATGGTTACAGGGTGACGCTCTCTCTCTCTGCGTGTTTCCTGGGTGAGAGAGGCCTTTTTGTTGTTGTTGTGCATCATGGGCAGTGTAGTCCGTGCTGCAGGGAGAATGGACTGCCATACACGTTATGTGTCTGTGAGCGAGGGAGGGAGAAAAAGGAAAAGTACGAGCTGTCATCGAGCAGAAACGGGAGCTGGAAGCATGTAAATATAATAATAACCACTGCAGCCAAGAAGAGAGCCTGACGAGCCCAGCTGTAAGTAAGCTATTAAGACTCGACTGTACACCGTGTTCGTGTTTTCCTCTGAAACAATAAGTTCTGTTGGAGCAGCCTTTCAACGCCTCTCTCTGTCTCTGCTAGCAAAGTTGACCCAGACAACAAAGTAAAGCTAGTTTTCAGCTACGAGCCGACACAGAACCCACCGTATTAGCCAGAGGTCTCTTTACTACGGTTTGGAGCCGCGGACCTTCAGTAACAGTAATAAATCACAGCAATAGTACATTCATGTAGTTGTAAACAGCATGATAATATATTAAGTAATCAAAGTATTCAGAATACGTTACTCTCATTGAGTAACGTAACGGAATACGTTACAGAATACATTTTAGGGCATGTATTCTGTATTCTGTAATGGAATACATTTTAAAAGTAACCTTCCCAACACTGGTTATGGGTTGGTCTGGTAAAAAATCTCCATTATTTTTAGGTGATGGTTAAATTCCCGACACCTGTAAAGAACACCTTGTTTTGATAAAGCCTCAGTAATACAGGCCTAGAGACCATTTGGCAACATGAAGAAATGTGCATGCCCCAACTGAAAACTAGTTTATTACTTTGGGGTCTTTACCTTCCACTCTAAAGCAACCTGAGGCTGTTGGTGTGATTTGGTGCTGTATAACTGAATTGAAAGGTTTGTGGAGGTTGCAAAGTGTTGCTGGGTAAAACGGGTAGTAAAACCTTGTGACAGTGTTGTTTGCAAACACTTGCTAACTAACTGCCAAGCTGCAGTAAAACCTGAAAAAGTGTGATACAAACCAGAGACAGAGACAGTTCAGCTTCCAAGTAAACGTTGTGTCTGATTGCTGAAACTGATTTGCACTCTACAGTTTCTCTGTGAGTGTTTGGAGACAAAATGCAGACTTGGGGTGAAAGTAGCTGCAAGAAGGTTTTTGGTGCATCTGTATATTTGTTCATGACTAATATCACCTTAGCTAGAGCAAGCAACCACACATCACCCGATCAGAAAATACTGTTTTTTTCCATTGGTTACCAAGGAGCCGTTGGCTAGTCTCCAGGTTACGGGGGATTAACCAAGACAATGGAGGAGACGCTTACCACCCCACAGAATGAAGTGGCACCATTCAACATGTTTGCACTTACACAATCAGCCTATAGTTTGGAGACATCAGCAGCTAGCTTATCATTAGTCTGCTTAGCTTGATGCCATGTGATTAATGGCATTTGTGTCTATTTTTTCAGAAGTGTCTTAATAATAGACACTTTGCATTACTGGGGAGTGCACTGTAATTACCTACTGAGTTTACTGGGTTTGACTGGAACACTGGTGCTGGTGAAGCAGTAAGGCAAGGCAAGTTTATTTGTATAGCACAATTCAACAACAAGGTGATTCAAAGTGCTTTACAGATATATTAGAAAAAAAACTGATTTAAAATTGATTAAAACAAGCAAACTAACAACTAACTAACTAACAAATAAACAAACAAACAAACAAAACAGTATATAAAATTAAAACAGATAAAATCAGAACAGTAGATAAAATCAATAGTTAAAATATGAGTTTTGAAATTTAAGCTTAAAAGTGTGGATTTGGTGCTTTATTCAAATGCAGCTGAGAACAGGTGAGTCTTCAACCTGGATTTAAATAAACTGAGTGTTTCAGCTGATCTGAGGCTTTCTGGGAGTTTGTTCCAGATATAAGGAGCATAAAAGCTGAATGTAGCTTCTCCATGTCTGGTTCTGACTCTGGGAACTGATAAAAGACCGGATCCAGATGACCTGAGGGATCTGGAAGGTTCATACTGGGTCAGGAGGTCACTGATGTATTTTGGTCCTAAACCATTCAGAGCTTCATAGACCAGCATCAGAACTTTAAAGTCTATCCTCTGACAGACAGGCAGCCAGTGTAAAGACCTCAGAGCTGGACTGATGTGGTCCACTTTTTTGGTCTTAGTGAGGACTCGAGCAGCAGAGCTCTGAATGAGCTGAATGTCTGACTGATTTTTTAGGTAGACCTGTAAAGATGCTGTTACAGTAATCAAGCCTACTAAAGATGAATGCACGGACTAGTTTTTCCAGGTCCTGTTGGGACATCAGATCTTTTATCCTTGAAATATTCTTGAGGTGATAGTAAGCTGATTTTATTATTGTCCTAATGTGTTTTTCTAAGTTTAGGTCTGAGTCACTCCTGATGATTCATTGGTGTTGGGTCGAATGAGGTGTGTTGTATCTGAGTAGAAAAGCACGATAGAGTAACCAGTTCAATTAACTTTTGTTTATATAGCACCAGATCACAACTGCAGCTGCCTCAAAGCCAGTCTCAGCCTTCTTTACAAAGTACAACCAGTGCATGTATTCAGTTTGCAGTATCCTGAAGTTAAAGCTTTTCAGCTGTATGGGGACAGATTTGTGACAGCAGACTGTCACTTCACGCCCAGTCCTTGGCTGTTTTGCTACGTTTCCTTATAGGCTTGGAAATCCGCAGTCAAGCAGAGTATTTTGGTGGGTCCTCAGCATCAGTATGAATGCAAATATTTTTGTGCCAGAATCTCTGAATTGTGCAACAGATCAGATAAAACAGAAGAAATCTCAAATGCAAAAACCACCTTTCATTATTCTTTAACCTTGAGGGAAAGCTGCGTCATTTTTAAGGAGATTGTTGTGCAAAGGCTGAGGGAAGTATCGGCGTTACCCTACATTTTCATCTGTGATCCTGCATGTAGGAGGCAGAGCTCTGTGAGAGAAAGAATCCGCTCTTCAGTGTAAACAGTTGAAATTCAGAGAACAAAGTTGTGTGTGCGTTATCTGTCTAGACTTATCCGGGCTGGTGGAACAGAGCCAGGTGACTGGATGTGAGAGATCAAAGTTCTCGTCAGGCGTGCTCAGAATGGGAGCCGAAGCTGGTAGTTACCGAGACTCAGGATTTGCGTCCATCATTGTAAGCCTCTGCCTTTGTTCTTCATAGACCTCTGTAAACAGCCATTTTGCTATTTCAGCGTGTAACATTCCCATTTGATTCATATCCGCAGCATATTGTTTCATCTGTGATGTCTTTCCCGCCTGTGGAACTAAGAGGACAAAGCTTAAGAAGAGCTTGTCCTGGATAATCAAATCCTTATCTTTGAAGAGGAAATATGCTGCTGTCTTAAAGGACATGGTGCAAAGGACAAGCAAGGAAGCTTATCTTTTATTTCCCCTGCCTCTACTGTATCTCACTGGGTTTTCTTTGGTTGTTGTTGTTTCAGCCCTTTCCAGTTTTGGTTATTATAGATAACTTCTGTCCATTTTTTCATCTCTTGCTTAAGATGGGAGCGAGTTAGAAGCACCTGACTGAGTGCCAGCATCACAGCAAGGCTTTACTTTGCCCGTCGCTCCCTTTCTCGCTCTTTTTGTCCATCATCGGGCCTCATTCTTTCTCTCTCTCGCACTCTTTTCTCTCGGTATTAAAGCGAAGCAGCCATTCTGTTCCAACCTGCTGTCCGCATGACGGAGCATGGGAGAGATGATGGAAAAGCACTTTGCGCAGGCTCCCGCATTTGAAAGCCTCTTTGAGGAGAGGGAACGGTCTCCAAAAAACTGTGATCCTTCTATGAGGTGTATGAGAGAAACTGCCAGCAGAATCAGGAGAAATCAGAACAGAAGAAAGCATTGAGCGCCTAAAAAACCGGCGCGTGAATTTAAAGCACCTTTTCTTGAGGCAATTCTACTTTACTCTCTCTCAAGGTGCATGAAAAAAGGGAGGCCAACAAACTATACGCATTAATTCTACTCTGCTAGGCTCGGGGAATCCAAGCCGACTGTGTGGGATGGAGAAAATAGAGGAAGGAGGAGGGGGAATGAAAACACTCCGCACCCTGCCTGACTAAATGATGGTGTTAGGATTATTGGGGACCACCAGTTCAGTGAAGCAGAAAATGGGAATATGCTTGCGAGGGCACACCAGTTTACTTGAGCAGGAACCGCAGGCTCCCCGAGAGACAGACGGGGCAACCTCAGCAAAACATTCAGCTGAATAAACTGTGCCGTACACTGAAGCCTCTAATTGTAACTAATTGGAAATTATCGCGAGCATAAATGCATTTCAGCACCTTATTGAATACCGCATTCACGACACTCTGAAACAACTTTAAACAGGCGCGGTTCAGAGGGAGGGGGCGTAATCACACATTAATGTGGCAGTAATGGATTTTTTTGACCACTTTTGTATACATGCAGTGTTGCAATGCAGGCTCGCTTTTCTTATATTTCCTAAAGCGCACGAGAGATCTAATTAGCCCGGCGTATGCACCAAAGGATGCTCGTTCAGTTATTCGCCCTCTCAGTTTGAAAAGGCTAGAAAAGAATGACTTTTAGGGACCGTCTGAGAATTATTCATGGCTCAACCTTATCTCAAATTATTTACAAAAAGCCTGAATTTCTATTTTATTTGGACTTTCAGTACTAATCAGTTCATATTAATAATATAAAAAAATCTTTATTTTAATTTCCATTAGGTTGCACTAATTAGTGGCTAATCTTCGAGACTAAAATAGTAACAATAAGTCCAATAGAAATATAAATGAACCTAAATTGATAATGACTAATGCATCGACACATGTAAAGCTATAAATTATTTCCTATTGCAGTTGGTAAATTACACAATTGCAACCTTATTGTCTTCTTCTTACTATAATGATCGCAGTGTGTAGAAGCAGAACCCCGACAGAAATTCACATAGTAAGAAATTAGAATAAAAAATATAGCATACATAAATAAGCAGTGAAATATACTCATTAATAATAATAATAATAACATACCATACCATACCACCTTTATTTATAAAGCACTTTAACATAAAACCAGAGTTCACAAAGTGCTGTACATGCTAATAGCATAAGTAAAGAAGATTAAAATTAGATAAGATAAGATAAAATAAATAACTAAAAAACTAAAATAAATTGAAACATGTTAAAACAAATTGAGTCAACCCCTCTAATCAATGCTTCAGCGAATAAATATGTTTTAAGAAGACTTTTAAATTCAGAAAGAGAAGAGGCCTGCCTAACATGCAAGGGTAGATCATTCCACAACTTTGGAGCAACTACAGCAAAAGCACGATCACCTTTAAATTTATACTTAGTTTTCGGTACCTTGAGGAGCTGCTGATTGGCGGACCTAAGGGAACGGGCAGGTGTATATGGTTGTAGTAGCTCCGAGAGGTAGGGGGGGGGCAGGCCATTAAGAGATTTAAAAGCAAATAAGAGAATTTTAAAAACTAAATAATAACTTTATTTATAAAGCGCTTTCAAACAAAGTGCTGTACAACTATTTGAAACTAAAAAGATTTTAAAAAATAAAAGCGATACATAGCAATACAGGTAAAAGACACAATACAAGTTAAAAACAGTAAAAATTTAAAAACTAAATAGAATAGAATAGAATAGAATCAAGAATAGAATATATAGAATCATAGAATCAAGACTTGTAAGACAAGGTGAACAAATGTGTCTTCAGCTTAGTTTTAAAAACCTCCACAGAGCAGCCTGCCTAGCATCTTGAGGTGCAGCAGCCAAATGTCTATTGCACAGTTCTTATTTAGTGTTTGAATTGTGCAAACACCACTGCTTAGTATGTCTGTATATGTGTCGGTATGTATCCTAAACGTGTGGGCCAATAGAATCCAACAGATTACACCAACATTGTCAGACATGCAGAGATTAACATCTGTATGTTTTTAAAAAAGATTTTTCCTTTATATTCGATGTTGAGTAAGTACCTTAAGATAATTTAATAATCACGAAAATTAACACATATTGTACATATTTGACCTTTTTTTAAACAAATGCCTTTTCTTTCTTAGCTTTGCTCTTCCTAACATTAGTACAGTCACAGAGCCACGGTGTCATGGGAATAGTTAAGCGGTGCAGTTTCAGATAAAGCTCAAAATGAAAAAGTGTAATATATCAAATGCAAATTACAACTTGAGATTCAGTTTGTGCTCATGCATGTATGAGTCTGTTGTCAGACACAGCGCTGCTTACGGGAATCAAAATGTGTTGCTTATGATGGCTGCTAGCACAAACGTCAACAGAGAGGGTTTTATATTGCAGTTCGGAGATGCGCTTGAGGCTAAAGCTGCGCCTTGGCTGTACCTGTCTACCACAGATTTGATAAAAGATATTGTCTCCTTCTCCAATCATCTCATTGGATGAGTGCACTTTGAAGCAGCTGACCACGTTGGGACAAAAAAGTGAGCTACTAATTTCTCTGCTAATATCAGGAAGCCTAGTTAGCATGCTGCATCCACTGACTGGACACAGTGCACACGTCTTTATCTCTTCATTTACCTTCTTAGACGAGCTGTTCGCACAAATAATGCAGAGCAACCCACATTATTTGAGCGATAACTGCATTAAAAAGGATTCGAGAGCAACAACATGATCAAGCTTTCCAGGTCAGCAGAGGTTAAGCCTGGCAGACTGCTGCACCTGTCGACTGATTCGGGGTTTGGCAGGTGAGTTAGAGAACGATTGAGTCTGTATGCAGTCGTATTGAGGAGGCTGGAAGCCAAACCTGTACTTGTGCTTCAAAAACACAGCTAACACTTTTGTTTCTTCTGCTTTAGGTTGAACATTTGAACATGAGTCTTGACATTTTTTGCCAAGTGACTATAAGACGAACTGCTTTTGCATTTTGGCTTAGCTTAGCTTAGCTTAGCTTAGTTTTTCAGCCCCAGAAGTCGTCGTTTGAAATGAACACTGTTCGTTTTTAACTGCATGTCATGAGTGGACTGTTTTAACCCAAACTCTAACACTGCCAAGCAAACAGCTCAGAAATGCAGCTTCTGTGGGACATCAGCTGTCAAGCCTCCTTACGTGAACTTTCCGGCTCTCTTTGAAACACGAGCGTCGCTTTTGGCGATCGATATTGCTGCAGCCAGCGCGTCACAGCACTAACGCCAAAGGACACATTGTGCGTATCTCAGAGACACCAGAGGCTTTGACAAAATGGCAGCATTTGACACGATGGGAATGAGAGCGGGTTGCATGTGTTTAGTCCTCAGCCTCCTGCCTGCCTGTGCCTGCAGGCTATCGTGGCTCATCCAAACAACAGCGAGGTAGAGGAGCCAACTTTTTTTCTTCCTTTGCATCACCTTCAAAATCCTGCCTGACAACCCCCTCAGCACCGCTCCTCCTGCCTCAAAGAGCCTTGTGCAATTACTAATTCTCATATGACTCCACTCAGCAGTGTTCATACATGTTGTTTAGGTAAAAAAATAATCTTATAACAGGCACGATCTTGGCTCTTGCCCTGTTTCCACTTTGAGGAAACTTACAGGACCGATTCCAGCAGCTTGTGGCCACAGGGCGTTTTAAATAATGCAGGCCTGTTGATGGAAAGTTTGTTTAGGGCATTTTTACATTGAACAAATATTGCAAAGCAGCCACATCTCCAGGAAAAGCACACCATTCCCAGTTTTCATTAGCAGATTAGGCCCAATTTCAAAACTGGCTGTTAATCACTTCTCTAAGTCATCAAACGTGGCGCTTGCTTAATTGTTTTATTTGTTTGATTGTCTTTTAATTGCTTTAAACCATTTTTAATTGGTTCATTTGCAAATTGTTCTAATCAATAGTTTATCCCAATGTCTGCTGTGCTTAAATGTGCAATATAATAAAGGACTCGAGTTAATATGCAGCAAAAGGCCACCAAGATCAGGAAAAAGCAGAAAATCCATTTGAGCTACTTGACACTTTGGCACTTATGTAATTATTAAAACATTATCTGAACTGTATGGTTCTTTTACAAGCTAAAAGTTGAGCAATGTGCCCCAGGCAAAGACTTCATGCTACCCAGTCCTTTAAAAGTTAGAAAGTCATTTTTAGTGTAATCTTTTTGCATTTAATTCATGAGAACCACAGATTTTTTTTTTTTATCTCCCCTGTAAGTCAAACTTCCAGCTGATCGCGGCAGCATCTGTAGATCCAGGTCTGATAAAGAAGTCACAGCAGCCTGCTCAAAATATGTTAACTCGTGGTTACGCGATCCGAGATGATCCAGCCGCCGAGGTGAGCCAACAACATCGTCAACCCAGGAAGAGTCGCACCTTCGGGCGCAGAGGCTCGCATTCAATTGGCACTTCCTCTGTAGTTCCATCTCCGATCAGCTTTAATAACTGGCAAAGTGTGAGTTTTGAAGTGCCAAGGCTCAGGTGAGCTGATCCTGGACCAGTGCTCGCGGCGGTGGCTCTATAATGAGGCGCGGTGGGAAGTGAGTGATGAGGAGTTTCCATGGTGAAGGGCCCCGCTGAGGTTACAGAGGCAACAAACGGTTGGTAATCAAGAAGTACAGCCAGAGGCGGTGTCATGCTCGCTGGATTGCTCAATCTCCTCACATTATCTTCTCATAACGCAGCTCCACCTCTCTGCTCAGACGCTGCTTTGCAGCACGCGAGGGAGCTGCGGAAAACACGCCTCGTCAACTCTTTTCTTTAAGAAATCAACATGTCTGCAGCGTCTGCAGCATTCACAAGGAACAAATAGTCTGTGAAGTTTTGATAGTGTTAGTGTGAAATGTTATCAGATTTTCTTTTTATTACTCATAATTACAAACACCCACATTTTTCGATAAAGCGTGCAGCTCTTCTGATGGCATGAACTATGCTTTTTTTTTTTTTTTTTACCAACCTGCAGCTTAAATATCAGCGATAGAGAACATGTTACATGTTTTTTTTTTTTTACTTTTTAACCCTTTAAGACCTACCATAGAACCAAGTCCGCCAGAGCTTATATTATATTTTTACATGCTGTGGAGCCATTTTTGGGAGCATTTCAAGTTGCTATACATCAATACAACCATTATAGCCCAGATTTTAATAATATGTCTGCATTAAGTGCATAGTAATTACATAAATTGCAAAAAAGTGCAATAAACTACAAAAAAATTGAAAATCGTTTTTGTTTTTTTAACATATATTTCTAGTTAGAGAAATTTAAGAGGCTTATCCCTCAAAACTGTAAATACAAAAAAGTTGCACAAAATAGTTTCCCACCACAGGAAATTTATTTTGAGTGTCTTCATAGTTTTATTTTTGAAATACACCAATTTTTATACACTGCAGAAAAAACGAAAATAAATATTATAATGCAAATTTGCAAAAAAGCAGCATATGCATCAAAATAAACTATTTCCAGCAGTGCAATATGAGTCCTAAGCATCCCAGAAACCACACAGAAAGTCAGAAATTCAAAGATAACTTTTAAAAACACCAGTATAGGCTCATGAGGCCCTGATGGTAAAAAACTACATTTCCGCGAAAATGACGTCACTTCTGGTTTCGGGCAGGTCATGGCGGACATGCGATAGTTCGTGCTGACGACTATTCCAGCATAGGAAGTGTTACAAACAGCTGATCGGATCGAAACTGTGACCGAGGACAAGCTGATGGCATAAGATGTAAGTACAACTCCTCCGGTTTCATATGCAAAAACAATTATTGCTCTAGCTTACGTGGTTGCAGAGCTACAGGGATTTAAAAGTAGTTGCAAAACAGAGCATGCTGCTCTGACCGGCTTTAAAGGGTTAAAACTTTTTTATGTTTCTGTTTTCAAAAGTCCTAGAATAACATGCAAAAACATATTTCATCAAACATATATCATATTCATATTACATCATCCATCTGGGTTTACTTTCTGTGAATATTTCACTTGAACATGTGGAAGCATGTCATTTCGCTGAGTTATTGTGGTTTAACAATGCAAATAGGTTAATGCTCACTTGTAGCACTCCTAAATTATTAAACGTCTCATAATATTACTAAAAATCTGCTGATCGATTGTGGTCCACGTGGCATTATCGCCTCACGCCAAAGAAAGAAAAGTCACGAACAATGATTCGTGCATCATAAACTGTTCAATAAACCACATTTTTAAGTTTGAGAGATATTTACAGACAGTGAAGTTAAGATAAACCCTGGAAATATCATCATTGCTTTGGTGTTTTTGGCTTGAGTCGTTGGACTCACCACTTTCATATATTTTCTGGTGGCATGCCAAACGATTCTGATAAAACACACTGTGAAGCCCAGCAGCTAAAAAAGGCAGATAAAAGATGAAGCTGAAAATGGGCTCGTGAATAAAGCCAACATTGAGCTGCTGGGAGCCAAATATTTCCTTCAGGAGTTGGTGGAGACCAAAACTGAGCAAAAGGAACAATTATACCCCATAAAACGATAGTTTCATAAGAAAATAATATATAAAGCTTGTGTTTATGATTTGCTTCTCTATAAACAGAGGATGAGGCCCAGCAAGGCGCTAACTACTTAACTAGTTTGCATGAGTTGGCATGATGTATCCACTGTTTTGAACACAGAGTTATATTTGTTAGAGGGAAGTGAAAAGTCCTTTTTGTGCCGTGTACGCCCACAGCAAGAATGAGTGCAGTATGCATATGTGGCTGACAGTTTCAACATATTCAATACGGGAACAGTGCCACAAAAAACCCGGAGAAAGAAGAACCCATCTTTCCAGACTTGCCTTTGAACTGTAGTCTCACCAAGAACTCAAATGGTCTGTCCATTCTTTTAAACCACAATCAATTGGTGCTGAAAAGCCTGGAAAGTGTTCAATGCGAAATGTATTTTTGTGTTATTTTTATTCAGCCGAGTCCTCTTGATCTCGGCTTCAAACCGCCACATTTCTCCTCGGGGAGCTTACAATGACTCACATTCAGGCCAGGAAACCAGGAGCGATTGAGCAGTTTCAATCACACGCATGAAGACTTTTTTTAAAAGAAAAAAAAAAAAAACAAGATCAATCAATAGCTACCTCTTAAAGTTAACTCACAAAATTTACTTTAATCGAAGCCGTCAGTCAGCCCGAGACGCTAAGTAACCATCTCTGTTGCTCATCGGTGCTTGAATGCCAATGACCTGAAATCACCGACTTCAAACGAGCTGGAAGATAAACCTATAAAGCTAAAGACTGTCTTTGTGTCCTGAGAATGGCTCGTGCTCCACATTTCTCTGACCTAATTTTCCTTTTTCACAGTCAATAACTAAACTGTGCTACTGCATCAAAATGAACAGATTTTAATTTAATGACTATGGGAGAGAAAAATCCTCCACTAGCATCTACTGCAGGAAAAAGACCAGGTCTACAGTTTTACTCAGAGATCCAATAGCACCTCTGCTTTACGGCTTACAAAATGTAGGTAATATGTCCACAGAGGCATTGTGATTTCCCCCAATGCTAAACAAAACGACACCATATGAAGATAGCTAACATTTTTGTAATTGGGTCACTAGGATATACTGGAGAAGCCAAAGGTTTCCCATTGGCTAATTAAAGCCACCACTAAAATCTCAGGACTTTACTGGAATATGTGAGTAACCGGGCAAAATGCAAACTGGTAGAGCTCCATTTGGTAAAGGTCAGGGCAGGTTTGGGTAAAGAATTGTTGTTATTGCATTACCCTGGAGTGCTTCAAATGCAGGCCACGTTGGACCAGACACAAATAATTGGATGTTGAGTTTTCAATTTTATACACTTTTTATATATAAAAGAATCACGAAATAGTGAAGATGACATGAAAAGATTCCAAGAGATGTGAGAAACTGTTGTTTCTTTCGTCCATCAAAGACGTAGCATTGATACTATCCGTCAAAGATTTTGGTAAACTAACACTTGTGATGGCAAACAGGTTTTCTGTTTGACTGTTGTCTTATTAGGAAGCTCCAGAGCTTTCTGCAAGCACATGAAAGCACCGATCTGCAGAAACCAGCTGTCATTTTTCTTCTTCCATTCACGTTCCTAACAGACTTCGTCCAGGGCTTAATGCATTGTTTCTCTAATCCTCATAAGTGTGTTATGAAATCCAGCTTGAGCTCTTTTATTCTAGAGTGTCCTGCACAAAAAATGGAGCCAAAAGCATACATCAAGTCCACCGTTTTTGAATTTCTCCCAGTGACGGATACGTCTTGGAAAACAGATGTGAGCTGGTAGCCAAAAACAGAATGGCTTCCCAGCACCGGGACCTATACATCATTGTAAATAATTCACAGAAGTAAAGCTAGCTTCCCGGGGCCAGCGTACGCCCAAGCCAACATGTGCTCCATCTTGCTCACTGGGAAATTCTCCAGCGGCACAACATTGACCCAGGGCAGCCATCTTGGGGACACGTTCCAACAGGAGAACATTACTCCTCACCCTACAAATGTAGTTTTTATTAGGTGCCAAAAGTGACAGGCAAATCGGATTTTCTACTTTACTTGTTCCTTATCGTGTAAATTTCAAAGTGTCACTTCACTGAAAAGTTTAGATTACTTTGGTGTCCACGTCACGGTAAATCCACTGTTTGGACAACATCTACAGAGCCTGAAAACACACTGAGACGGAACAAGTGGAACAAATGCTCTTTTCCCCGTGTGTGAAAAATCACATATTCGGCGAAGAAGCCGATGAGGAGAAATGATACGCGCAGTGTGAAAGTAACATTTTGCTTCACAATTAAAATGAGCCGTGACTGGCTACATTGTAGCCTCTGTCAGTGCGCCCCAGGGCAGCTGTGGCTACAATGTAGCTGCCTTCGCCAGTGTGTGAATGTGTGTGTGAATGTGTGTGTGAATGTGTGGATGACTGAATGTAGTGTAAAGCGCTTTGGGGTCCTTAAGGACTAGAAAAGCGCTTTACAAATGCAGGCCATTTACTTTGGATGAAAAACTCTGATACATGCATTTTCTTTAATTCTAACAGTTCTGGATTCACGTTTTACAGTATTTTATCCCTGCAGGGTCCAACTGTTATTACAGACACGGCCGCAGCCAATCCGCTGCTTCACGGACGCGCCTCTACGGCCGAGCGGTAACATCCATCTCGCAAACCTCCAACCTGGAGGGAAAGGGTGTTGGGAAAGGCTTAAAAACACATTAATGTTGAATAAACAACGATATTAGATCGTTTGTCTTTAGGCTACAGACGGCGAATACAGGCTCAAACCTGAATTTCCAGACGGCGTTTCAAACGTCCACAGAAGAACCAGGAAGTTGTAGTTGCACTTTTTATTTCAGCTGTTGTTTCAAACGTTGAAAGATAATCCTAAAAGTACCTGAACCCCAGTCGTTATGAAAATAATGTATTTAATATTGTATTTTACACACTTTATTATTTAGATGATGACATATTTAATCGTTCTGTCATCATCTAATTTTACTGTGTGCTTCCCCTCTATGGCATAAAACAGATCTATACAATGGCGATGCAGAGAGTGAAAGAGCACAGAGGAGTGGCTGCATGGCCCTTATTGGTAAGACCTTTTTTTCCGTTCGCATTACCGCGAGGAGAGAGGCGCCACGGGGGACTGTTTCGGGGACACATCCTCAGCCGAGGAATCATTTTTAATTCAGGTGCCCTAACTTATTTTATCAGCTCTCAGGACTGCTGCTGAGTAAACACTTTTAAAATTGAAGGTGAGAAAGCCCCTCTGGTTTTGAACATAAAAAATGCATCAGCTGTGTGAATGTAGAACAGTATATCATTCCTGAAAACACTGCAGCTTCCAGTTCAGCGCGCTACACCGTTCGCCATTTCTCTGATGGCGTAAACCTGCTTCAGTGCTTTGATAGTGCATCAGGTTTTTGCATGCATAAAGAACGACGCCGGTGCATTTTCTGCGAGCTCATGATGCTACCTGTTACCTGAAATAACAAGTGAATCCCTTTGCAGCTGATTTGAGCCTTTTCACAGATATAACTGCTGGGCTCCTATTGATTTTCCAAATAGCTACCTGCGCTGTGGCCTTGCACCGAAGCCCGCACGCTGTTTGAATGATGACACTCTTAATACATCAACATGCCCGTCTGAGACGAGCTGGCGCCGGCCCGCTCGGCCGTGTAATGGCACCTTTTGTGTTTCAGTCGAGGCAGGCAGACGGATCTGTGACACGTGTAGGGGAAAGATGTCAAACAGTTCTGTGCTGAATCACAAAGACACACGTCTCTGTTTAATAAATGTGTTTGTGGGTTTGGCTGACGTCAGGGAGAGTCGGCGCGTGTGGGCGATCAATCCGTAACCTGCAGCTCCTTCAGTCTGTCGCCACAACTCGCCATGCGATTCAAGTCGTCTGACACTGAGCTGGTTATGATCTAGCCACGAGCATCCAGTTTCTCCGGTGTGAGGATGTTTGATGCCTTGATGCAGGAGGTTGATTATCACGACTGCTGCCAAAGAAGCTGGGATTTATGGATATCATTTTAGACTTAAAACCTTCATCCTCCTCTCTCGAGTTGATTAACTGTACTCAAACTTCCCGTGCTGACAATTAACCTTATGTCAGGCAGCTTTCCTGAAATATCCGCGGCCCATAGTCAAATCGACCATCCTGAGGCTTCCTGCCTCCTCTAGCTGGGCTCTGAGCTGACTTTCAGCTGACACATCAACGCACTGCTGATCCATGGCAGTGATAACTTTTAGCTGTTGTGACACGGGGGACCGAGATTGTTTTGTGTGCGTAGGTGTGAGGGCCAGTCGGTCATTGGAGCTGGGAGGATTTATCACCGCATGCCTGCTATTGATTTATACTGAAGCACTCGTCAAACCATCCCCCAGCCCTGCACCACCTACGGCCTCAGTGTGCTTGATTCCTCTCTGAGTGGTCTCAGCTCCAGAGGAGCAGCTAATCCCTCGTGCTAATAAACTGTAACCTTCCCTTGATGTAAAACATTGATTGTTCGCATGTACAGATTGTGTACAGTTGCAGTCGTTTTTGTACTTATCTCTCTTCTCTCTTCGATACTAAAATAGGATTGTAGGATTGTCTCCCAGCTTCACAGCTGCAGTAAAGAAATAAAAAAGTGTTTTTATTTCTCACAGCAAGTCAAGTTGAACCTATTTGTAAAGCTCACTGTCACATACAGTGTCTCACTGCCTTCCCTGTTTTTGACTCAGCTGAAAAACATTTGTAATAAAACAGAAAATAACCTAAAAAACCCAAACACATAAATTTAAAACCGAACAGCTCAGGAGGAAGTCTGACAGTCAAGCAGACACTGCAAGAAAAATGACAAAACTCCTACAAACATGCAGATCTCGTGTTTTATTATGACAAAATGTGCAAAAAGGCTGGAGCCAAACAGAATTTTTAAATATATCAGGATTTCACCAACAATCATTTCAACTAAATGAGTCTGAGTTTACCTTTGTGGTGCTTTATAAATAGAATTGCTTTTTAAAGTAACTAATAAATTGTATAATAAGACATAAAACAGGTCTGTGATTGTAATAATCTAATGTTAATGTGACTTAACACAGTATAAATGAAACCTCACTGGATGAGTCACACCTGCATTGCTTTGATATAGTGCATTATAAAAAAATCCTCTTATTTAACTATGAAATCTACAGATGCTTGTAAAAATGGACCCCGACAATATATATGTACTTGTGCACATACACGAGCAATAAATCATATAAAAATCTGCTGACATTCATCGTCCTGTAATTCAGTTCAATTCATATTTATGGTTCGCTGATAACATTTATTATTATTATTATTATTATTAAAGATTATTTATGAGCGCCTTTCAAGTCACCCAAGGACACTTTACAATAGGATAAAACACTTAGTAAAACAATGGCAGAATAAGAACAATAAAATAAAAGCACAAGATAAAATTAACAAACAGTGGATTCACAGTGAATATGCAGATTTGCAACACGTTCTCACTCCCAAAGCGTAACATTTTACGCTAGGTGACAAATCGTCAACATATTACGTTTTCGGCTACCCACCACGTTCCTAAATGACGACCTTGGAAAAATGAGAAAATATGGGAACCGTATGGACTCAATCTACACATGTTCGCTCTTTTTCTTCAAATCGCTTAGAAACACGCTATTTAACATCATTAAAGTCCTGGTTAACCTCAGGAAAAAGGTTATGGTTAGGGCTGGAATACAGGGCTGGAACGTCTATTACCGCGGGAGCGTCATTGCACTGGATTTCGCCCATAACCCGCCGCGTACCATAAGAACGCCGAAGGTCTCCTTTTGCGTTCCTCAGGAACGCCGCGGGACGTGACAAAACGTTGGCATGTTACGCCTCGGGAGTGAGAACGGGCTGAGATTTGAACAGATGAGTTTTGAGTTGGGATTTAAACTGGGGGAGAACCAATGTTTCTTATTTCTGGGAGCAGAGCAGCTGAAAGCTCTGCTTCCCATGGTGGTGAGGCAGAAGGAAGGTACAGCAAGCTGGATAGAAGAAGAAGAACGAAGTGAACGGGCAGAACAGGTGGTGGTTAACAGGTCAGAAAGGTGAGGAGGAGCGAGGTTATGAATGGCCTTGAAGGTGAGCAGAAGAAGTTTGAAAATTATCCGGAATTTCACAGGGAGCCAGTGAAGTTCCTGAAGAACAGGTGATGTGCTGGTAGGAGGGGTTCTGGTGATAATGCGAGCAGCAGAGTTCTGAACCAGCTGAAGCTTATGGAGGGATTTTTGGGGGAGACCATGCAGAAGAGAATTGCAGTAGTCAATACGGGAGGTAACAAGACTGTGGACGAGAATGGACGTAGACTGGGTGGAAAGAGAAGGAAGCAATCTGTTAATGTTATGTAGATGGAAGTAGGCAGAACGGGTGAGATTATTGATGTGTTTAAAGTAAACTCTTTTTGAAAATTACTGAAAAAAGAGAGAAAAGGGCTGTTTTATAATAAAGGTGATGCAAAATCGTAACTTTGCATCTGGATCCAAAATGAAGCCCAGTCCAAAGATGCTGTAGTTGTATATTAACAACGTGCAGATGCCATCAGTGGTCCAACATGTGTCCCAGTGACTCTACAGTCATCTGTAAAATGCAAACAAATATAAGGGTCCAGAAAAGATGTTGGTTAAATTACAAAAAGGCAAAACAAAAGAAAATCCTCATCTCTGGCTGAAGGTCATTAAAAACGCTAAAATGCTGCGATGGCGTGCAGTTGTGACAAGGTGTGGATTTGTCAGCTGATGCCATACTGAGGAAAAAGCACTTGTGGGAAAACTTTATTTAATTTCCTCCATTTCCTACCAATATGCTGCATCACCAGAAACAATGCTCACTGGTACTGTTGATAATAATTAGCAACACCTGCCATCTGATTGCTTCCACCTGTTGCTTCCTAATGAGACAGTTGTACAGTGACAGTGCTGATTATGATGGTGTGGGCTCTCCGTCCACAGCGAGGCATTCTTCTCAATCCCATTGTGTCCAAGTCATTTAGCTAACCTGTCTCTTCCGCTAACTCTGACCCTGAAGTCAATATTTTCATTTGTCACGCCCAATAAATGTGTCACATATTCAGAGGCTGAGCGGCTAGCTGTCTGTGACCCTTCCTGCTGTCACGCAGAGGCCGGTGCATCTCATTTGTCCCGTCTGATAAAACCCTGTAAATGTTCTTATATATCAGCGAGGCCAGAGCGAGGACACGGCGGCTGCGGTCGAAGAGATATTTTTACTTTGAAATGTTTGTTACTGAGTGAAGAGAAGAGTATAAAGCAGAAGATGATGGTCAGAATTTTACGTGGAAGAACATTAATCTGAATTTAACCCCCACTACATCATCTTTACCTCTAAGAAACTCTTCACTGCAGGCGAAAGCGCATCAAATCCAATTTTTTTGACCCTGTGCGACACATACAGTGGGGCAAAAAAGTATTTAGTCAGCCACCGATTGTGCAAGTTCCCCCACTTAAAATGATGACAGAGGTCAGTAATTTGCACCAGAGGTACACTTCAACTGTGAGAGACAGAATGTGAAAAAAAAAATCCATGAATTCACATGGTAGGATTTGTAAAGAATTTATTCGTAAATCAGGGTGGAAAATAAGTATTTGGTCAATAACAAAAATACAACTCAATACTTTGTTATTGCCAACAAAGGTTATGTTACAGAGGTCAAACGTTTACTATAGGTCTTTACCAGGTTTGCACACACAGTAGCTGGTATTTTGGCCCATTCCTCCATGCAGATCCTCTCAAGAGCAGTGATGTTTTGGGGCTGTCGCCGAGCAACACGGACTTTCAACTCCCGCCACAGATTTTCTATGGGGTTGAGGTCTGGAGACTGGCTAGGCCACTCCAGGACTTTCAAATGCTTCTTACGGAGCCACTCCTTTGTTGCCCGGGCGGTGTGTTTTGGATCATTGTCATGTTGGAAGACCCAGCCTCGTTTCATCTTCAAAGTTCTCACTGATGGAAGGAGGTTTTGGCTCAAAATCTCACGATACTTGGCCCCATTCATTTTGTCCTTAACACGGATCAGTCGTCCTGTCCCCTTGGCAGAAAAACAGCCCCATAGCATGATGTTTCCACCCCCATGCTTCACAGTAGGTATGGTGTTCTTGGGATGCAACTCAGTATTCTTCTTCCTCCAAACACGACGAGTTGAGTTTATACCAAAAAGTTCTACTTTGGTTTCATCTGACCACATGACATTCTCCCAATCCTCTGCTGTATCATCCATGTGCTCTCTGGCAAACTTCAGACGGGCCTGGACATGCACTGGCTTCAGCAGCGGAACACGTCTGGCACTGCGGGATTTGATTCCCTGCCGTTGTAGTGTGTTACTGATGGTGACCTTTGTTACTTTGGTCCCAGCTCTCTGCAGGTCATTCACCAGGTCCCCCCGTGTGGTTCTGGGATCTTTGCTCACCGTTCTCATGATCATTTTGACCCCACGGGATGAGATCTTGCGTGGAGCCCCAGATCGAGGGAGATTATCAGTGGTCTTGTATGTCTTCCATTTTCTGATGATTGCTCCCACAGTTGATTTTTTCACACCAAGCTGCTTGCCTATTGTAGATTCACTCTTCCCAGTCTGGTGCAGGTCTACAATTCTTTTCCTGGTGTCCTTCGAAAGCTCTTTGGTCTTGGCCATGGCGGAGTTTGGAGTCTGACTGGTTGAGGCTGTGGACAGGTGTCTTTTATACAGATGATGAGGTCAAACAGGTGCCATTCATACAGGTAACGAGTGGGGGACAGAAAAGCTTCTTACAGAAGACGTTACAGGTCTGTGAGAGCCAGGGATTTTCCTTGTTTGAGGTGACCAAATACTTATTTTCCACCCTGATTTACGAATAAATTCTTTACAAATCCTACCATGTGAATTCATGGATTTTTTTTTCACATTCTGTCTCTCACAGTTGAAGTGTACCTCTGGTGCAAATTACTGACCTCTGTCATCATTTTAAGTGGGGGAACTTGCACAATCGGTGGCTGACTAAATACTTTTTTGCCCCACTGTATCTGATCATGGTGTGACAGTGTGAACGGCACAAATCAATATTTTCAAATCCGATCTGGGTCACTTTCGTATGTGTTACTAAATCCGATACATATCCGATGTTTTAGAAAGCGACTGCTGTTTGATGATCATGTCGCATTAAACTTTTACGTCACTGACACAAGACAGACGCCGATTATCAGCGCCAGAGAAGACATCGCGAACGCTTCCTGGCCATCCCGTGTAGATGTCGGTGAAACTGTTGGGAAGACAACGTTGGAGAAACGTGAACATTTTATTTGTTCTGTATAATCTGCAGATTCTGACAGAAATCTGCAGCTATCCTTTGAAGCAGCGCTCCTCTAAAACAGCAATAAGGATCATTATTAGGTTATTTACATTATTATGTAAATAACAAAATAACTTAAAGCAGAAATTGGGAAACGTGAAGTCCGAAGTCTTTATATTAACGGCCATCAATCAAACAATATTGTTTGTTCTGGGTCTAAACAGAGCGCGTTGTGTGTGACGTCTTCTTTTGCGCCACTTTGAGCGTTCACACTAGAGCGCGTTTGCTGTCACATTTTATTTGTCGTGTGAACGAGCAGACAAAAAAATCGGAATTTATCATTAAGACCTGCAGAGTGAACGTAGCCATAGACGCATCTCTTTAGGATGTTCTTTTTATACCCACACATTTACCTGTAAATTCAGCTTTCTTTTTAATACCACGTATTTTTCCACAGTCCCTGTCCTACCTTTTTCTTTTATGTGCGTTGCTGTCAAAAATGTCTTTATGAATTTATGATTCATTACATTTTGGTTTCATGTACATTATTCACAGTTGGAGAGCTTTGAACATATTTGAACATTTGAGCGTTCACACTAGAGCGCGTTTGCTGTCACATTTTATTTGTAGTGTGAACGAGCAGACAAAAAAAATCGGATTTTGTTAGCAGAGACGGGTCTTCCAGCAGAATCTGCATGAATATTGAAGATACTTATTGTCTAGACGGAGGAATAATCACACGTGGGGCATCAGCTTTCACCGGAACATTCACACCAAAAAGGTGACTTTGTTTATTGAACTCTCGCGTGCACTCTGCAGCATAACAGGAAGCATCTTTTCAAAATAAAATCACAACAGATGACAATGAGGGCATAACTATTAAC
This sequence comes from Neolamprologus brichardi, assembly GCF_056152115.1. Classification (NCBI taxonomy): domain Eukaryota; kingdom Metazoa; phylum Chordata; class Actinopteri; order Cichliformes; family Cichlidae; genus Neolamprologus; species Neolamprologus brichardi. Next base: position 1,733,690 of record NC_142118.1, on the reverse strand, counting down.
TAGCTCAACAGATTTGATCAAAAAATCTGAATTGAGCATTAAGACCTGCAGAGTGAACATAGCCTTAGACGCATCTCTTTACCTGTAAATTCAGCTTTCTTTTTAATACCACGTATTTTTCCACAGTCCCTGTCCTACCTTTTTTTTATGTGCGTTGCTGTCAAAAATGTCTTTATGAATTTACGAGACATGTGATTCATTACATTTTGGTTTCATGTACATTTTACACAGTTGGAGAGCTTTGAACATACTGACACTTGCACAGTCTTACGGACCACTCGGAGCTTTTTGAACTGACCCACTGCTTCCTGCTTCGTTGTACTATTGCACCAGCTATGACTGTGCAATGACAGCAACGAGTTATCTCTCTCTGTGCATGAGTGTGCGAGACAACAGGGCACCAACAAGCCCACCAGACACACGACACAGATATCTGATATCAATATCGAAGTTTTCAGATAGTCGGCAACGTCTCCCTCTCTTTACTCTTATAACGCAGACCATCAGGATCTGGCCGACTTCACACCTCCCAGCTGAAAACAAGGCCCAACAGGCCCGACATCCATCCTCCAGCCTTTGGTCGGCTGCCCGCCACGGACCAAAGCTTTGTTAAGTCACCTGTCAGATGAAATTACTCCGATGCTAGTTGCCCGGTGAGGTGACGGCAGGGATCCCGGGCCGTGCAGGCGCCGAGGCTCCACATGGACCCACGGCGTGTTGCGGAAACGTCAGGGGAGGGAGGGGGGTGTTTGCAGAGCACACGGACGCATGCTGTTGGGTCTCGCGGAGACACTTGCACAGATCCACTCTCACCCTCACATTATGGCCATAATCCAGAACGACACTTTAAAAAGAACACACTGGCTTCATTAGCGTGCTGACAATGCAGCACTATGGCCTGTTAATGGTGAGCTCTCATAGGCTTGGCAGTGAGGAAAAGAACTTTAATCAGTGTCTCACAGGTACTGCGGTTGCCAGGGATACTACACTAAAGAAAGCATACAAAAGGACTAATGGTGTCCTGTTGCGCTCGTTGGCTTCTGGAGTCCATTTCAGTTCCAACATTCAGATTTATGATTTCAAGAGCTGCAGAAGAAACGAGAAACACTACAGCTCGCGCTGGAAATGATGCACGCAGATAAACTGCCGTGAGGTCATTTTTAAATACAATTATGCCACATATAATATAATAATTACCTGGTTGGTGAGTAAACTTTCTTGCCAACAGTTCTGTCTTCGATTTACTGCAATGTTCTTCACTTCAGTCCAAACCTCATTAACTGCATTTATATTTAATAAAACAGGGACGTATTTAATAAATAATGTTTGTTCTCATTTATTTTAATTTCTCGCCGTCATCGAAGAATGGTAGCGCGGTGACTAATAATGGGATGTGGGAGTGGACAGCACATTAATGTTCACCTGAACAGAATGTGAGAAGCAGGAATAATTAGTTGTGTAACTAACGATGTCAGTTATTTGTGCCGTTAATTAAGAGCGGCGGATGATGCATTCAAATCCCTCATCTAGCTAAAAGTGTCATTACGGCCGTGTTATAAATGTGTTTAAATAAAAATGTCAAGTAAAACCACTTCAGCTGTGGGTCCAGTGTTCGTCTCCTGCTGGACTTCAAAAGAAGACAAAAGTTCACTCTGAAATGTTTCTGCAGCAGGATGTAAAAATAAAATAATAATAAACATAAATTAATTAATTAAAGGCCCAAACTGAATGAATTCCATGTAAAACAGGAGGCAAACCAACTAAATGAACCGTCCAGAGACGACAAACCAAACCCACAAAACAAAATACACATAAAAAACAAAACATTTTTTCAGTAAGTAGAAAAATATCAAAATCTATTTCAAAAAGGGCTTCAAGCCTTTCCAGTATTATGTTTGTCCTTTGGTATGTCTATTGTCTAATCCAGTGATTAATATTTAGTTTTCTTTCTTCTTCTTTTTTGGCATTAAAAAGACAGATGTTCATTAAAGTGAGTTTATTCTTTCTTATAATTGTGTTCTTTGGGATCAAAGCCAAATGAAAATTGCTTCGAGTCTAATGAAACTGTTTTTTGACAATAATCTTCTCCAAAAGGTTTTTATGTCTCTGCCAGACACAGTGAAACAGCAGTCCTTTAGCCTGCGTTTGGTACATATGTTTGTTATTGATAGTATGAGAACCCAGCGTGGCAGGTTATAGATTGTCAGATTAACTATTTATGGGGCTGATTTCCAGTCTCTGCACATAATGTGATGTTACTACCAGGGTTTTAATAGTTTTGCAATTTTCATTAGTTTTTATTTTTATTTAGTTTTGACTTCAGATTTTCAATTTTATATCAGTTTTAATTAGTTTTTACCAATTGTTTGCTAGTTTAGTTTTTATTTTTTTGAAAATCCTTAGTTTCAGTTATAGTTTTAGTTGTGTTTGCAATAATTAAGTGTAACAAAATCCAAGTTTCATCATATCAGTCATTCTCTGACTTTGGTTCAAGTGAATTGATAAACTTTTTGAAGGTAATTGACTCACACAGTTGTGTAGATATCCCTTGCTGCCTTGCCTGGGGTTAGCTTCTGTGTTAGGTAAGCTAGGTTAGCCTTCTTGTGTGAGCTTTTCAAGTGCACTTTAAGGTTTGTGGGATTTTTTTCCCTTTAGAAATGTCCCTCATAATTTGTCTGTTTCCACTACAAGACACTTGCTTTATCCAAAACACAGTCATATTCAAAGTAATCCCAAACTGGACTCTGGCTCCCGACTTTTCCTGACATGATTCTGCGCGTGGACGGAGCAGCAACACAGACGACTCGACTAACGTGCTGCCACCTGCTGGCATAATGAGACACAGCAAGAAAAAAACCTGGAAACTAAACTTCATTTTCACCCTTGACTCTTGTATGACACGCACACATCAATGAAAACTAAACACATTTTTGCTATAAATTCAGTTAATTTTAGTTAGTTTTGTGAACACTCATTATAGTTTTAGTTAGTTTTCCTTTTTTTGTTTTTATTTTTATTTCCGTTAACGAAAATGTTTTTTCACTTCTAGTTTTCATTATTTCGTTAGTTTTCGTTAACGATAATAACCTTGGTTACTACTAAACAGGACGGTAAACATCCTTGGAAACGATATGCAGATCCATCCAGGGCAGATAAACCTGGAATGCAAAACATGCAAAATGAGAGATTCCCAAAGTTTTGGTCGAGTTAATGATCAATAATCAAAAATCATATTTACATGCACATGATTCAGACGTGTCACATTTCTAAAAGATCACTGAACTTCTTTAGGTGATGTAACAACATCATCGCTCATCAATCAGCTGTTCATCACTGTCTGAAGTTTCATTCACTAGTTTGTTTCATTTGTTCCCTCCAGCTGTGCACCTCTGGGCTCACCATTAAATAAAGGTGCTTCATTCTTGTATTCATTATAAAATCCAATCCATACTGGCTATAAAATCCAAACTCACGACGCTGAGCAGCTTGTTTTTGTCATGACATCTTCATCGTCGTGACTGCCTGGTTCGAGATAATGAAATTGCTTCTTTGAGAGAACACACAGTCTTCAAGTGGTAGCTTGATATTCCTTCCTTCCTTTTATCCAGCATCTAGCATTCGACCGTGTAAAGAACGCAAAATCATTTTGCATGTGTGCGTTACCACTTTTTTTTTTTCCATGTTGGATCCAGAATTTAAATAGGGTTCAAGTTTTAAATGCACGAGTTCTTTTCATTTAAGGAAAACACTGGAATAAAATCGAGTTTGTAGCTGCTAGAGATTCCATTTAATCAGCTTCTAAAACGAAGGTGCTGAACCTTGGATTCTCATCTCGACCTTTTCTGAGATAGAAATGATCTTTTATTGGATGTTGATGATGTTAGCTGTCTGGGGGCCAGAGAGAAAGAGCGAGGGAGGCTGTGAGGTGAAAGTAAAGCACAGAGAAAATGAGAAAAATTAAAATGAGGAAGGACAAAATGAAGAGTATTAAAAGAGAGAGAGAGAGGGGGTATGAGTAGATGAATAACCATCTGTAATCACTAGAGATATGTGCTGTAGCTGTAAGGCCAACAGTGCTTCTTTGTCCTTGCCTGGACTTGTGTCTTTCAAATGAGAGATGTAACCTCATCCAGGGATGTCTGGAATTAGTCAGCACTTATTTTCCATTCAAACTGCTGCCCATATTGCTGGTGGCTGCTTCAGAAGCAAGCACAGAGTAATTGGGGACTTCATTCGCTCATAAACAGCGGGGTTTGGCGGGGGGTGCTGGTGGGAGGTGGGGGTAATTTCGTTATTGGCGTTGCCTCTTTGTGAACTCTGTCACTGATCAGCGTTTGGTTGGAGAGAGTTTTATGAAGGAAAATAACACTTCTGCACATATACGTGTCGTAAATCTTCATCTAATTAAAGATCAGTTACGTTTGCAGGTCCGATGCGTGTCATGCATGAGAAACAAGCTTTTTATTGTAAAAACGACATAAATTTAGACCTCCTGTGTGTGTTTTTTCCTTTAAATATAAAACATGTAACAGATGGTTTCTGAGCCATCTGCTACATTCTTGATTTAGAAAATAATATTAAAGATGTTGGAGTAACGGATTTAGTGGCTGTGGTTAGTGTTGTTGTTTAAGTGGTTTTGCAACTTGGTGTGTGTTGAAAATGATTTGTCATTTTGCACTCTATTCTTCAGGCAATATGCTAAAACCATCTGCTCACAGTATAGAACAAGAGGAAGTCTATTTTTAGAGCTGAAGGTGCTGTTTTCACGGCAGCGTGGTGGTGTAGTGGTTAGCTGAAGCAAGAAGGTTGTGGGTTTGAATCCACCCGAGTGGAGCGTGTTCTCCCCGTGCCTGTGTTGCTTCTCTCTGGTTGCTGTGCTTGTACTGGAGATTCTAAATTGGCCATAGGTGTGACTTGGAGCCTGAATAGTTGACTTTCTGTATTAGTCCTGCAGTAGACTGGTGGCCTCTCGCCCTGTGACATATTTTGCATTTGCTGAACAGGCAGTCAGACATGCTGGGTAGAAAACTGCATGAACACCATAAGGCAGGGTCTCAAGCTCCAGTCCCCGAGGGCCGCTGTCCTGAAACTTTTCCATGTGTCCCTGTTGCAGCACACCTGAATAAAATTAGTAGGTATAGAGTGTAGAACTTGACTGCATGCTGAAGTGGCAACTCCTAACCCTTACTCAAGTAAATCTCGGGGACTGGAGTTTGAGACCCCTGCTAAAGTACAAGAAGTGGTTAAGATAGTAGACGGATATTTTATTCCACTTGCAGACTTTATCAGGATCAGGGTTTTAATAGTTTTGCAATTTTCATTAGCTTTTATTTTTATTTAGTTTTGACTTCAGATTTTCAATTTTATATCAGTTTTAATTAGTTTTTACCAATTGTTTGCTAGTTTAGTTTAGTTTCTATTTTTTTGAAAATCCTTAGTTTCAGTTTAGTTTTGATTAGTTTCAGTTATAGTTTTAGTTGTGTTTGCAATAATTAAGTGTAACAAAATCCCAGTTTCATCATATCAGTCATTCTGCTCATCCTTGGGTATGTTGCTATTCCAGCTACCATACTGCACCCTGGACAGGTCGCCTGTCTGTCGCAGGGCTAACACGCAGAGACAGACAACTCACATTCCCACCTATGGGTTCTTTAAATAAATAAAGGCAGATGAACAACCATTGATACCAGGCAACTATAAAATGTATATCTTGGCCCCAATGAGACTATTAACTCTCGCAGCACCGGGTGTTCGTAATTTTGGTTCAAGTGAATTGATAAACTTTTTGAAGGTAATTGACTCACACAGTTGTGTAGATATCCCCGTCCTGTTGTCTCGGGATGCATCACGCTGCCTTGCCTGGGGTTAGCTTCTGTTTCTGGGGATGAGGGTTGAGCGTGCTCCCTTACCTTCTCAAGGTAAGCTAGGTTAGCCTTCTTGTGTGAGCTTTTCAAGTGCACTTTAAGGTTTGTGGGATTTTTTCCCTTTAGAAATGTCCCTCATAATTTGTCTGTTTCCACTACAAGACACTTGCTTTATCCAAAACACAGTCATATTCAAAGTAATCCCAAATTGGACTCTGGCTCCCGACTTTTCCTGACATGATTCTGCGCGTGGACGGAGCAGCAACACAGACGACTCGACTAACGTGCTGCCACCTGCTGGCATAATGAGACACAGCAAGAAAAAAATCTGGAAACTAAACTTCATTTTCACCCTTGACTCTTGTATGACACGCACACATCAATGAAAACTAAACACATTTTTGCTATAAATTCAGTTAATTTTAGTTAGTTTTGTGAACACTCATTATAGTTTTAGTTAGTTTTCCTTTTTTTGTTTTTATTTTTATTTCCGTTAACGAAAATGTTTTTTCACTTCTAGTTTTCGTTATTTCGTTAGTTTTCGTTAACGATAATAACCTTGATCAGGATTGACCTGATTGCACACTTTGCATCTTGTAGAAGTCTCTGAATGAGATATTTCCTTCAATCTGCATGTTAAGCAAATATGTAGGACTGCTTTCTTGCATTTCTGTAATATCTCAATATCTCCAAAACTAGAAAGATCCTCCGAGTAACATGCATTCATTTCTTCTACCATGGACTACTGTAATTTATTATTATCAGGATGCCCATAAAACTCATTGAAAAGGCCTTTAAGTTGTCGCGGGTAAATAATAAAACAAAATAAAACGATACGACCGAGACAAAAACTTTGATATTTTGTAAATATAATAATAAACGTGAATTCACTGTGTAATTGTGTAACTTTATTAGCAGCGTCCTCCTGAAACGCACCAACAACATCGAGAGTAACATCCTCCTCTCTGCCCCTTAATGCTCTCTGGTCGCTATGGTAACGTGCAACAGTTCTTTCAAAATAAGACACAAACTACAACACGAGAAAAAACCCGGGGAAACAGAGTTTCACTAAAAGCCCTGAAAACCATACATTTCACACCCCGGCTGATCTGGGCTGTTTCTTCTTCACTCATCTTTCTCACTCTCCATGTTTTATGAATAATTACTAATCTCTCATTCTCTTCCACACTCTCACTCCCTTCAACCCCAACTGGTCGCTGCAGATGTCCGCCCCTGGTCTTGCTTCCTGTTAAAAGGGAGGTTTTCCTTCCCACTGTCACCAAGTGGTTACTCTGTTGTCTGATTGTTGCAGTGTTCTCTGTTTTACTGAAAGGTTTTTACCTTACAACATGAATCTCCTTGAGGCAACAATCACTGTGATTTGGTGCTACATAAATAAAACTGAGTTGAAGTGAATGCACAGAAAGCCAGAAGGCAGCATGAAATGTGAGGAGTCAGACTGTGGGTGTGCTCCCTTTGTGTTTGTTTTTCCAACAGTCATGATATCGTGGACTCTGAATGTGTCACCCAGAGTGAGACTGCAGACACTGAGTTTTACTGTAATGTCCTGAGGCAGCTGAGGTAACACATTCAGTGGAAACAACCAGAACTGCTTGCCAGAAAGCCATCGTGTGCCAACCCAGCATGCAGGTTTTTTGGTTCAGACCGACTTGACCTTTGCTCCCCACCTGCCCCACTTGCCAGATTTGCTTCTGTGTAACTTAGTCCACATGCCAAAATGGAGTTGAAAGGTCAGCATTTTGACACACTGGAGGAGACCCAGCTCGTCACAGAAGCACAAGTACAAAGAGAGGTAACAGGTCTGCCACGAAACAGTCCAGAGACGATCTTTAATGGGAAATAACCCTCATTTAAACCAAGTCATGTCTTTAATCACATCTTTTGTATGAAAAGGGCAAATCTCTTACTACTGAACTTTTTGGGTGACCTGCGATCACGTAAACTGAATGATGTCAGCAGGAAGTGATAATAATGTTTTCAAACGTAAACTATTTTGTAGTACGCTGCTTTACTGAAGACAGTAAGACAATCATTAAGGTGAATTAATATTTAAGAAAATATTATTTTAGCCTTTCATTGGACGTTCACACTGCAGCTCAGGTACGTGGATGTGTCAAATATTTCAAAAAGGCCAGAGGGAAGCTGTTCATTATTTACAAGAGGAGACGAGCGCTTTCTCTACTGCACACCAGTGGACATGATCCATCAGAGGCTTCACTTCTAAAGCGATATGTAGGATGGAAAACATGAACATGAGAAAGGTCAGCTATTGTCATTTATAGTAACACACTGTACTGTGCAGTCTTCAGAAAAACTAATGAATATAAACACTCCAAACTCCCTCCATCCTGTGTGGGATCGCAAAAGACTAAAAATAAAGATTTCATTTTCTTTCCAGTTTTATTTCACCTCCTCGCGTTTCCTGTCATTTATCCGAGTTTACGCCGCACGCTTTCTTTCCAAGCTGCTTTCCTCAACATTTAAAGAGAAGGGCGTGTCGAAGCTGTCGGAGTGCCGCTAGTTGCTGCATAATGTAGGAGTTGTTGTCATTTGAAGTTACAGTTACCTTCTTGCTCTACTAGTCGTCTGACAGATAGCTGCATCGCTTCTTTATAATCCACTCGGCTTCACTTCACTCCCACTATAGATCGTGATTTGGAACAAGTGCATGTGCAGAATGATAATAATAAAAAACACAAAATCGGAGACAAGTCGGTGCTTTATCCGGTCTTTAAGTGATGACGTGATGAATCCTGCTTCAGGGCCAAAACTACTCTGTGTTTAATAAGGCTGTTGTGTTTTTGACATGTTGTAATGCTCTGTATCTTGATTTAATCTGAACAATCCCCTAAAAACAGTCAGTGATCACTGCCGGCCTCTCGGTTTTTAAAACCTTAGGATGTAGCTACAGCCCAGCCCATGCAGCGGTATATTAATAACTAACCTCGTATTGTGGATGGATTATCTCAGTTGTTCTCCTGACTGAAGTTTGGTCTGTTTACAGCATCCTGCAATACGATTGCATTTGTCTCGAACCATCGGGAACCCTCACGCTAACTTTTATGGAGTGGAAAGAAGTTAGCGTTCATCCTCCAGCTTCACTGTGTTTATTATGCTAACATAGCTGTGTCGCTAGCAATCACGTAGCACATCATTATATACCAGCTAGCCCAACTTCAGTAACCCTACAAACGTCACTGCTGTTTAGTTTTCTGTCTTCATTTATGTTGGAAGTGATAGCAGAGCTGTACGTTTCAATGCTTCAGAAATCTCTCCGTCAGAAAATGCTATATCATGTTTAGGTGGAAGCTAGCGAGCTAACTTCCTGCTAACTTCTAACTCCGTTAAATGTGATAAATTCCATTTTCATGGATGTTAAACTTAATTGTTAACCTGGTAAAGCAGCAACGCTGATCATTTTTCGCAGCTGCTAGCACAACATGCTTTTTTTTAAAATTCAGAACATAACGTTTTGACTAGAGCTGTCTTGACAGTTGATATTATTGTCTTACTGTTGTTGACATTATGTGTTATTATTGTTCCTCCTTATCAAGAACATTGACTACAGCGACCATGAAGCTACTTAATGTTAGCTAATTAATTTGCTTACACAAATGAACTGTTTGTACTTCAGTTTTAATTGCTCATCTCACCTCATGAAAATAATAATATAAAAATGAAATATGTTTAGTGTCTTTAATTTTCAAGCATGTGGCACATATTGTATGAAAAAGTTAGCTGTGCATAAGTCTGTGGGAAGACTTACTGCCGTTTCCCTGTGACATCAGTACACACTTTGCTAATGACTTTATGGCCCAGCCACTAGTTTTAGGTCATATTTAATGAAACATGAAATTCATTTAGCAAATTATGGATATTACTGAAGTCAGGAGGCTTATCTAGGGTATTTCCATTGGTTAATGACTTGTTGCAAGCATCATTACGCCTGGTTTCAAAACACCGAAATGGCAAAAAAAAAAAAAAAGCCCAACCAAAAACCAAAACCATCTCAGCTCATGGCTTCATGACACAATTTCTCAAACCAGTGGTTGACATTATAGTGTTTCTGTTTATTGAATCATTGAAGTATTTATGCTACCATAGATTATATTCACCCTACAGATCTACTTAAGGCAGATTGTTAGGGATAACTAAATGACAACAATAGCGTTTCATAGCCAGGAGCAGAAAACTAAAAATACATTTACAGGTTTTTTTATTGGTTTGGCGCAGTTTTCACAAGCAATTGGTACATTTTCAAAACTTTTAGTACTTATATCACAACAGATCATCAAAAGTGCACTTTTTTTTTCAAACATTTCAGCATATTTTCAATTGTGTTAGTACAATACACATAATGACAAAATATCCTTTTCACTACACAAAATAAGTGTTTCATTTAAATAAATGTTTCGTTCACAGTTACTGCCTTTCATAATGTTATCTCTATAATCTCTCTTATTATATAATATTATAATATCTCTTATTATTCAGTTTAATACATTTGTCTGTCATTTAGTTCAACTGATCTTAATGTTTAATCAATGAATCATTCATTATGTCCATGGATTTTCAACTTAACCGATTGTTGTCTGGTCATTTGTAAGTTACACATTGCTGCAAGAGCTTTCAATCTCGAAACACTATAATTGCTAATTGTTTCCCCCTGATGATCACAGTTAGTTACCATATAAGTAGAACTGTGTTTGAGACTTTGCACTGTTCAAATATGGAGCAGGATAGACTCGTAGGGAGAGGAAACCTTCATCGAAGAGGTGGTGGTGCTCCTCGACAGAGAGGTGGTCTCTGTCTCTCTTCCACAGCATGTCTTTTATCCTGTCTTCCTTCTCTCACCCCAACCAATCACAGCAGATGGCCCCGCCCCTCCCTGAGCCTGGTTCTGCTGGAGGTTTCTTCCTGTTAAAAGGGAGTTTTTCCTTTTAACATAATAAAAAAAAATTAAAAATAAAAAAAATAAAAAATAAAAAAAAATAAAAAATATATATATATATATATATATTTTTTTTTTATTATGTCTGAACATAAGTGTAATATTTGCTGTGTAAAGTTTTACAGTTCAGTTACACTCATTCATCACCAAGGACAATTTGAAACGCTTACCTTGGATTATTTGCTCCTGAATGAAATGAAGTTGAAAAAAGATCTTACTGTTTTGTTTGGGTGATTAAAGCAAATGTTATCAAAATATATCACAGTGATCATGTGTTCTGAAACAATGATTAAGTGGAATGAAAATATGTGCAAATACAATGAAATCGTGACATCAGATTTGAAAGAATGACTAGTGGTGTTACAAATGTGATCAAATGTGAGTTTTGTACTGAGAGATTTCAAAATGCACACTTTAGTTATGAAAATAGTACCAAACCAATTAAAAAAAACGTGGCTCAGGTGCCACTGTGGTGCAGTGGACAGCACCGGTACCTCACAGCAAGGAGTTCATGGGTTTTAATCCCCAGGCTGACTGCACTGACTGGACTTCCTCCAAGTTCTCCAGCTTCCCCCACAGACAGACATGATTAACCAGATTCAGGCAATCCTGAACCTGATACGCTGAAGAAATTGGACTGACGGATAGTGAAGTGGTGTTAAATACATTTTAACGATCTAATCTTTTTCCCATATTATCCTGCTGTCCCTAATGAAATGACAATGTCATTCTCCTGGGATATTTATTAAATGGGTGTGTATTGTGTATCCTAGTGTGGTGACAGTCTGGACTGGATTTAGTGTGGCTGTGTGAGCTCTGACATATGGATGTGAATATTAATGTAAATGTGGGCTGAATATAATTCAGATCTTTGCAGATAGCTCTGCTCACCCTGGTTGGTGTCATTAAATAAGCAGCTCTGCATTTTTGGTCTAAATTCAGTCCTTCTAGTCAGCAGGTTGGGCGACCTAACAGAGGGGACGTGATTACATAGCACGCTCAGTCCTTGTTTGCCTTTAACAAAACCACAATGCAGCAAATATATGTTGTGTCTGTCTTCAATCAGTGTGTTTTCATCAACTAAATGAATTTCCCAGCAGCTGTGATGGAACTCAGGACTCAGCCTGAGGACTCCCGGTTTGGAACAAGTGATTAGGCAGCTATAAAGTGTGACTTGAAAAGTGCAGTATATCATTTTGTGTTACAATCTGATTGATTACGTCTGTGTTGGGAATGGTTCATAGTTATGAATAATTAATGAAGTTATTGTATATGCCACAAGCATAAATGTGCACAGCCATCTCTTATGGAGGCACTCATGGATGGATCCTGCTGCCGTTTAATGCTGCAGGCACAACCAAGTCCGAGGCAAGACTCTTACAAACTGCTGCATGCAGCGATCAGCTTTCGATTTATAGTGGTAAATCTCACTAATCATAGCAGTCAAGTTGTTTTTAAGAGCATTTTTAGCTAACATTGAGCTCTGTGTAAGCCTGTGCATAGTTTTATGCAGCACATTGGTCTGCAGGGTTGAGTTGCAGAAGGGGCAGAAACAGACTTTTGGAAATGATAACAGAGAAACCATCATTTACTTTCTGTCCTTCAATTATTCGTTGCAACAAAGCACCCAACTGTGCCTCCTGTTTTCAGTGGCACCTGCAGCCTCCCTGTGCATGGACGGCACGCAGCACGAGCGCGAGCCGGCTCGTATCGATGGAGATTATTTCTGAAACAGCAGCAATCAGAACAGATGGGCTTTTATTTGTTTTAAACCATATTTAAATTTTAAAAATCATTTTCTCAAGAATCCAGTTGTGTTTTGTGTTCACATATATTTTACTTTGTTGACTTTATAGCAGCTCCATGTTGTAGTGGTTCACACTTTCGGTTAGCAAATGAAGGTTTCATTCCTGCAGCTTTGATGGAATTTTCCTGCATCGTATTTATTTTGTTTTGTCTCTTTGGTTTCATATTGTTCTACTTATTTAAGCTTTTTCATGGTGAACTGGTGATTGGTGTATTTAACTTTAAAAAACAACAACAAAATAATTCTTCAATCTAGGCTAACTGTATAATATACCCTCTGTTACCATCAATATCCAGCGGTGCTTTATTGGCATTACAGTTTTTGAAAACAGTATTTCCAAAGCACTGAAATATAATTTGTAGTAGAATAACAATGACAATAAAGCAGAATTTCAACTTAATTTAATACTGTGAGCAAACAAACAACATCATATCTGTGTGTGTGTGTGTGTGTGTGTACTTGCAGGTCCCTCAGGTTGCGACGTGTTCATATAGTCCACTGGTCTGTCAGATATGCCCTTCCTCCTTCATCTGGTATTTTTTACCTTCGCCAACATGGTGATGTTTTGTGTCGAGGTGTAGAGTGGGGTGATGTTAACATCCATTAGAATCTGTCTTACATAGACGAAGATCTATAAGGTCAGCTTTAGGATATATTGGTTGACACCTCACAACAGAAACAGATTCCAGACAGCAGGTTACTTTGACCTTATTTGACCCTGAAGAAGATGTCAGAGTTTCATGAATTGTCTTTTATTTTTTAAGCTATGCTGAAAATTGTGCTGCAGCTTTTAGGAAAAGGAACCGTGTATGTGGTGAGTCTGAATTTCACACTTAACCTCCTAAGACCCGAACTCCTCCACGGCAGCATTTTTAATTACTCTTTGATATTTGAGCTGATTGGGGCCTGATGAATGTAAAAACAAAGAATTACCTTTTTTTTTTTTACCTTATTTTTGTTTTTAAGAAAAATAAGAGCCACATGAGGATATTTGTTTAACATTTTGATAGAACAGTAGCATATAATGTCCTCGTAAGTGGATATCAGGCCCTTGTAGAGCAAAATTGAGTATTTTGGTCTAAATAACCCAAAATGTGACGTCCACATATGTGGACGCAGGTCCTAGGAGGTTAAATTCCACATCTGCCTTTCTTTCAAGTTCAAGTTATTTTTGGGCTCAATTTGTACTTTACTTCAAACTCCTGAAAGTACATTTAAAAGGAACAAAGGAAACAATATATCAGCTGCTCCCTGATTGCTCCTTGTTCATTTTGAGATGACGTTTAACTCGCTGAAATCTGGATAAAGTGCTCCTTAATTCATTGAAGGATGGACTGTTTCCTCCTCACCTGTCACACAGTGATCACATTTCCTTTTCCTCGTGGCTTCCTTGACATTTTCTGTCTTCCTGTTCAGCTGACAGTTTGCGGTCACTGAGCTTATACTTGGTTAAGATCTGTCTCTGACAGTTCATAATCTCTACTGAATGCCAGATTCAACATCTTATTAGCAGTGTTGGTCAAGTTACTTGAAAAAAGTAATCAGTAACTAATTACTTATTACTTCCCCAAAAGTAATCCCGTTACTTTACTGATTACTTATTTTCAAAAGTAATTAATTACTTAGTTACTTTTTAAAAACACGATTTACAACCTGAATAGGTGATAAAGTGATAGATCTTTCAGCCCAATTCTACTTTTTCTGCATAATCATCATACAAAATGTAATCAAATGGAAAAGTCTCTTTTTAAAACTTGTTTTATTAGTTTTAATCTTTTAACTTTATGCATCAAGTAAAAATTAAATTATCCGCAACATTCTCTGACTGGAAGAAATTAGTTTAACATTTAAACTTATTTTCTGCACATTCCAGCACATAAAATAAAATATTTTGTGTTTACACTCAGTCTTTCAAATAGATGCAAGTAAAACAGCAGAAAATAAATAAAGTCAAAGACTAGCGGTCCTGTTGCTCTATTTTCACCTGTAAAGCAGGAGTGGGGTAGGCGGAGGGTTACCCTGGTGCAGGTGTGCCACGGTCAGTGGAAGAATCCGCGAGTTTCTCTGTGAGTTTCCCATTACGTCGTAGCTACTCGGTGCTTGTTTGGAAGTTTAGGGGTTTTTGCTGTAAAAAGAAGTTTTCTTCCCACGCACAACGGACACTAATGTTTTTGTCACTTTTTATGGAATCAAACTCAAAGTAAGGTCAGTACTTCCACGCTTTAAACGCTGCACGCTCATACTCTCTCTGCACTCGATATATGATCCATTGTTGATCTGCACACAGCTGTTGTCACGAACGTCGCACTCGCTTACGTCACTGTCATGAGACATTCTCGCAAAAAAATCACGGTTTTAGTAACGCAGTAACGCAGCGTTCCTACGGGAAAGTAACGGTAATCTAATTACTGTTTTTGCAATAGTAATCCCTTACTTTACTCATCTCTGCTTATCAGATATCTTCTTTTAAGCAATAATGACAATAAAAACACAGAAACATGAAATCCATATTCTCAACTCTTGAAAAAAAGCTAAACATGACATTTTTTTTTTTCAAAAGCAGCCAAACAAACAACTGCACCCCTTTCTGTTAGATCTGCATCCTCCATTAAAGTCCTCAACCCTCTTCAAAACGTCCTTTGTTTCTCCATCAGTATGCAGATAATGTTATTCTTTCTAGTGGAAGGTTTGCCATCATTTCATTCCAAATGTGTGAAACATTTAGTTCAAGCTGCTTTTTTCTCCCTGCCCCCAAATCACGCTATTAGCATTTAAAAGACTTCAAAAGGCCGTCTCCAAATCTTTATTCTGTGCATTCAGCTCAGAATGTCATCTCCCTTCTGAACAGGATGTAAATAAATCTGATGTGATGCTCTTTCTTAAACAGTCCTCTCCCGTCACTGTTTTTCAGCACGTCTCTGCGAAGGTCTAGTAAGTGAATTACGCTGATGTGCTTTTAGATCATTTCCCAGACGTACGTATTCGGACTGCTTTTTATTCTCCTTGCCTTTTACGTAGAGAGACGTCATCTCGCAGACAGAAAGGAGAAGTTAAACGGAAGTAAGAGCTGCAGGAGCGAGAACCGGGCAGCAAATGTGACGTTTCAGGTTCAGCAACGGCAAATGTGATTATATCAGCTCCGCATTACTGTCTCCATCACTGAGCACTGAAGCGTTACACTTTCAGCCAGTTTTATAACAATGTTACTCGAGGGGAAGCTGATCATACTTTTTTAGACTTTAAAACTCCCCCCACACTTTCATCCCATTCACTGTAAATCACACCCCCTCCTGTGACGGCTAATTAAAGAACAACACAACTTTTTTCCTTTTTAACCATCTCAAGAGTTCCTCCTTCGCACATTTGGTAATCAGATGGAATATGTCATCAAAACAGCCTAGCCAATTAGTTTTTAATTACACCAGAGAGTATCAATGGAGGCCTTTGCACTTCCTCCTTTTTCGTGCATTAATAAGACTCCTGTTCTTGATATATGTGTCAGGGAGAGCTGCCAGCCTTCTGCAAAGCCACTTTAATGATTCTCTCAGGTGGCAGACGCTGCGGAAAACCGAGCCGCAGCAAAATCAGTTTATACCCACGAGGTCACGCAAGGAGGAACCTCGCTGGGTTTATTGATAACGCTGCCTTCAATCCTTCTTTTCTTTCCCACTCGCTCACTTGTGGCTCTAGTTTCTTTCCCTCGCCTATTTTTTTCCCTCTTCGTTTCTTTCAGACGCTGTGAAAAGCTGTAGCTTTGGAGGTGCGCGGGGGCAGTTGGTGTCTGACCAAAGCTTTTCTTTTCTTTTCTGCACAGAACGAGACAAAAATGCAGGCCCACACAGCTACATTGTGAACCGGAGAACTGTGTAATTTTCGCTCACTGCCCACCCTCCCCTCCGTCCTCAGTCCATCCCTTGCTGTGCCCCTCCCACACACTGGTGGGAAATGTAGCCTCAAAGCGTCGCCACCCACAACAAAAATCAGAGAGATCGCAGTCTAACCACAAAAGTACAAAACATTCCTCCCTCAGCGGTGGATGTACACCGTGTGCACCGTGCACGCACAGCAGGGCGTTTCCATGTCACTGCGAATCCCAGCCCTTCTAATGCCTCGCAGTATGGAAACCGTTCATTAACACCATCACATCCTACAAATCTACACATGCGTGTTTACAAATGCCACTAGAAACAAACGCACTCACTTTGGCGGTTTGAGAGATAATGTCACCGTCGTCCCCGACGTGCCCGCGGCGCTTCCTTTTAAGTCGTCTTGTGGGACGCCATTGAAGTGCCACAGTAGGTTTGAAACAAAGAGTCAGAAACAAAGATGCTTTAAAAGCCCCCCCCCCCTAAAAAAAAAAATGTTTGGTGTAGCTTGTGAGAATCTGGGATTACAGTGACGTGTGATCTATGATTCATGAATAGTGCTGATAAATTTATGGATTTCTGTTTTTATGTTTTCCATTACCAGCAGATGTGAATAACATGACGCAGTTGGCCTGTAGAGATCTCTCATATTGTGTTTCTTCAGTCTTTTATGCATCAACATCTCTCTCAGCAGGAGCTTCTTTATGTACCATCAATCCCAATAAAACAACCTCCCCAAAATGTTGTGTTCTGCCTCAGCTTCGTGGTTTTCTGATCACAGCAGAGTCAACGTAACAGCAGGTGATTCCAAATAGGCACCTGCTAGGAGGGCTATGGATGGGAAGCTAATACCAGCAGTGGAGATGTTAGGGAAAGCTTCTTTGTCAGAGACGTTGATAAAGTTTCAAGAAAGCATCGATTTGTCTCGATCACAGCGTTGTCAGATTACGGCTGTTACACGGACAACGTGATTCTCGAGATGGAAACGTGGATCAGTGCTGGTGTCACTACCGCGATGGGGAGGAGGTATGTGTATGTTTTAGTTTACCTTACACTTGAGAGTCGGTGTCCTTTTAAAGAGTTCACGGCCAAAGCTGAAGACCGAGGGTTACAGATCCTGTGATGCAGACGGAGAGTAGAAACAAAAGCAGCATCAAGAACAAGCAGACCTCCCGATAGTTCCTGTGTCTGTTATTTTATCTTCACTGTCTGCAAATGTCTTCAAAACTGTGAAATAAACAGTTACTGTAGCTGCATGGAAACGGCGCACTGTTTGCCCAACAACCTGAGGATAAAACTGTGTAGATCAATCTACGGTGTCTTATAAACCTAGATGAGATTTTATTAGGTATTTAATTATTTATGAAGTGTGTATTTATCTTTTTGCATCTAAATATCAATGATACAAAGAATAGTCAAGAAACCAAGGAAATAAAGAACGATTCTGCATGTTTATTTGACATTTTAGCAAAAATCACATGTTGCTCTTTTTACTGTATGGACTTATCTTAGATTATATACGGCTGAAAATTGTCACTGAGTGCTATTATTTCCAGTTTATGAGGGTCTTCTTTAAGTACATGTTAAGGTGCACGAGGCAGAAGGTGTTTGCAGCAGCGTGTGATGTAAGGTGGATCTGTCACGCTCATTGTATTGCCGTGCGTGGATTTCATGTTGGGGCAGCAGTTATCTCTGTGGCCTGAGGGCGAATCCTGAGCTCCTCCTAAAGTCTAAAGACATACATTTAGTGTGGTTAGGTTGAGTGTCTGTCTCTCTATGACAGCCTGGCTTCTGTGGTTCTTCTAAAACTGCTGTGTAAATAAAAAGAATCCAGATTTCATGAACTCGTATTACGTTCACAATAAAACACAGAAAATGTATCAAATGTTTAAATTGAAAAAATGTAGCATTTAAAGAAAAGAAAGTGTAGCACTGTGTAGCATCCGAGCACTGATAACGAGGCAGATGGTTTCTCCTCGCTTTAGTCCGGAGGATTTGGCATCCATCCGAAAAGAATTTAAAATTCCCGTTTGTCCGACCACAGAACAGTTTTCCACTTTCCCTCGATCCGTTTCAAATGGACTGAAGATGCTGTTGTTGGTAGAGCTTTAACTTGCACAGTGAACTGTGTTTACAGACTATGATTTCTGGAAGTGTTCCTGAGCCCATGCAGTGATTTCCATGACAGAATCATTGCTGTTTTCAATGCAGTGCTGCCCAAGGGCCCGACCATCACAGGAATTGATTTGTACTCTCTTCCCTTGTGTACAGAGAGTCTCCCAATCTTTTGATGATGCTATATTCTGTAGATGATGACATATTCAATGTCTTTACAATCTGACAGCATGAACATCATTTTGAAATTGTCCAAAATTTGTAAATGGAATTTGTTTTTAATTTACATTTTACACAGAATTATTACTAATTAACAGATATAAAGCTTCAAAGGATTTAGCATCAAAACATACCTAAAGCACCTGAATTAGTACGAAGAACGGTGACATCATCACATCGTGATTGTTAATTAAATGCGTACAGTCACAGTACTTTTAGTCTTTTGTGAAACGATGACTCACATAATGAAACTGGCATCAAAATAAAAGCTGAAAAGCTGTTTTCATCAAATTGGCTGGCATTTTGACAGCATGGTGCTTTCATGTCCCCACAGAGTTACAGTACATGCATCGTGCCTCAGACGTGAAAAATAACCGACCACATCCATCTTCTCAATGCTTTTCTTTTAAACTGCAGTACATATAACATGCCCAAACAATCAATATGAATTGCACACAAAATGTATTGATCCCTCCCACTGAATGCAATCCGGTCGTTAAGTGATGACGTGACGAATCCTACTTCCGGGCCTAAAGTAGTCTGGGTTTAATATGGCTTTTGTGTTGTTAACATGTTTAATGTTTTGTATTTTCTTCTATTTAATCTCAAAAAGCTCCTAAAACAGTCAGTGATCACTGTTGACCTCCCTCGGCTTTTATTACCGCTAATCATTTATTTAAGCTCAGTTTTTAAAACCTTAGCATGTAGCTACAGCCCAGCCCATGCAGCAGTATATGAATGACTAACCTCGTATTGTGGATGGATTATCTCAGTTGTTCTCCTGCTGAAGTTTGGTGCGTTTACAGCATCCTGCCATGCGATTACATTTGTTCCTGACCACCGAGAACACTCACGTTAATTTTTATCGAGTGGAAAAAAAGTTAGCTTGTTTATGCTATGCTAACATAGCTGTGTCGTTAGCGGTAGCACATCATTATATACCAGCTAGCCAAACTTCAGTAACCCTACAAACGTCACTGCTGTTTAGTTTTCTGTCTTCATTTATGTTGGAAGTGATAACAGAGCTGTACGTTTTAATTTGTTTCCAAAACCCCGCAGTCAGGACATGCTATATTGTATTTAGATAGAAGCTAGCGAGCTAACTTCCTGCTAACTTCTAACTCCGTTAAATGTCATAAATTCCGTTTTCATGGATGCCTGGATGTTAAACTCAATTGTTACACCTGGTAGAGCAGAACGCTGATCATTTTATTAAAGATGAAAGACTTTAGACAGTTTTTCAACTCTCAGTAATGCCATAGTGATCGTTTGATATATGGACCTGCAGCGGAGTTTAGGCCCAGACACGGCTAGTGACGTCAGACTTAACGACCGGATACCAAAAAGAAATCGTTTTTTGTTTTTTCTATAGCCAGTGGCCTCTGCTGCCAGACGCTTCAAATGACTTACACTGCATCAGGGTGCATACTCAGACATCAGCATTACCGCAGCAGATGGTAACGCTTTTCACAGTGACTTTTGCACCAGCGTGACATCAGCGCTGGAAGTGGTGCAAAGTTAAAAGAGAATCATCTCCTATTAAGTATAAAGGGTTAGTATAAAAGATAACGTACATTTCCACTGTAATGTGCCTCTTCACTGATTAGAGGGAATGCACTGGGCACTGGAAAAATCATAGAGCCGTTCACTTCTTTCCAGATAGAAAATCCACCCCTCACATCATGCAAAGTCCCTGCAGTGTTATCTGATAAGCTCCTCATTTGAATATGCAAAAAGGGATATTTGTTAGAAGAGCTTCACTAAAGTGCTGACACGCCCGTGTGCATGTGTGTGTGCACCCAGGAGAGAACAAGAGTGCTGCCGCAGACAGCAGCCAGTGTCCATGGGAATAAGGATGAAGTAGGTGGATTAACATGTTTGGACAGGGAGGCTGATTGTTTGGATAGTGTCTCTGACTGAATGACTGACTGACTGAGGAACAACACGACTCTTATGCAGAGTGAGAGCGATAGCCCTCAGTAGTGTGTGTGCGTGTGCACGGAAACTTTTGTGCATTGGCACATAAATAGTAGAGTGGCCAGCACAGCGCTCACTCATCTGATGCTGTTTCTGTGTGCATGTCCTATTGCATCATGTAGCGTAACAGCTTGAAACACGACCACACAGGGAATCATTTACAGAGAGGAAATACTGCAGAGCTTCGCTCGGCAAGCTGGAGTTGTTTTGTGTTTTGATGTCAGCAGCATGTATTATACAGATGGAGTTTTCTTATGGAATCAATACACTACAGCATTACATGTAAACACAATCAAAGTGTCATGGTATGTAACATGCATGGATGGGAATGGCTGGAGGCTCGGGGTGGATATGATGAGGCAAGCTTTTCTGCTTGTTGCTTTCACTTAAAGTTCAAATCCTCTTTATCCATGTCAATCAAAGATGATCCAAAGGAACGTCGGCAGCCAGGACTGCAAACCGAGTAGATTCTTTTAAGTTTAATGAAATAAATGGTTGCGTGGTGAAATCAGGCCATTAATGTCTAAAAGCGTAAACTTTAGGAAGCGGTGCCCAAAATTCCCAAAAGTAAAAATGTTGGATTACTTCTGCTGACACATATTGTATGGAAGTTCAAACATGCCTAAATAAAATCAAACAAAAATGATTGTTCTCTACTTTGCTGTTTCAGTTTCCCCACCTTCAATTTTCATGAATAATAAAGACACATTTATGAAATGCAGCACACCTCTTAACTTGTGTTCTGCACAGTCATGTGGTTGGATGTAACATTCATGTCACGTAGCCAAACCTTATAATTCAGTCATTAAAGACAAAAAGCAAAAATAATTGCCCTTTTAACATTCATGTTTTTCAGTAATCCATTTATAAAAAGCAAATAAATACAACGATGTGTTGGATGCTATTTGCATCTTTTTCAGCCTTTTAAAATCTCCCGTGGTTACAGTGCTAACGAGAGCACTCATCTTTATGTTTTTGGATGACTGTAGAAAATCATAGTTAGGTTTTCAAGTGTTGATATGAGGCTTTTGAATATTCTCTACACTGTAAAAACTAAATCTCGGCCACAACGTAGATCATAAAACAATCAGGTCTGTCTCTGTGCATTAATATAATTGTGTACATACAGCACAGGAAACTGCATTTTTTAATCAAATGTATAAATATGTATTTATATGTATGTAATTTGAGCATATCTTTTTGCACACACAACATTTTTACTTCTGACAAGAAGCACAGTGTTAGTGAGCGCAGCGGTCCCATACACCTGCCTGTCTGCTACAGCAAACAGCCACTACAAAGGCTCCAAAGGTGAAACACAGAGCGCTGTGTTTATGGGCATAGGCTGCAATATTATGTATGATCTGTTGTTCTGTGTTGGTTCTTTGTTTCATTATAAAGTGGTGACATCCGCTGGATTGATGACAGACGAGCACAGAGATTTCTTTCCTTAGCAAATTTCACTTTACAATCCAAACTTGGTTAAAGCTAATTTAGCATTCGTACAATGAACATGTGGAATTTTCCAGAAAATGTATTTTTACATACTGAAAGTTTGTCATGCAAATATAATCTTTTTGGCTCCAAGTAACAATCTTCCACATATACGAACACCAGCCTCATTCGATTGGTGTGTTTCTATCAGTTAGAGAGTCGCTACCTTACAATAGCTTGAGATTAATATTTCATGCAAGTTAGCACCATATCAATAAAAGCTGAACTTTTCATACAGGAAAATAAAAAAGGATTTTGTGTAATATTGTTAACAAAAGACAGGCAGAAGAAATCAAATGAAAATGCTGATTGTCAGCCAACACTGGCACGCTGTGACTTACACGACTTTATCAAGTCTGTTATTCAACAACTGTGTTTGTTTGTCTAATGAAAACATTTAATAGTTTATTGGTACATTATATGTGTATTTCTGGCATTCTCTTAACCTTAACGGGCTTTTCGAGGAGCCTTCAGATAAATACTAAATGTCCCAGCTGCACTCTACCGATATTCCCACCTCAGTATCGGCTTTTAAATGTGAAATAAAGTTGTTTAGAAGCCTTTGTGGCTCCAGAGGGAGCAGCACGAAATCTGATATGTCAGCACTGGTCAAGGCTATATTAGCTGCTGCTCAAATACACGTCCAATCCTTTAACTGAACTCGTAGTGTTTGAAGTGCTTTGTGGACACCAGGAGGAAGGGGAAAAGTATCTCTCTGGTTTTGCTGCATCGATTTGTTACTTCTTCTGAACAACGGGATATTCTTTCAACCCTTTTCTGCAGGAGCTGTTCCAGACACATTTTACATTCCCATTTTTAACTCTAAATAACTTCTTATGTAAACATTACACAACAAACACGCACACATAAACGGCCTACGCGCAGAGAGAAAATTGTTTCTTCCTGTTATCACGTTGAAATAATTTTGGTGTAGAAAAAATTACTTTTATCTACATTAAGTAGTAATTAAGTTTTAATTACAATAGTATTTTTCAAAGTTTCATTATTGTGTGCGTTTGTTTGTTTGTTTGTTTTGTAAATGAAATGCCTCCAAAGTTGCGTGTATGTGTGTAGTTTTGATCTTTCATTGTGAAACATCACAGTTATTGTCACAGACGCTTATATTCATTCATCAGTTGGAGGCTTTTCATGACTGTGCAACACACATCAACATCTTTAATGACTTTAAAAAACAAGAACTGAGTCCACAGACAAACAGGGTTAAAAGGTTACATAGTAGCTCAAATATAAACCACCTTTAATCTTTTAATAAATGGTGCTGAAGATACAACGTCTTTTAACTTGACATGGTCCAGGTCTATTAAGTTCTTGCTGCTGATCATGGTCGACTAAAGCTGGTTTGCTGTTACCATAAAAGGCATTTCTTTCATAGCACTCACTGGACTGACTCAGAACAATGTGGAAATCCAAGGAACTCAGTAAAGATCTAAGAAGGAGGTTAAACTGTAGGTTTACACAAGTTGGTTCAAACAGTTGTACACAAACAAGTTATTCCGATGCGTCACCGCTTTCCAAGCTCTGGAAGAAGACCCAAACTGTTATTCTCACAGGAGAGGAAATGGGTTTGGCTGTTTGGCAACAACTCACAAACCAACAAAGCTCAAGCCTGCAGTCTACTGGAAACCAAACCACGATGGGCTGCGAGGGTGCTGAACGAGAAGGAAGAGTCTGCTCCAAAATCAACACTTTCAAGCTCGACTGGATTTGCAGCCTCCTGGAAAAACGTTTTATGTTTAGATGAGACCAGATGTTTGGAGCAGTAAAGGTGAGGCTTTCAAACCAAAGAATGGCGTCCTGGTTGTCAAACATGGTGGTGGTAGCAACATGCTCTGTCAATGGTACTGGTAAGCTGCACGAAGGCAGGGCTGGACTGGCCATCGGGCATTTGCCCGGTGGGCCGCTTGTGATTTTTCGTTTTTATGGGCCGATGGGGTTATATTTCTTCTTTTTTTTAACGATATAAATGAATGGTGGCGGACTGGCCAGTTGGTCATGATCGACTCTGGGCTTGACCAGTCACAGCAGAGGAGGTCGAACTTTAAAGTTGAGGTGAAAAGGAACGCGATTTCATCACTACTTCAGCTAGAAAATTGCTAATTCAATCATGAAACTGATCAATGATCAGCTGATCGGCTTTTCTCTCCAGAAAGAGGGAACCAGCAGATGTCGCGCTAAACAACAGCAGCACATTTAAGCTTGATCAGCTGTCGGTAGAATTTAATTAATGTTAATTTCTAGTATCAGCTGATGTTTGCTGGAGCCACAGCTGTAAAGCTGCTGGCCATGATGTCGGTTTGGATATGTGGTGAGAGGGAAACATGAAGATGAAACCAGGAGACGTCCTTACTGAATCATCAGAGCTGAACAGGTGATGGAGAAACAGATTTACATTTTAAGTGACATGAATGAGTTGAAGTTATGAACTGTTTCTGAGAGACAAATAACACCAGGATCCTTACTTTTCTTTCTTATTCTCATTTAAAATGTCTCGCTTTTAATAAATATTTATCTGAATCTTACACCCAAAGTTTTCATCTGATGTAAAATGTATAGAAATACATTATTGTATTCAGTAAATATTAAGTCTAGTATATAGACTAGTATTCTTTCCTTTGGGAAGGTACCATCAGTGCAGTCTGCAATTCTGTTGAAGAAAGATGTTGAATCTATTTGGTTACAGGAGACAAATAATAGATTTCTGTGCATTTGTTTGATACGTGCATTAAATTAAAATCAGTTTTGTCAATTAAGCATCTTGAAACAGAGGGTGGGGGAATGGTTCCCTTTTTTTTTTTTTTTGCTGGGAGTTGGCAACCCTATTAGTTAGGTATATGTAATTACAAATTAGGTCGTTTTATATTATATATATAAGTTTATTGTAAAGGCTTTATGGCTTTTCCTATAATACCATGGTGGGCCGGACACTAGTCAAAATGCCTGGGCTGATTTTTTGTCCCAGTCCAGCCCTGCACGAAGGGGATGGAATAATGAAGAAGGCCTGCCTCCAAATTCTTCAGCCACCTCAAATCAACAGTTGAAACTTGGGTTTCCAACAGAATAAATGTCAAACACACATCAAAACTGCATTTGGACTGGATAAAGGAGCTTCTGGAATGGCCTTCCCAACGCTCCAACCTCAGTCCTATTTAAAATGTGTGGACCATGCTATATCCAGGAAACCAACAATTTGAATGAACTTTGCCAACATCCAGCATTTATATAAGCTTTGGACCCTGCACAGGTGAACACACATCTAAAATCAGTTCAAACTTATGCACACAGTTCCTGCACAGTCAGAAAATAAATAAATAAAAGCACCAAATTGCCATAACATGCACACGAAGAGTTCATGTAAACGTTTGACTACAGCTGTGGTTGTCGCCATCCACACACGTCACAGCTGTACATGTGCTGTAAGCTTCTCTTTCAGATGGCACCATTTCACAAAACTGAAATATTACGAAACAGTTAAAACAATAAGAACAATAATAATAAATGATTCCAGCAAGAGCTACGGGACCACAGTTATTTGGCCAACATGGATACCACTGAAAACGACATCGTCCAAGCTGTATCTTAAGCTTTGCCAAGCCCGCTCCTTTGACCTCATTTGAGAAGCTTAGCTGTGTTTGGCTGAGCGGAGACAGGAGACAGCAGGAGGTTCACTCCTGGCACAGGAGGCCACATGACCAGATGGAGAAGTAGATAATTATAGTTCTGTTCAATGGAACCGCTAACCACGAGTCAGTCCTGGCGTCATTGTATTTGTTCTCAATAGATTCCCACACTAACAAACATTTTATTTGTAAATAAGGAAGAAAAACCAGTAAAAGAAACAACTGCAGTCTGTGTGACTTCACGAGGCTGCCAGAGTGAAGTAAAAGTATTTTTGTTCCTTTTTTAAATAAATAAATAAATCTGTAACAGTTGACAACTCCAGTCAAAGTTTTTAGCCAGCAGTGAAGCAGACACAGTGTGTCATGCTTTGGCTCGAGGCAACAATCGCATATGTCTGGAACATCAGCGCTTGAGGAAGTGCAGCCAGTATTTTCACATGATGGAAACAATCTCTCCATCATCTTGTAATCAGAACTTATTGCTATTTCTTGTGAATTACATATCTGGCCAATTTCAGCCAAACTGTGGATGGGAAAGTCTATCGTATTCCAACAGCAGAGTCTCAGTGTGTGTGTGTGTGAGTTTGTGTGTCCAGCTTTAGTCATGACTTAATTAGCATCCATTATGACCACTTTTCCTAAGCCGTGACCAAAATGGCAAAGGGACAAATTTCTTCGAAGCCCATTAAGCACAATGTAATAAGTGTTGATGCATTTTTAAGAGACACACTTGGCCGGAAACACAGCGCTGCCTTCCTCATAAGTCCAATTTAATCTTTTTCTCATTATGAATTATAGTCCGGTGCTCGAGGTGCGGGTGTGTGTGTGAATGAGAAGAAGGCCAGAAGCAGATGCCGTTATGCTCACATCTCTCCAGCCAGCTGTGTTGTGGATTTATAATAGAAGTATGGCTGTCACACACACACACACACACACACACACACACTTAAGCCTGTTTTGTATACATTTTTAGCAAAGTGGCAACGTGCCATCTTTACTATTAGCAGTTACTGTCTGCAGTGGATTCATGGACGTGCAGGCGGCTATCGTGGGATTAGCTTATGAAGAAAACCTAAAAACAACAACAGTTAGCAGCCAAGTTCTGATGCGATGGTTCCTGAACCTTTTCTGGACGTTTATTTGCGACGGCTATCTCACAGCATGAAGCATGACTCACTGCGAATGAGAAAAAAGTGCATCATGCTTCTGTGCTCAGGTGACAGAGTCATGACTCAAAGAAAAAGTGCTTTTTTTGTCCTCTCGTGCGTTTGACACACTTATTTGTATGTCAGTCACAGAAACTAACACGTCAGCAACCTCTGTGTCTATGAGGAGGTCAAATCTACAATAATCACTAACTGTGCCTGAACAACTTCTGTGTAACAGTTAAAGGTTTACAAAAGTGGGAATAAAGAGAAAATACTAAGAAACTAAAAATGATATTCAGCCTTTGTGTATGTTCTTTTGTGTATGTTGTGGGTGGAGGTCAAGATCAATGAAAAGTGGTTTTGAATGGCCCGTGGTCATACAGTGCAGGTCATATTGGGCGTAAAGCTTGATGGAAAATAATTTCACTTTGATCCAGCATCAAAGATGCTGATGACACGCTGCCTCAGCTTACCCTTGTTCCCTGAAAGGTCTGAATTTAGCAATTACAATGTTAGATCCTTTTATTTGAGCAAAACATTAGTGAGAAGCCTCTTCACTGTAAAAAATATCTGTGATGAAAAAACCTGTCAGCTATAAAACATTAAAGCTGCTGATTTCATGTGAACTTTCTGTTAATAAATAAATTTTTTCTCAGAAAAAAAAACACAACCCTACTCAAAACACTTGGATTGTTTTATTAACGGAGGATTTCCATAAAGTTTATAACAATCAAACGCTACATAATACATGTTTTAATTGTTGAATGTAAGCATGGCTGTGCTGGTAATGGATATATGCTGTCACATCACATTTTTGCTTTATTTCACATAATAATAACAGATTAGATACAAGCAGTTTTCAGTGGGAGCCAAATCATTTGTCTCTCTCTGAGACTGGAGCCTGAAAAAAGAAGAAATGAAGAAGCTGTTAAAAAAGAATAATTAAGGTATAGATCAGTTAAAAAAAAACTAGTCAAGTGCATCCAGAAACTATGGCAGGAATGGCTCCTTTTCTTCCGTTGGTATGACGACACATTACCAACAACTGACTGGTGTGAATCTGGTGAAGACCTCCCTCACCAAAGTTCCTCAAATATGTTGATGCACAAAAGCACAAACAAGTCCTGGATGCTCTTCTCAAACTTCAGACTGAGAGGTCAGTCCACTGTTTCTTGTAAGAAGTCATTGAGATGATGCTTCTTTTACTGGCTCGACTTGATGAGAGGAAGAGCTTCTGCTGCACTGTTGAGATGTTGAGCCTCACAGAAGATGCTCAGATGGAGGAAGTGCCACCAACACGCTTCATCGTTGCTTGTTGTAAGTAGTCGGTTTCTGCTGTACCGGCCACGTTCTTGTACTCGTGGCTTGTTTAGTTTCATCCACACTGACACGCTGACTAACACAACCATAGAAGTTCAGCCAGTAAGAAAACCCATGTAACATGAAAGTTTTTGTTATTAAAGTTTTTGATTCTTTGTTTTTGTTTTGACGAGAAGATTGACCGCATCACAACCTTCACCTCTGCCTAATGTTTGCCAGTTACTTCTGCTTTAACATGCACTACCCTGTTTAACACTGGAGTGCCTTCAACAGTGACATCTCTTTTATTATGGATTTGTGTGTTTACCAGACCATATCCCACCTCAGGGTGTTAATTCCCTCAGTCTCTCTCGCCCTTTCATCAATAAAGGTGTTTCTTTTCCATAAATCCTGAGGGAGGCACCAAGGTTGAGTCCAGGAAGAAAAAAGTCGGTCAATCCCAGAGTCCTCACTCTCATCTCAGACACTGCTGACCATGAGTGGATCCAGTCCTCCCCTCTTGTTTCAGACAGTCAGAAAGCTATACTGTGTTACACTTTCTACAGATGTTCGTTGTGAGAGGGAAGTTATTAATAATGTAAGTTTTACTAGACAATTTATAAAAGTACGTGTTCCACTTTTATTTCACTGTTTTATATCTGGAAAAATGTGGTAACGCTGCTTTACGCACAACTTTGGTTTCACACAGTTTGATTCCTTACTGTTGCTGTCATGTTTTCAGTTTTATTTGTCATATGCAAGTTAGCACAGGGTCAACATTGCAATGAAATGTGTTTGACGAGCAGCAGACACTCAGCAGCATGGTACAGTAGAAGAAAATATAATAAAATAATAAAAAAAATAGAAAAATAGTAAGGAGCTAAATATTAGAGAGACATGGTAAAAAAGAAAATATGACTAAATATATATGTATCTATAAATATAAATATATGTACACTAATGATTAAATAAGAAAATCTTGAAAAGAAATATGACGGGAGGGCAGATGGGATATTTCACAGGAACGAGCAGCAGAAAAATCACAGTATTGCACTTTTAAATATAAATATCAATAACAATAAAGTGGAGTGACCAGTGCAGATTAGACAGAGCACATGGAGGTCAGTATTTCAGATTTGTTGAGTAAAAATGGAAACATCTGATGTTCAGATCAAAGATGTTAAATAAATACTTTGTTGGAAATTTAAGGTGGACATTTTTCTGTTACATTTAGGAATTTGAATAAAATCATGCTTTGTGTATTAAGCTTACAGAGTCGAACAGTTAAAGCACTTTAGTCTAAATAAGGTTTGATATCATTCGATAACAGCAATTAAACTACTGAGCTAGCTGAATATTTGTCTGCATGAAATAAAGTAGTTGATACTTTGAATTGAACAGAGAAAGATGATCATATTTCATGAGGTAAACACTTTGATAAAAGCTCACGTTTGTTGTGTCATATTAAATATGTTTATAAATAGCAAAAATAATTAATTCATAAAACATTAACTCTAAAAGCAACAGAACTAACAGCCTTTTAGTCATACTGGTTAAAAATGTTTCACTATAATATTTACAGGAAAGGCTGAACCATTAAAAGGGAAATTGCAACAATTTTTAAAAAAATGTTATTTTATTATTTTGATATTAATTCTACAGTGGAAAACATTTGTGTTTTCAGTTCAGTTCATTTTTATTTCAAACATGTGCCTTCACAATCATTTCAAAAATATCATTCCATTATTTGTTTGAAAAGGAGCAGGCAGAAGTATTGACTTATTTGTCCCCCTCAAGTTTTACTTCATTTAATTTTCTTTTAGTCTTAAATTAAACAAACAACATATGAAACAAAAGTAAAACAAAACAAAACATACATAAATCAAAAATAGGAAATTAAGCCCCACCACAGTATTCACAGTATTTCTTTCATATGAAAAATACAGAAGGTGTAAATTTGCAGATACACAAGTTATGGAAAACAAACAAACCAAAACAAAAAAACCAAAAAAGAACCACAACACCATCACCAGCAACATCACCGTCCTGGGTTAACCCCGTTTTCTTCATTCTTATACTTATTTAAAATTAGGTTTTTATATTTTACTTTAAACTGTTTTATGTTTTAACTTTCTTTTATTTCTTCTGTTAGACTGCTCCATAATTTAACTCCTGCAATTAAGATAGACATCGTTCTTAAAGTTGTCCTAGCACTTTGTATTTTTAAATTCCCTCTTAAGTTATACCCACCTTCTCTTTCTATGAACAATTTACAGATTTCTTTTGGAAGCAATTTATTTCTTGTTTTGTGGCACAAACTTTATTTTTTAGGTTATTTTCATGTTCATTTGAGGGAAAAACATTTTTTTCTTTTCAAGTTAAAACATTTTCTTCTACAGTAAAATATCGACCGTAGAGCTATTTTTAAGTGTAAAATCAACAATAACAATATTAAAATTAAAATATTATTCAGATGATAATTTTGCTTAAATTATAAATTTAAATCAGTGTCGACAGCCAAAAATTAATTAATATGCAACATGTATGAGGGGTGTCCAACTCCAGTTAGAGAGCTGCTGTCCTGCAGCTTTTAGACGCGTCCCTGCTCCAGCACAGCTGAATCAGATGGTTGGATTACCTCGTCAGCGTGCCATCAAGTTTGGCAAAGACCTGCAACTCTCATTTGATTCATGTGTGTCGGAACAAGGATTTGTGGAAAAGCTGCAGGACGGTAGCGCTCGAGGACTGGAGTTGGAAACGCCTGATGTAACGTGATGATCATTTTGAAGTAAAATACTGGCGTAACAGTTAAATAATATGCAGTCTGGTTTCAAAACTGAGAGAATTCAATAAAAATGAAAGCTACTCAGTGGCACCACGTCTGTGACTAAACGCTGGCATGTAGGCGTCTCCAGACTTGGACTCGATTCAGCAGTTTGGAGCGGACTGGGCCGCGTCCCTGTGTGGTGCAACAGCTTCTCGTGCTGCGACGAATGATTGAAATCCACCGCGCTGCCACAGCAAATTACCCTTACTGACTTTGAATTAACATGACTAAGAGCTCAAGCTTAGACGGACCAGAAGTTGATTGAGGAGTTTGTTACAGTAGAATCCATAGAAATGGAAAAACTGCCAAAATCTCTCGTATCCAACAAGATTCCCTTGGACGTCTTGTAATGTGGCGCTCATCATACTGAGCACAAAATCGATACGTTTTCACCAATTGTGACGCACAATTTCAGTTTTTGGAGACCTTCAGGAAATTTGTGTAAATACAGATTGAACTTTTGTGTTTTCAAGTTTTTTCTGGTTTTATTGTTTTGGGTTTTTTCTGTTCTCTCTGTCAGATTTATGGATATTTAGCATTCCTGCTACCGCCACAAACAGGAGCCCACCTGACTGTATTTGATCAATAAATCCAAAAGTAAAAAACCAACATGGCATTTATGAACAAAATTGTTTCGTCCCCCCGCCCCACTTCTGTTTCATCCTTGCTGCTACGTTAAAGCAAGTATTAAAAATGTGATGGGGAAATGTCTGTCGAGGGCCTGGATCCACGCTGTTTTTATCTCATCTAACAATAAAATATCAAAATCTGAGGTGGTCGTGCTGTTATTTCTTCTGGCCTGAACTTGTGTAACTCCGTGTTCACCTGCCTCAGTAAAGCCTGGATCACCTGCAGCTTGTGCAAAAGGCTGCTGCAAAGCTCCTTAGAAGATCTTCCAGGTGCTCCCACATCTCACCTCTGCTGATCTCACACCTCTGGCTCCCCAATAAATTCAGAAATCAATCCAGAGTTCAGGTTTTAACTGAGCTCTACATGGAGAAGCCCCCACCTACACTAGCAAACTTTTGCAGCCATATGTCAGCAGCTGGGCTCTGAGGGCTCTCCATCCATCCCTACATCTGAGCTAAAAACCAAAGGTGAGTGTTTGCAGTTGTGGAGCCCACACTGTGGAAATCTGCACTCCCCTGTACATCTGTGAGATTCAGGAAGTATTTCCCTTTGTTTTCATTTTAAACTGTCTGACATCCTGATGTCATTTTATGTTTTTTAATAACTAAATTTTTTTAGTTGCTGGTTTTATTTGATGTGAAACATTTTGTAATTTGTATCTTTAAAAAGTGCTACATAAATATTATTAAAAATAATCGTGTTTATCAGATGAAAACTGAATAATTTTATCAACATATTTGAAATCTTCATCCTTGATGAGGCTGAACGATTATGGCCGAAAAGTATCATCGCAAAAATATTTTGATCAATGTTGAGATAAATATTTGTCACAATTTATGTTTAAAAAGGTTTTTATTGCACTTGCAAACATAACCCTGCTTTCATGTGTATATCTGTCATTTCATCCCTTTGAAGAAAAAACTAAACTATAAATAAATGGCAGCCAAACACAAAATCAACAGGCGCTGCTTTCACCTGTGTCCTGTCCTACATTCCTCTTAATTCAAACTCTTTTCAGACAAATCAGCTTTTGATTCTCGTGGCCTCAGCGCATTAAAGTTTCCATTCATTGTCGCTGCATGATGATAAAACTGTACAGCTGTGAGGTCTGTCTCTATTTCCCCTGTGATTTTTTTGTTGGTGTGTGGTTATTGATACTTTGGGGGAAAAAAATTGCATGAGGACAAAATCTTTTGCCCAATATACTGACCTTTTCACTGATGCCGTCATCACACAACGTGTTTATTGGATAAATATCTTTGGCCAAATGAAATTCGACTGTTTTGGTGATTTCATTGTGTCTTTGTGAGGTGCACGGTTAATGTGGACGTCTGAGTTAATGCTGGAGAATTAATGTAAGCGAAACCATATTTCTTGGCTTTAATGTATTAATTTTACTGCAGTTTGTTGCGTTTTCTTGCAGTTGAACATGCTGTGCTGCTTTCTGGTGCAGACACAACGCTACAGCAGTCTTCGCTTGATTTCTTCTTTGGCCTCCTGTCAAGGATCGGCCGTGTGGAGCAGGCAGACAACTTTTATTGCTGGATTAAAAAAATAAAAACTTACAAATACACCTGAACACAGAAACCTACAAGGACCACAGAGGAAACACACACAGCCAAGTGAGGGCACGACGCGACACAGGTTAAATACACAGTGGCGTGATCAGGAAATGGAGACAGCAGGGAAACACAGCTGGGAGAAATCAGACTTAACGAGACGAGGGAAGCAAAACCAGAAACACTGACATGAGACACGGATTTTCAAAGTAAAACAGGAAGCACACGACAGGCACAGAGACAAACTGGACACAGAGCAGAGAGCTGAAAATCCAAAACAGAAACCAAAGATTCATAATAATGAAACAAACACTGGGTCACCGGCCCTGGGCTGTGACAAGTTGACATATTGTGTCTTTTAGCATTAGCTGCTCATCCAAACTAGTCCAGAAAACTTGAAATTGAACTTGAAATTGTGCGATGAAGGAAACAGCTGTTATCAGCACATGAGGTACAGATGTAGGGAGGACTATTGGCAGAGCACATATCAATCAACACACGCTTATTTAACTGTGAGAACCCAAAATCATAATCAAGTTTCAAGTTTGAATAGTTGCACAGCGGTAATACTTGACATACATTTTGACTTCAGCGTGGTTTGAATGTCCTCTGTGGACACTGTATAAATATTATTTACATTTAAATATATGCAAACTCACCATAAGCACATCTTGTGATTCCTCACCTTGTTCTTCACCAACAATAAACCAGTTTGCACTCTGACACACACACGTTTATGGGTCAGCTGTTTTCACACAGCAATGGTATTAATTAAAAGAATGTGAATGGAAATGACACGTGGGCCTCGTTTAATTGACTGGCTAATTGACCAGTGCGCCTTGAATGTGCTAGTGTGGGCCGACCTGCATTTACCATTTTCAGAGCCAATAAATCATTACTGCATTAATTTTGAGACATTAGTATAATTGCTGTAATCAGATGAGACCACGGACGAGTGGATTCACAGGATGCTTCATGCTATTGCACTTCCAACCTTGCACTTAAGCAAAGTGCAAAACAAACAATGGAGCGCTGCCAGGTAGAGTATGAGTGCGAGGTGGGGCTGGGGGGTGATTAGCGTCAGAAGGCAACTTAGTTTATGGTAAATGTACTTTTAATTGGATAAGCGTCAGTGCAAGACGGATGTGTTGAACTGAGCTCGAGGTTACCTGTTGTTTTGTTAGCGTCCATTGAACTGCTGGATTCACAGTAATTAGCAGCGAGCGCCGAACGCCACGTCGTCACAGCAAACTTCAAACCGAAGCTGGATCACGCAAACGAACCTTAAATTCATAACAAGATAAATGATAGCTGTACGAGCGCCGTGCCTCTGAACACCCGAGTCACTGTTTCAGTACGAAGAACAAGGGTTACACAAAAAATCTACCAACACACACAGCTCTACCTCAGAGCCCACTCCCACAGCGATATTCATTTCCAACTCTGTGAAATCAATACTTCATTAGAGAAAATAATACAGGAGAAAAACAATACGAAAATACGAGAAATATGCTTTTATTTTTTCCTTCGAAGCAGCGTAGCATCCCACAGACTGCTGCAGCAATGCGGTGATTACACGGACCTCAGGCAGGAAGAACAGATTATATACTGTATGCAACGCTTATACGAGAGAAGGTCAAAGGGACCTTTACTTTAAAATGTGTTGGTAAAATTTAATAGAAAAGAATGACACATCATCATAACCATAAGTGTAGTTGGATGCTTCACATTTTTATACATTAGCAGCTTGTTTGATGTTTCTCAGTTTCACATTTGTGTCAATCAGCCATAACTGGGTGAAGAAACACTGAGGTTCTGTCCTGTGAGTCTCGTGTCTCCACAGAGGACATCACACAGACTCTAAACCTGCCTCGTCTCGTTCTGTCTCTCTGTCTGTATTTCCTGTCAAGCTCTGTCTATATTTTCACTGGCTCATGACATTTTTGTGAGCCTCCCTCTCCAGGAACCTCGCTCTGCCTTTAAGGAAATAAGCAGTGAAAACCAAACTTAGGCTGACATCGGTCATGATGACATCTTACAAGAACGCTCCATTTATGAGTCATTTTTAAAATACTGCAGGTCTCTTATTTACACGAGTCCTCTGGCTTTGAAGGTGCATAACATGTCTTTGGAAATAGACCCATAGGATAAGGTTTTATAGAGCATGGAGACATTGGCCAGTGGTTCCTCAGGTGTCTTTGTTCTTGACGAAGAAAAGAGTTCGTTTCACACTTTGTGGCAGATCAACAACCTTTATTATCAACTAGCAACATCTGAATCTTGTAAGATGTGCGACGGAGCTATTTCTGATGATTTTATTCTTTTAACTTTTGATCACAGTAACTATGAATTTAAGGACATTTTAAACAAATAAATAAAATGAGGAAAACAAACATGCTTTTACACAGAGTAGCTTCAGGCTATTTTAACAGTTCAATTATTTATCAGTTTATGCAAATTAATAAAACAAAGACTACTCATAATAATTAAATTGACTTTTAAATTGTAAAAGCACACATTTAACTTCAAAACAGTAAAAGTAAAAAAATAAAAAATCAGTATCAGCTTTATTAAAGACCTTACTCAGATATATATGTGTGTGTGTGTGTGTGTGTGTATACACTGTATATATAATGACAGACATACACGGATTAGAGTAAAATAACACAAAGTTTATTAATCATTATATGCAGAGATGGGCAGTAACGCGTTACTGTAATCCGATTACTTTTTTCAAGTAACGAGTAAAGTAAGGGATTACTATTGCAAAAACGGTAATTAGATTACCGTTACTTTCCCGTAGGAACGCTGCGTTACTGCGTTACTAAAACCGTGATTTTTTGCGAGAATGTCTCATGACAGTGACGTAAGCGAGTGCGACGTTCGTGACAACAGCTGTGTGCAGATCAACAATGGATCATATATCGAGTGCAGAGAGAGTATGAGCGTGCAGCGTTTAAAGCGTGGAAGTACTGACCTTACTTTGAGTTTGATTCCATAAAAAGTGACAAAAACATTAGTGTCCGTTGTGCGTGGGAAGAAAACTTCTTTTTACAGCGAAAAAACCCCTAAACTTCTAAACAAGCACCGAGTAGCTACGACGTAATGGGAAACTCACAGAGAAACTCGCGGATTCTTCCACTGACCGCTGCACACCTGCACCAGGGTAAACCTCCGCCTACCCCACTCCTGCTTTACAGGTGAAAATAGAGCAACAGGACCACTAGTCTTTGACTTTATTTATTTTCTGCTGTGTTTTAGTTGCATCTATTTGAAAGACTGAGTGTAAACACACAAAATATTTTATTTTATGTGCTGGAATGTGCAGAAAATAGGTTTAAATGTTAAACTAATTTCTTCCAGTCAGAGAATGGTGCCTATAATTTAATTTTTACTTGATGCATAAAGTTAAAAGATTAAAACTAATAAAACAAGTTTTAAAAAGAGACTTTTCCATTTGATTACATTTTGTATGATGATTATGCAGAAAAAGTAGAATTGGGCTGAAAGATCTATCACTTTATCACCTATTCAGGTTGTAAATCGTGTTTTTAAAAAGTACCTAAGTAACTAATTACTTTTGAAAATAAGTAATTAGTAAAGTAACGGGATTACTTTTTGGGGGAAGAAATCAGTAATTAGTTACCGATTACTTTTTTCAAGTAACTTGACCAACACTGGTTATATGTTAAAAAAGAAAAACCAAACCAACAGATATAAAACACAACATGTGAATTCATATTAAATGACATCATGTTAAATGGAAACGAGCCTGCATTCCCATCCTTTGATATGGAAGCGACTGTGTGACACTCACTGAATTTCAAGTGTTAATTTGCTCCTGTTGTTATTATCCTGTTGAACCCTGTTCACACACAGTTAATGTGAGAAAATCTCTAGTTGCAACAAATACATCTGTCGTGGACACATGCAGGAGGATGTCTTGTGTATATCGTTTATATAACTGACATATTTAAAAAGAGAAAAAAATGAACAATTCTGCATTCAAAGAATATGAAAATATTTGCAGCGATTTCCATATTTCTCCAGAAACCTGGAGATGAAAGAGCAAACGTTTCATCTCAGGTTGTACTGAAGCATCAAAGAGATTTTTCATAGCAGGACGCCTCTTTCTTTCTTTCTTTCTTTCTTTCTTTCTTTCTTTCTTTTTCGCCCCTCTTTCCTTCCGTCACTCTGTTGGCTGTGTGTCAGCAGTTTTTCTAACTAGCTGTTGTAACTCTGTGTTATCTCGTGGCTTTTAGAATAAATGAAAGCAAAAAGGCTACTGACAGAATATGCTACAAGCAGCGCATAGATCTGACACTTTGACCTGGAGGGAATCAGCACGTTTGTTATTGACATGCTGGTTTGTTAAATCATTTATAATTGTGCGTGTAGTAACAGCTGAAGGTTAACTAGGGCAGGTTTAAAATGAAGGCTCACTGTATTATTTAAAGCCTCATTATCAGCCCAAGGCCACAGTAACAGATCTTGTCCTCCAATAAAAAACAGCTCCATCCTTGTGACACCCAAGCTCCAATGCCATATCCATCTTTATATGTTTATACTTATAGTAGCAAAAAAAAAAAGACAAACATGTTTATTCACTGAATATCGTCAAAATGTCACATTTAGACAAAGAAAGTGCGACTGACAAACAGACCTGTGTCCGAGTAAAGTGCTGTGCTAACAGCTTCCTCAAAAGCTGCTTGGACAAAGATAAAGACATAAACAGCTTTCAAACTGGTTGTTATGAACAGTGTTTTAATGATAACAGGCTGGACGTTAGTCCACAATAGGCACAAAGACACAACAATGGAGACAAATCCAGAACTACTCTTACTCTCCGTCGGAGCATCCTGCAAAAATCTAAAGATCACAGTGTGCAACCTTAAAAAAGGTGAAGAAGAACCAAAGGGAAACTTTTTTGTTTGCTAAAACCTCTTTTCATCTGCCCACTGTGGGCACTTTTTAGCAAAGAAGAAAGGTCAATGTAGAAACACCGTGATGGAAACCAGCGTTTCTAGATCACAGCAAGGAAGAGGAAAAGGGCTGTGAACACCGAGCCTAGCTTTGAAGCATGGTGGAGGGACCATCATGGGTTCCTACCTCTTTCCTACTTTCCAAAAAAAGGCTTCAACTTTGCATTAATAGATTTTACAGAAGAATGTCGTGTATTTACCTTTACCTGACAGTATAAAGCAACTCGAGGTGACTGCTGTTGTGATTTCAGAAATCGAACTGAATTGGTCGTTTCCTGAATTCAGACATTTAAATCAGTTGCAGTGAGCAGTTAGCCTCAGTTTTTGATGAGTTGTGTTTTGGATGTTTGGTTGATATATTTAAGATAAGATAACCTTTATTAGTCCCACGCGTGGGAAATTTGTTTTGTCACAGCAGGAAGTGGACAGTGCAAAAGTTATGAAGCAAAAATTAGAATACAATAAGAATAAATACAGTACACAACTGTACAGAATAGAATAAAATACTATATACAGTAAAATAAAATAGAATAAAATATACAATAAGATAAAAATAGAATACAAATGCTATATACAACTGAGTAAAAATACAACGATGCCAGAAAAGATTATTGCACATTAGTGTTATTGCACATTAGTGGATGTGTGTGTTTGATCAGTTAAAGTCTTTGTTGTGGAGTCTGACAGCAGTCTTTGAGTCTTGGATTCTGTTTGTTTTTTATTGTTATCCTCACATAAATTTTTGTTTGTTTAATTTACTTTTATTCCTGGTCTGATTTCTTTTATTATTGCGAGCTTTAGCTTTAGTAATATTGAGTCTTGAGGGATTTTCGTATGAAGCAAACTGAAGGGATTAGTGAGCTATACGAGTGTACTGAGTTTTCAGAGTCACCAGGGTCACAAAAGTGACTTTTTTACCTCGCTAGTTCGACTTATGCTGAACACAAAAGGTCCAGATTTTCTCTGATTCTTGTACGTACACTGAGCTGTACTATACAGATTTGCTGCTAATGGAAAACATCCACCCTACTGAACCATAGCTTTACTGCTGCAACCAAATGAAGGCCAGCTGTAAAGTTATAGCAGTATGTTATATGGTGCATCGCGCTGTCACTGAAGTATTCAGCCGATTATGTAGAAAACGTATAAATGTTTATATGCTTGGTCCTAATCAGCTGCTGTTTTGCGCTGTTGGAGCTGCAGCTGTCAGACCTGAACATCAATCTGTCAGATCTGTAGATTATAGATTGCCAATAATTTTTAATCAGTGAAATCTTTCCTTTGATCTGGCAGCAAACTGTCACGTGATTAGTGAGTTTCCTTTATTAGGTTATGGGAGACGGTCAGACCTGTACTGTAGCTTAAATGTTTAAGTGGATACAGCTTTGTGTTTCGTAGTTGTCAGGTTATAAATCAAGTATAAAATGTTGTATCTTTAAATGCAATGATCTCTATCCATCCTTCTGACAGTTTCACTGATTGGACCAAGCAGCCCTCAATTGATCCAATTTGTGTGGACGTAGAAGTCAAATGTTGAATCAAACGCCGCTTTCATGTATGTGAGCCGAGCGGCAGACTCTGAAGCCGACAGCCTGAGTTATTAATGGACAGAGTTGATAACCACCCTTATGATGACAGATTTCAGGCTTCGTAGAGCTGCCCGAAACAAAGAGGTTTAGGTAGTTGTGGTTACTCCAGGGATGAGTTTTGATTTATGTCATATCTTACCTTTGGTGTGATGATGACTGATGCCGACATAGTTATGTCCTTCATGGTTTTCTGCCTCTTTCTGTCTCATTTCTGGTTCACTTGGTTCCTCGTATTCTCTCGTTTGACATCTTGTTAAAAGTGTTAGTGTCTGTATTTGTTCAGAGCCTGGCGTGAGACTGGGTAAGTTCTCGGTTAAGTTACAGGCACTGGCAGAGTAGACTAGACTCATGATTAGCCAATCAAAATTGGAAAATACTGACAAATCGATTCAGTTCATCGGTATGGTCGAAGATTCCTCCTCATCATTACACAGGTCACGTAAAGAACTACAGAAACTTTCTGCTGGAGTTCGTGCCTGATAAAGAAGCTTCAGCCTGGACTGTGACTCATTACTCAGTGTGTTCAATAACAACATGTCTGTGTGATGTTGGTTTAGTCAGATTGTGCTTGTCTATAACTGATTTAGATAATGATCTGACCATGCTTTGATGGGTAATTAGTGCAGAAATCCTAATGATTGAAAAAGATCATAAACTTTCCTGTTATATAAATTATATTTATGGACAAATGCATTGATTGACATACTGCTTTTCACACGCTGGTATAAACTCAGCATCATCTTTTCAGCTGCTTACTAGCAGCCGAGGGCCACCGAGGCAAGTCGTGACATAGGCTACGTCCACACGTACCCGGGTACTTTTGAAAACACAGATTTTTCTATGCGTTTGCACCTTTCGTCCACACGTAAACGGCGTTTTTGGTCACTGAAAACGGAGATTTCTAAAAACTCCGGCCAGGGTGGATATTTTTGAAAACTCAGTTTTTGCATTTACGTGTGGACGAGAAAAACGGAGAAAACGCAGAAAGCGCAGCGTCAAAGGTGTGCGCCTTTTTTGATGTCACACTGTGCGCCACGTTATTGTTTCAGTGAAATGAATTTCTACAATACTGTTACTGTTACTTGTTCTCTCTGCAGTGTTTAAATGCTTACATATACACACACAGTTACTGTCCCTCCACACATACGACTCGGTTCTGCTTCTATTAGTGATGTGCGGATCGATCCTGAAATATCGATTCCTCCAATACCAGTCATTTATGTTCTAGAATCGATTCTCACATTAAAATATCGATATTTTAGTAATTTAGGGTAAATTGGTAGTTTACAGTGGAAAGAAACTATAATATTCGGATTGTCTACATTCAAAGGAACTACTTCCTCTTCCGCCTTTCATAGTCATGTGCGAAATACGGCTGCATTATAACTCGCAGCCCCTTGGTGCGCACTCACAACAATGACTGAGCGTAATTGTGCGGACGTATTTTACCTCAACAAACAGCTGAGACGTGGTTTGCAATACATGTGGCAAAAAAGTGCTCCAAGAGTGAGGTGTTGTGGCCATACATGCCAACCTTGAGACCTCAGAATTAGGGAGACATTCAAAAGGGCTGTTGGGGGGGGCGGTGATAAATACATTTTACAGTGTTTATTTATCGGATAAACTACGTTAAATGTCACCGTTATTATTGGCCGGCCCGGAAACAGCGGGGGTGTCCAAATTCAGAGGCTGCTTCCACCTGAGGACCCGGCCTTTGCGGTCTAAAGGAAGCCGGGTAGTACGTCACGAGCTCCCTCGTCTGCTCCTTGCTATCTAAAATATAACCGGGCGCTGACGTAAACTCTGACGGAACCCTCCCGAGGGATTAATAAAGTTAATTTTAATTTAATCTAATAACTTTATTCTCAGCCAAACCGATTTACTCCAAACCGAGGGTTGGCATGTATGGTTGTGGCAACATCACTAACCTTGTCAAACACCTCAGAGTAAATCATATCACAGAATATGACAGTGTATGTTGAGGTGAACTGAAGAGGAGGAGGGGGACAGGTGCTGCTAGGGCGAGACAGACGTCTCTCACGGAGTCCTTTAGTGC
This sequence comes from Neolamprologus brichardi, assembly GCF_056152115.1. Classification (NCBI taxonomy): domain Eukaryota; kingdom Metazoa; phylum Chordata; class Actinopteri; order Cichliformes; family Cichlidae; genus Neolamprologus; species Neolamprologus brichardi. Next base: position 1,691,648 of record NC_142118.1, on the reverse strand, counting down.
TGCAGGCAGGCAAGGTGTTCAAATAGCACAACTTCAGTTTTTTATTTCTATATGATGAACTCTGCATTATTAAGTGATAAGAACAAGAAATCTGATGTCCTGTAATCATTATGATGCTATAATATGAGATACAATAAATAAAATACGTTTTTGTACAAAGTATCGGTATCGGATCAGTATCGTCGATACCACCCTGAATATTACTTGGTATCAGATCGGAAAGGAAATCAGTGGTATCGCACATCACTAGCTTCTATGCCCCAGCTTTGTTTACTATTTCCCACCGAGGCTTCTAGACTTCTGATTGGCCAGCATTTCTGCACAGTTAGGAATATATCGCTTTAAAAAAAGCCTGCTGCTTTGGCATGTTCCTAGCAGCGTTTTCCTTCATTTCTGCGTTTACGTGTGGACAGGATTATTTTTTAAAATGAAAACGGAAAATCTCAGTTTTCAAAAATACCCGTGTATGTGTGGACATAACCATAGACCAGCAAAACTAACAGAGTAAGAGTGAATGTGAAACACACACACACACACACACACACAGAAGAGAGAGGAAGCTTTTCATTTGCAAAACAAAATGCATTTTCCTCACAAATGTGTGATCAATTAAAGGGAAATAGGCAGAGTTTCCAATATTTAAGGATACTTTCCTGTGGAGTTTCTTGTGTAGTATAACATTGCTCCCAGATTGCGGAGTTGTCTGCAGCATTGAACGTGACACAACCAGTTTCTTGAGAAAAATGTGTCGTCCCTGACAAGTTGACAGCGTTTCTTTGAGCTTGCTGGCTTTCAGTGGGCAAAATGAGTTGCAAAGGTGCTGCACCAAAAACCTCCTGTGATTGCTTTGATGCCACAGATGTTTTCATGTTTGCATCACAGTTTTCAGTTTCACTGCAGTTCAGAGAGCAGCTGGACTGCGTTCATCACTGAGTCTGTCGCTTCTATTCAAATGATGATTTCAACAGAATACTAGCAACCAAAGCAATAACGAGCCGGGTTTTCCAAGCCAGTTGGGGACGACACAATCGTCTCTCATGAGTGGTGGTTGTGAGACGATTGGAAACTGGTCTGAAAGCTTCTTTGACTGCGGTTTTATTCAGCTGATCATTTGTTGTTACCACAGTTTTCATGTTCAAAATGTCAGATAAGCTAACATCACATGGTTAATGGACACGAGTCAGCAAAACCTCAATAAGCTAAGAAGAAAGCTTCCTTCACGGTCGGGTAAAGGAAGGTAAAAGGCTCATAGCAGTCAGTGGGTGAATTAATGGGCTACACTAGGACCCAGTAAGAAATAAAGGAGGATTATTTTGAATTCTGAATTATGCAAAGCTACCCTAGTTCAATCCATAATAAAAAATATGGAGTTGGAAATGAGAACTGTGATGGACTGAGTTGAAAACAGGAGTCACAGGAAAAATAGGGTTGCCATTTATTTAACCCAAAAATTATATTTACAAAAGTAATAAATGTTGAGCTCATTAAAGAGGTCAAATTAACCAAACTCAACTCAAGCAAGAACTGCAACGTAACAAACCAAATGACTGCCCACACAAACATAACTGACCTAAACATGAAATGACACACAAGGGATAACTAAACAAACACAATTGTAAAAAACAAACAATGCAGTGTAGTCTGATTAGTTAATAAACTAAACACCAAAGAAGAAAATCAAAAACCATTGAACCCTAAACTCAAATATTTAATTAAATACAAATACTTTGATTTAAATGAAAGAAAACACACATTCTCCCCTTCAGCAGGAAGTGTTGGTCCAGTTATCCCTCTTTGCATTTCGTGGTTTCCAACCCTGGTTACCATCTTTAGTCCAGCAACTCCCAGGGATGATGGCAGGTAAGAAATAAAAGGTTAGTCAAAAATCAAAGTAATGAAGTGGTATGAATACATAAGTAAACTAAATGTATCCAAACCAATCAATAAAGTTATTGGAAATTAAAGTGTGTTACTGTGTTTAAATACAAGAGTTACCGCCTTTAGAGTTTGGCCATCACAAGAACACCAGGTTTCCTTTAATCTAACAGTTCTGACTGGTTCTTTTATTCTAAAAAGAAAAATACTGACGCTCAAATTCAAAGGAATTGCTGTAACACACAGATTCATTTCATCACTCTGTGCCATGGCAACCTTTTCCCTAAATTGGAAGATCAATATGCAAGTGCTTGACTTCAACGTTTCAGTAGTTATGACTTGGATTCATTCCATCGCTGGCGTAATATGCAGTTAAGATAATCGCTGGCAAATGTATTTTTGCATGAGTGTAGGCCATGGCAAGTCACTGAGAAGATTTACAGGCTGAAATAACAGTCGGTAACATGAGTTTAAGACATTTTCTCAGTCAAAGGCTCGAAACAGCAATGGTACAGAAACGACTTTTTAGAAAGGGCTGCTGGAATATTCAAAGAATTCAACTTTTGGCTCATCTGGCTGAAGGACCAATAAGCTCACGCCACGGCGAGGCATCCATCCATCTGTCCACCCGTCTGTCCATCTACAGTTTTGCAGGAATCACACCTCCTACACTATTGGTCAGATTTAATCAAACTCACGTAAAAAATTTTCACCCAAAGTCACATTTGTCATTTTTCATTTTCACAGCATAAACACACAATTCTCACTCCTGATGGACTCACTAACATTTATGCCAAACTCTCACATTATTAACGTGAGCTTGGGCCAACCATAATACATTAACATATCTGTGGTCATTACTATTAAACCACCCAACCACCCAGGTGGCAGAGCAGGTCAGCCACTAATCTGAAGGTCGCCGGTTCGATCCCAGGCTGCCTCCTGGCAGCATGGGCAAGATACTGGGGAAGCGTATCTGTAACCGGAAGGTCACCGGTTCGATCCCCGGGCTCTCTGTCCTGGTTGTTGTGTCCTTTGGCAAGACACTTCACCTACCGCCTACTGGTGTTGGCCAGAGGGGCCGATGGCGCGATATGGCAGCCTCGCTTCTGTCAGTCTGCCCCAAGGCAGCTGTGGCTACAACTGTAGCTGCCTCCACCAGTGTGTGAATGAATAGTGAAATTGTAAAGCGCTTTGGGTGCCTTGAGAAGCGCTATATAAATCCAATCCATTATTATTATTACTACTAACTAACCCATGTTGCCTACTGGTGGTGGTCAGAGGGCCCGGTGGCGCCAGTGTCCGGCAGCCTCGCCTCTGTCAGTGCGCCCCAGGGCAGCTGTGGCTACAATGTAGCTGCCATCACCAGTGTGTGCATGACTGAATGTAGTGTGAAGCTATACAAATGCAGGCCATATACCAAACACTGTAACACTGACCATGTAGTCACGATACTCCTGAGCAACTATAACAACTACTCGACTGTATCCTGGGAGTGTTCATGAACCTCCTTGACTTCTTGATATTTTTTAACTTTCAAACTATAAATCCCCTTTTTTGTGTCATTACATGTTATATATAAGCGCACATAATCACATTTACAGTAATTTACACTGAACGGTCCAGCAGATGGTTGTGTCCAGACAAAAAACAAACACTCCCGTAAATTCCAACCTTATCAAAACTGTAACATTGCCAAGCACCCTTTACTCCCTATTATAGCCTCCACTCATGTCAGCTATAACAACCCAATATGAGGCACCCGCTCGCTGACCAAGCCCAATTCCTGACACAATTACCCCCTTCAACCCTGCACACCACTGGTCCCATCTTCAGAATTATGGTGAGCCCTTCAGGGCAGACAGCATCAATAAGTGAGCCCTTGGAGGAGCCCCATTCTCAGACAGTAGTGGCAAGATAAAAGACAAATGAAGAATAATTGACTCACAGCTCTCAGCCAAAGGGATTAGTATGACTGAACTCTTGGGATTTCTTCCACTTTCTCTCTCTCAATCTCTGTCGTCTCACTCTCTCCACATCTGCCTCCCTGTCTGGTCTGTTCAGCTCCTCGTGGCACCACCGGCACCACCCGGAATCAAGCCGTCCATTAATACCCAACAGAAAGGGGAAAACTTATTAAAGACATCAATAACTGCCATTAGAATCCGGAGGGAAGCAAGTGACCTCATTTTATATGGCAACCCGTGAGTTTGCCCAGAAACTGAACTGTGTCTACTAATCCTGCCAACACTTCAACACACTCCACAAGAAGCAATGCAAGATTTAAAAAAGGTCACAGCTCGCACAAACAAATACATTTCAGTGCAGTCAAGTTTTTCTTATATGCACATTGCTATGCAGAACACGGAGCTTCTTTTGTCTGTTTGAAGAAGCTCATTATTTTCAAGTGTTTGTGGGATCCAACAATCTCGCGAGTCAGTCAGATCAGTGATTTGTCTGTTATTTGCTGTATCTGCAGCGTCAAATTAAGATCTTTTTGTTCCTGTCGCGCAGAGACAGCAAACGTAATCTGAAGTATTTCTGGAAGTATGTGAACTTTTGCAAACCCCGGTGAGTCGTCGGCGTTTTTCTCCCAGCGGCACGGCGGGACGCGTTAATATGGAGGTTAATTGGGGAAGAAAAACTAAAGAAAAAAGTTTCAATGACCGTGGATCACAGATGTCACAGACTTCGTTAGTGTAACGGCGACTTGCGCGCCCTAAACGTGATCTTATTTCTTGTCAGTTTTGTGATAAGAATGTGCCTAGCTTTCAAGGCCACATTAACGTGTTAGCGGGCCTCAGGATAAAAGGTCACTGTACATAAAAGACAAAGAAGCTACTGGATCTGAAAGTGAAGCTAACAGGAGAGCCTTAAACTAAATGGCAACTCATCTGTAGAAGTTTAGTTCATCTCCACTCATCTGTGACCCTAACAAACCCTTTTCTGATGCTCTGGTTTCAGCTCTTAGTGAAGACAAAATGATGTAAATTCCTGGGCCAATTAGAAAAAACTGAATGGGTATACTTTTGGTCAGAGCTCCAATCATCATGTCCACTTTAAAAACAGCACAAGATGGAGAGGATGAAAACACTTAGCTCAAGGCTTTACAATGACACCTCTGTGGGAGTGATTTTCAAACATTCTCTGCCCAAGGATCACCAAAGGACGGGGCAAAGGTTCAAGGCACACCTGTATTCATATCGGTGAAAAGTAGCCTTTATATCATCTAAAATATTATCACTTCCTGCTTTGATTGAAAGTACTAACACATCTGAACCATCTAATCTGCATTGGCAGAGGTGGCTGCTTGTGTCCCTGATCCAGCTGAAGCAATAAAACAGGCAGCTTCTACATGCAGTCGTTTCTCTGTGTTAGGTAGAGGGTTGTGGTCTACTTCACACAAGAAGTGGTTTGTTTTTCACCGATGTGCAAATTTTGTTGTCTCCTTGGTGCTCATCAAAGGCCTTTGATGTGTGCTAATATGGTAAATTTATATTTTTGAGTAAGTATTTCTTACTTGGTGTTAAATCAGTTTATGTTTTTAGATCCTACAATAATAGATACAGAGAAAAAACCAACAATCATATGACCCCCTATGAGCAGCACTTTGGTGACAGTGGGAAGGAAAAACTCCCTTTTAACAGGAAGAAACCTCGAGCAGAACCAGGCTCAGGGAGGGGCGGGGCCATCTGCTGTGATTGGTTGGGGTGAGAGAACTGAAATTGAAACATAGTTCAGAAAATGGAAAAATCTTTTTGGTGACTTTATTGCGTATAATTAAAAATTGATACAAATGGCTTTATGAAAAATGAAAAACATGATTTTTAATAAGAAAATGAAAATCTCAAGACAAAAAGGTTTAATGGGAATTTTATTCAATCTGACAGATCATCTCAAGAAAGATCATATTCTTCCAGAGTAACAGCAGGAGTCTTGTCATTTTGCAGATTAGATATTTTAATTATTAATTTTGAGTTAAAAATGTAAATAATTCTAAAAACACATTTTAACGTCATCTTTGAAAGTTATTTAGGGTTTTCCTAAATAACCTTCAGTGGATAAAAAGGGAAGGAATCCCAACATGTTCCAACTATGAGCTCGTTTGCTTTGTTGCAGAGAAATAAATAAGATGACTGATACAGTTACCATCTGTGTCCTTTTTATAAGAAGTTCCAACAAGGACATTTTCACTAGTATACACTCGAACTAACACATATCAATTTTGTGTAACCTATGAAAACATCCTGCTGTTATACAAGAAACTGAAATGCCCCACTCTTTCTGTAATTATAAGCGTGCTGCACTGTTGCTCTTAACTACCCGTAATGTGTTTAATGGGAATCGTAATTAAATACTGGAAACACTGCCACATTTCATACATTATTAGGAACTAAACACAAGCAGAAAAACACTAAATCAGAATATTGCATGTTATTTTACTGCTGCTAAAATTCACTGCCAGGATTGCATCGTCAGTGCAGGTAGTGTGGAAACAAAAGCAACACCCATGACAGGTAGCCACACATTAAGATACGGGCTGTTAAGCTCCTCCAAAGGACAAGGCCTTTTATGTAAAACTGATGGACCTGCCTTGGTTGATAATGTTGTTCTCGGTGCAGAAAATTTCCAGTTAATCAAATTACTAAATGGCAATTAAAACCCAGTGAACTTTAGGTCTGATTGCTAAGCCACCCTATAGACCTTCATCATGCCATCTTACTAATGAAATAAGGACTCTTCAGTAATGTGATGTGATGTGTTTTTCAGTTTTCTCAACAACTGCTCAGCCAATCTACTTCACACTTGTCACGATGAGTTGTGTGGCTGAACCCAAGTGCAGGACTTTAAATGCAGCTTTATTTGCTGGTACGACAAACTTGGCAATACATAAAAACTTAAACGAACTAGACTGGAGATGCTAGCGTGGCATGACTTTAACCTGATGATAGAAGAGGAGGAACACACACAACAAACGTGGAGGATGCAACAACTGGCAGGGAAAAACACAGGGCTTACATACATACTGAGGTGATTAGTGAATGTGAAACAGGAGGAGAGCACAGCTGGGAGTCATGACAAGACAAAGAGGAGGCAAAACTCAACACATTTGCTGTGTCCCAATTCAGCGTCTGCAGCTTTAAAGGCCGCATTTTAAGGCCGATTACGTCACAGCGACGCGACGAAGGCTGTCCCAATTCAAAGGCTGCTCGAAATGCGTCCCTCAAATGCGTCCTTCATTTCCCTGAATTTTAAGGACGTGGCGGTGTAGACTTCGTGGCCCAACATATCCCAGAATGCATAGCGCGGCGGTGGGTGTGGATAATTTTGCTGAAAAAAAACGGCGGATGAGGGGCGCCCGAAGAGTAAACTTTAAGTAAGTACTGAATATTATGTCACTTATTTATGTGCAAATGTTTAATAACGAAGAACATTAAAACATTCCTGTTGGCCACATGTCGGCAAAGTTATGTGACATTAGTGACGTTTGTACTAACTTGGTTTTAAAGCCTTTACTTTAAAATATACGCCGTTCAATAGCTGAGCTTAATCAGAGAATGATCAAAGCTCATGTAGAAACAAACAAATGAACAAAAGATTTTCTCCTTCATTTCTGTCAAACAAAGCTGTATGAAACGTTTCCAGCTGTTAGTATCATGGTTGCTAGGCAACCTGGGCAGCGCAACGGAGGCTAGACCGTCCCGTTTCACAAGCCTCGCACTTCCAGCCTTAGTGGTCTTTAAGTACGCGGCCCTTGAGGATCGTTGAGGCTGCGTACTTTAAGGCTGCAGACCCTGAATTGGGATACAGCCATAGTGCACAACCCTTGAAAGTAAAACAGGAAACATAACAGACGCGGACTAGACTAGGGGACACAGGTGACAGAGAATAAAGGGACACACTGGCAGAAATGACTGTACACTAAACAGAAGTAACACAGAACCACAACCTCAGAACTAGAACACCAGAAATGCCAAGGAACTAAGGAGCTACGAATACCAGAGACAGAAATAAAAACCAAGAGAATCACATCATGAAGTCAAGGATAACAAATACAAACACAGACTCAGGACCGTGACAGCACTTGACAGGTTTATTGCTCGGCTGATAAATGCCACTCCATAGCAATGCCTGAAAATGTGGTAACAGTAGTGACCACAATCCCATCCTCCTTAAACAACAAATAGATGATTGGCAATGACATCTAGAAAGCCTAATCTTCAGTCAGCCCCCATGCTGAGCCTGTCTGTGATCGTGGTTAGCAGCTCGTTCCAAACTCAAACACTATTTGATGTGAATTGTTTTAATTGCTAACCAACAACTCGACTAAAAGTCTGTTGTTGGTTAGCAACAAGGTTCAATCTCGGCATCATTCTCTAGTCTTTGAGTTCATTCCTATTGCAGCCCCTTTTCCAAAAACACAAGTGTGTGTGTGTGTGTGTGTGTGTTCGGTCTTCTCCTGCGAGTGAATATCAATCTATATAACGTCATGCACCTGGATTGGAGTTTAAGACCAATTTTGTTGAATTATTATAGCTAAATGTTGGCAACTGTGAATCAGCTGTGTAATTCCTCTCGCCGTGAACGACTTTAACAGCTCGCGCTGTAATTGACCTGATTGATGCCTGGTCATTCCTTCACTTTTACATTGTTAGTTGGATCCTTGCTAGAGGCTCGCTGTGCTGTCCAATTCTTCAGCGAGGCAGCTGGTAGCTGAACACACCTCATCATCATGACACCCGGTCTTCATCTAGTGTGCCACAGTGTATGGTGGATCAGTTCTTTCCCATTTGCCAACCCAACCATGTATCTGCCCAGCCGCGGACCATTATGCAGCATCATCATTTGGTCCATCTTGCTTAACGCTGCCAGTGGCCTCGCACTGCCCAGTATTTTCCCACCCCAATCATCCCACTACTAAAGATCTGGAACACCAAGTCCTCACTTTTGGGTCCATGTAGGCCATCTGCTCACCAGACTGGATGTGAAAGCGGTACTCAGCTGATGCCTGCATGCAGGATGTCCGGGGCGACACAGATCAATGCGAGGGGTGTGGATGAGCGAGTAAAATGAGCTCTGACTGCCAGGAGGCGGCATGCTGCCAATAGGAGGGGCCAAGGCTGCATGACACCATCCAAGGTCCTGGGGGGGGGATTTAGGGCTTTTATGTGTGGCAGTGAATCCTTCTGCATACTTAAATTCATCAACGTACACGTGAAACGGCCCGGCTGTAATAAAATAAAATCCCCTGAATGGAATAGTCCTATTAGTCTGCACAAATTCACATATTCCCAACAACTGATGATTATTATGGAGCCAATAAATGAGCAGCACTTACTGCAAAGGGTTTATGAAGGGTTTCCTTTTCAATAGAATATAAAATATTTTTAAAAATGCTGCCATAACAACCTAATGAGCAAGCCTACAGCCCTGTGTAGTCCTCTGTGTTAAAAGAAACTCGGGTTGGACAAATAACCTCCGAATTATACCAAAGTTCTGACCCTCAGTGGCTGTTTGAATAGACACTTGATCAACTATAAATGCTATTCACTGTAACCGGCACATTTTTGCTCCTTTCATCGAGGTACATATTACTTTGTCAATTTCCGCTCGATTTAGTCATAGAAGAAATGTCAAGATTAGTATCCACCTGTGTTCTTGTGCTCGCTAAGCTGTAATTTTGTGTAAAAAAGAAAGAAAAAGAAAAGAAGGAATAGGCAGTCATTTTTACGGTACTGTTTGATGGATAAACTGCAGTTCTTCAGTGCTCTCCACTTATACTGAGGAACGGCCAATTAAACATCTGATGTAGCGACGTGTGCCAAAGTGTACCGCTGATGGAACGGAGGTTGCATTGATAACTAGGCTTCAGCAGTTATAAAGACACTGCAGGCATATAATTTCCCCGTGTCTGAGTCTACTATCGAAAATAAAGTTTCTTTGTTTCACTGCACGGTGTGCACGAAACAACTTCTGCATTCTGCTCGGTGAGATATAATTTAGTCTGAATAACAGACGTTAATGTTAATCTAACCTTTTAATTGTTACTTTGACATTTTCAGTGAGCAAATCCAGCTTTAGAAAAAACAAGCCAAAGTATGCAATGTTAAATATCACCAGCCATCAAGTGTTCATTGGGAATAAAGAATGTCTAATGTGTATAATTTTAATTAAGATAATGAAAAATCCAACAAATTGAGTCGCATTAAATGCCAAAGTTAAATTACCAAGTTTTCCTACATCATCTAAATGATTTAGTGATGCATTTAAATTGCCTCTAATAGTCTGGATTACTTAATGATGATATACTCTAAGCCTACATTGGTTTTCTCGGATTGTTCCAATTTCCTCCCACAGTACAAAAACATGCAAATGAGGTGTCATCAAAAAGTTCCAGGAATCAGCGTCTGGACAGGTTATACTGCACCTGCTATATTTACATCACACCCTGGAAGTCCTGTTAACTGGTGATGCTAAATCGGTCCTGGATGTGAACACCTATCACCCAGAGTCACCTGGGATTAGGGATGGGTACCGGTAGGTTCTGTCATAAAAGGTAGTAACCAGACCGAAAAGCAGCGCACATTTCGGTGCTTTTTTTCCGAGGCTGTGATACACTTTAGATTCTAGCCAATCATTTTACGTTTCCGAGGATAGTAGGCGGGCCCAGGTACGTACGTTCTTTTAGAGCAGAGCTACAGATTAAAAACGCCCAAGGCGAAGCGGTCAAAAGTCTGGCTGTACTTCACAGCAAAAGATGCAAACTCAGCAGCTGCAACAAGTGCTTTAAGCTGATACTGTGATACTGTCAAAGGAGGTAACACCTCAAATCTGATGAAACACCTGGTGACGGATAGCGTTTTTTAAAAGCCGAGAAATGCGCCGTATTTGATAGCTTGCTGCGAGACCTCACACCGAGCACATCTACTGCGGGTGTGGTGCCTGTTATCGACCCGGAGTCAGCAACATCCCCCAAAAACCCGAAGAGGAGAGTCCTGGCCCCTAGCCCTGCCAGTGTAGCAGAAATGATGAGGATGATGATGCAGCAGCAGCCGTTCTTCTCTGCGTGAGTAGCTTAATGTTGTTCGTGTGTAATTTACGTTGAGTAGGCTAACCACGTTATTACATTAATGCATGTAAGGTGAACTAGCAAACACCATCATAGCTACATGCGGCTGTCTTCTTGTTTGATGGCAGATACTCCCTTCACCCTGGCCAAAAAGGCTAAAATGACCAAAGAAAAAGTGGAAAACAGTTAAACATGAGAGGTTTTTGGACAAAGTTTGTGTTTTTTCCATTGTTTAAGCTGCTTCCAGCCAAGAGTGATACCATATATGCCCCATAGCTGCAGAAAAGGCTAACATTGTTATCTTTTTACAAAAAAACAGTTAAACATGAGAGGTTTTTGGACCAATTTTGTGTTTTCCATTCTTTAAGCACCGGTTTGAGCACCGTTTAGGCACCGGCACCGTTTCAAAAGTACCGGTTTGGTACCGGTATCGGATAAAACCTAAACGATACCCATCCCTACCTGGGATTGGCTTCAGCCTCTCTGCTTTCCAGCCTGTATAGAAAATTGTTCCTAGAGTATTTAAAAGTAGAATGGGGTTTTCAGGCCCCTCTTCTGTGGAACCAGCTTCCAGTTTGGATTCGGGAGACAGACACTATCTCTACTTTTAAGATTAGGCTTAAAACTTTCCTTTTTGCTAAAGCATATAGTTAGTGCTGGACCAGGTGACCCTGAATCCTCCCTTAGTTATGCTGCAATAGACGTAGGCTGCCGGGGATTCCCATGATGCATTGAGTTTTTCCTTTCCAGTCACCTTTCTCACTCACTATGTGTTAACAGACCTCTCTGCATTGAATCATATCTGTTATTAATCTCTGTCTCTCTTCCACAGCATGTCTTTATCCTGTCTTCCTTCTCTCACCCCAACCAATCACAGCAGATGGCCCCGCCCCTCCCTGAGCCTGGTTCTGCCGGAGGTTTCTTCCTGTTAAAAGGGAGTTTTTCCTTCCCACCGTCGCCAAAGTGCTTGCTCATAGGGGGTCATATGATTGTTGGGCTTTTCTCTGTATCTATGAAGCGCCTTGAGGCGACATTTGTTGTGATTTGGCGCTATATAAATAAAATTGAATTGAATTGAATTGAATTGGTGAGAAAACTGTTTACTGTAACACAGTCGGTTTTTTGGAATGACTCTAAAGTCTAGACTTACTGTATTTGAATGGTAATAATAGTGCAGAGACTAAAGGTCAGCTAGGTGGATGCTGCATCACACGTACATCTTTGACCCAGTCTGCTGCTGCTGTTGAAGCATCAGCAGACTGGGTTTCAAATCGGCAAATTGCCTCGGTGACCTCCAAGGCTAGGCGTGCACACCTGATGACAATTTACTGTCTGAATAAACGCCCTTGTCACTTTAACGTAAAAGTTGCCACTGCAATCTTGCAAGTCTGACCTGTAACATTTCCATTCCACGTTCATTGTGGAAGTCTGAACTGAATGCAGCTTAATGAAAAGGCCGGAGCTGCACAGAGGAAAACCTGCCGCCTTTCAGACTTCAATCATCATCTCTAACGCTACATACACACGGTGAAAGAAGCAGCTTCTCCTCGTGCAATGACCGAGCCAGGAAAGGTTAAAACAGAAAATAAAGAAAGAAATCAGAGGAGGATGCGTCTCTGCACGCTTAAATTTCACACACACAATTGCTGAGTACAGGAATATTCAGGAAAGCACTTTATTCACCATGTCAGCATATTAAAAATTAATCAAGACTCCCAACTTAACATCATGTTATTTCATGTCTGAAAAAGCCTAGATTATATATTTATAATTAAATAGGCAGGTTTGGTGAAGGTACTTTAGATACCGCACGAGAAAGTCAGCGGTGATCAGCAGAGCAGGACATATGAGGACAACGAGACAGCGGTAAGGTGTGAGGTAGCAGTCACAGATGGGTTCAAGTTCAGGGGGGGGGTTACATTAGAGGTCAGCTCTTGTTTGCGATGGTGATGGACAGGGTGACAGGTGAGGAGTCTCCATGAACTATGATACTGGAAGATGACATTGTGATCTGTAGTGAGAGAGCCTGGAGAGGTGAAGGTATGCACTGGAGAGAAGAGGAGTGAAAGCCAGTAGAAACAGAAAACATGTGTTAATGAGGGGGAGAAGGTGGAAAGGTGAAGCTGCGAACAGAACAAGAGGAAACGGCAGCTATGGCAGTTTTGTCAAGGTCCTGGGCCATGTTGGCCCAGCATTCTTAGTTTTCTTGTATTTTGTTCCTTATTTATGCCGTGGTTCCTCGGTTCTGTTAAAGATGTTCCTTATTTGATTACCCCCTGTGTATCTGTGAGCCCTCGTTTCCCCTCCTTGTGTTTCATTCAATGTTTTCCCCAGCCCGTTATGTCTGTGCTCTCTCCTCCTGTCTGAACCTCTGTGTACTTCCTGTTTTACTTTGACAGTCTCTCTTCAGTATGTGTCATGTTGTGTTCACTCCTGCCCTGTCTCGTTACGATTATCTGTGTCAGCTGTGTTCCCCGTTAACTCGTTAACCCTCTGTGTATTTATGTGCACGTCTCCCTCAGTTCGGTGTCGCGTCGTTAATGTCTCCTCCCCGAACCTGTGTGCTTTTCTGTGTTCCCTTGGTCCTCAGTTAGCATTCCCAGTTTAGTTCTGTTTCTTTGTGAAGCCTGCAATAAAGCAGTGATTTTGAGTTCAGCTTTTTGTCTCCATGAGTTTTGCGTTTGGGTCCTCATCTGCCTCCACACAGCCAGTTCATGACACGTTTAAAATGTAAAAAATCAGGGTCATTATTTGGACTATGTGGGTGTGGTTTTATCAGACCACTGATTAAAAAAACAATAACTAAAGTGGGTGATGTTACTTTTTTTTTTAAGTTTTAGAAATGAAAAGATGCACTGAGAAACTTCAAGAATGACATGGCTAAAACCTCCATGTCTCGCATAATCAGCTCTGATGTGAGCATGAGCATAGTTATGGTTAAAACCATAGCCTGTAATTATCAGATGGAGCCGCATCGGTTTGGGAAGTTCCTTTTATATCAGTTTAGCATCAAGTTGTATTTTTTGGAACTCCATAAAAGCGTGGATATTTGGATAAGAGTGGAGAAGCAAGTTGTCAGCAAAGAAGCTTGATTGGAAAGCGACTGGATGTACATTAAACAATAATAAAGCTGCGTGTCACTCAGGTCAGCCGCGCTAAAGCTGCATTTATGCAGATCTGAGCAGTGGGTCCCAAAACTCCCCACAAAGGGGTCAAATAGACACCACTTAGATTAGAAACACCACTTATTAGAGACTAAATTGGTTTCATGCGAGGCCGTAAACCTATGTCTGCTTTAAAGTTTGGCATTTTTAAGTGTGTGTATGAAGGTTTTGAAGTCATGTGACATCCATGGTAACGATGTAGGTTCAAGTGCTGCAGTCACGTGACTATCCGGCAAACACTGACAGACTTGAACAGACAAGTTTTGAGTTGAGATTTAAAGTGGGGGAGAGAACCAGAGTGTCTTATATCCGGGCGTAGCGCTCCACAGCCCGGGAGCAGCTGAAAGCTCCAACAGGGATAAGAGAAGAAGATGGGAGGGAGGAATCAGACCTGCAGGAGAGACATAACTGGGCGTCATCAACAGTGAAACAAAAGATCAGATTTATGGAAAAGAGGACGTATGTTATGAAGAGAAGGGGACCGAAGACCAAACCTTGGGGTACACCAGAAGTAACTGGGAATAGACGAGAGTGGAATGGTTTATGTTGGATAAACTGGGAGCGGTCAAAGAGATATGATTGGAACTGGGATAGGGGTGTGTCAGAGATGCCAAGTAGGTCATTAGAGAAACAACAGTTTTGATACTTAAGCGATGGCTTCATATTTAAACCCTAAAGAATGTCGTATGATTCAAAAAGTTACATTTCTCCACTTAATGCAACTTATAATATTAACATTGTGGAATAATTTAAATGTTTCTGTTTTTCCACAGAAAATGAACCTTTGTTGACGACATCTTCTATTAAATATCCATAACAGAAAATAGCTGTTGGAGTATTTGTGCACTTAACCATGATGTGAAAAAGATATTAGCTCATATCTGTTGCTTTCTCCACTCCAACATACCTCAAGAAATGATGCATATTGTTATGTGATGGCTGTGTGCAGGCAGGAGAAGGACCCATATGCAGACTCCGGAGACAAAACTTAAACTCAAAACCGCTTTAATGTTAAACTCAAATATAACATAACTGGAAATATCAAAATAAACTTACACCGGAGGACTGAAAAAACACACAGCTATATAAACGGTAGATCGCGACAATGACAAACTGAAACACAGGGCTTAAATACATAGAGGGAGCAATCAGGGAATGGACAACAGGAGCGAAACACAGCTGGGGCAAATCAGAACTGACGAGACAAGGAAGCGTAAACTGAACACACTGAGATAAGACAGAAACCTTCAAAGTAAAACAGGAAACACATAACACAGACTGAACAAAAGACACAGACTCACATGCAGGCACTACAACAGAGGGAACAGAGACGTGGGACCAGGGCAGACACTGACTGGACACAGGGATACAGCAGACAGGGGAGACAGCAACTAAGGATTACACAGAGACAAACCATAAGACATGACTCTAACGAAAACCCAAAGACTAGAAATTATAAATAATATAATAAACTCAAAACCCCTGGGTCAACGACCCAGGCATCCTAACACATATAAATACAACACACAGTGTTCTTGGATTAAATAGTAAGTAAGTGGAACAAACTGATCGGTGAATAATTTAGCTTTTTATCTTTCCATCCATCCATCTTCGTCCACTTTATCCGAGGCCGGGTCGCGGGGGCAGAGAGGCCCAGACCTCCCTCTCCCCAGCCACCTCCTCCAGCTTATCCGGGGGAACACCAAGACGTTCCCAGGCCAGCCGAGAGATATAATCTCTCCAGGGTGTCCTGGGTCTGCCCCAGGGCCTCCTCCTGGTGGGACATGCCCGGAACACCTCACCCAGGAGGCATCCTTGTCAGATGCCCGAACCACCTCAGCTGGCTCCTTTCGATGTGGAGGAGCAGCGGCTCTACTCTGAGCCCCTCCCGGATGGCCGAACTTCTCACCCTATCTCTAAGGGAGAGGCCAGCCACCCTTCGGAGGAAGCTCATTTCTGCCGCTTGTATCCGCGATCTCGTTCTTTCGGTCACTACCCACAGCTCGTGGCCATAGGTGAGGGTAGGGACGTAGATCGACCGGTAAATTGAGAGCTTCGCTTTTACACTCAGCTCCCTCTTCACCACGACGGACCGGTGCAGCGTCTGCATTACTGCAGCTGCGGCCCCAATCCGTCTGTCGATCTCCGGCTCCCTTCTCCCATCACTCGCGAACAAGACCCCGAGATACTTGACCTCCTCCACTTGGGGCAGGAACTCATCCCCGACCCGGAGTGGGCACTCCACCCTTTTCCGGCTGAGAACCATGGCCTCAGATTTGGAGGTGCTGATCCTCATTCCTTTTTATCTTTTCAAATGCTAATGTGGGATTTGTTACACAGCGATGCGATGGCAGACTTCTTTTATACAAAAAGCATCTCCTCCTTATCTTTGAGGAACGCTCGGTCCGTTTGACTTCAGGTATTATTAGCTGGATGGTGCGAGGAAGGGAAAAGGCCTTTTTCCCTCTGGCTTTTCCTTTTCCCTGTCTTTGAGGACTCGGCTGAATTGGCACAGCTCACTTCCTCGGCTGCTCAGATTGGATAAAAGCAGGGTGAAGGTACAAAATTGGATTCATGTTTAAACACAGAGGACTAACTCAAACGTGTAAAAATACCAGTATTGTGGCTGCACCGACTCCCACGAATTATCCTCCTTTTGCCCTTTTTGGGGGTTTATTGCTCTGATCATTCATGCTGTGTGTCAGTGTGTCGTGAAACATTCTGAGCACATCAACCACGGAGCATGAATACTTTATAATGGCAATAAAGTAAGCATTTATAGTAGCTGCAATTATGGTGAGCCATTCCACCGTGCAGACGCTCAGTTAAATTTCTTATAATTACCACCATGTCGACAAATTTGTGCTTTATTATAGATGAAGAGAGATCATCAGCTGTGGTGTTTTTATTGAATTTTTAAATTTTGCCAAGCGTGCTGTGACGAGGAGGGAAAAGGAGATGCAAAACTGCTCCGATGTTTACGGGCGAGCTGCTGTGGCTGTCGGCATTCTCACACATTAAACATAACTCAGTGTTTCATATATGGACACATTTTACAAGCTACCACGAGTTTAACAGAAAGCACGATATAAATTCAAGCTTGATATTTGATGTTTACAATAATCTATATTATTAAAACCCTGTTGATGTTTTCACTAAAGCCTCAGCTTAGTTAGATATGACTCAAAGACCAATGGATGATTTTGGCACCATTTAAAAAAAAAAAAAGGACATTAGATTAGATTAAATTACATTAGATTAGATTAGATGAAACTTTATTAATCCCTCGGGTGGGAAATGCAGTTTCCAGTAGCACAGCACCGACAGAAGTTGCATGTTACAGATACAATAAAGGGGAATGAGATTAAGGATATAAGCATAAATATACCATATATATATATATATATATATATATATATATATATATATATATATATAAATAGGAATACCAGTGGATCTACATCCACATAAAAATGAAACTTTCAGACACAAAAAAGGGATATGAGCTGTAATAATTATTTGGAAAGATCTTTGTACGCTGTGCAGCGACTCTGGGAACTGCCTGTAGTAAATGTATGTTGTCAGACTGTCATGACCCTGTGCCTTCTCAGCTGACTCTGCATGGCTACAGTTGTTTTTGTTGTGCTGCATCTCTCTCTCCCCTCCCGCGCACTGCGCTCTACCGGGGCGGAGTCATGACGGCTCCAGCCCCTGGCTCGGACACCTGCAAACAATCATCTCATCTCATCCACTTCTTAAGGCAGCTGCTGAGAGTGCTTCCTCGCTGGATTATTGTGTAACACTCGTCAGTGTCATTTCTAGTCCGAGCTTTTACCCGAGTTTCGTTCGTGCCGCTGCTTACCTGTTCTTCCTCCCTGTGCCAGATTCTCGCCAGCCTGAGGACCGCCGTTTGGTGAGCCAAAAGCCGGAGTCCGAGCTACCTGAGCTTCAGTGAAGGATTGTGTACATAGCCTTCCCTTTCCCGTGCCTGTGCCCCCTCACTTGTATATATCCGCACCTGGTGTCTGTGTGTAATAAATTTGTGAACTTACGTGACGGTCTGCCTCCGAGTCTCTCCTGAGCCTGACACAGACATAAAAGTCATAGAACATGTATTACATGTTGCATGTTAGTAGGAAACTGGAAGAGAAAGACACAAAGCTATAGTTAATGCATCTGTAAAAATATATTCAGTTTTGGGAATTATGTCAGGAAATCGTCGTTTTTAAAAAGTGTTACAGTAACGGCTGTGAGGTGTATTTAAGGCCTACGTGCCTTCTTGGTTTCAGATATCTGAAAACTCACTCACGCTGCTGCCCATGGCAAGATAACTGTGAGCAGCATGTGTGGCAATAAATTCTGGAATAATATATTTGTGAATATTTCTTCCAGTCTCCTCGGGATTAGTCTCAATAACAGCCAGATGCTGCACGGCTCTGGCTTCTTCCTCGTTGCTGACTGCCTTTTATTTTTTAATCAGCTCTGAATTTGAATTTCAGGATTAATGTGCAGGATTTAGCAGTCCTGTTATTATTAGGATTCAGTTCCCTCAGAATGAGCACCGAATACTGTCTGGTCGCCAAAGTAAAAAAGGTGGGCAGGCTTGAAGAGTAAGCTAACATATTTCTGACTGTACTGTGTGTTTTTAGCCTATCATGTTCTGCTTCACTAATCAATGTTCAATGATCACAGTCAGGCCACATGGAGAGCGTATTTGTTTTCTGCATCAGAGAAAAATGTTTCTTAACGATTTTGATGATTGATTTAAGTTTGACAATTAAAACAGCTGATCGGCTGCTGTTTACAGGATACATTGTATACACATGTGCATTGTAGATTATTTAGTGTTAATCATAAATTGTTAGCTTATGTTTTCTCATCTGTTTATGATTGCGTCTTGTAATAATATTGTGCCTTTCTTCATTAGCAGCCATTTAAAAAGGTCCAAACTGATGTAACAATAAGAATTTTAGCCCCACGACAGACTGACGACCTGTCCAGGGCGTACCAGGCTCCAGCCCCCTCGCCAATTTAAAAAAGGCAAAATGAAATTTTTTTTAAATGAAAAATATTTTTGTTTTAAATCAATTATTTTATTTTGAAATTTTTTTTGTTTTTTTAGCTTCACACTTTTGACCCTGATTTTTGTGTTGTGGGCGTATCAAAGGGGAGCGATGGGGCGGAGACTAATGACTGACAGCTTGTTCGTTACAAGCTAAACATTAGTATTTTGGTTAAAGATGGCCGCCGCTCCTTCATGGGATACAACTGGCACCAGCCTACAGGTAAGAAACACTGATTATCCTTTGATGGACTGATGGGTCAAATCTTGTAACATTTTGATATATATACATTAAGGTGGGAAAGAATTTACCCCAGCAACAGAAAATACTGTTATTTGATTGGCTAGTAGCTTGCTAACCTGCTTCAGGACTTGGACAACTTGCTGTAATTAATGGAAATACTTACAACAAGCATGCATTTTTCTCTCTTCCAGAAAATACAATTAATAACTATACTTTAGCCCTCGCACTGCCTCATGCAGAGCGCAAGAAGGTTGTGTGAGTTTGACCAACATGCTCCTTTCAGTCACCTCCTCAGTAAAGTCCAGGGAGCAGCCCACAACAGGTCCAGCACTCTTCACCAGCTTATTCAGTCTCTTCCTGTCCCTCTATGAGCTCCCACATCCCAGCAGAACACCAAATCCATGGATGTAACCTCCCTGCATTCCAGTGAGGTAAAGGTTATTTAATATATATGTTTTAGAAGCAGACCAGTGTTGGAATCAGAATCTGAATCCACTCAAAGTGTGATGAAAAAACATATAATCTGCTTAATTTCTTGTTATTGTCAGATGCTGAAAACTGTAAAAAGACCCTTCACTTAGACTGCGTATGGACTTTTAGCATTTCTGCAAGTAAATGTTATAAACCTTTATATACAAATGACTGTTTTTCAGTTAGATGCAAGTAGAAAGAAAATATATTTGAAAAATAAAATAAACTTTGAGAGTATGTGTGCATAACTGAAGGAAAACACCACATAAAGCAAACTGCTATTATTGCCATTGCTAATCTTTAAAAACCTAGCCTTGGAGAGAAAGCAGAGTATTGATGGATAAATGGGTTACAGCGATACACACAGATATAATTTAATCAGCATTCAAACTATTCAAGCCTTGTAATTGTAAGGCATTGCTCGAAGTGAGTCATCAAATAAGTTAGACTTCGGCCAGACTAGCTCGCTACAAAACACGTACTCGGTCTTCAGGAGTTTTGAAATCCTGTCCGATTTTGAAAGTGGTTTGCAGCATCCACACAACAATAAATGTAAACTTGCACAGTGCAGGATTTGGAAGCCACTACACGGCACACACCACGGGGATACTGTTAAGATACTCGGCCAGACGGAGCAATGCACCACCTCGTGGAGTCCTGGTGAGGCAGATACTAATATATATCTACCATATAAAGTCCAGCAACACCCTTAAAGCAGAAAATATTTATTATGTTGCAAATGCAAAATGTTTAGGACTAATGGGCAAGCCTGTCTGAGGACTTGGATTTCAAGGTATGCTAAAGCTGTGCGACCTCAAACGGCAGCAACAACACGAAAGGACAGACTTTCAAATGACTGTTTTATGTTGAATCAATTATACTGAAAAAACTTCACACATACATTCACTGTGTGCGTGTTAGCTAGCTTTTTTTTTTTTAATCTGACCTGGTCCTGGTGTGTTTTTACAACATGTAGCTGAATCTCTTCTCTCTGTTTCACTTTGTTGCTTTGGGAGAATTTCTAACTTTAGATTGAGCCGGGACAGCCTGACTTGGCAAAAGACCGAGAGAGCAGGTCACACCATGAATGCTCTGAAAACAGCATATGGTCTATAGCAGCAATACAATGCTGGCAGTGTTGCCAACTCCTCAGTAAGGAAAATCGCTATTGGCTGTCCTAAAAGTCGCTAGAAGTCGCCAAATGACGTCATTGCCTAATTTGCATAATTGGTCATGCTAATGTAATTGTAACCTACGTTGTTGGAGAGAGAAATAACATCGTGGAAGAGACATAAAGTGAGTAAAAACATCCTAAATGCAGTTAGAATTTATTTAGAACTACAAATTAAATTTCTTTTAGCAATTATTGTTTTTTAATGTCACAATTCCAACCCTGCTCCTTTACCCGGGCTTGGACTGGCAAAAGTGACCCGAAATAGGCACTCTGGTGGAGTTACTTTGTGTGTGTGTTTATAAGTAGTTTTAATCCTTGTGATCCACAAAACAACATAACAGTAAAAGAAGAACTGACTGCATTACAGTCAGTGCTGGAGCAGAGGCTTCGCTCATGCGCGATTCATTTGCAGTTTGGACGCACAGGTGTGAACATCTCCTGCCCTGATAGCAGCTGGGGGAGGACTATCCTCCACCTGTGAACGCTTTGGCACGGGTGAGGTGCCCACGGCAGCACCGCTGCTTGTTGAGAGTAAGAGCGATACGCGCTTTCACGTCAAAAAGTCGTCATAAATAAGTCTCCAATAACACCAGAAAAAGTCACCAGATTTGTCGCTAGTCGCTTTTTAGAAAAAAAGTTGCTAAGGGGCCTGAAAACTCACTAAATATAGCGACAAAGTTGCTAAGTTGGCAACACTGCCACAGGGTAACGTTAGCTAGCTATTCTGTATAGGCCAACGTTTCCCTTCCAAGCTGTTTAACAAACTGCTACATTATAATAATTATAATAATTTCATTTATAAAGCACTTTCCAAAAAAAGTGCTGAACAGCTATTTGAAGATTACAAAAAGATCAATAAATAACAACAATACATAAAAAACGATGTTTAAAAACTGATAAAAAGCAAAAGGGAATAGCAACAATAATATAGTGAGATATGTTCGTCATCATGGGTCAAGCGGATGTTAACATGTGGACGTTTTTTGCCTCTTTCTCCATGAAGGAAATGCAAGTGTGTGCATCCAGTGGAAAGCTTTGTTTTTGTTGCCATTTTTCATATTTTCTCTATTCGTGGTTTTTTACTGAAACCAGCAATTTTTTCAGCTTTGCTCCTGCAATAGAAAAGATTACTATTGCAACAGGAAGGAGAATACAAGAGTCTGAAAACACTATTGAACAAATGTCAGACTTCTTTTATGGCTACTAATTATGGACACAGATACCAATATATCAAAGCTGTGGCCTCGACTGTTTGTGTGGTTTTTAGGTCACACGTGTAAAAAAAGTCCAACCACCTCTCAATAACAAGCCCCAGACTTTTCCACACAAACATGCTCTTCACCCCATATTTACTTTGCTGGAAACTGGTCTCCCAGGTACAGCAGCTTGTTATTACATGGTCACCAAATGTCCTTTAACAGATTCTCTAGTCTGGATGCCAGGGAGGGGTACATCCAGTCTAAACTGGCCCCAAAACGCCTGCAGTCGAATGTGAGCAGACATGGCATTAAGCATTATAAAATATGAATCCTACATGTTTTACAACACTTAAAAGATAAAAGAGTAACCATGATCCTGCACATGATTCAGGTACATAATGATATCATAATGACAGCGGAGCATGTTTGATGAATTTAAAGCGATTTTGCAGTTGAAGAATTAATTAATGACCGGTGCGAGTGCGAGGCATCGTCATGCTCAAAACAGCAATTAACATTTATTAGAAGATGGCTGTAATGTATCCCATGATGTATTTTCTCATCAATGTCACCATTTATTAAAATGAAAAGCTAATTTATAGATTGAGCGGTGACCATGCATAGTTAGGTTGTGGCTTTCGTTTCAATTTGCTTACATGACGTATGTGAAAGGCGCTGCAGGAAAAACACATTTTTACACTACAAAAATATCCTGTCAATGTAAACGTGGTTAATTCAAAGCATTTTATGGTTTATCAAACTAATTTTCTGTCTGACCTAAATCCGTTCTGACAAGCGCCCCAAATGCACAGTCATAAAGACTCATAAATCTCTCACAGACGATATGGCCCCCCGCAGTGCCTCGATTACAACATCATGGAGTCATTCTGTTATTATATTAAGTCAAAGACACTGAGGCAGCCTGAATGGACTGATGAAGGCAGAGGGGCTTCATACCAATTATTACTTGGATTTTTTTTACCATACTATTACAGTGTTGACTGAAATTGATTTTAAATGCATCTTCGCCATATAACTGCATATTTAAATTAAATTACTTACCACAAAAGCTTTTACAAGTTTAAAATGACAAATTAAAAGAAGACTCTGGGACTCACCTGCTTCTTATCTTTGCTTGTGGCTAGCAGGGCTACAGTAACTGCTACTAGCTCGTGTAGCTGCTCGATCACTCACCCAACACGCCTGCTTATCTTCTTCTTTGTCCCTTTAGTTACAAAAATTCCCATGTGCCCAGAAAGCATTTTCCTTATAGACCACCATAATGAAACTGATGTCTGTATGTTGGCAGATAATATTCAGGTGGAAAGAAAGAGAACAAGGGTTCCTGTTCTTTCCATTTTAATGATGTATTTCATATTTGTAAAACCTCCACACAACATAGAAACATGTTCTGCATTCCCATGATTACAGAGCAATGTGACGTCTATGTCCTGGGATTTTAGGGGACCTGTTGAGGAAGGGGTCCTCCTCCCTAATGATCGTGGGAAGTGAGCACAATGAGGAAGCAAACACAGTTTAGGACACTTTTCTTTTCCAATACAAAGTAATCGATTTTCATTTAAATGAACAGGACGCCATGGTTGAGTCCATGTATCATCCACTTTTTTCTACCTGTCCAACATCTGATCCCAGGGGAGCCCATCCAAGCTGTCACTGGATGAACAGTCAGGTTGGGCTGCATTAGTTCCTGCAAGTCTAAAAGCTATGCAGGGAACCTAACAACAAAGACCATCACTGAATATAAGAAAAAACACATAGCTCTAATTTTCCTGCATCTTGTTATGTGTAAAATTATATTTTATAAATAATTATTGGTAATCCTTTATAACCCGACTTGCAAGTAAGGTACAAGTAGCCTGTACTTAGGTGCATTTTGCAGGCAGCAAGTCAAGTTTTTGCAGGAAACAATAAAATAATTACATAAAATTATGCTATATTTCCTCATCTTACATCTCATGCATCCTGTACTTTCCTGCAAACTGCACATAAGGACAGGGTACTTGTGCCTTATTGGCAGGTGGTGTTATAAATGTTACCTAATTATTTATGAAAAACAGTAAAACGACTCCTTGGTAGCAGAAAATCAGTTTTCGCTGTAGAACATTGTGCTTGATGAATTTTTGACCCTTTTTGTTGTCATGAAATAACAATATTTTTGTTTTGAACAGCAGAGTATTTGTGCATATTTGTTTTTAAAAAATGTTAAGAACTGTAGTACATTTCTAGAAAGGTATATGTCAGGTTAGAGCTAAATGCATATGTCTCTATATTTATTAATGCAGAACGCCAGAATGTCACAGATCTGAAGCAGCTACAGAATACTCTACAAAACAGACACATTTGCTGCAGCGCGATGATTTCACTGCAGAATGACACAGACGCTCGGCAACCTTGACTGTTATACAGGAATATACTCAGAACAGAAAAACCAACCAGACAAGAGTCGTTGCAAAGAAATGCACTGCTGACGAGGAGCGCTCGTTGACTCATTGACTGCAATATTATTATTATTATTAGATCATTAGATGGCAGTTATTTGCAAACATTTGCGAGTCAGACTGTGGCTTATTGGACAAAGGGTGCGTTTAATGCTGCGACCTGTGCAATCGCCTTGCGATCGACCTCTCGGTGACCAATCAGATGTCGCCATTACTTGTAACCTGTCACCAAATGCAGCCACTGACTTTTCTTAGGAGGTTGCTGCTGTTCTATTGTGACTGACAGTGTTGGGAAGGTTACTTTTAAAATGTATTCCATTACAGATTACAGATTACATGCCCCAAAATGTATTCTGTAACGTATTCTGTTATGTTACTCAATGAGAGTAACGTATTCTGAATACTTTGGATTACTTAATATATTATCATGCTGTTTACAACTACATGAATGTACTACTCCGAACCGTAGTAAAGGGACCTCTGGCTAATACGGTGGGTTCTGTGTCGGCTCGTAGCTGAAAACTAGCTTTACTTTGTTGTCTGGGTCAACTTTGCTAGCAGAGACAGAGAGAGGCGTTGAAAGGCTGCTCCAACAGAACTTATTGTTTCAGAGGAAAACACGAACACGGTGTACAGTCGAGTCTTAATAGCTTACTTACAACTGGGCTCGTCAGGCTCTCTTCTTGGCTGCAGTGGTTATTATTATATTTACATGCTTCCAGCTCCCGTTTCTGCTCGATGACAGCTCCTACTTTTCCTTTTTCTCCCTCCCTCGCTCACAGACACATAACGGGTATGGCAGTCCATTCTCCCTGCAGCACGGACTACACTGCCTATGATGCTACATTCTTTAGAGCTATACCTGTAGCATTCTGCCTGTTAGCTTAGCACAACAACAACAAAAAGGCCTCTCTCACCCAGGAAACACGCAGAGAGAGAGCGTCACCCTGTAACCATGGCAACCGTAACGCTGCCGCCTGGAACAACAAAACCCAAACAGTCCTGATCCGCCACAATATGAAACAGGGAAGTACCGCCGTGTAATCCATTTATTTCAACAAAGTAACTGTATTCTAAATACCACCTTTTTAAACGGTAACTGTAACGGAATACAGTTACTCATATTTTGTATTTTAAATACGTAACGGCGGTACATGTGTTCCGTTACTCCCCAATACTGGTGACTGATCCATTAAATGTGAATGTGAGAGTGTGTAGTTGTCTGTGTGTTAGCCCTGTGATGGAGCGGGGACCTGTCCATGAAGGACCCCACCTTTTGTCCTGTGATGTTTCCCCTAAATTGGGAAAGTGGTTGAACAATAGATAAACCTTGTTGAAAAACCTTTTCACTCTGATTTATGCATAAAATGAACATTTTTAAAGGCAATGACTTGTTGATCAGTTTGAACCAATTTAACAAACAAAAAAGCATCCTCGGGTGTCCGGTACACGTGGGGGAGGCAGCTGTCTGCCGCCTGCTGCAGGATTTTGGAGATGCTTGGACGTGGTGTACTCAGGGTTTGCTGAGGTGAAGCTGAGTGTCAGGAAAAGAAAAAACATTTAGCTGGGTGTAGGAGTAACGACTGTTTTTCATAGTCCAGGGAATGCAATGTCACTGATAGCATCGGGTTAGACACACTCACGGATACACACTCACACACTCACACACACACACACACACATTCCCATGTGGGAGGATTATGAGTGGAAGGTACAGCCCATTGCTTTCTAATAACATCCTCTAATCTCATGCCAGCTGCCCTTGAGGCTGTCCACTCAGAAAACATTGCAACTTTTCACCTTCAATAAAGCACCTCCTTCTCGCTCCTACTTCACCATCTACCAGCGAGGGGAGGGGCACGTACTCCTCTTCATCACGGAGATTGGACAGGGTTGGCCCTCTAGTTGGCTGCAGAGGAGAAACCAATTTTTATCCCCTACCCTGTCAGCTTGAATTAACTGTACAACCCCAACCTTTCAGCTGAACCTCTGCCCGTTATTAGGCGCGACACTGTCTGTATGGTTTTCTATTTTCTCCGGAGCTCCTCTCAGCTCCTACTCCCTGCAGTACATTATGTCCGTTCCTTTTCACACCGAAAAAAGGCTTTGAGGGTGCGATCATGAAATGTTGAAATCTGCTGTCCTTTTGTGCCGGGTGTTGTAATGGCAGAGGAGGCGGGGTGCATCCATCTACTTTCAGGGCAACCTTTCATCCCACCTAATGGCTTAACTTAAACTATCCCACCTGGTGCCGTAATTTCCCAGAATCCTCTGCTTTCAAATCAGGCTTCTCTGGGGTTACTTTGTGATTTTCACTTTGAATACTTTCATCCCTTATTACACCGAGCCGTCCATCACAAGTTCTGCAGGCTCGCTTTTAAACTCTGCCGTCATTTGTATTCGTTGCATTTTCAATTTCTCCCTCTTTCTTCATGACGCCCCATAATGGGTTTGTGCTTATAAAGGTGTCATAGGGTTTCTTTTTTCCAATTAGCATGGAATCATTCCTCCAGCACTAATCTCAGGCCCAGAGTACAGCCAGCTCCCCCATCTTTGATTTAACGCTTGGTGTGAATCCAGGGGAGTTCGAGGTGCAGCCATGTTGGAGAGTCCCCGCGGCCCACAATGTGTTCACCTCCTGATTGCTCGCCCTCACCGGTTTAGTGCTGGTTTATGGAGCATGATATGAAATAAACCCCTTTCTGTCCCCCAACAAAGATTTGTGGCATAACTCGCACTCAACTCAGGGAGCTCCACAGTCAAGCATGAGGGCTTCTGGAGATGCATTTAAGGCAAGGTGGGAAAAGGGGAAAGGACGGGAATGTTAATTTAGGAACGTATCTGTTAAGAGAATTCAGACAGACAAACAAAAAGCTGGCTGCTACTCTGTAAAGCAGAGACACGTAGTCTCAATCATCCCAAACGCTGCACGCGTGCACACACACACACACACACACACACTTTGGACTTTTTTGGCGTCTGGAAAGGGAGCAGAGAGCAATCGGGCATTTTTTAAAACCGATATTCCATCTGAACAAATATGCACGACAAAACTCACAATTTTAAAGCTTGAAATACAATTGAATTAAAGCCACACTGAGTTTTTTTTATCATCAACATATATCTGTGCTGTGTGGTCATCACAAATGCTGGTCCTACTTCAATCCTTGGCTTTAACCACACTCTCTTCATTTATGGTTCATAATAAAACTTGTTGGGGAAAAAACACTTAAAATGCAAATTCTTAACCTAACAGCCCCCTCCACACACACACACACACACACACATTAGGGACACAAATCTAGCATGACTAGAATGGAAACCAGTCTTGAAAAATCAATCCCAGTTGATTCAAGGCATTAGAGCATAAAGTTAAATTGATTTCTATGAATAACAAAGAAAAATGCTATTATACATTATTTAGCTGAAGGTACCTGTTCTGACAGGTAGTTAATAAATAATGGACTGATGAGGAAGCTGGCGCTGTGCTTTAGTGTGTAGATAGTGTAGTAAATGTGTGGCTATGAGTTCCAGATCAATTTTCTAGAAGGACCTTTGTAAACCTCATATTTTATGACTGCATTTCAGTCAATTATCATCACAAACTCTTCATGATGGAATACTTTGTTTGCACAGTACAAGGAGAAACTGTAATAATAAGCAAAGTGGTGAGTAAGTATTCAAGGAGCAGATGGTTCTGAGTTATTTCAAATCAATCAGCAGCAGCAGGAAACCCAGAGGTGTGCTGACTAATACAATCAGTCCTGTTACATATGACAAATTACTGAAATGGTTGGGAAATAAAACCAGCTTTAAACCCACGAGGAATGTAATTTTCAAAAACGCACATTTTTCGATTGTCATCCTAATAATGCTAAAAGTTTTCTTTGCCTGTAATTCATAACACTTTGCTCTGTATAAATAATAATTTCTTTTTCATTCCCAGCAGTTTAGGAGTCTTCAGTTGTACCTTCTGCGTGTTCTCCTCCAGCTGACATCATTTCCACCAATCAGAAAATAGAGCAGCAGTAGAGCCTTGGAGATGAAAGCTGGGGCAGAAACATCTGTAAATCACTTTCTGCTCCTTGTAAAGCAAGTTAACACTTGAAAGTGACACTTTTAGCTCATGTCTCCTCGCTGCATTTGGGAACCATGCTCAAAACTTGGCCTCGATTATTCCAGTTCTCATTATGCTGTTTTTACAGAAGCACGAGAGTCCAGCTTCTCTGATTAACCCTGTGAAGTCTAATCGTCTATGACTAGACCGTCAGGGTCTCTGCCTGCGGGTGTCACCTCATCTAGAAAAGCACCAAACCCCTAGAGCTGAGCATAAAAGTGAAGCTGCTGATTTACTGGTTGACCTACTCCCCTACCTTCACCCATAGCCACAAGCTCCTGGTACTAAGCAAAGAATGAGATCATGGATGAGCAGCGCAACTGGGTTTCCTCCAAAGGGTGGCAGGGCTCTCCCTTAGTCACAGGGTGGGGAGCTCAGGAGGGGCTAAGAGCAGAGCTGCTATTCCTCCACAACGAAAGAAGCCAGGTTGCTAGGGCATTTGGATAGGATGAGTACTGCATGCATCCTAGCTGAGGTATTTCAAGCATCTTCTACTGGGAGGAGGCCCAGAGGCAAAACCAGGACATACTGGAGAGATTGCATCTCTCAGCTGGCTTAGGGAGTCCTTGATGTCTTCCAGAAGAACTAGAGGAGTTGGCTAGGCCTTTCTGCTACACTGCTGTGCCCATGACATGGATAAGCAGCAGAAAATGTATGTATGCATGCATGCATGCAACAGCAGGTTAGGATTTAAGGTTAGCATTAGCACTACCCCTGATTTTGACGTTGACCTCTGTGCGTTAAATCTGACCAATCTTGTGTTCAGCATCATATTCTCATGTATGTGCAAAGACTTTTCAGCATAGCTGCAATTTTGATTTCACTGCCTTTCACTGACACAGTTGCTCTGAGATTTTACCGAAATGTGACCAGAATTGCACAGAGAGCAAATCTCAACTTGTGTTTCAGACGTACATGTGGAGGGTCATTGCTGGTGATGACAGCTGATAGCTGGGTCTCTGATCAGTTTTCTTTTGAAGAGTGCACTCTTTCCAAGCATGAAGGCAGCTTACAGGTGGGCAACAAGACCAGGAGCATGCTTTCCATTTTCTTTTTCACCATTAGTGGACCAAGAATTTGTCCACCACCCAAGTTCTGCTTTATCAACCAGAGGTGGAGAACATCTGAACGGTGGCGTGTGCTGCTTCTATCTCCTTACTCGGAGGGCTACGTAACCAACACTAACTGAAGTCATCGACAGTTTTCAAGTCTAAATCAAACACTTTGGTAACACAAAGGTTGCTTAACTTTAATATCAACTTAGTAGGAGCATTTCTGGCCTTTTAATAGAGCACTCAAAACTGTTCTGAAGTTGCACGACTAAAACATCACAGGCTGATTGGATCATACAAGGTAGCATTAAATCAATGCAAACTTTAATTTCTAATGGCTGGATCGGGAGCGGTCACTTAGCAACTTGTCCTGACCTTGGTGCCACGTTAGCATGCATGAGCAAACCGCATCCGTGACGCTTTGATGTGTCGCCATCTCTTCTCCTCCATCCATGCATGAGCAACTTAAAGATTTCCCGCCCGAGCCGATCATAATGAACTGCGAACTGATTGACTGTGACAAGCGGCTTTCTCGCCAACCAAGTTCACCAGATGCTAAGAAAACCTTTCACCTAACCCAGGTGCAGTCACCTTGGCCACGAGCAACAAGCTCAGAGGTTGGCTGAGTAACTTCTTCTGTTGCTTTTAAGACAGCAAATCAAAGAGATCTAAATTTAGATTGAAGTCGGGAGGGTTATGGAGAGTTTACCCTTAGCTGGTTAGCACAAACACGTACAACAGCCGTCAGAGTGAATCTCAAGGAAGAGAGACAGGTAACGCAGTGAGAGCTCTTCCTTTCTCCAGTGAAGTAAATAGAGTAAGCAAGCCATGAGCGAGTCATTAAAAGACCACCTGTTCTGCATCTTTATCTCAGCCTTGAAGTATCTTATCCACAGCAAAACATCTAAGAGCCAAGTACATGCTCAAGCAAATACATCTGTGCACTTGGACACATGGAGACGGATCCACACACGCCATGAGACACATGCCTCTAGTTAAGGTGATGATGCACAACATATGGTGCTCGAGAGCCTCCTAAACCCCTTGCAGAGAAAACAGAGGACTCCACGGGATTAGTGTGTGAACGGTTCATACAATGAGAATTTTCAGATTCAGCCTTTTGTCAAAGGCTAAGAGGCTAATGGCCTGCTTCAGAAGTTAAATTAGTTTTTATGGGGCCAACTTTTTCCAGCTGAGAACAATGACTTACTAACACAGTCATGTATCAGGTCACAGTTGAATTGTCAATAAAGTTGCAGCGATTATCTCGTCACGGAATTGATATCTTTCAAATGATGACATGTCAGCAGCTAAAGGAGCGTAGAGATGGAGCATCAAAGGTACCACAGTCAGACTCCGAAATGGAAACCAATGTAATGATGTCAGTACATATTCTGTGTTAAAGCTGCTCACAGATGTTTTCAGAACAGAGGGAGAAAACATTGACTGCTTTAATCTGTTGTTGCCATGTACGCCATTCAGTTGCCCTCATAGCTCTGCATGATGAAGCTGCAGTGAAAGCCCGGTCACAAAAGCATCTTAAAGATCCAATACTTTCACAGTGAAGTCAGTCCCCCCCATATAATCCAACATGGCCAACAGTTCTGGACATTATTTGTGTCCTTCTCTTTCTGTGTTCACCAAAAATCCAGCCGAGAGTAGGAGGACATTTCTATACATCTGGAAAAGAGACTCATTTGAGTTGCTCTTGTTTATTCTGTCAGGAGATATAAAGGTTTTATTTTGTCACAGCTGCTGGGCTGTTGCAACTATTTCAGGTGTTACTGGGTGACTAAACAACCCTCTATACCTGTGAGAAGTTTATTTTTGATTCCACTCAGTAGATGCACATGCACTACGCTGAGTTATATAACATGAATATAAAATGGAGATGGCATTACTTCCGAACCGATGCTGGTCTGGATTACTGTTGCTGGCTCTTCTCGCAACTGCTGGCAACACACATCGGGTTAGTTTCTTAATTAACATGTGCCTTTTTGGGCCATCTGCACTCCGTTGGGTGAGTGGATATTTGCCATCTCCCTCATCAAGTTTCAGAACTTCTAATTCACCCCATGTGACAGTAGCATTGTACTTTCAAGTGAGGATGCTGTTGTATTTACAGTGAATGGCAGCTTCCTCACATTCTACTTCCAGAGGTACAGAGTGCAAAACTAATGTACAGTCTAAGAACTTAAAATGCTCTATTTTGCTGCTGCTATCCGGGGTCTTTAAGTCTGATGTCATTAGCCACGTTTGGGCCCAAAGTCAAACGAACACTGTGGCAATACTGAGAGCTACAAACTGTCTAAATTTTTTTTATCTTTAACAAAATCATCAGCGTTGCTGCTTTACCAGGTGTAACAATGAAGTTTAACATCCAGGCATCCATGAAAACAGGATTTATTAAATTTAACCGAGTTAGAAGTTAGCAGGAAGTTAGCAGGAAGTTAGCTCGCTAGCTATCACCTAAACATGATATAGCATGTTCTGACTGAGAGATTTCTAAAAAAATTCAAACGTACAGCTCTGTTATCACTTCCAACATAAATGAAGACAGAAAACTAAACAGCAGTGACGTTTGTAGGGTTACTGAAGTTGGACTAGCTGGTATATAATGATGTGCTACGTGATCGCTAGCGACACAGCTATGTTAGCATAACATAAACAGTGAAGCTGGAGGATGAACGCTAACTTTTTTCCACTCGATAAAAGTTAGCGTGAGGGTTCCCGATGGTTAGGGCTAAATGCAATCGCATGGCAGGATGCTGTAAACGGACCAAACTTCAGTCAGGAGAACAACTGAGATAATCCATCCACAATACGAGGTTAGTCATTAATATACTGCTGCATGGGCTGGGCTGTAGCTACATCGTAAGGTTTACAAACTGAGCTTAAAAATGAACAGTGGTAATAAAAACTGAGTGATCACTGACTGTTTTTAGGGGCTTGTTCAGGATACAAAGCATTAAAACATGTTAAAAACACAACAGCCTTATTAAACACAGAGTAGTTTGGACCCGGAAGCAGGATTTGTCACGTCATCACTTAAAGACCGGATTGTTATCTGAGAATGTGCAACCAAACTGTTGCCATCAAAATATTCTCACACCAGCAGATTAAAAAAAATAGCTTTTGTGCTTCGTAATGTTAAAAGGTTTTTTTGTGTTGCTTTGTTGTATAAAGCACTTTGAGTGAACTGGAAGAGCAGAAAGTGCTACATAAGTATCGTCCATTTAGCAAGTTATATTGATGCAGTTTGGTTTCATCAGAAACTGGGTTTAAAAAGTCGGCACCAGATCACCCGTTTGCTTTTGTTGGCTAAAATGTTCATAAATTTGATCGTCCCCGTTAAATTACGGTTTTGTAGCTCTTTATTAAAATGTATACTAAAGCCAGACATTGCTTTAATTTACTGTTATAAGGTGTTATAGGATGCCAAACTATGAGCTAAATATTTAGATATTCCAATTGTTCCTACATGACTCAACCCAAAAGATCAAAGTAAATCTTCGTTGTAGATAACATTCTCACAAATCCACATTTTCACCAATTTTCATCCACCACAGTATTTTGTAATCATATCAGCCATAATTGTTCGATTGCCTGTGAAGAAATTCAAAATTACCCAACTTCAAGCCTCATTATGGTTTCATAAGTACTTTAAACAATCTGGAGAACAAGCAAAATGACCTGTATCAGCAGAATGTAATACATGATGTTGTGTGTGTGCGAACACTTTTTGTAATTCTTCCATGATGATGTCCAATGAGCCCACTCATATTAAGACATTTAGGATATCTGTCCACGGTTCATGGTACAACAGTTTAATCTGAATGGAAAGTGTCCTGGGCCAAGACTATGACCACAGATTTCCCTGCTGACAGGACTTTCTAGTTCTCATAAATAAATGTACAGTTTTAACTTGAAAATCCAAGTCAACAACTAATATATATTTCGGAAAACCTCAAGAATCCTTCTAAACTTCGGAAACAGATAAAATCTCCGTCATCTTCCTGATAGGTTCTTCCTGAACCTATCAGGAAGAACTGATATGTTCTGTCAGTTCTTCCTGACAGAACATATATTATTTTACTCGTTTGACACTAACAGTGAAGCTGCCCATATGGAAAAGAAATAGTAAAAACATATATGATTTACTCATGAAAGTGGCCACTTTCTCATTACTTTCATATATCTTTTTTAGTAAGTATACAAAACATACAAGTTTCATTATATAATTTTTCAAGGGATCTTATATGTGTTTTAACTCTTGTATGCTTTTCATACAAGTTTCATACAAGACAGATACAAACTTTATAAAATTTATATATATCTTTTCCATATGGGTGGTGTTGTTGGACATTTTATAATCTGCTTCTGATTTGAAATGTAACAGATTCTCAGCATTGTCCTTTCAGACTGATTTTTATTGCAGAGCATATCATTCAGTTTGACAATCCAGCCTAATATCGTCTCTAAAATGTGGAAACCAGCCTTTGTTCTGCTTTTGTGAATGGTGAAGACTCTTCAGACTCTTCTGTGTATCCAAACCTTCTACTATCAACTGAAACAGAACTGAGCTGATAATAATATTAGTGTGAAACGAATTCCTGGACAGAAAGCAGCACTTTGATGACTTGTTTGTTGACTGTGTTGAGTTGTGAGGCAGACTCAGTCATGTTGGTTGGGACCCGCCTTTCTGTTCACATGTCAGTGTGTTTATCCAGTTGGGTTTGACTATT
Source organism: Neolamprologus brichardi (assembly GCF_056152115.1). Lineage (NCBI taxonomy): Eukaryota > Metazoa > Chordata > Actinopteri > Cichliformes > Cichlidae > Neolamprologus > Neolamprologus brichardi. Next base: position 1,657,016 of record NC_142118.1, on the reverse strand, counting down.
TTAAACTGACTCATGTTTTGAAAAAATGCATCTACAGCTAAAGTGCACCTTTATGACGATGACACCGTACGCTACTTTGTGTCAGGCCACTGACGAACTCCAGTCTGTCACCAGCTGCAGGCCTCTCTGCATGTGTTATAGTTTGTTATATCCATCCATACATCCATTTGCTTCTGCTTATCCTTTTCAGGGTCGCGGGGGGCGCTGGAGCCTATCCCAGCTGTCATAGGGCGAGAGGCGGGGTACACCCTGGACAGGTCGCCAGTCTGTCGCAGGGCCAACACACAGGGACAGACAACCATTCGCACTCACATTCACTCGCACATTCACACCTAGTGGCAATTTGGATTATCCAATTAACCTATCCCCACAAGCTGCATGTCTTTGGACGGTGGGAGGAAGCCGGAGTACCCGGAGGGAACCCACGCAAACACGGGGAGAACATGCAAACTCCACACAGAAAGACCCCGGCCTGATGGTGGAATTGAACTCAGGACCTTCTTGCTGTGCGGCAACAGTGCTAACCACCGTGTTGCCTTAGTTTGTTATAATGCTAATAAAACCACAATCATGTTGTTTTCAAATACTCAAGTGTCTGCTTAGACGATAGACTTTTCTTTATTGAGCACTTGATGAAAAAGCTGAAGGGCAGAATGGGTTTTTAATATGAAAACTGGCCCTGTATTAATTTTTTAATTCGAGTAATACAGTCTCTACGGGGTGCATTGTTCTACAAGCTCTGACTGCCATCATTTACATGCATGCTGCCATCTCTGCACTTCGTTGTAGACTCAGTTTGTTGGTCTTCATTAAACCACAACAACACTCCTAAACTAACACCTTCAAACTGCTTTAGCTTGACTTTGTTTTTGCCGTCATACTGTGACAATCATAGGATCTGTATGTTTGTCCCCGAATTTCTCCTAAACTTCTAAACGTGGTCTATAAACTGGCATGCCACAATGCGTAACATCTGAATGCTGATGAATTCAAATAAAAATACTTTCTCTTTTTCTGGGTATTTATATATAGAATTGTTTGAGGCTGATCCATCAATGTGCACAATTTTTACAGAATGTTACAATGTATGCAAAATTGGATATGCATCAGAGGATATAAGATTTAACAAATGCCAAGTTTTATATCTTATCAGTGAGACATTTGCCGCTCACTGTTGACTGAGGGTGAGAGACAATATGAAAGTAGTCGCTGCAAACACTGGGTATAGTCCTTCCTCCCTTTGATGTAAAGTACTGCTTGGCTTATTCAGTCATTTCCAATTTTATTTCGATGTTAACAATTACAAACCCATAATACTGATACTAAAATGAGTTTTAAAGTTTTCAGTAGGCTCCATTATTGCTTACTCTCATTAGGACTCAGTTAAATTAATTCAGTAGTTGAATTTTCTACAGAGGCTCTGTCCAGGAAACACTTTTTACAGGAAATCTTTTTATTTACCTTTAAATAGTTAAAATGTGTTGAAAGTTTGTTTTTTTAAAGCCTACAAACAAACAGCAAGCTGTCTTCACAGCGAGAAGACAGGAAATCCCAAATTGACAAAGTTATTACAGTGTATTAGCAGTAAGGCACCACTCACTTTAACTTCATTTGTTCTATGAAAATGGAAACTGTCCTCTGAGTACATCTTTAAAATGAACTCAGTAGAGTTGTTTTCCTGTTTTTAACCAAGCGATGCTAGCAAGCTGGCACATTTTCTTTCTGACTAGTAGTAAGATCATTAAAATAAAAAGCTTTATTCCCCTCCTCCGTCTTAGACTCATTATTTATTGAACAAAATGGGCTACAAAATATGAGAGAATGGCTAATTACACATTAAAAGAGAAAGCTTCAGAAAGAGATTTTACTAATCTCTAAAAGTTGTTCTTGAGGCAGAACTTGACCCATGGTAGATATGTTTAAAATAATGAGAAATAATTTTAAACATTGACATAGATAGATAGATGTGTGTGTGTGACCCGAGTCTTTTAGGGTCTACCTCAGCTGTCATACCCTTGTGGAGTTTAAAGAGAAGGCAGTTCAAATTAGCTTCATCTTTCACCATGTGGCATCTTTTATTTATTATTCATTTAGTACCGTATCTCTTCTTGTGTCTCTACTGGACGATGTCAAAATGATTAGCCAGCTGGTGGTGCTTAAGCTAAAAAACTAGCAATAAAAAAGGAAACAATGACACAATTGTGAGTAATAATATTAAAAAAGATGGAGAAAAGTTACATGACCCACTGTGACTGACTAGCCTGATAAGTAGCCAAAAGAACTAGCAAAATAATGGGTAGCTTAGCAACTACCAACTAGCCCTGTAAATGCTAAATTATACTGCGTGCTGGTGTGGCCTTAACTGCTGTTATTGGTGTAAGTGAACAGAAGCGGCAAAACGTCAGGGCAAGCAAAGGATGCAGTACTTGCCTTAAATCTAAATATTGATATTGATATTCAAGTACCAAAACTAATTTCTCTCCTTTCTGAGACTCTCACAGACTTGCTTAGAGCTGCGCTTTCTGCTCGTAGGAAACTGTATGCAGCACTCTCCATTTTACAGACGGTAAAACTGGTGACCCGTCACCAACATTGACTTGAGTTGGGAAGCTAAGGGCAGCAGAATAACTCCTGGTTATTTACGAATGCACATAATGGACAATCCGCTAGTCTGATAGACGAGCAGCCTGCTCTGCAATCTGCTGCTGGCTCTGCTTACACCGACCAGTTATGATCTGAGGTTCTGTGTAGAGGTAGCATTAGCAAGGTAGCATCATTGTAACAGATGAGTTTTCGCTTGCTAGCTACCTTGACCTGCACATGTAGAGGAGACGGAGCGTCAAAAAGCTGTTAATAACTAATTTAATACACAAGCTAGGAAAGATGATATTTATGAAGAGGGGACAGCAGTTCTGACCATGTGCGGTATAATAAAAACAGGAAAGACGACGAGGTGCACGAGCACTTTCAGATTAGCATCTATGAAACAGGTAATACGTTTAACCAGCTCCCCCCCCCTTCAATTTTCATTCATATTTAAAGCCCCCCTGGAGATATTGTCCGCTAACCATGTCATACACTGCTCAGTCCTTTGAATTAAGCTGATATGTTTTTGTTAGTAACATATATTAATATACCTTTTTTTCAAATAAGATGTAGGCCTGTATTTCTGAACAGCCACAACAAACATACAATTCACAGAACGTGAAACAAGCCCTTAAACAGAATATGACGTATAAAAAATGAACTCAACCATTAATTAAAGTAGCACTAACATCAATCTATTTAACGCTGATAGGGAACATTTCCTGCTGAATAATTGATTTTTCATTTTTATATTTTATGCATAATTTTCAGTAAAAAGGTGTTTTTGTAATGTTTTATTGCTTCTTTTCCTCCACTTGTCACCGTCAGCTAATAGTAAATACATTTGGTAACACAAGAGATATTTAACTATAAAAGCAAATATATTTGACCATTCTTCAGCCAAGAAGGAATGCAGAAAGGTGAAGACATCCTTGTTAATCAGATCGATATTATGTTTATAAATAGCTAAATATGGAGGAGGATGTTTTTGTTTGTTGGTGTTGGTTGTGATGGGATTTGCTTGCATTAATCAAAAACCACACACCACTAATGCACAGATTTTTATGATAGCTGCAGGGTTCTGCCCACAGTGATCGGGCAGCGATTAATAAAGACTAACAAGAAAGAAGTTTATAATTACCACTGATTACTCTGGACTGTATCAAAACCCCATTTCTACAATAATATTTAGGTGGAATAACAGTAAGGATGATGGGGTCTGTGCATTTACTGAAGACTTTCTGAAAATGACACATGTAATAGTCCTTAGAGTTTGTGAAGGCTGTTGACAAAATAAAATCTTTATTTGTCATAAATCTATTTATGTGCAGGAAGTATTACAAAGTTTCATTTGTGAGTAAAGTCAAGCTGCACGTTCCAAGATTCTGCTGAATGGCCATCGGTGAAACACAACGGCACGGTCACCTTCATATTAAAATATGCAAATGATATCCATATTCAATACTGACAGATGTTCAGATGCAAATTTGTGAGTCTATGAACTCTTAAATGAGCAACATTAACACCACTGTCATGGGAAAAACCCACAGGGTTACTGTAAGATCTCGCTCTCTCTTTTTGTTCATTAGCCGATTGCATCTGCGTGTCGGGATTAATGCAGTTTTTCACATTAAGGGGAAAAAAACCTAAAACCTGATGAAACTTTGGAACAGCATTCGAACATTAGACAGATGTTTCTCAGGGGGTGATTAATAAAGGTCAGAACTTCAAAACTTGAAAGGCCACAAGTCTGGTTTTGATGCATCTGAGACGGATGAATCGTCTTGTTATAGATAATCTCAGGAGGACCTTCCATTATTTTTGAGACCTGTTGTGACTCGACTGTGAAATTTTATCAGTGCTCAAAATGCATCGACACATAAACACGCTAAAAATCCCATTTGGTGTTTGATAAACACTTGAAAAAAATAAATGGAGCAGTCACTGAAAGTAGCAAGTGTGGCCCCCTGTTTCTCGAGACGTGTAGGCGAGGCCTCCTTGGCACCGTCTTCGGTGATGACACAAGAACATGCAGGGGTCGGGGTCACATCTGGCTGTGCTTGGATCTGATCTGAGCAATCAGATGGAGCTGGCGAAGCATCACACGCCAGCCACTGAGTTAGGGGGGGAGCAGAGAAAAAGGCAGGCTGAGGAAGCGCAGTGGGTGAGAGGTGTGCAGATGGTTGATAACAACTCATATATGCTCGCCACATTTCCTCCTGCACTGCTGATTGGCAAAAGTTCATCTTTATGCTCAGACCATTCTGTCAGGTTTTCTCTTTTAATTTGAGCTGAACTCCAACGTAGCACTGATGCATTAGTTAACAAACTGCATGATTTTTTTTAGCATTTACTAAATTCTGGTAAAATCTTCATTCATTTTTGCTTCACTAACAGGGAAGAAAGGCGAAAATCCATCTTTTAAAAAACGAGATTTTGCAGCAACAAATCAGATCATGTTGTCATGAAATACACTGAAATATTACAAAAAATATTTGGTCGTCTGCCTTCACACCTATAACACTTTAGTGACGTTCCCTTCTTACTCCATTGGGTTTAATATGATGTAATGTAATCATCTAGTTAAATGTAACAAATGTTGGTCATTTGTAACAGTCATTATATTTTCAGGAAACTTTATTGCTGTTGTCAGTTAACATATTTGGCATTTACATATATTCTGACTCACAGCAAGTTTCCAGCAGAGTATCTGCTCACACGTACAGCACTAATGTTCAGGCAGACACGTCTGTGAAGGTTCTCAGTCATCCAGGTCATCGTAGTCAAAGGAGCTTGCAAAGAAAAGCGTCTGGACTTCTTTAAGTTACTTGAAGACGTTTCACCTTCATCCGAGAAGCTTCTTCAGTTCTAAGGTCAAATGGTGGAGAGTCCCAGATATAAACCTAGTGGGAGTTTCCCCCCACAGAGGGACAAAAGGACCCCCTGATGATCCTCTAATCGCCTGAGCCAAGGTGTGAAACTGGGTGTGGGTCACAATCAGCCAGAGTTTCGGGTGAGCTCATTGTGAAACCTGGCCCCACCTTATCATGTGATTTCCTGAGGTCAGATGGCCCAGGATGTGAGTGGGCGTTAAGGTGTCTGGGGAGGGAACTCAAAACTGGATTATAGATGGCAGACAGTTGGTGTCATAAGCCCCGCCTCTGTTCAAAGATGGTCGCTCACAGTGGACATAGATGCTTCTTTCACTCCTCTTTCAACCCATCTGCCCTCTCTGTCCAAAATGTGAACATTGGCATCCTCGAAAGAGTGACCTTTGACCACAATTTATTTATTTAAGGATAAATAAATAAGTTTCACACCTTGGCTCAGGCGATTAGAGGATCATCAGGGGGTCCTTTTGTCCCTATGTGGGGGGAAACTCCCACTAGGTCTTGATGCATTCTCAATCATCCAGGAAAATAAATCTCCAAAAGTTGATTCTGTTCATCTGGACGCAGCGTTTTCTGGGAGAAACGTTTCGTCACTCATCCAAGTGACTTCTTCAGTCTGAGACTGAAACTCCCACTAGGTTTAAATCTGGGACTCTCCACCATTTGACCTTAGAACTGAAGAAGCTTCTCGGATGAAGGTGAAACGTCTTCAAGTAACTTCAAGAAGTCCAGACGCTTTTCTTTGCAAGTCATCTGCCTTCACACCCATAACACTTGTGACGTCCCCTTCTTACTCCATTGGGTTTAATATGATGTCAGCTGATCCTTTGCAGCTATAACAGCGTTGACTTTTTCCACAAGGCTTTTCATGATGTTTAGGAGTGATTTACGGGAATTTTTGACCGTTCTTCCAAAAGCGCTTTTGTGAGGTCAGACACTGATGTTGGACAGGAAGGCCTGGCTCACAGTCTCCACTAATCCCAAAGATTTCTGTCGGGTTGAGGTCCGGACTCTTCCAGCCAGTCGAGTTCTTCCACAGTGGCCATCCCCAAACTGATCACACAAAAGCATGAAATTACCCCAAATGTCTTTCCCATCAAACTTTATACTTGGCACAATGCAGTCAGTTTTACAGACAACCGGCAAACCTACACCCAACCATCGGATCGGAAGACGGAGAGTCGTGATTCGTTACCCCGGTGAACACGTCTTCTCTGAAGTCCAGCGGCAGCGTTGTTTATATTGGGCCCAGTAAGGCTGGGATGCAGCTGCCATGGAGACCCATTCCATAAAGCTGAAGGCCACATACACAACCAATTCATTCTTCAGAAAGTCTCTACGAACGATGCTTCTCAGCATCTGCTGACCCCGCTATGTGACTTTACGTGGTCTACTACTTAGTGGCTGAATTGCTGTCATTCCCAATCCCACTAACTGTGATTGTGGAATATAGTAGTTCATAACTGGATTTGTTGCACAGGCGGCATCCTATCACAGCACCACGCTGGAATTCACTGAGCTCCTGAGAGAGATCCATCCTTTCATGAATGTTTACAGAAGCAGTGTGCATGCCCAGGTGCTTGATGTTATACACCTGTGGTCATGGAAGTGATTGCCTGAGTTCAAGGATTTGAGTGGGTGACTGAATACGTTTGGCAGTATAGTGTGTTGGCAACAACTTCATAGTTGATGAATCGTTTCGAAATCTTGATGTTTTTGTTCACAGCTGAGCTGATGCAGGGCAGTGAAATGGAGCGCTCCACCTATTTTTTCATGTTAAAAATCCAAGTTGGATTTTTCAAAAACAGTTGAAGAAGATAAAACTAGGGCTGCTTAATTAATCGAATTTTAATCTTGATTACGATCTGGACTTTCAACGATCATTAAAAATGACTGAGCCGATTATTAGCCCCTCCCTCGTTCTTTACTCTCGCGCTGCACCTCTCTGCATTTCGAACACGCGTCACAACAATTAAGAGGACCCGAGGGAAGCTCGGAAAGCTAAGCAGAAGTTATTTGGAGAGGAGAGTGATGGCTGTTGGTGAAAAGAGAGGTAAAAAAACTTGAGTGGTGTGGAAACATTATGGGTTCATGAGTCAGACGTGGATCAAGTAGACACGGTGTGTAAACTTTGCTACAGTGTCGTAGCTGCACCACAGAGCAACACTGCAAAGTTCACTAAACACAGATGTTTACATTTTTCATTTATTTCTTATATTGCAAACATTTGCACTGTTATCAGTATTTGCACTATTTTATATTATTTTTGACAATCTTTAAAGTCATTATTCAACACATTGTTATTGTTAAATAAATAATGTCAAATAATCGAGATCTCAGTGAAAATAATCGTGATTATCATTTTTGCCATAATCGAGCAGTCCTAGATAAAGCAATGAAAGGTGCACGCCGCTGAGAGTCAATCCAGCCCTCTGTCATTCAACACATATAAGCGAGGCCTCCTTGACACAGTCTTCAGTGATGACACAATTATACACACACCTTTTTGTTCAAGTGAAGTCATGTAATAATAACTGGCTGCATGATATAAATATTACTCTTTCATTTTCACAGCTTGCGGTTTATTTTTCAAACCCTTTCTTTTCAAACGTGTCTTGCGAACAACTTAAGGAGCGTGTCGCATCGAATTTCTCCTTCATACATGTGACGACTAAACTAAAACAGGTGGATATAAATGCACCTGCAGTCGGTGATCCATAGCCAGAAACATCTTCTTTCCTTTTTCAAAGTGATTGCTTAGCAACGTGGGTCATGCACTGTGGATGGCGTCTGCATCTCCTGAACATCCAGATGCTGTATGACAGACGTATAATGTGATGTTGACCCAAATGTCTGGGAAAACAGTGGTTGCATGAAAAACACATTAAAGATATAGCGAGCCACAGCACGCGTGCAGTCTGTGGGCCAGAGCTGCCAATGGTCTGTGCCAGTTTCAAACCCTCCTTTGGCTTTAAAAAGCAACTGTCAGTCGGTGTTTACTGAACAGAAACACTGTCGGTTTGTTTTGTGGCCGATCTTATTGCATTAATAATTGCAGTCTCTCTTTTCAGAGTCTGTTTTGTACCCAACGTGGTCATTTGGAATTGGGTGAAGAGTTTATCAGAGTTGAGATATTTTGTGTGGGTGATGGCTTAAAGCTGTGAGTCTAGTACCTTCTGACAGATTGCTACACTTACCTACAGCACGAAGGCAATAACAAAAAAACAGGGCTTCCTTTTTAACTCGCTGTAACTTCACATGCTGGTAGTAAATTGCATGAAATCCTACATAACCTGCAGCATATCACCAGGTAGACGTGATATATAGAAGCCATTACAGGTTTGTGTTGGATGGGCTGGTGTGTTGGTCTACTATCATTGTCAGTTTAGTTATTTGCGATGAATGAGAATAGCTTAAAAGGCCATCAGAAGTAAAACCATCTTACAACTATTTTTTATATATTGACAAAATCATAGATGGAATAACTTTGTTCAAAATTGGCACACAGTGCAATGAAAATGATATTTGCTGTGAGTTTATATCGATTGGACGCGTATCCTGTTGCTGAGGATGCTACTACTGCACATTCACCTAGTGTATATATTATATATAATGTCCCCCCGGTTTTGCACAAGTAGAGGATCGTGTCAGGTTTCATTTCTCTGTGTTATACTTGTATAACTATGTGACGAATAAAAAACCTTGAACCTTGAACCACCAGCTAAAGTTTTTCTGGCAACCGTTGCTTGTTTCTCCTCCCCCATCCTCATCATTAATGATCTAGTCCAGTATTTACTTGGGCGTGACTTAACCAATTAACCAATACCTACCTATTATATGTCAGCTGATCTATCTATGAAGTTTTGATTGGTTAATTTGAATTTTTTTCTGTTTCCTGTCTTGTATTTAAGCAATGGCCCTGATGAAGGCCACAAGCCGAAACACGTTGGTCAATTATTAAGTTGTTCATCTTCCCTCAAGTGTTGCTGGAGTTGCTGCATTGTGAACCGTTGCTTGTTTGACTTTGTAAGTTAGTTGTATTCAGCAGTGAGTTCATCACGTTAAACTAAGAATTAACTGAACCTGCTCTCTGTTCTTTTACGCTTCAGAAACGATCCACGGGCACTGACCGTACGCACCGAATAAGTCGGCCCAATAACAGCTAACATTTAATACTCAGCCCAAAGTCATTATCAGTTCCTCTCTCTGCCAGCTTTATTTACAGCACGCCGTGCCAGTTTAAATTGGAAGATTACTCTTTAGTCTATACGATTTAGAGAATGCAGAGTGTTTCCCTCACCGCGAGGCTTTGAAATCAATACGTCAATAAACCTACATCTTACTATCTGCCCCCCTCACTGCTGAGCACAGCTTTGCACGTGCTGCTCAAGCGTATTCATATATGCAGATATTTGCATTCCTGTGTTCATATTTCTGCTGGTAAAACTATAAATCTTTTTACTTTTCATGCTGCAGCTCATATGAATAATAAGTCAGCAAACTGACTTGACTGTTTTCTGTTAACTGTCACATCGTTTATCAGACTGCTCACCTCTATGAAAGCCTGTGTCTACGATTTCGATATCATATGTGTTATCTCCTTGGTCAGATAACACTGGGCATGTTTTATTCATAGCGCGGCCTGAACTCCAGCCTGACTAAAGTTGGCTCAGAATGAAGACGGGGCGCGTTAACTATTTATCGCACATTGCGACATTTAGACATGAGCCCATCCCGGCTTGCAGTCCATCACGGCACGCTGCCTCGCTCGCCGTCTGCTGCAGAGAAACCTGCTGACAGGGGTGAAACTCTACACTTCTCCTCTCTTTAACAGATAAGGATCCAGACCTCATTTAGTAATCGCTAAGCTCCCCCCGTGTGCCGCAGACTTGAATTGAATTGAACTGGCAAGGGAAATGAGGACAGACGATCTCTTAACATCGGCTCTATTGCCTTTTGTCTGCTGTCTGTCTGACAATGAAGCGCAGCGGTTCCTCTCTTTTCACTTGTCAAAATGTGTGACTGTACCCAGAACATGGAGATGATCAATTACCCCCGATGTCTCAGTCAGATCGAGCGTATTCACGGTGCTTTGATAAAACGAGAGCGAGTGCTGCAGTAAGGAGATAGAGAAGAAGAAAGAAAAGTTTACATTTTTCTCCAATTTTGACAGAAATGTAGAGTTAAAGAAGCTTTATAAGAAAGTTAAGTATCTCTAAAGACTAAAACTGCTTCACAAAAAGATGCAGACTTTCCATCACAGGCATCAGATTGTTCAGTTGGACCTTCTTTTGTTAATCTTTTAGCATTTATTGCTTAGTATTTATTATTAGGAGAGCCAAAAGCGTTCAAACTAGTAAATAAAAAAGTAAATATTTAAATTAAAATCATAATTTTGCCTCCTGCTAACATTTATGGTTACTAAAAAAACAAGTGTACTAACTGAGCTAGCCTTTTAGCCAAGCTAGCATGTAACACATTGATTCATGGTATGAAAACGGAGGGCAGGGTTTAACAGATGCAGCTAGCTGATTCATGAATGTTCACTGAATGAAAGAACAAAAAGATTCTCTATTATCGCGGCCCCTGGGCCACCGACCGCTACCGGTCAGTGAGTCGTTTGGTGCCGGGCCGCAAGAGTTGAGGCTCAGGAGTGAAATTTATAGTTTTCAGGGTTTTTATCGTTAACGCGGTTTCCCTGGATCTTGTCTCGTGTGTTAGAAGAAATCTTCTTTTTTTGGTTCTGGTTTAATTTTGTTGGATTTATCCGCGACACCTTAAAGGCCGGGTCCGTGGAAATATTGTCGGACATAAACCGGTCCGTGGTGCAAAAAAGGTTTGGGACCGCTGCTCTATTCCTTGAATCTAAAGCTAATATGTGCTCGCTAACAAGCAGTCAGCAAGCTTGCTAAACAGACTCCATTACTTTTATCTGTCTACATATATTTCTTGTTTTTAATTACACTGCAAAAACCTGATGACCTGATGTTTTTACCAGATATATTCTACTGTAACTATAATATAAAAATGCAGAATTTTAGTTTCTAAATCTGTGAGCTTAAACGGGCCTGAGTTAAAAAAAAAATCAATTTTTAAGATAAAAATGCAACATGGGAAATAAACTGTAAAACAAATGATTAAATTACCTCCCATAGTAATGAGTGTTTAACATATACATAATTTATTGGTTTATTTGTACAATTTCTTTCAGTAGTTTAAATTTACTGGTGTAGTAATGGGACTATAAAAAATTATGGACTGCGTATATAACAAATAAATTGTGCTGAATGCAATTTGACCTCCAGCCACAGACTGTAAAAATGATGGTGCTTGAGCCTGCAGTGCACTTACTGTACTTACTGTACTGGCGTTTCAGTCAGCTCAAAACTGAGGATTTGCTGACAGTTTGCGTAGATCAAGCAGTCTTCCATTGGTTTCTATATCCTGGAAAACTGCATTTGGGGGTTTAAAGGAGCACTTTTAACTTTAATACATTGGAAAGTGTAGATTCCTGCCGCTGTGATAGAATTCTGGATTTATAAAATCCCTTTATAGCAGACATAGTGCTGCTGTAGCACTGCCGTATTATTACAGCTTACTCCTATAAGCCCCATTTTCCACAGAGGTTAACAACATGTTTTGAGCCTGGATGAATAGCTCTACATTCTGTCCTCAATTCATGCCCATATTTGGCTTGTGAAATATGAAAACCAAAACCCCACAGGTGCATTGATTCGAACTATATTTTCAAAGCTTTCCACCCTGTTTTCCTCTCATCGCGTACTCATATTTTATAGATAATATAATAGCTTTTTGTTTCCAGAGGTCAAAATATTGTTCATCCATTAGTCATAAGTCACGGAACAGCAAACATATTAGATCAGGTCGTCCAAAGACGATGCCTGAATCAAAAGGAATGGCTAATACAGCATCGCATCATCACCACAGCCTCAAATGCCTCATGAAGCTAATTATTTGTAATTAGCAGGATTTTGTTGAAGGCGTAAACAAAGGAAATTTGTGAATTCAGCAAACTTCTTCTCTGCTCAGGCTCTTTAAATCATGCAAACATTTTCCTCCTTGCAGGCCAGACCGGGCCTGGGAGATTTATCAATTCAACCGAGGCGTCAATCATTTTAACTTTAGTTTCAGTTCATTTACAGCCGGCGTGCAAACCGAAGGCCCTGACAAATTAGCACTTACAAAATGATTTTTGGAGAATTATTCCTGTCTTTTTTTATTATTATTATTTCAAATAACAGAATAAATATTAAAGAAACAAATTATAAATCAGAATTATCAAGCATGTTTTATTTAACCTCATAATAAAGGGCAGCATAATACATCCAAACTAATTTTAAGGTTGTGCCTGACAGTTTTATTAGCGTCGCACGAGCTGAAATTCTATTATCAGTGAGAAAGCAATGAACTTGTTGGGTTTTTTTATTTCAGTTTGTCAGATGAGGTCAGAATCCTTTCAAATCTGACTTTTTTTTTTTTTAATTGTAGAATAACAGCACAGCCTGACATTTAAAAGGCGTGAAGTGCTTTTGAGATAATGAGGCTGAAACAGAAGGCATCACAACACTACTGGTTTTACTGAGTCGCCTGGTTTTGCCTTTATGTTGGATTTTTTATTGCTGCATGAGATCTAAGCAGACATTTGTTTTCAAAGAACACTCATTAAATCAAAGTTGGGTGACTGTGAATCTAAATACAGAATCTGACAGAGTGCCAGCTGACTTGGTGGCTTTCTTGCAAGATCTGGTGACTTCTACGTTTTTCTTCTTGGAGTTGATGCAGCTCTCATCCCCTCTCCTTTCAAGACACTCAGTACTTTTTCTCGAGTGTCTCTTTGAAGTGTGACTGAGTCTGTGAGGGCTACTCACTGATTCCCTGCAGTCAGACTGGAAATATTTGTTGTTGTTTTTTTAACATTTAATGTAAAATTTAAGACATTTGTGTTTGTATCAAAATCCATCTAAAATCCAGTGAGACAGTCACACACAAAAAGTCTTATTTTTGTTTTTGTTTGTTTTTTGGGAAATATTATACATTACTCACACGGCCTCTTTATTAGGTACACCTTACTAGTACCAGGTTGGACCCGGTTTTTCTTCCAGGACTGCTCTAAATCTTAGACACACACACACACACTGTAGGTAGGCTTATGTTCTAGGTGAGAGTTCAGATATATTTGCTTGCAACTGCATTTTTGTGCGTGCAGAATTGCTGGTTTGTTGCAGAGCATGGCCCGAGGTTTTGGAGAGGCGAGAGTCAGAAGATGGACAGGAAGCACCTGCCGTGGAGACGGAGACAATGTTCTTTTCAAACTGTGTTAAAAGTCATTGTGGTTTTGATTTGACGTATGCATGTATTGTATCTGATGACACACGAGGGGGCGTTAACCCTTTGAATCAAAAGCAATCTGAAGTGTCTTTTTGGGTGGAGATCTACAGCTGATGTTTTGAGGTGCGTGTGCTCATTAAAATCAATTGTTTGACCAAGCTCTTCTGGACCATGGTTGTTTTTACTCTCCTCCTCAATATTGAACCCTTAACATGGCATAGAAACAATGGTGGAAGAATGTGGTCCATGTTGAGCTGACAGCATCATACGGTCATAGATTTGTCAGCTGCACATCCATCGTACAGATCTCCCATTTCACTACACGCTGAAGATGCGCTATTGATTTGAGATGCGGTGCTGAACAGTGAACTCGCCGTCATGTTTGGTTTGGGATGACTGGAGACTCAGCAACGGTCAAGACTCATCGAACCAGCCACTGTTTTTCCAGCCGTCTCTGGTCTAATTTCTGTGACCCGTCGAAGGCTGATGTCAGTTTCCCATTGGTGGTACCTGATGTTGTCGTCTGCTGCTGTAGTCCTTCTGCTTCAGGGCTCTATGGCTGTATCCCAATTCAGGGTCTGCAGCCTCAACGATCCTCAAGGGCCGCGTACTTAAAGACCGCTAAGGCCGGAAGTGCGAGGCTTGTGAAATGGGACGGTCTAGCCTCCGTTGCGCTGCCCAGGTTGCCTAGCAACCATGATACTAACAGCTGGAAACGTTTCATACAGCTTTGTTTGACAGAAATGAAGGAGAAAATCTTTTGTTCATTTGTTTCTACATGAGCTTTGATCATTCTCTAATTAAGCTCAGCTATTGAACGGTGTATATTTTAAAGTAAAGGCTTTAAAACCAAGTTAGTACAAACGTCACTAATGTCACATAACTTTGCCGACATGTGGCCAACAGGAATGTTTTAATGTTCTTCGTTATTAAACATTTGCACATAAATAAGTGACATAATATTCAGTTCTTACTTAAAGTTTACTCTTCGGGCGCCCCTCATCTGCCGTTATTTTTCGGCAAAATTATCCACACCCACCGCCGCGCTATGCATTCTGGGATATGTTGGGCCACGAAGTCTACACCGCCACGTCCTTAAAATTCAGGGAAATGAAGGACGCATCTGAGGGCCGCATTTCGAGCAGCCTTTGAATTGGGACAGCCTTCGTCGCGTCGCTGTGACGTAATCGTCCTTAAAATGCGGCCTTTAAGGCTGCAGACCCTGAATTGGGATACAGCCAATGTGCTGAATGTTTAGAGGTTTGGTTGCAATGAGTGGTTGTCTGCCCTGTGACCTCAACAAGGCCACTGTCCACCCAGATAACTCACTGAACACTTTCTCTCTTTCAGACCATCCTCTGTAAACCTTACAGACGGTTTTGTGTCCATAACAACGATAACAGACAGCAGTAATACCCAGATGAGCAGAGTAAGAACTCAACCAAACATTAAAGCCAAGCGACGTCTTTATCGAGTCAAATCCTGCTAATTAAGCAGTGTTTGGTTTTCTACAGGGACAAACAGGTTTCCCTTCATGCAGTTATAGTTTGGTGAACCCAGAATCTCCATTTCTTCCTTTTCTTATGTAGAAACATCAGCTCAATGCCGTCTTCTTTTTTTAATAGATTTCCTGTGTGTATAGGTACTGTGTAATATGAGAACTGTGGTTATTTGAAAAATTATGAAGTCCGAGTCGTTATTTTGCAGCATGCTTGGTGTGCATTATCCTCAACTTGTGGTGAAAACGTTTTATTGGACTCGACCGCTGATTATTCTTCTGTCCCAGAGATCGCTGAGCCATAACGTCTCGTTTCTTCTTCCTCTGGAAGTTGTACTGCAGCCGAATGCTGTTTTACACTCTCAGACATTTCTACTGGACCAGCTTCTAACTGCTCTTACTTTCTGACAAAGAAAACAATTTTAATCACTGCAGTTTCTTTACTTTGGAAATGGAGCCCAATTTATTTTTGGCAGCTGAAAGAAAGAAATTATTTTTGCCTGATGGATCACAGATTTAGTTACAAGTAGATGTTCATGTCAGTCTGTCTCTATTTTACAGGGAGGGATTTAAGGTGCTATCAGCACAGCCACGGCCCTCAGCAGATAAATCCTAATAACTTTAGTGACCCCCGGCCTGACCTTTCCTCTAGTGCAGGTCAAGGTTTTGATTTATCCTTTGAAAAATGTCAAAATCTATTATTGGGTGGATTGCAGATGGCATTTGGTGTAGCTCGATAAGGAGACTAAGAATGGCATTGTACCTTTAATAGTTTGAAGACCATGGAGTCAAATCCCCGTGGGGTTTATTTTATATCTGCTTTTTGGTATCAACATGTGCTTGTCAAAAATTCTTCATTTCTCATTTTAAGCGTGACTGCCCGTGATGCACTTTCAGAATTTTAATATAGACTCATTAACCTTGACGTATTGTGTTAGCTTTGTTAATGATCCGTTCTGCTCAACAGCCCAAGCTGGGCACGTGCGGCAGGACTGCAGCTTGTCATTTCTGTTCTGCCTTTTTAGCTTCTATATTTGGAAAGGAAATCTCGCCCGGCTGCGGTTCCCATTCGTGACATTTCTCTGTCAAAGAGGTCGCTGACAAATGTTTCACAACTGTCTCTGCCACCGAGGAACATGGGGAGAGCAATTTACTACGCTCACCACTCCCTCTAATCTTCAAAGGATGCTGTTAGTGCAGCGCTTGCATCGCTCCCCGCACAGTTCATCCGGCCCATCCTGCCAGAGAGTGTCAGGTGAAGAAGTAGATTGTGTCAAGTGAATGCCCCCCTCCAAAAAAAAGACAGCACTTAAAATATTGATGCTGTGATTGATTTTGTTTCTTAACAAAATCTTAGTGGGGGAGCAAATATGGCGATTTCCTCTCCGTATCTGCGTTACGCCAGGCCTCAGGGCTGCGGCTGTGAGGCCAGTTCAGATGGGGATCAGCTGCGTGACGGGACCCGACGAAGCGGCGGTGTACGGCGCTGTAGCCACCCAGCGTTTTCTCTCCAGCCTTAAGGGATCAAAGTCAGAACTCCAGCAGAGCAGAGTAGCTGTAACTACAATGCATCAATGGCAGCGCTCATCTTCGCCCAATTGTAAGGTGGTTCAAAGGGGAGCCGAGCTGCTCGGATTAGATTGTGCAGCCGTAGGTGGGGGTGGGGTGCAGGACGGAGGTGTAGCATCGAGACGGAAGAAGAGACAAAAGAGTGAGAGATACAAGTGGGATGACAGAGGGTGGGGGGTGGCTGGCACTGAGAGCAGAACAGAGTGGAGGAAAGGCAGAGCCAAACTTGTTCCCTTCTCGTGCCAGCACATTTCATCCCATTGTCTACCCCCCCACCCCCCCATCCTGTTTTCAAAGCGCTTTGCCAGTCACAGTCCACAGCCCAGATGAGGCTTTGGGCCACTAGTTTGGAAGAGATATAAGGCAACTGCAAATCCTCCTGCCAAGTCTGCGATACTGGATTTGCCAAAATTGCCGCTGTATTATTTTTCCAGTTTTATTTTTGGTTAAGCAAACGAGGGCGCTTGGATTGTTCCCTCGCGTTGATGTTTCAGAATAACAGGTTAGTGCTCCATTAGATCTTCATTGATTAGGTCACAGTTTGTTTAGACCAAGGATCCAACTCATTTGACCCTAAGTGGGCCGGACGGTAAAGAAATGTAACTAAACATTTAATCCCGGAGATATCAAAATATAAGAAAATTTTCTTAGTTTTTCTACATGATTAAAATTTCTGTAATTTTCCTAATTTATTTCTTACACGGAAAAAGAGAGTGTTTCTGTCAATTAACAGGAAATATTATTAAATTCAATTCAATTTTATTTGTACAGCGCCAAATCACAACAACAGTCGCCTCAAGCTGCTTTATATTGTAAGGTCGACCCTACAATAATACAGAGAAAAACCCAACAATCATATGACCCCCTATGAGCAGCACTTTGGCGACAGTGGGAAGGAAAAACTCCCTTTTAACAGGAAGAAACCTCCAGCAGAACCAGGCTCAGGGAGGGGCGGGGCCATCTGCTGTGATTGGTTGGGGTGAGAGAAGGAAGACAGGATAAAGACATGCTGTGCTGTTGTAAAAGACAAAAATAAATAAAAACCCAGAAATGTATTTAGTAGTAGAAGCTGCAAAACGTATTAAAGTACAATTAAAAGTCCAAAATTGACGACACCACCCTGTCATGGTCCCGGGTGGTTAGACCCGCATTTTGTGTTTAATATTGGTGTCATCTTAAGTTTCTGGTTGTATCTTGTTTTCTCAGTTCCTCGGGTTTTGGTGTGTTGCTGTGTGTTCTGTTCGTGTCCCTAGTTTGTAAAAACAGTCTGTGAATTTCCTGTTTTACTTTGAAGGTCTGTGTCTCGTTATGCCCATTAGTTTCAGCTGTGTCCACCCCTGCGTGTCATTTCCTCATTACCCGGTGTGTATTTATAGTGTGTGTCTGCCTCTGCTCATCGTTGCTCCGTCTGTGTAATTTGGTAAACGTCTCTCTGCTCTCCATTCTCCGCTCTTAGGTTTATGTTTAGTTCTGTCCTCACTTTTGAGCTCCCTCGCATCACAGCAAGCGCCTGCATTTTGGGTCGTTTCACACAAACACCACACGACTGCAGCCGTGACACATCTTTACTTCCCAAAACTGTTTAGTGGGCCGGCCTGGATACTTCTTCGGGGCGATACTGGCCCCCGGGCCTTATGTTTCACACCCCTGATGTAGATGAAAAACTGCATTCTGCTAACAAACACGTCACCATTTAAAAATAACAAGAAAAACAGCAGCATTTTAATTCAAGCACCCGTGCAGGAGCCAACACGCCTCACCCCTCGTCTTTGTTCACTTGGCAGGTATTTGTAAATGATTCTGTATGTTAAATTGAAATGGCATGGCAGCTCTGCAGGCTCTTGTGAGGTGGTGATGAATGCAATTAGTTTCACATCATTAATGCATAAATAATGACTCCCTGTTGGAACGCAGCGAGTGTCCTCTGTCAAAATGCTGTCGTACGCTCTGGATCTCTTTCTCCTCTGAGCTCGTCCTTATTCTATCGCCTAATAGAGATTGTCATTATAAATGAGTAACACTGTTACTTGTGCTACTAGCTCTCTTCTCTGGCTTTGCTTCGTTGTAAGTTTATGTAAAGTTGGTTAATGTTGTTACAGCCTGCAGACAGAGATCCACTGAATGTTACGGGTTGGAGTCGGTTTGATAAGCAAGCGATGACACTCAGGAAACAAAGTATGAACACATGTGGAGTCTGTTTATTCACCATATTTCACTAAATCAATCAGGACAATTTATTTACTTTTTAGTGCGATTCCACATTTCTCAATCAAACCTACAACTTGTAATCTGAGGTTCCTTTGTACAGAGCGAGCGAGATCTCGCTGCTTTGATTTGATCCCCGATCAAAGTACGCTTCGCTTTGTCTGAGCTTTCCCACTCACTCTCTTTCTTCCACTTTTGAAACACACTTGGAGAACACAACGAGGTTTATGTCGTACAGTCTTATTACTTACTCAACACTGACAGCAGCTGTTCCTGAGGAAGAGTTGGAGTTCTGTGATGGGTGTGGTTACCAATCGCATGCGTTATGTGCCTGTGTGCAGCTGAACTGTCCGAGCCAGGATTCGTTCTGCAGTAATCACACCAGGCTTGGACATGGGGGGATGTTAACGTCATCACTGTCGGCCTCTTGACTCAAAGATGTTAGGGTCCCTGGGTCGTCGACCCAGTGTTTTGTGTTTTTGGTTCTTTGATTTTGTTATTTCATTATATTCTAGCTTTGCTTTATGGGTTTTAGGATTATTCTTAGTTTAGGTTCTCTGGGTGGGGTTTCGTTTGAGTTTTAGTGTTCTGGTTTTCTGTCTGTGTTCCATAGTTGCTGTATCCCCACGTCCAGTCAGTGTCTGTGTCTGCCCTGGTCCCACGTCTCTGTTCCCTTTGTTATAGTGCCTGCCTGTGAGTCTGTGTTATGTTTCCTGTTTTACTTTGAAAGTCCATGTCTCATGTTAATGTATCTGGTTTTGCTTCCCCTTGTCTCGTTAGGCCTGATTTGCCCCAGCTGTGTTTCCCTCCTGTTACCCATTCCCTGATTGCTCCCTCTGTGTATTTAAGCCCTGTGTGACAATTCCCTCGTGATCTACTCTCATTTATGCTGTGGGTTCCGTCTGTCTGTTCATGTAAGTTTATTTGGATTTTTGTTACATTTTGCCATCCAGCAATAAAAGCTGAGTTTTGAGTTACTTTCCGCCTCCGAGTGTCTGCACATTGGGTCCTTCTACTTCCACTCCTGCCTGCACACAGCCCTAACCTGACAAAAGAGGCCAAATCTGTCGTGCATTGTCGAGACATGAGGTGTGATCAGAGAAGCAGAAGTATCCGGTTTGGTCGTGATGTTCCCTCAGCAGTGGAAAGGTTGCTTTTAAAATGTATTCCACTACAGATTACATGCCCCAAAATGTATTTTGTAATGTAATCTGAATACTTTGGATTATTTAATATATTACCATGCTTTTTACAACTACATGAATGAACTATTGCTGTGATTTATTACTGTTACAGAAGGTTACTCTCCACACCAACACCAGCTAGATGTTTAAATCTTAATATAAATAAGTAACAGTAGGTGGACATTAGGTAAGGCTGCACTTTTTGCAGCGATCTCGTGTAGAAAACTATTCCTCGCATATATAAAACAGGTCCAGGGCTCCGAACCGTAGTAAAGGGACCTCTGGCTAATACGTCGGGTTCGTGTCGGCTCGTAGCTGAAAACTAGCTTTACTTTGTTGTCTGGGTCAACTTTGCTAGCAGAGACAGAGAGAGGCGTTGAAAGGCTGCTCCAACAGAACTTATTGTTTCAGAGGAAAACACGAACACGGTGTACAGTCGAGTCTTAATAGCTTACTTACAGCTGGGCTCGTCAGGCACTCTTCTTGGCTGCAGTGGTTATTATTATATTTACATGCTTCCAGCTCCCGTTTCTGCTCGATGACAGCTCGTACTTTTCCTTTTTCTCCCTCCCTCGCTCACAGACACAACGTGTATGGCAGTCCATTCTCCCTGCAGCACGGACTACACTGCCCATGATGCTACATTCTTTAGAGCTATACCTGTAACACTCTGCTATTGCCTTCATATTAAATCTTTTTTTTAAATAATTTTTAAAAATATTTCTTCACGTCATTGTGCGGCCGCAAGTAGGGGCGACATGGGCCGCGAGATTGAGACACAGACATGAGAGCCTCTCAATGTGTGTTTGGTTTGGAGTCACCAAAATGAGACAGGGGACAGCCTAACATATGAAACAGGAAAAGACCGCCATGTAATCCATTTATTTCAACAAAGTAACTGTATTCTGAATACCACCTTTTTAAACGGTACCTGTAACAGAACACAGTTACTATTTTAATTATGTAACAGCGGTACATTTACTCCCCAACACTGGTGATAGACCATCTGTTGAGTTCAGTTCTGATCAGTTGCAGTATCTGTGATCATGTCACAAAGCTCAGACTTGGGCAGAGAGCAAACGTCACATCAGCTTTGTGGATTTTAGAAACTGTTTCATGTGAGCTCTTCAAGCTGCTTTAAATATGTGGATGTGTTGAAAATGTGAACTGTGATGTTCTTCTGCATGTTTGATGTGAATGCTTAATGACTGAAGAGAATAAAAACGTTGAGTTTGTGCTTTTTACTCGCTTCGAGGTTACTGAGAGATATTTTATTGAATCATCCATGATATACATAACTGGCAGCAGGAGACTCGCCCAATCTAATGACAGCTGACAAAAGACGATGATGAGCAAATTGTGAAGTGGAGGCTGACAGTTTCCATAAGCACTTGTTGTTTCCTAGCAACATGCTGTAAACCAAATTCATTACCTGAGTGTATGACATATTTCTATTATGTTATTGTGAAACAAGAAAACGCTTGAGCTGAAATCTGACAGCTTGAATTTATTCAGCGTTCGGTGACAACTGGAGGAGGCGGGAGGAGTTTAAAAGTAGAAAACAACAGTAAAAGACAGAACTGGACTTGTTTAATTCAGTCGTCATCAGCCTTTTGATTGGGACAGTGTTGATCTACGACCATCTGATTCCCCAAACATCAGAACGCACAGCTGCTGAACAACATCATTAGCTTACGGCGCTGTCAGTTTCAATCACATTTTCCATGTTGTCTTCTGGATTTGATTTTCCAACAGCTCGTAGCTGCTGGTCACAGCCAACTTTCAAATCTCTGTTAATGTAGCCTTTCATCATCAGCTGCATCAATTCTGCTTTAAGAAAAAAACATTCAGACAACTGACAAAAAATATTTTAATATTTTACATGACCTACTTTCAAGCTGGCAACTTGAAAGTGCATGTTTGCAATCGTCAGGACAAGGAGCTCATAAAATCAGTAACAGACTCGATGTAAATAAGAAGCTTGTAATCAAGGTTGGAATAATTACCAGAGACTGTACCGCCGGCTCAGCCCAGAGCTGTTACATTTCCCCTCAGGCAGGTCGTTCAATATTGAGGTTTCTCATATCATGTCATGCAAACTGTGCTTAAGAGTTGTCCACAGCACTGGACATGATACAAGCACCTTTGTGAGGAAAAGCCAGCGACCTCCCAGCACCACTGCCTGGGTCAAATCAGTTGCAAAGAAGGTGCTGTGCCAAAAACCCTACATGCATGCTTTGATTGCTAACAGAAGGGATGGTCTCTACATGCATGGTTCCCACCGTGAAGCATGGAGGTGTGTGGGGTGGGGGGGGGGGGGGGGCTTTGCTATGACACTGTGAGGATTTATTCAAAATTGAAGTTGCAGAGAACCAGCATCCTGCAGAGACATCCCATCAACTATCACTTGGAGTTCTATTAAATATTGAAGTCAATATTTTCATCTTTATCTAATAATTCATTCCTAGTTTTATATCTCTTGGAGATATATCTTTTATATACTTATAAATGCAGGCAGCACGGTGGCACGGTGGTTAGCACTGTTAGCAAGAAGGTCCTGAGTTCAATTCCACCATCATGTCTTTCTGTGTGGAGTTTGCATGTTCTCCCCGTGTTTGCGTGGGTTCCCTCCGGGTACTCCGGCTTCCTCCCACCGTCCAAAGACATGCAGCTTGTGGGGATAGGTTAATTGGATAATCCAAATTGTCACTAGGTGTAAATGTGCGAGTGAATGTGAGTGCGAATGGTTGTCTGTCCCTGTGTGTTTGCCCTGCGACAGACTGGCGACCTGTCCAGGCTGTACCCCGCCTCTCGCCCTATGACAGCTGGGATAGGCTCCAGCGCCCCTGAAAAGGAGAAGTGGAAGCGAATGGATGGATGGATATACTTATAAATGCACCATGGGGGGCTTGGGGTGAAACAGCATTGCGCTGTATACTGAGTTTACTGTTGTACTGACAAAGATCATGAAATCTTGAATCTTGAAATCTTGAAATAAAATAAAGAGCTTGAACTGCACTATCATAAAAATGTAGGTAAAACAATAACTGCAATATTGTTACAAATAGTGTTTGCTTTAGGATAAAAAAACAAACAAACCTCCTTATATGGAAGATCCTGATACAAAAGTTTAAATATGTGATTCAGTGAACAACACCCACCGTTTATCTCGAGGCTATTCTGTAAGCAGTTTACCTTAAAGTCCTGTTGTGTCGGCTTCAACCTCAGGAGATATTAGTCAGAGTGATGTTGGTGTGACTCTGTCCTCTTATCTGTCAGTTCAGGTGTCCCATGAAACGGAGCTTTGAACAGATCCTATCTGCACCGCCGAGAGTCGTAAGGAAATAAAGGTGTAATGTTCTTATATCTCAGTCCCTGATCACAGTGACCTGCCTCGGGGGAAGTACGCAGTGTAAGCAGTTGCAGATACTTAACAAATGCAAGGCTATACTGTGCAGTTCTTAATTAATTGTCTTACTCCTAAAATACAAATGACAAGAATTAGTATTTACTTCAGGTTTCTAGTTCTCCCCCTCTGCATTAAACAGGATAGAAATGAATCTGTTTTATTACTGCGGTCATTTTTTTCTACCTGTTTTATATATATAAAAAAATAAAAACATTAACCTCAAACCTCACGATCTTTCTTCGGTCACGGCCTACATTTAAACAGGTCTTGAAATCACTATTGGACTCAACAATGATGGGCTTGCCTCGAGCCAAAAAGCAAGAAGTCTCATTAAATTTCACAAAATAAGCCCCGAACACTCAACCACGAACACGGCATTCCTCCCGCACAACAGGATGTTCTGCCAACAGCTAAAATTGGAAATGCACATTGGACACGGTTGAGTAAGATAAAGCTTGTGTCTGTAGAATTAAAACTTCTCCAGTCTCACCTCTTGACACGAACTGGCCCCGATCTACCCGATGGCCTTAAATATCCACACCACGGGGGCGTGTGCGCGGCGACGCTCGTAACGTTAAGCACAGACATCAGAAACTGCAGCCAGATGTTCTCAAATGTCACCTGTCTCCTGCTGAGGAGTTAGCTCCTGTGATTGGCTGAAACACAGAATTAGACGTATTACAGTTTGACATCCCAGCCTTCATGTTCTCCAAGATATAATTAGTGCAAAATCCCTCAAAGCCACACATGCATATACCCCGCCCCTTCCTTTCGTCTACCCCACCACCGTCTCTGACTAATTTATTAATGATAAATGTACTTCATCTAAACTCTGACAGGATGATTAATGTGAGTCAGAATATGAGTATGTTTCACGCATGGAAGATTTTAGATTTTTTTTCTGTCAATATGACTAAATGACAGTTCCCCCTCGTATCAACAAACATAGCGGTTTACCTCCACTAGCCTTTGTTAGCAAGATATAAGGGCGTCCGGGGGATTTGCGGTGCTCATTACTATTCAAACCCAGCAGCTCCTGTTCCTTCCCTTCATGTCTGTGCACGTTAGGCAGAGTCAGATGTGCAATTTGCTCGGCTGGAAGCCATATTTTGTTTGCCCTTGAATGTGCATTTTCTAATGTCAATTATTTTTAACTTCAAAAGGAGCCACAATCCAAGTTCACTCTTTTTAGTGCACGACTAGCTGCCTGGTCAGAGGTCCACGCAATTTAGGGGCGCGGACGAAAATGTCAGGACGGTTATTGTTTTTCAAGCAATACGAAACAACCATCGCTTATTCGGGATTTTTACAAAGCATACAGCTCGGCTCACTTGGGACCTAGCAGAGGACGGGGAGGCATTGTGCTGAGTGTGCAGCGCTGATGTAAATCCAGCGCTGAACCTGACGGTGAAAAGTCGGTGTAGTCAAATGCATCATTACTGAATAATGAGGATGCATGCGCTCTGCTCGCTCCACAGACACCTTCAGCAACATGACAAGTAGCCACAGTTGCTACGCTAATGTTGTGCTTTAAATTGAAGGTGGAGGACGGCTGAGCTGTTACTTCCAGTCTTTACTAAAGGCCTGACTTATATCTGGCAGTTAATTGATTGTCGGTATTTTTCTGCACTCCAAAAAATGATTAGTGTATAAATATGTTAAAATCAATAATTTGGAGGAAAATGTAACAAAATACATAAAATCAAAGGTTTATTTATTCAGGTTTTGATTTTATTGGTATAAACTAAATGTATCCTTGAGAATGTGTGATGATAGTATCGAAGATCATTTTAATGTTTCTAATCTACAGTTACAAGTTACATACTGCAGCCGGCTGGCTTGACAAAGCCTAAAACCCCAGTCAGAGATAATGGATCTCATGCATGATGCTGGTTATCCATCCATCCAGTTCATGGTTGCAGACGGGCTGCTGGAGCCTATCACAGCTATAATAAGGTGAAAGGCAGGTTATACAGGTCAGCGGCCAATCACAGACAGTGGTTATCATCTTCCTCTATTATCCCAGCCTCTCTGTTTCAGGCTTCTGCTTATTCCACATAAATATGAACCCATCGAGTGTCACTTACTTCAGTCACAGGAACAGGTTATAAGGGGGGTTGTGAAAAATATTAGAAATTATTCAGGCAAAACGCAAGCAAATAAGGCAAGAGAGCAAGGCTGCAGAAAACTGTTAATCTTGTGAGTTGATGGGTGAATACGTTTATTTTACCCCTCAGTGCGCTCTCGGTGCTGCAGTTTATTTCCAATGTGACAGCTGCACATTAAAGCACTTAAAGCTGGTACATTTAAACATAATACTTAAGAAGTGCATTGAGCTCTGACACAGGATGATGACGATGTTGAAATCACTTCAGTTTTTAGCCTCATAAAAGTTTAATAATTTTCTAAATTGAATATCCTCTGTGGACTTTAGGCTTAACTTACAAAACTGTTAATCTCACTTTGCAGTTTGGCATTTTTGTGGGAATGCCGATAAGTTATTTGTGATATTATCAGTGCACAAAGATGCAGTCATGATACGTTACAGCTGTGTAGTTGCCCTACTTGTGCATGTTACAGTTACTTAGTATAGTATAGTTACACTGGCTTAACACTGAGGTTTGCTATCAAAACTGGGACTTCCTGCTGTTTAGCTCATCAGTAGCCTGTGTGTTTCAGTAGAAATACTATACAGGGTCTGAGTATTAAGGTTGATGCTTTATTGGGGATCTAAAACACTGTTTGCTATCAAATTATTCTCTCTTATAGTTTATGCTTTGTTCTGACTCTGTGCTCTTCTTTTCCTCTTTCCCCTAAACCGATGCAACAGATGGCCCCGCCCCTCCCTGAGTCTGCTTCTGCCAGAAGATTCTTCCCAGTAAAAGAGTTTTTCCTTCCCACCATCGGCTCTGCTCATAGGGGATCATTCGCCCGCTGGGATTTACAGTACCTTATAGTAAGTATATATATAGCAATTTGGCACTATAGAGGCTAACTTTCATTAAGCTAAATTAGACAAACTCTCCCATGTTTTCATAAACATCTTTTCATGTTTTCTTTATGTTTACACTGCTGGTCAGTACAATGTTATGCAGAATACGTGAATTTAATTCAGTTCAATTTTATTTACACAGCGCTAAATCACAACAACAGTCGCATCAAGGCGCTTTATATTGTAAGATAAGATAAGATAAGACTTTATTGATCCCACAACGGTCGACCCTACAATAATACATACAGAGAAAAACCCAACAATCATATGACCCCCTATGAGCAGCACTTTGGTGACAGTGGGAAGGAAAAACTCCCTTTTAACAGGAAGAAACCTCCAGCAGAACCAGGCTCAGGGAGGGGCGGGGCCATCTGCTGTGATTGGTTGGGTTGAGAGAAGGAAGACAGGATAAAGACATGCTGTGGAAGAGAGACAGAGATTAATAACAGGTATGATTCAATACAGAGAGGTCTGTTAACACATAGTGAGTGAGAAAGGTGACTGGAAAGGTCTGGGCCTCATTTCAGTTTAGTTTATTTCAATTCTACTTCATTTTTAAAGGGGATTTACAAGAAGAAATAAATGCAGAGTGGTGTACAAACACATGGAGAGTGAAACAAGAAACACCCAGTGCATCATGGGAATCCCCCAGCAGTCTACACCTATTGCAGCATCACTAAGGGAGGATTCAGGGTCAGCTGGTCCAGCTCTAACTATATGCTTTGTAAAAAGCAACGTTTTGAGCCTAATCTTAAAAGTAGAGATAGTGTCTGTCTGGCCAGGCAACATACTCAAGAGAGCTGACTGCAGAGTGAGACAGTATATAAAGAAGGAAAATCAGCTCTTCAGTCTTTTTTACAGCTTTTCCAGCATTATAATATATCCATGAAGGAGCCAGTTTCACTGAATTCTTTAAGAAGTTTTCAAAGAAAAAAAATGCAGTGAGAAAATAAAACGACTGAAAAAGTTTGGAGCTCTTTGAGGAACGTGTGCTGTGTTGACGTGCAAAGCTCATTCTGGAAACACCCACTAATAACCGAAACATCACAAAACCTGATCAGTGACACAATGTTTTGATTAGCTTTTCACAGTCTGCGTGCCGATTGCACTTACATCATCAGTAAAAAACAAAAAAAAGTATAAGAACTGCGAGTAAAAGGCTGGGCAGTGCAGCTCGGCGTGTCTAAGATGATGTTTCCGGAAAGTTACCTCAATAAAGCAGCAGGGAAAATGTTGCCTGTCATCTCCATACTTGGCATAAATGAATGTGCTGGCACACGAGGTGATAACTTGTTAATAATGCTCGCTGGGCATTGTTAGGCAGTGGGTTTCTCCACGGTTCCAAGCCAATTAGACGCGATTCAGGAATGGCTGTTTTCTTTAAACTGTGGGAAACTATCAGGATATCAACAACTCGACATTTTACACGTTTACATGAAACGGAAAGGAAACTTTTGATTACGGGGCTGATATTTAGAACGATTTGCAACAATTAAACGTTTCCTGTAACAACCTCCTGAAATGACTGGATTTTTCTTCATGTCTGGAGGATTCAAACAGAAACAGGGTCACAGACTGCAGCCCGAGTGCACTAAAAGGGTCTGGCGTTCATAACCGGACGTATTATTTTCGAATGTTTTTCCCAGTGAAGGCCAGACGCTTTGTGAATATAAGTTGGTATTTGATATACTCAGAGGGGCGCACTTCCTGGGGGGAGAAACATATGACAGTGTTTCATTTTGAAATGAAAAAGTTCAGTGAACGGGGGGAAAAAATACCCCGACGTACACGGAGGACGGCGAATATCACATTTTTGACGAAACGACCTTTCCTTTGATGGTTGCCTCGGCTGTGAGACGCTGCTTTCACACGTCCTTCAAGGTAGAGCTGGAGGTCTTTGGATGACTTCTCAAGAAAATGAATCAGGCGACCTAATGTTCAACTTTTATACACATCCTGTACGATGTGCTTAAACCTTTGCCCTGATCATGCAGCTTAAAACATGCTCTGGCATTTCTGTGGCGCTTTTCTAATCGTGTTGATCAAAGCTCTTCTTCTGCTCTCTTCCAAGCAGAAGAAGCTTTTACGTGTTCACTGGATCTTCTGCTGTGACTGGAAACAATCACATTGCTTTAGCAGTTTTGCATTTAGGGGAGACCTACAAATAAATTAGAGGTAAACACAATTATCTGCTCCATAGTCATTAAAGCTGATGGCCTCTTACAATAACTAATAACCAAATTACTTTATCATCAGCTTAATAAAGCTCATGTTTTAGCCTCCACTGAGCATTGATCACAAACGATATGACAGTGAAGGTTACATTACTGATGGTAGAGAGCACTGAGCTTTAATTTGCAGATCTGAAAACATTTTCCCAGAAAGTTTTACGAGTAACAGAAAAACAAAGTTTGTAGATTAAGTCGCTGCAATTAAAGCCGGCGTGACCCGGAGAGACTTTTGATCAGATGAATGAAAGCCGAAAGTGAAACAAAGTGCAAGCAAACAACTGAAAAACATGTTCAAGAATATTTGTAATAATAATTGGATTAATGTGCATTAGTGTAATTAGACTGGAATATTGAAATAACTGCGTGAGAATTTTATTACTGGTGTCAACAACATACCAGGCTGACTTTATCAGCAGATCTCAGTCAAAAAAAGTTAAAAGCTTTTCTCTGTAAGATTGATGGTGTCTGTATTTGGGATGTTTGTGATGATTTCTTGCATCTGTAGTCTTAAACGTTACTTAATAAACCAGCTTTGAGCCCGGCGTGGAGCCCATTTGGAGTTTTATGCTTCAGTCCAGCCCACAAATTGAAAAAGGAACGAAGAAGCAGCTTAGCTCTCCCATTCCTGCCGTTTTATTATTGCCATCAGTCTGCTTGTCTCACTTTCAGTCTCGCAGGCTTCAGACCAGTCAGCAACCACGAGGGAAATACATGTAATCTCTGACCAGATGGCTCCAGGTGAAATCAGCTGCATACAGGATGCTGCACCAAGATGCTGACTAACTTCCTGCTCAGACTGCAGCCGTCACTTGTAGTTTTCATGGAAGATGCCAAAGTAAAAGTTACCAAAAAACAAAAAACTAAACATGCATCTTTTATTTGAAGACATCAGGTCTCAGTGTTTGCAGAGAAACTGTCATTGATCCATTCTGCTGTGGAAGAACACACCAACCTCCTGTGACCAAAGCAATCACAGAGAGCTTTTACTTGTGACCAGTTTCACC
This sequence comes from Neolamprologus brichardi, assembly GCF_056152115.1. NCBI lineage: Eukaryota > Metazoa > Chordata > Actinopteri > Cichliformes > Cichlidae > Neolamprologus > Neolamprologus brichardi. The sequence goes on along the minus strand of NC_142118.1, from coordinate 1,627,098 downwards.
TGCCAACTAGTCGCGTGACACTCTAGACTGGTCAGACTGGGCCCTTAATCTGTCTGTGGCCTCGACTCTTCGCCTTCTCTCAGCATCAGACTGCATTAAATGTTACTAAACATTCAGCTCCATTATTTAACTAAAAATTATTTTACATGTAAACATATTTAACTAGATATCAGCCAATCGGTTTCTTTATCCTTCCGAAGCTGCTGAACATCTGGATATCGTGCAGAGTCCATTCATCACCGCATTAGCTTTAATTTATACGTTTTGTTTATGCTGGCGTGCTGCCTGCCCTCTCAGCAGTCCCATCCTCCTTCTTTGCCATCATCACTCTCTGCACAATATCGTGAAGTTTGTTCCTCAAAGGCAATAAAACTATTTGCAGTAATGAAGTAAGTATTTCACTTCTTCAAATGACTTTCGAGGCAAATATTGTTTTGCACCGAGCTACACGATAACAAGCTATTTGACTTTTATGGGCATTTTTCTCGATAACAGGTCGACTTTGTCATATTCAATAAGAATTACTGGACTTATCTTCTTCGCGTGCCCTCTGGAACAACTCGAACAAAACGAACACGTAGCCTCCTCTTACAGCAGATTAACAAAAGTCAAATCAAACCTGCCTGTTTTTCTTTATGATCAGAACTGTGGGTGAACAGTTAGGACGAAGCAGCGGCCGCGGCGCTACATCTGACTCTAAATGCCGCTTCTGAAATATGAATCAGGCCACAGGAATGCACAAATAAGGAGAGGAGCTAATCAAACAAGAGCAGAACCAACAGGATTATCACAACCTGACACTACAGTCCAACATAATGGAAATATCACTGCAAATATTTCCTTCCAGTTTCATCCTGTGCCAATTCATAAATACCAGAAAAACAACCTCATAATAATCTTTGCTATAAACCTGTGTAATCCATCACTAAAGGTCTTTCATGTTTAAAAGGATAATAGAGGTATATCGGCTAATATCCCTCCTTAATTAGTCGACCACGCAAAACATACATTTCACGCTGATGAGTCGTCTTCAGCCAGAACACGTGTTTGTATCCAGAGATGGTTTTGAACGTGCGTCTCGGCGTGACGCTTTAATGAAAGCGTTCTAATTACTGACAAAGAGTAAAGGTTTTCAACAACAACAACAACAACTCTTTTCTTTGGCAGCGTCTTTTTGAAGCACTTTTTTATTTTTAACTCTGCTTTTTCACACAAACTCATTTTGGGTGTAGAAAGAAAAACAACCTGCGATAAGCGGCGAATAAAGTGAAATTCAAAGTAGCGAATTGGACCGCGTGTTCTAAGATCTCGGGGATTAAAGCCGATCGTCCTGTCAGGCTCGAAGCATCGAGAGAGCAACAAAGAGAAGCAGCCTCCCGCTAACAGCTACACGGTGTAACAGCTACAATAACCACAGACAAGACAACGCTTCTATTCTTTGTCTTTTCACCTTCAGGCTGTAAGTGTAACCACTTCTCTGACCTCCACATTATTATTCTTGAGTCCGGGGCTGTCTGGGAAACTCTAGGAGGGGGGAACTCCCCAAGCAGACGGCAGCCTTGAGGTGCCAGAATTACTCCACTTGAGCTGTTCAGAAAACTTTGGGTCATACTTGGCAGCTCTTAGTCAAATCAAAATGTAGCAGGTACAGATTTTATTCACCCACACGAGTGGAAGCGCACACAAAACCACATGCTCGGGCTCACACATGCACACACGCACTTAAATGGAATCTTTAATGGACTTTAAGGGTCATCAGCGGCTGGCTGCGCGAGATAGCATCTGTGCTGCAGCTATGACACCACTGGGACGACTGGGGCGGCAGTGGAATCAGACTGGCCTAATCTTCCCGCAGGACTGACGCTATCGGCCGGCTCATCTCTGCTGAGAATGAGATCCCTCTCTCGACCTTCACCAGATCTTTATCGCGCCTGCACACAAAAAAACCGAGTGTGTGTAAGAGCTTGTGGATTGGCAGCTCTCAGCGAGTCGGTGAATGTGGAACGGCAGCGCCTGTGTGAGCTCGGGAGACTTTTAGAAAACCTGTCAAAGGCTTTTTGAGTTTGAAAGAATTTGTGTGGGGGCGCCTGTGCAGACCAACTGGAATGCTGCTGCTGCCCTCTGCACTTTAATTGCCTGATTTTTCCAATCACCACATAAAGCTTTGAAGCCCAGAGGAGCACAGAGAGCTTGCAGCTGAATGTGGTTGGATTTTAAGGGGAAATGTTTTTTTCTTCTTTTTGGAAACAAGCACATTTACATTCTTATCAAGAGCTCGATGAGAAGATTGATTACACTCTGTTGATGAACGTTTGTACTGTAGCTCGAGCCAGATGATGGTTAGTTTAGCTCAGCAGATGAAGTGGAAGCAAGAGGAACTTTAGCATTTTATCTTTCACATCAGTTACTTTTAGCTGGTTGGATGTGACCATAAAGGAGAGTTTTTCCTGCAGGGAGAAATTCTTGGCCTGAAGGAGATTTTTTTTATAAGTAGCGCTCAGATCCTTCAGAATATTTTTTGATAAACCAGTTTTGTTCATTCTGTTTGCATTTACTCAAGAACAAAATAACCGTTTTCTTTAAATTGCAAGTTATCAGCTAAATATGCTTCAAAGCTAACAGTGTGGGATCATTGAATGAAAAGTACAGTGAGGTGAAGTCCAGGTGAAGTCACTCAAAGAAATGAACAGTCTTTCATTTTAGTGGAGAGAAGCAGAATATCAACCAAAAATCCTAAAAAATAGACATAAATATATTACATAAAAGGTTTAAATGGATTTGCATGTCGCTGAGTGAAGTAAGTATTTGATCTCCATGGAAATCATGACTTAGGGTTAGGAAGGGTTAGGTTAGAGGTCGTCACCGGGTTCATTTTAGACTTTGGCTCCAGGCTTTGCAGAAACTCTAAATCCTTCAGGTTTCTTGGCTGCTGCTTGTCAGCATGATGTCTCCACCTCCGTGTAGATGGTGTTGCTCGGGTCATACTCAGCACTTTTTCACTGGGCATGTACACGGGCCTTGTTGAGCAGGAAGACGTGTAGATACAAGATTTCAATCCACTACGGCATAGTGTGGTACCAGTGTTGGTCAGTGTAGTCCCAGCTACCTTCAGATTAACAAGCTCCTCCTGGGCTGATCCACCACTTTTCTCATGATCATTCCTGCAACATTCCTGATATTCATTTTGAAACTCAAAGGAGCGCAAGATAGATGGTGTGCACATGCAACCTCTAAGTATCTTCCTATATTAAACTGCCCAAATGTCTCATTTGCAAATATCAATAATCAATGAGAAACAGTCTTTCTGCTTTGCAGACGTGGTTCATTTTTCTAAGGATTTGTCACCGTTTGACAGCTTTGATCCAAGAATCGAAACACTGTGACAACAGCATGTTAATAAAGATAATTTGGCAGCATTTAAATGCAATTATAAATGGCTTCTTGCTTTCTGTGTTAATTTAAACTAAACTGGAGCCACTACCAGCTTCAAATGCAGCATCGAGGCTCCATTCGAAGCTTCTTTCACATCCATTGTGTTAAGGTTGCAGCGAATGAATCAAAGTCCGTGGCTGCTGTGGTCAGCGAGTGGAACAGTGTGTCTTTTGTAAAGCGGTCAAACCAACACTTAGACTCCAACTGAACTTTAGAACACGAGGTGATTGTGGCTGAAATGTGTTTCTCATTTGACCCGTCGTAAAATATTACCACAGATTTCCAGAATAACTTCTTGGAAGGCTCTAAGATCTCAGATATGTGTAGCTTAACTTAAGAAGTATGCAAGAATACAAAACAAGCGAGTTCTTAACATCAACCACTCCCCAGAACTGAAGTGTGAATCACAGAAGCACTGTGTGAACGCAAAGGTGTCTGACCACAGCTCTTAACTTTTGAATTCAGGTGTTTAAGTTCCCTTTGCCACTGGTGTATAAATCACTCCCGATCCTGCAGTCCCTCATTAGAAACATTAGCTGGAAGTGGAGTTACTGGAACTTCAACCACGGCGGTCCACATAAAGAGCAGGATGACTGAGTACGGCAGTGAATAGATCACCAAAGCTCTGCTGACTCAGTAACTGTAGAGTTACAAACCTCGTCTGTAATCCGCACAAAAACTTTCCTATGTGAAGGCACGGGGAATACGTGTGAACAAAGCTTTATTTACAGGTGGAAAACACAGAATGACAAATTAAACGATGAACTAAGAGCAAAGTGTGAGAGAGTCCAGACAGTGACGCCCTTAGGCTGGCGTTTATACATGAACACTGTGGCGTGGGGCTAAAGCAGGGGTGGGCAACTCCAGGCCTCGAGGGCCGGTGTCCCTGCTGGTTTTAGATGTGTCCTTGATCCAAAACAGCTGATTTAAACGGCTAAATTACCTCCTCAACATGTCCTGAAGTTCTCCAGAGGCCTGGTAACAAACTAATCATGTGATTCAGGTGTGTCGACCCAAGGTAAGATTTAAAACCTGCAGGACACCGGCCCTCCAGGCCTGGAATTGCCCACCCCTGGGCTGAGGGGATGGTGTGACGGGGAAGTGAAGCCGGTATACTCAGTCAGTGCAACGACAGGAAACAGATATCAGGTGGCGCTCCAGAGTGAGACGCCTGCACTAACAATGGTTAGCAGAAGATCTGCTGAAGGGTGATTGCAAGCGCTTAAATGCCAGCAGCTTAATTACCCACAGGTGCAGCCAATACGCTGACACGCAGCGACTCCGCCCAGAGGTGGAGTCACCGGAACTCACCCGGACCATGACCATGAGAGCTTCGTGGCGTGGGTGTCTATGGTCAAGCAGCACTTGCTGGTCATAGATGGACATAACACTGTGATGTCACCAGCTAGCTTGTGAAGCCTCAGGTTGAGTGTTTTCTCCACTGTCATTTTGGGGTTTTGAAACTGGAGGAGCGACTCAGAAATGTAGGGACAGCCTGCTAAACAACCTTGAATGATCAGCCAAAAACCAAGGAGCACTCCTGGTTTACTTTCAGGCTCTAAAAGGTGCTGGTATGTTCTCGGGGAAGTTGTATCAGGGCGAGAACAGAGACTAAAAGTTTGTAATAATAATTAAACTTGATGGCCGAGCTGCCATCACGACCAAAAACAAGCATGAAAAGAAGCGTTGCTGCATCTGTTTCTGTAGTGTGGAAATAATATATTTCTAGGTGAGTTGTAGTTGAGTATGGGGGATGTAAGCAAGATGGGCTCAGTGTGCAGTATGACAGTCCTTCATACTTTACATAAGTAAACCCAATGCTACGTATTACTCTGACCAACATGAAAACACTGCACGCAGATGAGAATAAAAATTTTCCAGACGGCGGCCATCACCCTAACGGAAAGGAGTCAACCTTTGGAGTCAGTCCTGAGACGGATCAGGAACTGGAATTTTTTGGAAGCGTTTATTTTCATTAAGAGAATTCTAGCTTTTGGCATCGTCACAAATATGAAGCTGGAATAATAACTGGTCTGTGTGAAGCTGTGTGAAAGTACTTTCCTGACCTGTTGGAGATATATCGAGTCTGACTGCTGGTGTTAATATTCTGATCAGAACGGCAAACGTTGCCTCAGTAAGTACTCGCCATTAGCCTGTTTCACCTGCCTTTGCTTGTCTCGATACAAGAAGATGAAAACGCAGAGATCATTTTCTTAAATAAAATATTAAAGAGCTTTCTGAATAGCAAGTATCACACTTTGAGCAGCGTGAAGCTTAAAATGAGAAAGCAGAAACTGGTAGAAAGCAAATGTAATCAGATGTACGTCTGCCTTTCTTTTCACAATAGCAACTCAATCAATGCAGCACTCAATATAACACCATCTATTTTTGTTTGCTTTTTTATATTACCTTAAAAAACTAAATAGACTTTTGCTTCTCACATCTATCACGTGCAATAATGCACCATGGCTCAAGATCGTGGCTCAAGAGTTGGGCATTCGTCTGAACCGGAAGGTTGCCGGTTCGAGCCCCGGCTTGGACAGTCTCGGCCGTTGTGTCCTTGGGCAAGACACTTCACCCGTTGCCTACTGGTGAAGTGTCCGGCAGCCTCGCCTCTGTCAGTGCGCCCCAGGGTGGCTGTGGCTACAATGTAGCTGCCATTGTAGCCACAGCCACCCTACATGGCAGCTACATTGTTGTAGCCACAGCCACATGGCAGCTACATTGTAGCTGCCATCACCAGTGTGTGAATGGGTGAATGGGTGGATGACTGAATGTGTAAAGTGCTTTGGGGTCCTTAGGGACTAGTAAAGCGCTATACAAATACAGACCATTTACCATTTACCAAAGCTGTCAGATGTCACGTAATTCAGTGGTGCAGGACCAGCGATCGTATCATAATGACTGGAATTAGCAGTGAGTGGAGCCACAATGCAGATTATCAAAACTGAATGAGGCCTTTTGCACAGCTGACAACAGGTGGCTGCTGATTTTTTTGTGTTGATGTGTAAAATGAACAATTAGACTTACAGATAGATCGATCGATCGAGAGCAGCTGCAGCTGGTGAAGAGGGAAATTGAAAAGTGCTAATCAGCAGCTCAACTGTTTAATTGTAGAAGTGAATGGAAAATCCAATTTGTGTGTTTGCTATTGTCTCACAAACCACAGTCGACTCTGCTTTCTGCACCTGCAATGCTTAATTAGATTGTGCTTAGAACCTGAAACGAGCCCAAACAACATAAAAACAAAGCAGCCCTTTTAGAGGAGACACGATTTATGTGCCTGACATGAAATGAAATTGTGTTTGCTATATTGATACAGTTTAATTTTACGAACAATTTGCTACAATTCCACTTTGCCTGAGCCAGACCCGGTAATGTTTCCCTTTTTAAAAAGGCATTCAGTAGTTTAACTCTTCCGTAACACTCGCATTTAAAAAAAGACACGGGAGCAACGGGAAAAGGCACGAAAGCTCTGACATGATCCATTTGCAGCAGATTTTGGGAGGAAAAATTGTTTTTTTGTCTCAAATCATGCGCAGTATCCTGTTCTTAGTATGTTTGGAATTACAGATGAGAATTCATTTTCAGGGGAAAGAAACAATGGGCTCTCCTGTTGCTGTGGGATGATCTGTCCTCTACACTCAAGCTTACAAGATCACATGACTCAGCTCTGTTGCCTTTTATCACAGTGAGCCGCAGCAGAATCCATTATCTACCTTCTTCAACACCATCTATGACAGAAGGGAAGCAGAAGTAAGGAGAGGCCAAGAGGAATTACAGGAAGATTGGTTTTGATGGAAAGTCTCCCGTACTGTGGCTGCATGTCACAGGTCTGTTTCCCTGACACTAAGAAAGTCTCCACAGAGATACTGTTAAAGCCACATGACGTGGATTTATGAACCTGCGCTCTAAATCATTCACATACACATGAGCAATATTCGCCCAAATGCAGCAAGTCTGTTGCAATCCACATATCAAAGTGGCGGAGCTTCTTCTATCTCCAAATCTCCCACCGGGAGCGAGTTGTGCTTCGGTTTGGAGGAACTGGAAGCAACATGTAAAATCGACAGAGGGAAGAAAAAGAGAGGCTACATGTTTTTAGCTTGTAGCTAGCAACATGGCTTCAAGCAATGTTGCTCTTTCAGTAGCGCTGTCTGGCCTGATGTTGGTCATTCACTCCAGCATTGACTCAAATATCCAAAATATCAGGTGGACTGAGAAACTATTTTGTGCTGTTATGATGCAAGAGGATAAAGACAGCACATACATTGGATCTCACCTGGTTAACTTGTTGAATTATTGCTGAATCCTTAATTTACTTCACTTAGCATCAGCAGCCTTTTATTCATTGCTCTGACTCGAAGGACTTTTGCTCTTTTCGTTCGTCTGAAAATTTACGCTGAAATTTAATTTTCTACCAACATTTATAGTTCGACGGGACAAAACATTAGGCACGTGAAAAGGCCTGATATGAAAAACTTGAGCACCACGAGGAGAACAATTAACTTGGTTCTTGTTTTTCACATCAGTCAGGTCCATATTTAACCAAAAACCTTAAATGAAACACGTTCATGTTCATGTTTTATTGTGGGTTTGTTTTTTTAAAGGACTGACACCAGGTTCATACAGATAGCTCAACGGACATTAACATAGCTCACTCTTGTCAGTTAAGGTATTAAGAGAGTATGTGTCATGGTCCTGGGTCATTTTGACCCAGCGTTTTGTGTTTCCTTGAAGTTCATTTTTGTGCCTTGTGTTTATTCTGATTTTGTATTAGTTTAGGGTTGAACCTGAAGTTTAGTGTTTTATCAGCCCTACCTGTGTCTGTCCTCGGTGCTCTGTTCATGTCCCCGTGTTGTTGTAAATCAGTCTGTGTGTTTCCTGCTTTACTTTGAAGGCTCGTGTTCTGGATTTCCTGTTCTATTCTGAAGGTCTGTGTCTGTTGTCATTGTGTTCAGCTTGTGTCCTCCAGTCATCGTGTGTATTAGGATCAGCTGTTCTCCCCTCCTGTGTGTGATTACCCGATTACCTTGTGTGTGTATATTTAGTGGGTGTCGGTCTGCGTTCATCTGTGTAGCTCTGCGTTTTTGGTAGTGATGTGCGATACCACTGATTTCCTTTCTGATCCGATACCAAGTAATATTCAGGGTGGTATCGACGATACTGATCCGATACCGATACTTTGTACAAAAACTTATTTTATTTATTGTATCTCAAATCATAGCGTCATAATGATTACAGGACATCAGATTACTTGTTCTTATCACTTAATAATGCAGAGTTCATCTTATAGAAATAAAAAAACTGAAGTTGTGCTATTTGAACACGTTGCCTGCCTGCAGCACTAAAGGACTCCGTGAGAGACGTCTGTCTCGCCCTAGCAGCACCTGTCCCTCTCCTCCTCTTCAGTTCACCTCAACATATGCTCGTCATATTCTGTGATATGATTTACTCTGAGGTGTTTGACAAGGTTAGTGATGTTGCCACAACCATACATGCCAAACCTCCCGATTTTCCCGGGAGAATCCCGAATTTCAGTGCCCCTCCCGAAAATCTCCCGGAGCCGCCATTCTCCCGAATGTCCACCCGGACAACAAAATTGAAAAACCATGTTGCAGAATTCATAGCGTGGCCCAGCCAATTCCAGTTTCCAACAATGGCGGCAGCGACTTAGTTTTAATATTACTCTTATTTCTCTTTCTGGGTCGCAAAAAAACTTTTAACATATTTTCAGGTAAGAAAGTAGCTGTGTGAACTTCAAATATCTGAGCCGACCGACACGTCGTTTTCAAACCCCCGCGGTCTTTCGCTACTCAGGTTAAACATGATATATAAGTCACTTTGATAACTTAAAAATGTTATTGTTTGGCTTTTTCAGTGTTTTATTTGTTCGTGAGTAAATCGGTTTGGCTGAGATTAAAGTTATTAGATTAAATTTAACTTTATTAATCCCTCGGGAGGGTTCCTCCGGGGTTTTAACACAGCTGAATAAACGTCAAACAGAAAACTAATTAAACAAAGTGTGAGACGGTCGAGAGTTTACGTCAGCACCTGGTTATATTTTAGACAGCAAGGAGCACACGGCAGTTTCACTCCACAGAGGGAGCTCATGACGTACTACCCGGCTTTCTTTAGACCACGAAGGCCGGGTCCTCAGGTGGAAGCAGCCTCTGAATTTGGACACCCCTGCTGTTTCCGGGCCGGCCAATAATAACGGTGACATTTAACGTATTTTATCCGATGAATAAACACTGTGAAATGTATTTATCACCCCCCAACAGCCCTTTTGAATGTCTCCCTAATTCTGAGGTCTCAAGGTTGGCAAGTACAGCCACAAAACCTCAGTTTTTGCCACTCTATATGTGGTCCAAATCAGACAGCCATGAAATGAATTAAATACAGCTTGGATTACTTTTGTAGTTAAATTAATGACATGACCGGGAGACGAGCAGAGGTCAGTCTGCTGCATGGATGGGGGCGTGTCAAGATTAAGGAAGTTTTAGGACGTTGGTTACATTGTTACATTTTTGGTTTACATTTTTTTTTTGGTTTTAATTGGTTACATTGGCTTTGCTTTCACTGAACCCACACGTTGCCTGAAATGTAAATATGTGTTAGAATATGATACACACAGCTTTGAGTCCCAGTTTAATCGGGACCTCTGATGACTCCCTTTACCTGCGTTAGTTTGCGTACAGTCCTGGGGAGAAACAAAACATGAAGAATGGAGGGATACTGCAGAAGCAGTCTGGAGAATAATGCACTGAGTACACATATCTATAAGATGTACAGGACTGAGGACCTGATATTTTTCTGAACAGCCTGTAGCTGTTTTCCTTGCACTCCATCTTGGTCTCGCAGTAATTCATCCGCCGCTTGTTCCTTCCACAAAACGGCATCACTGGCGGCAAAGGAATAAAGCACTTTATCATCTATTTTTACATTCATATTATATTATTGCTGCTGTTTTGTGCTTTAACTGGCATCAGACTTCCACTAATGCATGATGAATTTTGCCTAGAAGTTTAACTCCAATGAAACGTGCGACCCTAAGAAGTGGGATCTTTTTCTGGCAGCTATGCTTGCACGGAGAGGTTGCATCAAACTGTGCGATGCTGTTGCGCCTTTACTCAGCAGGCAGCTGCGTCTTGTAACTGTAGCTCGGAAATGTTTCATAAATTTCAGGGAATAAAAAGTCTGCCTTGATTTCCCAACACTCGCTATCTCAGGGACCCAATTCTCACCAATTATGATAATCAGGCTACATTTAGACATAATGGATACAGGAAGTAAAAAGCGAAAGAAGAAAACTGACATTCTTATCTAATTGGTATTTTACTGAACGCTGAAAAAAACTGTGAAGACACATCTGCATAACCTTGCAGTCAAATATACACAGAGACAAAAGCACAGCAATCACCCCCAAAGCAAGAGGTGTGTGCTGTTATCGCTTTCAGGAGGATAAACAATGTTAGTGAGAATACTAATCTTGGTGTACCAGCTCAAAGCGTCTCCTCCATCGCCGGGGTATAAATAGCATAATTAGCCACGGGAGGAAACACAAATGCCACTTATCTCACTAACTGCTGCACCGCGCTCCAGATTCCTCATTCCTCCGATCCGTCCTCCCGTGCCTTCCGTCACACTCGGCATCTGAGACTGAACGGAAATGCAGCGATGTCAGGTCGGGGACGCGGGGAGAAGACAGAGGAAGGAAGGAGGGGGAAAGAAATGACAATTTATGCTCAGTTAATATTCTGTTTCATCTTCAGGCTTTTGCAGGCCGGGACGCTCGGGCCTGGAGGGAGATGCAAAAGTGAAGAGGAGTGAAGGTGAGGTGTGCTTTACCGGTCCAGGGGAAGCAGCGCTGATATATCACTTCCTCCCTTGCTCACATGCAAAACAGCAGAAGGTGGCACTGGAAGTCCAGCGGGTCCTCTCTCAGAGGTCATCGAGCCAGATGTTGTCCGCTGGGGCCGAGAGGAACACTGGGACATCCAGTACACTGAGCCATTACTTAGAGAGCAGTGGACTGAGCAGTTACTGCTCAAAAAAGAAAGAAGAGACATGTAGGACGCCTGAGCATAGTGGCTGCAGTCAGGCTTTAGTAACGTGCATGGACTGCGTCTCATCAGGAAGTCATATCCTGCACTTACAGCAAGTGTCACTTTGCATTAAAAACATTCAGCCGGCTGAACACCAGGTGGCTTTGCAGTTTGGTTATCATTGGTTATCATATTAACTGAGTTTCTTAACTAAAAACATCATGTCCCTACCCTCCAAACAGTTGCCTTTTTACTCTTCCTACACATGCTGCTGCTGCCCTTTATAAAATGCAGAGTACATGCTATCTGTACACACAGCTTCATCGTGACATTAACCCGACACTTCATCTGTTCGTGCACGCTCTGTGGATGAAGCTTGTTTTTCACTTGTGCTGTTTGTTAAGATTGTGGATCAGAACGGGCGGGGAAGCTTGTTTATGAATGTGAGCACATGCATCGGACCTTTTTGGTTCAGTGAACTTCACGTTTTATAGACTCGGACAGCTCGAGTCTGTGTGACACGCATGAAAGACACGAAGAATTTGATCAAAGTTTGAAAAAGGGCTGACAGCGGTAGGACTGTGATCAGAGAAGTGCAGCAACTATGATTCGATTAGTTTTTTCTAATAACAAGTAAAGGAATTACTATTGCAAAAAAGTAATTGGATTACTGTTACTTTCTCATAAGCGCGCTGCATTGCTGCGTTACAAAACCGTGATTGTGAGAGTGTCTCATGACAATGACGTACAAGCGTGCAACGTCCTGCAGCCGTGTGCAGATCAACAATGGATAATATGGAGTGTTGGAGAGAGTACAAGCGTGCAGCGTTTAAAGCTTCCAGATCTCCCCGCTGACATGACCGCTGTGGCAGCGGGCAAACCTCCACCCACCCCACTCCTGCTGAACAGGAAATAGATTTAAGAGCTGCTGAGTCTCTGATTTTATTTATTGTTTTTGTGTTTTACTTGTATCCATTTGAAAGAGGATGCCAATGTTCACATGTTGGACAGAGAGGACAGATGGTTTGAAAGAGGAGTGAAAGAAGCATCTATGTCCACTGTGAGCGACCATCTTTGAACAGAGGCGGGGCTTACGACACCAACTCTCTGCATCTATAATCCAGTTTTGAGATCCCTCCCCAGACGCCTTAACGCCCACTCACATCCTGGGCCATCTGACCTCAGGAATTTGCATGATAAGGTGGGGCCAGGTTTCACAATGAGCTCACCCGAAACTCTGGCTGATTGTGACCCACACCCAGTCTCACACCTTGGCTCAGGCGATTAGAGGATCATCAGGGGGTCCTTTTGTCCCTCTGTGGGGGGAAACTCCCACTAGGTCTGGGACTCTCCACCATTTGACCTTAGAACTGAAGAAGCTTCTGGGATGAAGGTGAAACGTCTTCAAGCAACTTAAAGAAGTCCAGACGCTTTTCTTTGCAAGCTCCTTTGACTACGATGACCTGGATGACTGAGAACCTTCACAGTTTAAATGTTAAAGAATTTCTTCCAGTCAAAGACTGTTGCATATAATGTTTGCTTGATGCACTGTGCATAAAATTAAAAGATTAAAACTAATAAAACAAGTTTTAAAAAGAGACTTTTTCCATTGATTCATGTTTATATGATGGATTATGCAGAAAAATAGAATTGGGCTGAAAGGTCTGTTGCTTTATTTCACATTCAGGTTGTGTATCATGTTTTTAAAAAAAAATAAAGTAACAAATTATTTTAGAAAGTAATTAATCAGTAAAGTAATGGGATTACTTTTTGGAGAAGTAATTAGTAACTAATTACTTTTTTCAATTAATTTGACCGACACTGCTTGTGTCCTCTCATTTTGATGAGCGCACTCCCCAAACGGAGCTCAGAGGTGAGGTTCATGTTTATGGTCATTTGGACAGTTTTCTAAAAACAGGTTCAGTCAGTTTATTTCAATACGAAGCACAAAAACGTACCTGCCTTATTTCGACAGGCACAATACACCCTGCTGAAAAAAAATGCATGTTGGTCATTGAAGACATACAGTGGTTTGTAAAAGTATTCGTCCCCCTTGAACTTTCCCACATTTTGTCACATTACAGCCACAAACATGAATCAATGTTATTGGACTTCCACGTGAAAGACCAACACAAAGTGGTGAACACGTGAGAAGTGGAACGACAATCATACATGATCCCAAACATTTGTTACAAATAAATAACTGCAAAGTGGGGTGTGTGTAATTATTCAGCCCCTTTGGTCTGAGTGCAGTCAGTTGCTCATAGACGTTGCCTGATGAGTGCTAATGACTAAATAGAGTGCACCTGTGTGTAATCTACTGTCAGTACAAATACAGCTGCTCTGTGACGACCTCAGAGGTTGTCTAAGAGAATATTGGGAGCAACAACACCATGAAGTCCAAAGAACACAGCAGACAGGTCAGGGATAAAGTTACTGAGAAATTTAAAGCAGGCTTAGGCTACACAAAGATTTCCCAAGCCTTGAACATCCACGGAGCTCTGTTCAAGCCATCATTCAGAAATGGAAGGAGTATGGCACAACTGTAAACCCTACACAGCAAATCCAGCATGTCCAAATTAACACTGTCGGATTTGATTTCAACACTATTAAAGTATCTATATGGGTCCACACCAGAGAGTGTTCATTTAACTCTTTTTGGAGAGTTGGTATGTTAACTCTGATTTAGTGTTAAACACCAAATCTGTCTGGAGTTGATAATTTAACACTTACTAATGCTAACTAGGTGTTAAGAGTTTATATATTAACTCTCAAAGAGTATTTTAGTTTAACTACGTAAGAGTTATCTTCTAATTAATTCTAAAAAGTTCTAAAAAATTTTACTCTTCTGAACTTCTAGAAATTTCTTTTGGAAATAAACATTTACTAAAAAGAGGCAATGGTTTTTGAAAAACATTTATTCTGAACTGTGCACCACAATTTCAAAACATTTTCTGAAAGATGTAACAGTGTACATGTTCTCACTTTCATTAGAATTTTGTTTATCAAAAGGTCTGACATAGGTGAGCTGGTAAATGCAAATAACAGCATTCTCATCACTTATTTCTTCAATACAGTATGCATGTCCTTCATTCATCACTTTATGGAACTTCAACGCACTTCTGCTCTCCCCCATATTCCATCTTCACAAGCATATCCTATGTGGAGATTGAATAAAAACTAGTTGACACTAATTAATGGCACAAATCAGTTGCAGCACAGTAAAAAAAAAAAGAAAGGAATCCTTTTTGAGCCATTACTTGTGTGAAGTATTTTCCCAAAAGACAAGGACACAGGCAACAGGTAATACTGAACTAAATGTAAAACCTCAACCTTTTTCATTTTTACCTAAACCGTGTGCACAAAACTCTGGAGGATCTAAATGCTAACGTAGAACCAGTCAGGACGTCTGCTACTGCTGTTTGCTCGCTTTTTATGGGAGATCATTTTCAGGCTTCAAGTAGCACCATTATACCAACATTTCACATTCTAGACATTGTTTTAAGTGTATTTGACCAAAGGTTTGACTGAAAATTCACATTCAAACTTTTTTTTCAAGGCTGTGGTATTTGCCCGCAAACAATACCTTTCAGCTAGCTAAAACAGAATATTATGCTATCAGCGAGCAACATGGCTAATGCCTTTCACACAGCTTTGTCTCAACTCCAAAGAGCCACAGAAGTAAAAGCTAATAATAATAATTGAAACAATCTTTGAAAAAATGACTTACCAAGCATGGCAAACAACTCAAATATGTAGAGCAAAATGTTCTGAAACGGCTTCACTTCAGCTTCGATTGGAGCCTATGGTGCTGGGGGCGGAGTCTGTGAATTTACTCTATTAGTGTCATAGCCCCTGTAGGAGTTCTACAGCTCAGGTGGGGGAATCTGTCCATGGGACAACTATTAGTCGTGCACTGCACAAAGTTGGCCTTTATGGAAGAATGGCAAGAAGAAAGCCATGTGGGGGACACAGCAAACATGTGGAAGAAGGTGCTCTAGTCAGATGAGACCAAAATGGAACTTTTTGGCCAAAATGCAAAACACTCTGTGTGGAAAACTATCACTGCACATCACTCTGAACACACCATCCCCACTGTCAGATATGGTGGTGGCAGCATCATGCTCTGGGGGGGCTTCTCTTCAGCAGGGACAGGAAGCTGGTCAGAGTTGATGGGAAGATGGATGGAGCCAAATACAGGGCAAGCTTGGAAGAAAACCTCTTGGAGTCTGCAGAAGACTTGAGACTGGGGCGGAGGTTCAGCTTCCAGCAGGACGACGACCCTGAACATGAAGCCAGGGCAACAACGTGATGGTTTAAAACCAAACATATCCATGTGTTAGAACGGCCCAGTCAAAGTCCAGATCTAAATCCAATCGAGAATCTGTGGCAAGATCTGAAAACTGCTCACAAACGCTGTCCAGCTAATCTGACTGAGCTGGAGCTGTTTCAAAGACGAATGGGCAAAGATTTCAGTCTGTAGATGTGCAAAGCTGGTAGAGACAGACCCTAAAAGACTGGCAGCTGGAACTGCAGCAAAAGCTGGTTCTAGTATTGACTCAAGGGGCTGAATAATTACGCACACCCCACTTTTCAGTTATTTGTAACAAATGTTTGGAATTATGTCTGATTGTCGTTCCACTTCTCACGTGTACACCACTTTGTGTTGGTCTTTCACGTGGAATTACAATAACATTGATCCATGTTTGTGGCTGTAATGTGACAAAATGTGGGAAAGTTCAAGGGGGCCGAATACTTTTACAAACCACAGAAATAAGATCCTAAAAACAGAAAACACTTGAGCATGTCTGAGATTACCCCACCCACCAGGTCAGTCATTAATGTTGCCTTCTCTGAACACAGCTGTGATCGAAGCTCAGCGGCCACAGTGAAATCTTACTTTCAGTGTGGCCATTGATTCTCTTCAGAAGCAATAAAGTATTTGTGTCAGGAATATCGCTCAGGGGCGTACTGCACCTTAGTTTAAGGACATGCTACACATGAATAATGCTAATAAAAAGCTGGAGAGGCCAAAAATGATAACCGAATAGTTCTCGAGGATTATCTCTATTCAAAGACCAAAGGACAAAACCACTGCAGCACATTAATAACACCTGTCTCACTTTTACGTTACTTAATCAGCATCTTTCTAGCAAAGTTAAGACACGTGTGATAAAACATATTTAACCCATGTGCAGTTTAAACAATACGCACACACACAGAATACTCGTACTCACTTCTCCCTCGAGGGCATATTTCTCTTTTTGTATGCAGGCCAACACTGGAAGCTCAGCAGACCTGCAGCAGAGACCTGTCAGTTTTTCAGCTCTTTAAAGGGATAGAAAGGTGTGTAGGGGGAAAGAAAGAACTGCAACTTTAGACACACTGCAGACAGCAAAGTCTCAGCAGCCAAGAAGAAGCTTTATTTGTTGTACACGTTTCATATCCAACTGCAAACGAACGTTTAGCTGATGTTAGCTTTTAATTATGTATTTATTTGATTTTATTTTCGGATGTTACAGACGGGACAGACATGACTGGGGGATAGGACAGGGAGGAAGAATGAAAGGAAGAGCGGGAGAAAGAAAAATAGAGGAGAGACGGTGAGAAAGGGGGGAAGAAAAACTACAAACAAACACTACATGTTATTGTGCAGCACGCAAGATTGACAGCGCACAATGTGCTTTGAGGTAGCAGCCAAGAAAGGTGTAGTTTGTGTCTGTGTACACACCTGTGTGCATCAGCACGCTTGTATTCAAGCCACAGCCAAGTCCTCCAGGGCATGAAGCAGGTATGGAGGAGATCCAGGCCCCAGAGTGCGAGAGTTAAGTTTCTAACGTGAATCCATTGGTCATCTCAGGGCCACTGCAGACAACACTGTAAGCTAATAATGACCAGTGTTGGTCAAGTTACTTGAAAAAAGTAATCAGTAACTAATTACTGATTACTTCCCCAAAAAAGTAATCCCGTTACTTTACTGATTACTTATTTTCAAAAGTAATTAATTACTTAGTAACTTAGTTACTTTTAAAAACACGATTTACAACCTGAATAGGTGATAAAGCGATAGATCTTTCAGCCCAATTCTACTTTTTCTACATAATCATCATACAAAATGTAATCAAATGGAAAAGTCTCTTTTTAAAACTTGTTTTATTAGTTTTAATCTTTTAACTTTATGCATCAAGCAAACATTTAATTATCTGCAACATTCTCTGACTGGAAGAAATTAGTTTAACATTTAAACCTATTTTCTGCACATTCCAGCACATAAAATAAAATATTTTGTGTGTTTACACTCAGTCTTTCAAATAGATGCAAGTAAAACACAGCAGAAAATAAATAAAGTCAAAGACTAGCGGTCCTGTTGCTCTATTTTCACCTGTAAAGCAGGAGTGGGGTAGGCGGAGGGTTACCCTGGTGCAGGTGTGCAGCGGTCAGTGGAAGAATCCGCGAGTTTCTCTGTGAGTTTCCCATTACGTCGTAGCTACTCGGTGCTTGTTTGGAAGTTTAGGGATTTTTTCGCTGTAAAAAGAAGTTTTCTTCCCACGCACAACGGACACTAATGTTTTTGTCTCTTTTTATGGAATCAAACTCAAAGTAAGGTCAGTACTTCCACGCTTTAAACGCTGCACGCTCATACTCTCTCTGCACTCGATATATGATCCATTGTTGATCTGCACACAGCTGTTGTCACGAACGTCGCACTCGCTTACGTCACTGTCATGAGACATTCTCACAAAAATCACGGTTTTAGTAACGCAGTAACGCAGCGTTCCTACGGGAAAGTAACGGTAATCTAATTACCGTTTTTGCAATAGTAATCCCTTACTTTACTCGTTACTTGAAAAAAGTAATCGGATTACGTTACAAGTAACGTGTTACTGCCCATCTATGATAATGACAAGGCAGTAATGACCACTGATGGCACAGGTTGGTGTGGAGAAGTTAAGGTAAATGCAATTTTGGTGCCTTTGCTTGTACGACTGGTTTGGAGAAGCGTGTCTGAATACACCACGGTTTCCAAATGTGAGAGCGGTGCAACGCGAGCTGAAAAAGCTCTTCTGTGACGAACTGAAACCTTCAGTAAAACCCCTGAAAACTTGTCAGTCACGAGTAATTAATATTTTGTCCTTTCTTGTCTTCATTGTCACATCTAATTTCTAAAAACCAAGATGGTGACTTCAAATACTCAATTCGGCGGTCCCTGTATTGAGGCGCAAAAATGGTGGAGGACCTCTGCACTAACAGGTGATACAACAATTGTTGTGTGTGTTTTATATCAGCTTGTTTTCACTCCAGAGGCGTAACATCCTGACAATTTGTCACCTCCTCCCTGAGGAACGCGAAAGGCGACCTTTGGCGTTCTTAAGGTAGGCGCCGGGTTAAGGGTGAAATCCAGTAGAATGACGGTCCCACAGTAAAACACGTTCCAGCCCTAACCATAACCTTATCCCTAAACCTCACCAACACTTTAATGACGTGAAACGGCATTTTCCAAATTTGAGGAAAATGAACGAACATGTGTTAATTGATTCCAAACGGTTCTCATGTTTCCTCATTTTTCCGATCTCATCATTTAGGAACGTGTTGGGCGCCTGGAAGCGTAACATGTTGACGATTTGTCACCAAGCGTAAAATATTACGCCTCAGGAGTGAGAACGCGTTGTTTACATATAATTGGCAGCAGGTTTGCTAGCAGCTAGCAGCATTTTGACTTTCCAAACACGGTACAAATAATTGTGTTAGCTTTCAGACACATGATCTGAGAGCGTCTCACTGGTGTTGTTTATTATAACGTTGGTCCAAGATCAACATTACAACTAATGCCGGGCTCACACTGTGCGATTCAGCTCCTGCTCAAACTGTACGATTGACTCGCAGGGGTTAGAAGTTCGTAGGTCACGATGCAGGTCTCACACTATACGGCCCGATGCTCTGATGCGACCCGGGTGCACACACTGTGCGTCCATAAAATGATATGATGTTATAACAGAAATTCTGTCGCTCGCTCTCCCTTTCTGTCTTTCACTCACACAGACACACACACCACCATCAACTTTGCTAAATTGCTAATGAAAAACATGATCAGGCAGCTGTGATTGAGCAGCAATGTCCATCCAACTATTTTCACGGTTGTTGTGGTCGTGATAATTTTGTGAGGCCACATCGAAAAGGCTCGGATGAGCTTTCCAAAGTTCTACAAGTTGTGCGCTTGTGTCCAGATCACATGCTGCACCGCCGTGCTGCGCCGTCTTTTTGCTGACATTTGTGTTTGCGCGTGCGCAGTGTGAGAAACTGCGGTGACAGCCTCACGACCAAGCGATTGATGAACCTGGAGCTGGTCGTGAGGTGTTAATCGCTTCTCGTTACCCCACGTATACTACACGATGCACGACGCACGATGAAGGCCAAAATTGGGCCGATCGCCAAAACGGTCGCACGACTCAAAAATCGTCTCAAAATGGGCCAAAAATCGCACAGTGTGAGCCCGGCATAAGCAATCATGTTGTCTGACCATTCAGTTAGCATTAGCCAAGAACTTAGAAACTAACTTGATGTTTATTTTATTGTATAAAATAATAAGGAAAACAACTGAAATGCTAACTGTTTATTCTAGAAGAGAAGTTTATATAAACAAAAGCTTTATTTGTCGTAAACATTCCAAGGCTACAACGTCACAATGATGTGATAGTTCAGATGTTGTGTTACCAACATTATTATGATGACGCAGGAACAACACCAACACAGGGACAGCGGTGAACGACAGCCCTATCTTCCCTCTGGGGGGGCGTACCTCGAACGATGTGATGTCATGTGAAAACTTCAGTGAATAAACTGCTTTATTTGCTTCTGGCTTCGTGTAAAACATGTTTCACTCAACGGTTTCACCAAAACGCCTGATTTAAATATGCTACTGCAATGCAATGCAAATAATTTCTCGCACACGCTCAGACACACACACAGCATGGAGACGTCTGGCCATCGGTGTCCTTCATGAATAGTTCCTGACAATCTATATTTCATTTGCAGGGGGGTTACGGGAAGCATCTCCCCAGAGCTTTCTCTTGTCAAACTGTCACATCTCAAAGGCCTCACAAGGAGAACGAATTTGTTGATGTTTGCCAAACCCCACACATCCTCCTCGTCTTCAGTTTCTACTTTAGTGATTTTTCTGTGCCATGACCTCTACCTCAGGATAGAAGTTGTGACATAACAAAAAAGGCCCAGCAGTGGTATTACTTGATATGTTTCAGCATAAGGAGCAAAATCTGACACTTTGCACCCGTTTTGCATCAGCCCAGTCTTTTCATGCAGTCTGTGAGTCGGGCACGCCGTCATGTGTCTCGCGAATTAAATGCTGCGCGTCTCTAAACCCCAAACCCAAGTTTGAGTTCATTTCAGGCTGCAAATAGTTCTGCTTCTTCTTTTAATCTGTTCTTCTTTTTTGCTTTTAATCTTTTTAGTATTATTAACTGGCAAAACCTTAAATGGTAACTTAACTTTTCAGTTTCCTTTTTTTTCACCACATCAAAGACGTACTTAAGCTGCACAAATGTATGTTTTATATTTGTTTAAAGATTAACAAGTTTGTACACTTCTGAATTAAATTAGTGCATTCAAACTTTCTTTACAACCCTCGACTAAACTGCCCATATCTCTTACTGCCAAACTGCTGCTGCTTTTTGTTAATACTCTTATTACTTAACTGGCAGTCGTTTTACTGGGCTCACTGAGACCGTCATTGAAATGACTGCTTGTCCTCTCGGCATCCACAACCTCAGGATACCAAAGTAAATGACCTATTATTAAAGAGAGCCTACACACACACACACACACACACACACACACAAAGGCAATGATGAAACGATGTAATGGGAAAAGCCTTAAGGAATAATTTTTAACAGAGCTGATGATGAACAAAATTACCCCAAAAAGTTTCTCTTAAAAGTCTATATAGTCTTATAAATGATGACTACAAGTACTGAGCTCTCTCCCTGGGCTATCGTTTAAGTCATCTCACCATGAAATGTAAATTACAGTCTTCATAAGGTTGTAATGGCGCGCTCTTTTATTCATGAGGTTATGATTACACTGTTTCTGTCCCTTGAATATTCAAAATGTGTCAAGTGGAAATGATGGGATCTAATGCGATCGCTGGGACCGGGACATACACCGCGATGCATTATTGATTAAAACGCAGCAGCGGCAGCGTTCGAGGTTGCCGGGAGGATTGGCGAGTTCCTGTTGAAGTTGGGATGGAGCGTGACAGTCTAAAGCCTTTTATAATGAATTACACTCAATTGTTGCCACTTCCAGTCCTCCCGTGTTTCATTTACACGAGCAGAACATGCTGTCGAAACTCATTTACTGTTGTAATAAATACACCGATGCAAACATGTGCGAAAAACGAACGTGAGAGGTCTGCTGCAGAGATTAATTGGGGGCTTGGAGGAACGCTAAGGGAGGTGTGTATGTATGTGTGCGTGCATACCTACATGCTTGGACCTACAAGACCTGAATATAAAAGATGGATCGCTATGGAGACGGATTGCAAGCCAGTGGGGAAAGAGAGTAATTATGATATGCTGGGCAACCAAGTGAGAGCTGTCTAAAGAACTGGCCCTCTGGCCATCAGATACTCAAGCATACTTCATTGCATCACATGGCCAATTACATTGTGTGTCAGTGAATGATTTATTGCACCGAGGCCAAATCGTGCATGACAGACAGTTGGAAATGAGTGTCTGATTGTGTTGCATGTTCCTAGATTAGTTCTTATACTTTCGACTCTTACAGCAGACATAATAGTGCGTTTTGAAGCGGTAACCAGCTCACAGGCAAAGCAGGAACGACGCACGCAAACACAGCGAGGTGCAGAAAGCAACGCGAGGAGCAACTTTAGCTGCTGTCAATAATCCCCTTCTCTTTGTTGAACTGACTTTGCTGCTGGAGCTCGAGGCTGAACGCTTGAAGGCGTGTAATGACACTCTGCATACGAAGCACCGAGAAACAAAATCAAAGACTGTAAAGTAAGCTGAATTATTAATAAATACCTCGCTCACTGCACACGTATCAGAGAACTTCTGAGGTACTAACCAGCTCACAGTCTCTGGACTTCAGTTTCAAAGTGGCCACTTGCAAAACAGTCGAGATTAAGTTGGGCTCTATGGAACTGCAGCCCACATTTCTATTCAGAGCATTTCTATAATTGTTTACAGGTTTTGACTGTAGTGAAACACTTTTCTGAGTATAATGGAAGCTGCAGCATCCTGAGCCACTGAGCAGCAATTCTCTGCAGTTACTGAGGCTACGTCCACACTGGCCCGGGTAAATTTGAAAACAGCGTTTTCGTCTGAAAACGCTTTGCGTCGCTATTGTTTTCAGTCGTTTTCACAGAGTTGTGCGTCCACATTGAAACGGCCAAAAACGCTTCTGTTCCAGTCCTGCGCATGCGTGAAACACATTTGACCTGCCTCATTTCTGTCTGCGGCTTATTTACTCTCCGGCTCTTTGAAATGTCAAAATATCGAGTTTTTTAAGTGGACTAACAATGAGGTGGAGTTGTTGCTGCGAGCAGTGTTGGTCAAGTTACTTGAAAAAAGTAATCAGTAATTAATTACTGATTACTTCCCCCCAAAAGTAATCCCGTTACTTTACTGATTACTTATTTTCAAAAGTAATTAATTAGTTAGTTACTTAGTTACTTTTTAAAAACAGGATTTACAACCTGAATAGGTGATAAAGTGATAGATCTTTCAGCCCAATTCTACTTTTTCTACATAATCATCATACAAAATGTAATCAAATGAAAAAGTCTCTTTTTAAAACTTGTTTTATTAGTTTTAATCTTTTAACTTTATGCATCAAGCAAAAATTAAATTATCTGCAACATTCTCTGACTGGAAGAAATTAGTTTAACATTTAAACCTATTTTCTGCACATTCCAGCACATAAAATAAAATATTTTGTGTGTTTACACTCAGTCTTTCAAATAGATGCAAGTAAAACACAGCAGAAAATAAATAAAGTCAAAGACTAGCGGTCCTGTTGCTCTATTTTCACCTGTAAAGCAGGAGTAGGGTAGGCGGAGGGTTACCCTGGTGCAGGTGTGCTGCGGTCAGTGGAAGAATCCGCGAGTTTCTCTGTGAGTTTCCCATTACGTCGTAGCTACTCGGTGCTTGTTTGGAAGTTTAGGGGTTTTTTTCGCTGTAAAAAGAAGTTTTCTTCCCACGCACAACGGACACTAATGTTTTTGTCACTTTTTATGGAATCAAACTCAAAGTAAGGTCAGTACTTCCACGCTTTAAACGCTGCACGCTCATACTCTCTCTGCACTCGATATATGATCCATTGTTGATCTGCACACAGCTGTTGTCACGAACGTCGCACTCGCTTACGTCACTGTCATGAGACATTCTCGCACAAAAATCACGGTTTTAGTAACGCAGTAACGCAGCGTTCCTACGGGAAAGTAACGGTAATCTAATTACCGTTTTTGCGATAGTAATCCCTTACTTTACTCGTTACTTGTAATCCGATTAAAAAAGTAATCGGATTACAAGTGACGCGTTACTGCCCATCTCTGGCTGCGAGTAACACAGAGTACAAAGTTGCGACGTGAAAACGGCATTTTCAAACGTAAACGGCGTCTCAGCGTGGACGGAGGCCAAAACAGAGAGAAAAAGATGTTTCAAACGAAAAACGCAGTAGTGTGGACGGAGCCTCAGTAAGCAGAGAGTTGGTCCTGTGCACCTCAGTCATTTCCAACACCTGCACTTTACAAAACATCCACTAAAAGTTGATGGTGGAATAACTCGCTGCAGCGATGGCATCCTATCACAGCACCGATCACGCTCGCTGATCTCTTCGGAGCGACCGATTGGCTTGTAAAGGCAGACGGCACGACTACGTGCTGGATTTTATGCGCCTGTTTCAACGGGACTAAAAACACCTGAATTCAAAGGTTAAGAGATGTAAGTGAAAAGTGACTCGTTGCAGTAAAATCGTCTCTAACATTAATTCCCTGAACTGCAACAGTCTGCATATTGATGCACTTTGTACAATATTACTGCTGAAATACAGGAAACGCTAAACAGTCAAAGTGAAAAGAGCTCGAGGCTTCGAGTGCTTGATAAAGGAAACATGCTGTTCAACAGAGTTTATAGTGATGCAGTAAAGCTCCCACACTTCCATCAGCTAACTCAAGTATCTCTGTTATGGTCACCATATGCTCTAAAACTGTTTACCAATAGATGATTATTTAGAAAAACCCACCGACAGCACAGTTTAATAAAATACTCATCGTGGAACAGCACATGCTGATCTTTAATAAACCTCAGCTGCAGCTCTGAGTAGGTATAAGATGTACTTGCAGTATTTGTGCCAAAGCAGAAGTTAATGGGGCCCACGTTCTCAGCCGAGTAATTACTGGCTTTTTAGAAATGTTGCCCTTTGGTGCAGGAAAAAAAACTCACGTCCACATTAAAGCACAGATGGGTGATATTTGCATGCTGATAATTACACACCGTCAGATCTCTGCTGCACGGCTCCGTCCCCCACTTGTTCCAGCGCTATGGTAGATATCAACCGCTGCTTCTTTTTTCATTTCTATCACAATGCCACCAAGTATTCATCTAAAAATGTTCCAATTATTTTCTTTAGACAACGGCTTATAAATTAGAGATGCAGTTAAGCTCATAATGAATATGAAAAGGAATGCTAATGTCTTGTTTTTCCCCGGCACCATCCCGTCAGTGGATTTGGGGGCCATACTGAGGCTATTAGTCGAATTGTGTGAGTTTGCTCCAAAGCCACCTGCTGCTGTCACAGATCCTTCAACATGTGTCCAAAAGATCTCGCTCCCTTTGTGTTCGCTGTCCTCTAGTTTATAGACTTACGACAGCGGGCAGCGTTCCCAGACGAGACGTGGTGGGTTTTACTGTAACAAGTGATGATGAGAAGCCCGGACAAAAACGTGCAATGACACCATTTTTATTATAGAGATGCTGAAACATTCGTCAGCTACCATTCGCAAACCTGCTATCGCTCTTCAAAACCTAATCCGACCGGAGAGATTAGAAAATATGTTTTGGTTTCTTGTCTTATCCTCATCATTCAGCTGGCAGGTCCTTGTCATTTCCAGCATCTCGGATTTATCAGCCTTTCGTGACCGCATCCCGTTTGAAGCCAGGGGATAAGGTCACCTCAGCAGCAAAGAGTTTCCAGTCTGTGTGTTGTGGGCTTCTGCGGGCTCAGATATGTTGGGTTTGGGGGGAAGTTTGCTGTAAAACATTAGAAACAGGGGAAAAATCCTCTCAGACAAACAGCCTTTGAATTGGATACATTTGTGCAAAAATGTGCAAAAACCTCAAACTTAGTTTCCCCCCAAAAATTAAATGTCATCTACAGCAAGTGTGACATTTCTGCAATAACTGTGCTGTGGGAGTTAATTAAGATTGAAACAGGGAGACGAGATGTGGGATATTGTTTTGACTGATTCCATCCAGTCGGTCCCTTTATTACTGTCTGCAGCTTTTGCACTTTGCAGATAGCATTGTGATTAGCAGTTTTTATGAATGGGAAGCAGTTTCTCCTCATCTCAGCTGAGCTCAGTTGATCACGGATAAATTATCGCCCTTCATTCAAATCCATGTAGCATTCCTGCTGAATTCATACAAACACAGAGGGACCAGGATTAGGGAAGCCTGATGTGATACAGACTGACAGGACTGAAGAGAAAAGAATTCACCCGATTTTCTGGGTTTTTTATCAAAATGATGGCGTTCTGGAGGTCTCCTTCCATTTGCTGTCTTGTGCTCCTGCAGAAGTGAGAGCCAGTGGACCCGAACACAGGAATCAAATGGCCCAACACGGAGGCAGACGGTTAGAGGCAGTTTGTTCACATGCATTTGGTCCTTTGTGTATTTGGCAATGTGATAAGACACCTCTAAGAGTTCACAGGGGACACAGTGGTCTGCAGATGTTTCGATGTCATCATCAGTGATGCCCTAATAGTTACAAACGGATGCCCATCATTCATGGATTTCATGTCGTCAGCTCGTGATGTTCTCAAATGCTTTTAACACGCTGCACAAAGACGAAACTTCAAATCAGACTATGCATACACGCAGCTTTTTCAGAGATGGCAGTGGCTGAAATATATGCCTGTAAAACAAGGTAAGAGATGCAACCTTGTAGTAAAACATCGTCTTTTCACTCAAATAATTCTATGTTATGAGCCAATTTATTTACCTTTTTATTCACATTCGAGGCATTGCTGCTACTCTCATCATCTTGCAAAACACTTCCAGTATGTGTCAGTGATTTTTAAGGATTCTTATACACTATGATCAGATGTATGTACGGCTTTAGGAGGGGATATACACACAGCCGTGAATCCTTTCGATCCAGCTGATCCCAGGTCTGCTCCTGCTGCACTTCTAGGACCACTTTTCTAGTCGACTCCGGTCGTGTCAGAGCATTTTCACCAGAGACGTCATGTTTAATGTCAAATTTTCCCTCTTTTCCAATTTGCGGCTGAACTGATCTCCCAGCATTCCAAGTTGCAAAGTCAACGCAGTCGCAGTAATAAAAGCATAGCTGTCTTTCCTTGTGCTTCCCAGGTGCGTGGCTGACCTGTGTATGCTTACTTACTTATGCCGACTCCTGATTGGTTAGTTATTTTTTCGAGTAAAGAAATAAAGCAATCTTTTAAAACCAGTTTGTTTAATCTGAAGAGAGTAATGGATGGCACATGAACACATTGTTTGTTCAGTTTTCAAGTTGTCTGATTATTAAAGGCGGATCATGGCTGCTGAAACAGCTGATCACTGGGTATATTATATTATTTATTTATATATATATATACTTTTTTTTTTTTTTCTCATGGACCGGCCTTTAAGGTGTCGCGGATAAATACAACAAAATAAAACTAGTACCGGTACCGAAAAAAAGAAAATTTATTCATAACACACGTGAAAAGACCCAGGAAAACCGAGTTAACGATAAAAACGATAACAAAATAACGCTGAAAACCGATAAAACCCCTGAAAACTACATTTCACACCTGAGCCTCAACTCTCGCGGCCCGGTACCAAACGACTCACGGACCGGTACCGGTCCAAGGCCCGGGGGTTGGGGACCGCTGGTCTAGCACACAAACACAGGATGCACAGCGAATAGCAGTAAGACCCCAGCACAGAACAAAGCGATACGATATCAGGTCAGACTGAGTGCAAAGGAAGAAACTGGGTTGCAAAGTGGCTTACAGACGCAATCAAATGTATGAAGGCAAAATTATTTTAAAGAGTGTTTGTGTAACGTTGGACCCAAGAAACATACGCTGGAGCGAATATGATGACAGCAGAACTTTTATTTGATGTTGTGGTTTGTTTACTGGGACACAGACACTCCCGCTCCTCCTCCGACTGTCACTGCCAACATATAAAGAGACACAATCACTGTCAGATCCCAGCACACCTGTTCACCCCGCCCCTGCGCCGCCCCGGGAGTTCACTGTGTCACCCCTCCTCTGCAGCTGGCCAGAGACCACACCCACGCCACAGTGACATTTGTATCACAGTCTACTTTATGTATGGACGTGCAGATATGCTTCTGTAGGAACAATAAACATCAAACCTGCTCTGTGTCCTTCCTTTTTTCATTTCTGCCCAAGCCGTGGTCGTTATGGCCCGCAGAGTTCGGGAGCGCTCGGTGACTGTGAATCATTCCTTCTGTTAAAATGAAGAAGGTGGCACTTCCATCGCATCTGAAACTAGAGATCACATCTCTGCCTTCTTACAACATTAAGTCTTTGTCTTGATTTTTCATAGACCCTCGGATAGAAAGCCAGGCCCACAAAGAAGCTGTTGATTAAAAAGAAAAAAAGTCAGTGCTCCCCTTCAAGATTTCGCCTGCGATGAGTTTCAGTTTTTAAGTGACTTTATGTTAAATTGGATTTATGGTGATTCTCGGTGCTACAGCAGAGCTGTCTGTGTGGAATAAGTAACAGCGTATGAAGGTGAGGGCATGTCACTGCATTCCTAATGTTCTGTCTGTTTGGTGGCTCCTCTGGGTCACTGTAACCTTCTTTCTTATTCAGAGTTTGATGAATCTATGCGGAAGTTGTTGCTTTGCCACGTTTCTCATCCTGTAAGACATAATCAGTAACCACTGAAGAACAACGTGCTTTCATTAAAACAACAGAGAACAATATTGACCAGGCTCTTGACTGCTTGGAGCTCTTATCTCGACATGATCTCCACAGGCTCATTTCTCATACTGCCACTGTTTTTGTCTTTTGGCCACTTTTGTCTGTGTTGGTGATAATTTATTCATTTTCTCAATCAACTCTCCAGCTAAGGTGCTGCTTCGATAAGCTGTAGATGCCATGAACGTGTTTAATGTCCTGGTGGCCATCGTTGGCATCTTCTTATTAATTAAGATAAGGCCTGCCCTCGTTAGCCTGAATTAATTATCCAGACACTGCCCATTACAAACCGTGGGGCTGACTGGCAACGACTGACCACAAGGATTTTGTAATGAATCATTTCCAGGATTAATAGCATCAGTACATCCTCTCCTGAGATGCTCAATAAAATAATATCAATGTTAATCATTTTTTGGTTTACAAGTGACCCCAAAACACCTGTGGTAGTAATACTACTGATGAGAGACATTTTATTCTAATGGTAATATGGAGGCAGGTCGTGACATCAGTGAAACCCGTCCGGCTCTACAGACTGCCGTCGTTAACCATTTCCTGGCATTAACTCTTCTTTGGCTTCCAAACTTTGGCATCACTGAGCATTAGAAAAATATTTGGGGTCTAGAAAAGCTGAGCTCACGGACTGAAGTCACATCATGAGTAGGGATGGGTATCGTTTAGGTTTTATCCGACACCAGTGCCAAACCGGTACTTTTGAAACGGTGCCGGTGCTTAAAGAATGGAGAACACAAAATTGGTCCAAAAACCTCTCATGTTCAGCTGTTTTTTTGTAAAAAGATAACAATGTTAGCCTTTTCTGCAGCTATGGGGCATATATGGTATCACTCTTGGCTGGAAGCAGCTTAAACAATGGAAAAAACACAAACTTTGTCCAAAAACCTCTCATGTTTAACTGTTTCCCACTTTTTCTTTGGTCATTTTAGCCTTTTTGTCCAGGGTGAAGGGAGTATCTGCCATCAAACAAGAAGACAGCTGCATGTAGCTACGATGATGTTTGCTAGTTCACCTTACATGCATTAATGTAATAACGTGGTTAGCCTACTCAACGTAAATTACACACGGACAACATTAAGCTACTCACGCAGAGAAGAACGGCTGCTGCTGCATCATCATCCTCATCATTTCTGCTACACTGACAGGGCTAGGGGCCAGGACTCTCCTCTTCGGGTTTTTGGGGGATGTTGCTAACTCCGGGTCCGATAACAGGCACCACACCCGCAGTAGATGTGCTCGGTGTGAGGTCTCGCAGCAAGCTATCAAATACGGCGCATTTCTCTGCTTTTAAAAAAACGCTATGTGTCGCCAGGTGTTTCATCGGATTTGAGGTGTTACCTCCTTTGACAGTATCACAGTATCAGCTTAAAGCACTTGTTGCAGCTGCTGAGTTTGCATCTTTTGCTGTGAAGTACAGCCAGACTTTGACCACTTGGCCTTGGGCGTTTTTAATCTGTAACTCTGCTCTAAAAGAACGTACGTACCTGGACCCGCCTACTATCCTCGGAAACGTAAAATGATTGGCTAGAATCTAAAGTGTATCACAGCTCAGGAAAAAAAAGCACCGAAATGTGCGCTGCTTTTCAGTCTGGTTACTACCGTTTATGTCAGAACCGGTGCCATCATGGCACTGGATACCGGTACCCATCCCTAATCCTGAGCTTTTAAAAATTGAACTTAATTTGTTGCTACGAGCTGCTAACTGCTGCGACTTTGCTGCAGACACTTGCAAACTCCTCACCAAGTGGTAGTTAAACTGTCAAAGTAGCAGCTGTGCATTTTAAAATCTGGTGGTTTCAGCACCAAGGTGCAACCTTTACCTGGCCAGAGGTTGTTATGGTGCTCACCAACCAGTCTCTGGCTAATGCAATATTTTTGTTAAACCCTGGAAATAAAGCTGTAAGACTGCACTTCAACCTCATATTGATCGTCCAACTTAAAGGGGAAACATTAGAAAAACTGCGTCCTTGTCCAAATACTCGCAGGCCTAACTTTTCCTAAACAGACACACTCACTCGTTGTGTTTGATGTCAGCATTTTACTCTTCCTAGACTGGAGGCTGATCATCGACACTTTGAGAGTCCTTGATATAAAGCCAGTGTAAAAATGGAGCAGGACACAAACTAAAAGCAGCTGTACTTTGGTTCATGTTGGTTCAGCCAACAGAGCTGAACTGCCCGTGTAGACATAATAACTCATGCATGAACATAAGGCAGAGAGTTGATGCAGTTTTGCTTCTATTAGTTGTTCACTCCAACCGAAGGAGGCTGATCTGAACAAACTGAGCACCATAGATGAAAAACCGCATGTATATTGTTTATGCATATGTAGCTGATAGATGTGCTATTATAGATTGCTGTTGGTATAAGCAGTGTAATCACTGATCACAGCGATGGATTGTTGTGTGGGTAAAATGTCTGTTTCTAAGCTTAGAGAAGAATCTGTGATCTCTCTGCCTTTGCTTGCTTTCACAGATCAAAGCACATCCAGAGGTGAATCTGTGGGAGTCTCCAGAGGTTTTCTTCAGATGATTCTTTTAGAGGAAGCTTCTTCCACGTGTTTAATATAACATGACAATTGACCACAGGGTACAAAGGCCTAAAACTCTCCAGGTGACTCTACCTAGTTTTGTACTCCTTGTGAGTGGAAACAAGACTCCATTTCTCTGTCTGTTTAAACTCAGGAAGCTTCCAGGATATAGAAACACAATCTGAAACTTCTCTTTTAAATGCTCTGTTTTCTCGCTTATTTTTTATGGCTGTAAGCGGAGCAAGCTTTGCCAAACAGACGCATATTTTTGAGCAACTTGAATACAATGCCAGATGCTCAACCAGTCTTGAATGAAGATCTTTGAAATGGCAGCAAAACGCAAAGATTTCTTAACAAAGAGATGCACTGTTCTTGGAAGGCAAAATATTACAGCACCTCAAGGGCAGCACTGAGAAACGGTTTAGCATTTTCCCTATATCCGAGATCACATGCCACCTTTCTCCCCTTTCATTGCTTTATTTCGGTTTGATCTTTGAAGCTGTGTAATTATTTCAGGTGTAACAGAAA
The DNA here is from genome assembly GCF_056152115.1 of Neolamprologus brichardi. NCBI lineage: Eukaryota > Metazoa > Chordata > Actinopteri > Cichliformes > Cichlidae > Neolamprologus > Neolamprologus brichardi. Next base: position 1,595,337 of record NC_142118.1, on the reverse strand, counting down.
ATGTCAAGGACGTTAGGAGGTCAGGAGGTCCAGGCTCCATTCTACGGGGACTTCAATTAGACAGTGGAGCACCTGAAAGGCTCTCATCATAAGCCACATATATAAATAGCAGCCTGGCAAAAGTGTTGAACATGCTTTGCTTTAGCGTTGATCCATATTCAGTCAGTTCAGCCATGTTGCAAATTAGCAGTAAACCTAATTCTACTCGTGCACAGAAGTACTTCATGCTGGATTATGCTCTAAATGGCAACACTAAAGTGGAAAGCATCAGAAAATATCAGCTTTAATCCAAATCTTTGTTTCACAAAAACGCTAAATGGTCAAAATGTTGACGTTAAAGAAGCTTCTAATGATTTGTTCATAACCTTATTTTAAACACTTTGTGTGTCTCAGACTGAATTCTGCTGCAGCGCCGTTTTTCACTCTGTTTTATCTCCTGCCTCTTTAAGACGTCCCTGTCTCCAGTCAGCTTTGATAGGTCACTTAGCCCCTGCAAAAGCAAAAGAATATTGGTTATGTACTTTAACCCCAGATTCTATAAATATAAAGTAGCTGTCAGCTGGTAACATAACCCAGAGTACAACTGTGTCTTTGAAGCTGATGTATAATATGCTAACTGGAGAGTCAGCAGAGTTTAGCTTGCGAGCACAAAAGTTACCACAAAAGTGTGCTACAGCATTAGCATTTCTAGCACACCTCTGGCCTGTGTGCATACAATCAAAGCTAATGTCACATTAACCATTAACCATTAACCAGCAGCTGCCAAGGATTTTCCTCTTCACTTCCTCACTGCCTTTGACATGCTTTGCCCTTGGTTAAGATAACAGTAATAATAATAGGATAACAGTCGATGTCGGCATTGAATTTGGAATGTGTGTAAATGGGTTTTTATACAGAAAAGCTATAAAACATAAAAAAATGTTAAACTTTTTTGCAGCTGTTGAAAACGTAGAATTTCATCAGTGTTACCATCTTAGCACCAGATTATAGTTGCTAACAGTTATTAATTAGCATTTAAATAATTGCATTAAAACTATGCCATATCTACCAAGACGCTTCGCTAAATAACACGGCAGCCTCATGGTGTGATTAAATATCCATCCATCCATCCATCTTCATCCGCTTCATCCGAGGCCAGGTCGCGGGGGCAGCAGCCTAAGCAGAGAGGCCCAGACCTCCCTCTCCCCAGCCACCTCCAGCTTATCCGGGGGAACACCAAGGCGTTCCCAGGCCAGCCGAGAGATATAATCTCTCCAGCGTGTCCTGGGTCTGCCGCGGGGCCTCCTCCCGTGCTTTTCCGTGAATCACTACCTTATCGTGGGGGAGGGGTTTGTGTGTCCCAGGGATCCCAGGGGCTATGTTGTCTGGGGGCTTTTGCCCCCTGGTAGGGTCTCCCATGGCAAATTGGTCCTGGGTGAGGGACCAGACAAAGAGCGATTCAGAAGACCCTTATGAAGAGAACATTGAGGGAACAGTTTACCCTGCCCGGGATAGGGTTACTGGGGCCTCGCCCTGGAGCCAGGCCCGGGGAGGGTGCCCAAGGGCGAGCGTCTGGTCCCGCAGGAGGTGCCATAGGGGTCGGGTGCATTGTGTGCCGGGCGGCGGCCAGGAGCGGAGGCCCTGGCGGACTGATCCCTGCCAAGATTAAATATTAATTATTAAATAATTATAAGGGAAGCAGAGATGTTTGTAGGAATTTAAATTGATGGGTAACGTCGGGAGAAGCTTCAGCTACAGTCACACTATGGACAATAGTGGCTGTAGACTGTGGCACCACCAAAACTGTAGCAACCACACTTACAAGGATTGATGAAGAAAATTTAATTTACATTAAGTCAGACTCAATACTTTTAATGTTTAAAATAAATAAGACAGACACTATCTCTACTTTTAAGATTAGGCTTAAAACTTTCCTTTTTGCTAAAGCATATAGTTAGGGCTGGACCAGGTGACCCTGAATCCTCCCTTAGTTATGCTGCAATAGGTGTAGGCTGCTGGGGATTCCCATGATGCACTTCACTCACTATGTGTTAACAGACCTCTCTGCACTGAATCATATCTGTTATTAACCTCTGTCTCTCTTCCACAGCATGTCTTTATCCTGTCTTCCTTCTCTCACCCCAACCAATCACAGCAGATGGCCCCGCCCCTCCCTGAGCCTGGTTCTGTTGGAGGTTTCTTCCTGTTAAAAGGGAGTTTTTCCTTCCCACTGTCACCAAAGTGCTGCTCATAGGGGGTCATATGATTGTTGGGTTTTCTCTGTGTGTATTATTGTAGGGTCGACCTTACAATATAAAGCTCCTTGAGGCGACTGTTGTTGTGATTTGATGCTGTGTAAATAAAATTAAATTGAATTGAATTGAATAACACTTTACTGGGCAATAAGGAAACACAAAATCCTGGTTTCCAGTACATTAGACAACAAATGCAGCCACAGCTGACGTCACACTGAGTGAAAAGAACTCGATCTCAGGTTTCTCCGTTCTGAACCCGCAGTGAACTTTAAGCTTATTGACCAGTCACTGTCCATTTAACTGATGGACTCTGGGGATTAACACTTGAGATGACCTTTTATCAAAACCCCAGTGAGACTTTGTCGTGTGCCTGTTTAGCTGAAACTCGTCAGCACACTAATGTATACCAGGAGACTAATTTCCCCCGTGTCCATCTGCCGTATTTGTCAGTATTTCAGTTTAACCTCCACTGGATTTAATGAGACAAACAAACCAAACGATGAAACGTGTCTAAAATGACTTCCTTTAAAGAAACTTTCCAAACTCCCAACCAGATGGTTTTGCCTGGGATGTAAGAATACTGTCACAGCACAATCGCTAACTAATTGGACCAGCAAAGCTAAGTGTGCTCTAAAAGCAGATGCTCCTTCCAGTCACGGTATAAGTTTCAGCAGAGTAGCAGAAACCTTTCTTGATGAGCTTCTTATTGATTAAGGATGGCCATCACCCTTCTGGGCTCCATCTTAAACCAGGCCCTTGCAGATTTATGTCCTTTTCAGAGAGGTTTATCTTTGCCTTAATGCCTCTTTGTTCAGCACTGTATTGGTGTTTCTGTCACGTTGTTAAAATCTATGGTGCAATATCACTGGCTTGGAATAGGCTCATCGAAGTGTCAGGCCTTGTAGATCTATGGGACAATATGGCAGAGAGGAAAAAGGAGGAAAAATAAGGAGCCGTAAACTCGTAAATCTATATCTTTATTCTGATTTATGCTCTTCACTGTCAGTTTACAGAACAGGCAAAAGAGATAACATTCAAGCGTTGTGTTAAATATATAATCCTGATGTTCTTTATGAAATTATTCCATGTTTTTCAGGCGTCTGAGTGCTTTCACTTTCCCTACGCCTGGACAATTTCCGCATCTGCATGTGATTGATCTGTGGTTGGGCATCTGCAGTGTTTTTATCTTCTGCACGTAGATCCTTTCAGCTGCTGCATTCAGGACCGGGCCAGCTGTTCTAACCTGCTAACTGTTGTGGTCAAGCGTCTGAGTCAGGTACTCTCGCTGATTGAAACGTGTTCTCTGTGATTACGGCATTCAGCGAACCACTCCTGTAGTCGTGCTTCCTCCAGCTGGACCATTTGGTCCACTTCCCTGAATGTGGAAACTGCATCAAGGTGCCAATACTGAAAAGCTCTGGCTTCAAATGACTGGTCTGAATATGTGACGTCCTGTCATCGCTGATAAATTGCAGCCATTACACCAAACACTAATTATTCCAAACCGGATTTTAGTTGAATAATGAATTTTCTTATTTAACGGTGTATTGAACATATTAATAATCTTTCATTTTCTACTCTGTTTCATACGGATACTGTGCTTGATTGTAACACGCGGGAGAATAGTGAGTTCACTTTACTGAAGCTGAAAGAGCTTCAACACTTTAATCTACAGGGACGTTTGCCTCTGAGCACTACAGCAGCATTAGTGCCTTCAGTTGTCTACATCACAGATCAGTATTTACTGATTTCTTATTTGTTTGTCACATTTACAGGTTTCAGATCATCAAACAAATTCTAACCTTAAAGATAATAAAATGAATATTTTATTTTTTATGAGGAAGGAGCTGCAAACCAACCGGAGCTACATGAAAAGGTTTTTTCCTCACCTTGTTGAATCATGAATTAGCTGATCACTGCCGGACCTGCTGTAATAGAGCCTGTCTGACAAAGTGAAGTAAAGATGTCACAAAGCAACACATCACATCACAGCTGAGAAACAAAGTCAGTGACATCAGTCTGGAAATGGCTATAAAGTTATTTCTAAGGCTTTGGGGCTGAACCACAGTGAGAGCTGAAAACCTTTTTTTTTTTTATTATTATTATCTATTTTATTGGGACAGCTGTTGAACATGCCTTTTTACACTTTCTTTGCTGTCACATTTTAACTTATAATTGAAAAATAAAGAAGACAGAAAAAGAAGAGAAAAGAAAAGAAAAAAAACTAGGGTTAGGAGGCAGCAGGGCAGGTAGGTTTACGTAGTACTCAGGGTTGTAACATCATATACAAAATCACACCTCATATGCTTAACATAGTCTGTCCATTTAGACCATATTCTGTAGAAGGTATCCCTCTGAAGTTTAAGAGAAAATGACACTTTTTCCATCGTATAGATCTCTTGTACAGAATGTATCCAGTCTTCTATCGTTGGTGGTTCAGGCTTAAGCCATCTTCTCATAAGAGGATTTTTACTTGCGGCCAGAAGGATATACAGGAGTCTTCTGTCGTTGGAATCAGTTTATCCACTGGTACATTGCTCAAAAATATGGTCTCAAAAGTTGAAGGAAAAATAAATGAAAAAACATTTTGTAAATGATCATGGATTAGAGACCAATACTGGCGAATAACTTTACAGTCCCAAAAGATGTGGAAATGGTTAGCTCCGTCTCCCCCACATCTCCAACATTCATCACCAATTCCTCGATATCTTTGTTGAGCAGGGGTGATGAAAAATCTCATAATGCTTTTCCAGCAAAATTCACACCAAACATTAGACCCAGTGGTAGCCCACTGTATCTTGCATGCGTGAGCCCAACACTTCTCTGTAATTGACAAATTACCCTCCTTTTCCCACTTTGCTTTAATATACAGAGTGATGAACTTTCATCACCAAAATTAGCCCAAGAGCGCATCAACTGGTGAGATTCAGGTCAAAAAAGAACCCAGAACAACACCTAAAAACCTCCAGGCCTCAGTTATTGGGCATCAACAGACGAGTTCTTCTGACCAAAGAGAACAAAGGCTCATCTCACACGTGCCAAAAAACATCGCGATGATCCCAACACTGGGAAACACTGTGTGCACTGATGAGACAAAAGTTGCATCTGGTATTTCTTATATCTGGGATAAAACGAACACAGCGTTTCATAAAAAGAACATGATACCAACAGTCAACAATGCAGTGCGAGTCTGATGATTTGGGGCTGCTTTGCTGGTTCAGGTTCTGGACGTCTTGGTCTCCAGCAGAGATTCCTGAAGCAGACTGGTCATGCCAAAAAACACCAGCGAGTCTGAATGTCTACACCGGTGTGTGAATGTGAGAGTGAATGAATAGTGGAATTGTAAAGCGCTTTGAGGCTCCCGAAAAGCGCTATATAAATGCAATCCATTATTATTATTATTATTATTATTATTATTACCAGAGATGGGCAGTAACGCGTTACTGTAATCCGATTACTTTTTTCAAGTAACGAGTAAAGTAAGGGATTACTATCGCAAAAACAGTAATTAGATTACCGTTACTTTCCCGTAGGAACGCTGCGTTACTGCGTTACTAAAACTGTGATTTTTTGCGAGAATGTCTCATGACAGTGACGTAAGCGAGTGCGACGTTCGTGACAACAGCTGTGTGCAGATCAACAATGGATCATATATCGAGTGCAGAGAGAGTATGAGCGTGCAGCGTTTAAAGCGTGGAAGTACTGACCTTACTTTGAGTTTGATTCCATAAAAAGTGACAAAAACATTAGTGTCCGTTGTGCGTGGGAAGAAAACTTCTTTTTACAGCGAAAAAACCCCTAAACTTCCGAGCAAACACCGAGTAGCTACGACGTAATGGGAAACTCACAGAGAAACTCGCGTATTCTTCCACTGACCGCTGCACACCTGCACCAGGGTAACCCTCCGCCTACCCCACTCCTGCTTTACAGGTGAAAATAGAGCAACAGGATCGCTAGTCTTTGACTTTATTTATTTTCTGCTGAGTTTTACTTGCATCTATTTGAAAGACTGAGTGTAAACACACAAAAAAATATTTTATGTGCTGGAATGTGCAGAAAATAGGTTTAAATGTTAAACTAATTTCTTCCAGTCAGAGAATGTTGCAGATAATTAAATGTTTGCTTGATGCATAAAGTTAAAAGATTAAAACTAATAAAACAAGTTTTAAAAAGAGACTTTTCCATTTGATTACATTTTGTATGATGGATTATGTAGAAAAAGTAGAATTGGGCTGAAAGATCTATCACTTTATCACCTATTCAGGTTGTAAATCGTGTTTTTAAAAAGTAACTAAGTTACTAAGTAATTAATTACTTTTGAAAATAAGTAATCAGTAAAGTAACGGGATTACTTTTTGGGGGAAGTAATCAGTAATTAGTTACTGATTACTTTTTTCAAGTAACTTGACCAACACTGATTATTACAATAAAAATGAAATGTGGCCTAGTCAAAGTCTGGACTTAATTCCAACTGTGATATAAGCACGCCGTTCACCCTCCGGTGTGACTGAATTAAAACTATTCTGCAAAGAAGAGCAGACACATGTCCTCCACAGCGATGTGAAAACTCACTGCACAACCAGTTATTAGGTTTAGGAGGCAATGACGTTTTCATGCAGGCCCAGGTAGGGTTGAACGACGTCATCATTTGAAAACTGCATTCTTCGATGAATGTTGTGTGACAAAAAAAGAAAAAGGAAATCAAAGTATTTTTCACAGCTAAATCGTGTATTATTTTCTATTTCAGCATATTATATGGAGAACATGTGATGTGTGGTATCGGCTCTGAAGCTGCTCATTAACAGCGATGTGCTGTGTAAAAAAACGGTAAAGCAGCTGCTAACGTGACTGTTATTTTAGTTGCTGTGTAAATATAACAGCAAAAAGTGTCATTTTTAATTATTCACATATAGCACTTAATTGAGAATTATAAGTCGTCTAACAGTGCACATTCATATTTTGAAATAATCCTCAACCATAAGGTTGAATTTACCTACACAAATGTGCACAGCTGTCAAGGATTCTTTTTAATCTGCCAACATTAACCGTGCATCACCAGATCCTTTTTTTCTGCTTCTTGGCATCCACAACAGCTTAAATTGCCCAGAGGAATGCTTATTTTCAGGCATGAGAGCACAGGCCAGACAATGTCTGTCCTTTTCAAGGGGTATCAAGGATTGGCAGGGCCATGATCTCCTCTACTTGCAGGTCCTTTGTGATTCCCTGGAGGGGCTGAGGCCTGGCGAGCTCCCTGGCGCCATTCTGCTCTCTCACCCAGTCAGCCTTCATTAACCTCCACCTAAACATTCCTTTTGCTGCAGATTCAGACTTTATGATGGACTCCGTGTGCTACCAGTAGAAAAAATTCAGAACTAGTTTAAAAAATGAAGAGGGGCAAATTAGTAATGAGGTAATTAATAGCTATCTACTGCTAAAAATGATTGTAATTTAACTTCCGGGGACTAATCAGCAAATAACTAAGTGATGATTGGTTTTAATGAGTGGTTTTCATTGATATCTAGGAGCTACTGTAATAATTATACGGTTGTGCTCATACCAAAATGAGTTCTCTGGAATCAGAACAGCTATGGACATTTATTTTATCAAAATGTAATGAACATAACACCAGCAGTGGAAATTAACCAAGTGTGTTTCCTGCTGTACCTTCTCTAAATATCAGAGTATCAGATATAACCACTAATTACTTTTCAGATTACACAGGCACGGCTCAAAAAAATTAAAGGAACATTTTAAAAACACATCAGATCTCAATGGGGAAAAATTCATGCTGCATATCCATGTGCAGGGGAAGCGTGTTAGGAATGAAAGGATGCCACATCGTTAGATCCACCTACAAATTCAAAGACAAAAATCAGAGTTGAAAAATGATGCAGCAGGCTCGTCCATGCTGTTGGGATTTTGTTGCAGCAACTCAAAATGGTACTCGGGAGTTTTTATGACAACACGATCCTAATAAGACGACGGATGGTGTCCTGGGGGAGCTCCTCCCAGACCTGGACCAGGGAAGCACTGAGCTCCTGGACAATCTGAGGAGCAACCTGGCAGCGTCAGATGGACCGAGACATAAAGTCCCAGAGCTTCTCTATTGGATCTAGATCAGGCAAGCGTGGAGGACAGTCGATGTGTCAATTCCTTCATCCTCCAGGAAATGTATGCATACTTTCACTGCATGGAGTCAGCCACTGTTGTGCATAAGGGGAAACCCAGGATCAACTGCACCACTGGGTCCAACAGTTTCATCCTGATAATTGATGACAGTCAGGACATCCCTCCGTAGATATATTGACCCCCTACCAAATCAGTCATGCTCAACAATGCTACAGGCAGCATAAGATTCTTAAACCTTCTCCAGACCCTTTCACATCTGCATGTGCTTGAGGGAAACTTGTTTTCATCCGTGAAAAGCACAGGACACAACTGTTGTACCTGCCAATTCTGGTATTCTATGGTAAATGCCACCCAGGCAATGAGCACAGAGCCCACTAGAGGATGTCGGGCCTTCGGGCCATTCCCATAGTCTGTTCCTGTTAGGGGGACTTTACCCGGATGGATTTAGTGGCAGAAACACACATGAGCACAGGATAGTAGTGATGCAGATTTATATACAATGATGGGGGAATATTTACAAGGGAAGGGGCTATATACAGTGACAGGTAAAAATGTGCAAGGAGAGCAGAGCTGAAGGGATGAGACGGAGCCGAGGTATGCGGGTGGACAGATGACGCCTGAAAACGAGGGACAAACAAAGTTACGGAGTAACGTCGATAGCCGAGAGTTAAACTAAAAGTGGACGGGGAGAGTTGGAGAGCTTACTTGCAACACAGAAATACAGCTGCAGCGGTGGTCACAGACTGGTACGAAGTAACTCTCCGTCACGGATCCAAAGAAGCCAACACAAAGAAAACTAGGCAGGCGAGCAGGCAGCGGGACAGGCTAGAACAAAGGAGAAGCAGGCAGGTGATGGATCCTAAAAACATGCAGCTCAGTAGCGTGAAATCAACAGATTCAGCTTGCACCAACACGTTACCACTTATGACAGCGACAATACTCCGACACCAGACGTCCGAGACTCAGCTCCATAAAAGCGCTCACTGATGACGTCCGATGCGCCGCAGGTGTGCCGGAATGCCATCAAGCCCCGCCCCGCCTACCTGTGCCAAGAAGGGAAACAAAACCCAAGAACAACAATACACCTACCCACCACCTCCTAACAGTTCCTGATTGATTGGTCAAAGACATTCACACCAGTGCTGGAAGTCATATTGTAGTCCTGGCAGTGCTCATCCTGGTCCTCCTTGCACAAAGGAGCAGATACTGGTCCCAGTGACGGTTGAGGGCCTTCTATGGCCCTGTCTAGCTCTCCCAGAGTAACTGCCTGTTTCCCAGTATCTCTGCTTTTGACTCTAGCCAAATGCAAAACTAGTGAAAAAAAATAGCAAACATGAGGAGCCTCCACCTGTAAAACCGTTCCTGTTTTGGGACATAACACCGAAGCAGCCGAAACTGATTAACAACTCCCTCTTCTACTTAACCAACCAGATCAATATCCCAGAGGTTTAACTGATGATGCTTGATTAAAAAGTGTCCCTATATACAATCATATAACCATTTCCACAGACAGCATCACAGGGCGGCGTGCGGGCTGAACCACGGAGAGGTCACCCGTCCATCATAGGGCGATGTCTTTCAGTTATCTTTTCACCTCATCGTTATTCTATAGTCACTCTGATTTTATAAGGCTGAAGTGCGACATTTAGATCAATGCAGTCAATGCGCTGCATCATTAGCTTGTGCTAGCTCAGCACAGACGCCGGCGATCAGTCATACTGATAGGAGGATCTGTGAACCTTGGATTCAAAGCCCGGCAACGGAAGTGAGCTTTGTGAACAATGCGATGCTATCAGGTAGGCCTCAGCTGCAGAGCTCGCAGTCATAACAACATTTAGAACGACTAAAAGTCATCTGTGCTGAGGCTGGATGTTACACAGACAATCAAGTCATCTCCCTCTGAACCTCCACGATGCTTCTGTTAGAGCATGTCATGAATACCAAGCCATCTTTTTAATGCATAACTTATTAATGTCTATGAATCACTGGCCTTTCAACACTGTGTACTATAGGCTGTAATTAAAGGTTAACCCAACCCTTTGCATGTCATCCTCTGCAGTGGATGCTGGATGTTGACTGACATGGCATGAAAAATGGCCTTGATCACACCGTCGGGAAGTTCAGCTGTAACTCAGACATATGACTATCTGAATGGATGAACAGGAAGCCTACAAGCAAAACTAAGGAACAGTGAAGAGTGTCGCTGCTTTGAACTGTTTATCAGTCTCATGATGAGAAAAATACTCCTTTCTGTTTGACTTTACTTTGTAGCTTCACACTTTATTGTTTCTCACTGCTCTCAGTACAGGAAAAGAGTAGCAGAGAGAATCAGGCCTCCACTTGTTAAACCCTTGAAACGTAAGTATGTCATTATCTGCCAATAGGATTTCAAGAGGGATGAAGTTAAGAGTTTGAGACAGATTCCTGCACAGACGCAGTATTGTGCTCGGCTGCTCTATTCTTCCGAGCGTTCGAGATGCAGAGCTGAATGAAATGTGCTTTACAGAGTCGACAATATCTATCAAACCTGCCTCTTCATAATGCCCAGCAGAGAAAAGCACATTTACTGCTCCTCACACTGTCACGTCACCTTGCTTACTAAAATATTTGAGAGCCACAATTCTTCCTTTGTAATCTTAAAACCATCGTGACCATTTGATAAACTAGTTATTCTCTCTCTTGTCAATAACAAGCTATTCAAATTTTATATCAAAGTGCTGCACTTTAATATCCAGATATAAAATCTATAAAATAGCAGGTGTGGTTTTTTCTCCTAGTAAATGCTTTCAAGGTGGCTGCATGTATATTTACAGCTCTATAATTTGTTTTTTGGACTTTACAAGAGAAGCTCTGCATGGTGTTGGTGCACGAGCAGGTTGGAAATGGGATATTTGCTCTCACAGTCATCACAGAGAGTCAAAAGGAGAAAGAATGGTCTCAAATAGAGAAGTTATAGCTAATTATTATTATCCCATTATTTAAAACTTTCTTTAATATGAGCAGCTGCTATTATAAAAGTTTACTGTATCTATGACAGAAAATAAAGCAAAACTAAATAGTTCCCCATTAGTTGGCTATGCAGGACCAACATTAGCCAATAAGGAAATGAGTTGGCAGGTAAAGTCTTACTTTAAAAAAAGTGAGAAAATGATATGCAGTGGACATGCCACTGTGAATAAAGCTGTGTGGGAGCTTTTCCTCAGTTACAGTCTCAGCGTTTGTCACACTGTGAGGATACATGTGAAAATAGAATTGCATTAGAGTTAATGACCATGGCCAGCCTCCAGAGCACGCATGTGCCAAAAACCACAGCTCCTCCTGTGGCCACTTGAAGCTAGTGCCAGTGCCTGTAGAGTCGCACGGTGCAACTCACAGCATTACAAAGTGTGTTTATACCCAAGAATGAAATACAGTGGGCTGTGTGTGCAGTTTAGGGTGGTGAATATTTTTCCAATGTGTCCTGACGCAGGCTGTTTGTGATTTTCTGACAATTATTTAAATCAGTGTTGTGTACTTCAGCTTTGATGATGAAATACTAGCATTTTATTAATCTGACCTAACCTACTCACGAACATGGATCCATCTCTCTAACTAAGCCAGACGCATCCCACCCATGAGATGGGCGATTAGGAGGTATACAAATAAAATTTACACCTCAAATTTATTTGTCGGAGAAAAATATTAGAATAGAGTAGAATAGAATGGAACAGCCCTTTATTGTAATTCTACATGTACAACAACATGCACTGATAAAAGCTATTTTGGAGAGAGGTGTATATATAATCTATGCAAATCATGTAAAATTTACTCTATTATTGCACTCAGCCAAGGAACTATAAAGTAATGGGTTAATTATACTCTTTTCCTAACAGTAACAACATTACATTAGAAAATACAGTAAAACAATGAGTCTTATGTTCCTAATTGCGCATGCGCCAGACCGCGCTTTTTGACCAAGCGGGACAGGAAGCAAATTCTGGGTCCTTTTTCCGGCTTCCAACGAACCCGATCGAACCACAGAAGTGATGGTAAGCTATTTACATACAGTGAATAATATATAATAGCGCATGCAAATGGTAATTTTTGAAGTAATGAGCTATTACACTTCACTTGTATTGCTTACGTCTGTGTAATGCACCATTACTTGAAATAAAACTCTGTTGCTGTCTGTTAACCGTCTAGACAACTGCTGGTAAGTTGCAATGAAATGTGTTCGTGGTGCTTTTTATCAGTCAGCATGCATCACCAGTCCCAGGCTGGTAATCGGAACGCTGAGGTTGTGTCCGAATTCATGGGCTGAATATGTCAATATGTCATATTGATAACAGATTACTTATTAACTCAAGGGATCCTAATGTTCTTCTCTCCTATCCCCTGTTGTCCCCTTCTCCATTCATCTTCTGTCCACGCCACAAACTGAAATGAATTGAAAAAGCCTCTTAAATAAAATAAAACATGTGTATGCTTTTGGTTTCTTTCTTTTTAACACGTAGGAATGTGAGGATTACACCGACAATATGATGAAGGTGATCGTGATCCACAACATCATGGCTGAGGAGGATCCATCAGATGTGTGATTGAGGGGAACAGGAGGGATGTGGAAGCCGAACAAAGGCATGTGTACTGCTGATGGGACTGATATATGCCCTCAACCTCGAATATCCGAAGGAGCTGAAGAACTGATACATTTGATACTTTTCAAAAACTTTTTTTGGAACCTTTTGGCCTCAAAAACAAACTTGTGCAATGCACACACGTTTCCCCTCCTGTTCCCAGAGGATCTTTTGTCCAGACATAACTTGATGGAGCTGTAATTTTTGTTCTGACAGCAAGCACAGATTTATTGTTAGTGTTAGTGTTCTGTTCTATGTGTCTATATTTTTGATAACGTACATGCACAGAAACAACCTCGTAGAGTTTCTGTGCGTTTGGCTTTTAAAATGGACTAAGTGGCCTTTGTTGTCTGCATTAGCTGTTGTGTTTATTCTGTGTTTTTATGGAAGAAAAACATTGAGATGAACCATCTGAATGTCTTTTTTTAGGGGTACCTTTTACCTTATATGAATAGGTAATGTTTATCAACTGATAATAATTAAATTTTATTAGTAATTATAAAATTAATTTTACCTAATTTCAATGAGTAAGTAGCTGTTGAATATATCTGTAAATATGGGGTAAATCTTACCCAATTTAATTAAGTATTTGATAGCTTTTTATTGAAGCTATTTTATACACAATATATTGACTTAAATCTTCCCCAAAAAAGTCAAATTGTTACCTCAGATTTATTGGGTAAATTCTTACAGTGGGCCCTTTGTTGATTACATTGTTTCTAGCTTAAAAATCTAAACTGCAGACTTTTGAAAGAGTGCAGGTTAAAGGCGCTTTGATTTTCAAATTTGCAAGATAGTTCCATCCTTTATTTACAGCGAGTGTATTTCCAGATGGAAACACAAACCAGCCAAACGTTTATAGCAGACTGAATGTTACGGAGTGATTTCTTTCTACAAACCTGTTACGGCCCGGGGCTTTGGAGGGAGTGAGACTGCCTTGTTGTTTATGCAGATCACAGTGTGCCAGACCTCGCGGACGATTGGCTGCCTGGAGATCCCATGACCACTCCAAGACCAATTGACTGGCTGATTGTCTGCACCTGGGAGTATAAAAGGCTGAAGATCCTTCACACTATGGGGGACTGCTGCTCTGAAGTGACATGCAGTGGCCTTCTTGTTGCCTCACACTTGAACGTTGTTTGTTGAAACTGTTTGCTGTGTTGCTCTTTGTTTCCTAAACCAGCTGAACTTAGCTTCAGCTGGTTTAGCACTCTAATTAAACTTAGTTTCATTAGAGTTTTTGTGATGCTGGCTTGCCTTAGTTAACCTTTAGCTTTTACTCTTGACTGTTTTCACTCACCCATTCACACACTTCCTGTTCCTAAGCTCTTTTAAACAACATTCAGCCACTCTGAGGCCGACTCAGGGTTCACTATGATCATCGAGGATACTTTGACATGTAGACGAGCCGGGGACTGAGCACGATAAGCAGACGATCGGCTCTACCGAATGAGCCACTGACGTCCTGATTGTTGCCTGTTGGACATGGAAACGTTTTACTCTGATCGCTGCACACCAGTGACCAGAAACCCGAATGCTGCAATGATCATGCATTAAATAATCAGGCTCCTCATTTTCAAAAAGTCATATTCAGAAAACGATCAAAACCCAGATAAAACTCAAAACAGGAATATTAATGTGCATTCAGCGTGAAGCTGTCACAGTGATAGAAGCAGCAGCAACTTACCCTGATTTCACTTTCCCTCTCTGCACAGCAGCTCTGTGGCATCTGGACGGCCTCCATTTTTCTTTTTTTTTGTGAGAATTCATTTTAATTCTAATGCTGGAGTATATATAGAGAGCGAGCTGCAGAGGCTCAAAGGAACGGCCAGCCGAATGTTCCCAGGATATCTCTACACTGCAGAAAACTATTGATCCATGTGGTATAAAGAATCTGTTTTTCTGGGCACAAGTATTGGCTTCACCTAAATTCACTTGTTGTGGAGGTATTTTCACGGTTTGACTAGAAGAACATCTGTCAGCCAGCACGCACAAACACACACGAGCAGGCGCATAGATTCAACGGCCTCACAGAAATGAACAGGTTGTCTCCAGTGGAAAAAAAATCACATCCAATGCTAATCAAATGAATCAGTTTAAGTGCATTTCTGCCCTCCTATTTATCAGCTGGCTCTGTCTAAACAGCCGCTGATAATGCTGTGCGCTGCACATTGAGGCAGGGGCTCGTATCGACACACAGTGGGCGCCCATTTCACGCCTGCCCAGTTCAGGGGCTAATGAGTGCAGTTAGCATCTCACAAGTGGGCCTGCACAGTAATCGAACATCATTAATTCTAGTGCGATTCATTTTGTAACCAAATCACTGATCAAAGTCCATTCCAGCCTGCTCTAATAGTGCCCGTGGAAAAAAAATAGATGTATTAATGTCAGGTCTCTGCATATCAGTAAACAAATTACGTGGATTCCATACGTGTCGGCATCCTTGATTAAATGCAATGATTACATCTGAGGTTCAATATTAGTTTTCATCTTTGAACGAAATGATTTTTGATCAGCTTAAATCGCTTCCCGTCATCCAGCGATCCGACTCAGATGCCAGAGTCTTTCAGTCAGTTTTACTAAAAGTTCTCTCTGCAAATTAAAAAGAAACACGTCAAGAAAATTCTGGTTTGTTTCTAAATATATAAAAAGTTTTAGAAGTGATTAAGTTGTGAAAACAAAAGTTTCTTGTGGCACCAGGACATTAAATAGTTTTTCATAACGTTTGACATTCATTTGCAGAAGTCATGCTTTGATGATGCACTGAAGGCATATTTATCAAGATACTCCCCCTTCAGTAGTCCACATAACTCCTTAATTTTATAGATGATGTATGTCTTTCATAATGACAATCCAAATTCATTCTTCAGACAAGTGGGTAAGACATGACAGTAACGTTTAATGAAGCTTCCTCAAAGAGCAAAAATCCCTGCATTGTGCAAGCAGGAAACAACAAATGCTCGATAGAAGAAAGTCTAATTAAAGAACAAAACCGGAAAAAGGAATCCAGAAGAAGAAAATAAGGCAGAGGAGTAAGTAGAGACTAGGGGTAATTTGGAAAACAAGACAGAGACCCACCTAATTGGGCTGGGAGAAGACAATTACAAAGGCAGAGGAAATAAAAGAGGCAAAGACAGGAAGGCAGCTGATTAGCAAAATAAAGCAAGAAACTCCAAAAAAAGACATGAAACGGAAAGTTAAACCCTTAGAAACTCAAGAGAACGGACGCCACCAAATAAAAGCAGGAACCATACAAACATTTATCCTCTAAGCTGACCTTCATATGATTGTAAAGTGTAGAAGTAAATTTAAATCTAATTTGATATACAAAGAGGTGTTTACAAAGGTTATAAAGCTAGTTATGTAGCTATTTGGTAGTTACGTGTTTTGATATTTACATGTTTACACATTTGAATGTTTAGACATGCATGTTCAAACCAGTAATAAGTATGTGTTATATCTACCTGGTTGTTTTCCCTGTTTTGATCTGAGTGTGAGATTTCCTGGCTTCTGACAGGTCAGTGAAGTATTCATGGGGGTGGCACACAGGAAGTGGGGGTTGTTGTTGCGGTGTGCTGAGACTAAAGAGGCTGCTAAAAAGTTATCCATCTCCATCTTGCTGTTCCTAATTATTCAGAGAGATTCCAAACCATCTAGTGAACCCTCACGTTACATGATTATCGTCACTGGCAGATGCGCACACCCACCGCTGATAACAATACGTGTTGTTGTCATAGTGTTTTTAAGTCAGCTTTGTAGGTTACAAGTCGAGCTGGTGAGAATGCACCGCTGTATTCACTGTATAAAAACCCAAAACAGAAATCTCAAAAGCTGTAGTTCCTATAGTGACCACATGAGGCAGATTCTCCGAGCATGTTAAAATGTAACCAGTCAATGTAACCAGCATTAAAAACATAAAAGCATATTGTTGTTACTAATTTGCAGGTACGTGTGCCTGTGCCATAGGGAGTATAAAAAATGGACGTACCCTCGGGGTCTCAAAAGTGATAGTAATGTAGAATCGCCTTCTTTTTAATGGCCAGCAGGGGGCGACTACTCTGGCTCTGAAAGGACTTGCTCCGCCCAGGCTGTAGAGAAGCCTCCTTTGTTCTGTGACTTCAGTAGGTTTAAAAAAAAACTACTTTATGGGCTCATTCACTAGTTTTAGTTTAAATTATTATTATTAGTTTCAGGTTATCAAGAGAATGGCTCATAACTAACAGATATAAATCAGTGTGTTAAGGCACAGCGGGTTTTTATGTAGGAGCAGTTTGGTTACATAGAGTCAGTTTCATGTGATGCTACATAATGTTACTGTGTTTGGATTATTATGCTGGACTTGTTAACTTTAAAAAATCTACGAAAAAAATATAGCTAATTCATGAGTAATCTATTAGGAGCAAGAGATGGGTGTATATAAATATGTGTCACACTTGCATGGATTAAGTAAGCAGTTGCTAAAGCGCTTCATTCCACCTCTTGTTTGAGGTTTGAGAAGCCACATTTTTAACACTGAGTTTCTTGCTCTATCGAGAGGAAACAATTGTGTAGTTGTCTCCCACACTTTAAATGCTCATTTTACAAGTATTTGGCAGGGCAATTGTCAACAGCTTGAAGCACAATTGGAACAGACTGGAAGGAGGAGAACAATAGAAGGAAGCTACAAAAACCCATCTTTCTACCTCTGCTCTTAAAGGCCCGCAGGACCACAGAATGCACAAGCAGAGTTCAAGGGCAGCACAAGATCTGTTTTCTTCCCCTTTCATAACAGCTTTGAGATTCCTCGGCATCGTCACCCAGCTCTCTGCAAAGCCCCTATGCTTAGTTGACCTGGTAAATATTCCCATCTGCGAGCACAGTCCAGCAACTACTGGTCAAAACCTCCAGGTTTCCATCTTACAGCTGAAACATACTAAAAATACGCAGCAAAGGAAAACAACCCAAGAATGAAGAGTCGTACACAGAGGACACTAAAAAAGCAGAAGACTCAATTTCATGTGTAATCTATCACAAAGGCTTCCCATGGAGCAGATAGCAGGGTCACTAATGATGACACCTCCTTCATCAGCAAGACTGAAGGAGGTCTGTTTTTGCCTTGGTTTCTTTTAAAGCCTTTTAATTGGAGCAGGAGCCTGTTATTGCCTAAACGTTTAAATGAATATTGTACTTTAGATTTTGCCTTACTTAAAATTAATGCGTTCAATTACATTCGCAGATGGAGAATAAAGGAAGGCATCAGGGCAGAAGTGCAGAGAAGAAGAAATGCTGCAAATTTTATTGTGAACTGTTTTCTTTAGTATCAGAGCTGAAGGGAAATGATCACGAAATAATTCATAATTATAAGCAGGGCTGTAGAAATACAGCGTGTATCAAAAATGATGACAGGATTTCAAAGTGCTGTAATTCCACAGCCATTCGCTGCTCACAATAAAAACGTGGACTGCTAGAAATAACGGATTTGTGAGTTTCAGGTAGACACTGTTACGTGCTTGTACAGTTCTCACTCCCAAAGCGTAACATTTTATGCTAGGTGATAAATCGTCAACATATTACGCTTCTGGGCACCCGACACGTCCCATTCTTACGACAACGAAAAAATGAGGAAACATGAGAACTGTTTGGAATGAATCTACACATGTATGTTCGTTTTACTTAAATCACTTTGGAAAAAAACGATCTAATGTCATTAAAGTGCTGGTTAGGGTTAGAGATAAGGTCAGGGTTAGGGTCATTCTGCTGGATTTCATCCATAACGCGGCGCGTAGCATAAGAACGCTGAAGGTCACATTTCACATTCCTCAGGAACGCCTCTGGATTTGACGAATCGTCAGATTGTTACGCCTCGGGAGTGAGAACGGGCTGGTTCACAAGTACATGTCTGACTATTGTTTGGACATGTGTCGTACGTGTGGAGGGGGACAAACTGAACACTGTCAGTTTTATATGTCACACTTCACACTCAACCATGAATATTATGAAGTAGTACCATAAGCTTGTGTCCATTACTGTACTGTACACACACTTACCTATCAGTTGTCGCCCACCCCCGACCCCAAATCTGACTTCATAGTCCATAAATGGACAGGTTTCTTTTTTTATTTTTCTGCCTGTCCCATTTGGTTCTTTAGCCGTCAGAATTGTTGTCTGAAGACCAACAAGGAGACCCAATGGATTTATTTTGCCAAATGGATCATGGCATTGCCGTATTGGTCCATTTGATTGACCTTTGTTGTTATTATTTATTTTATTTTATTTTCAGTTGTTACAGACGGGACAGACATGAGTGAAGGATAGGAAAGGGAGAAAGAAAGATGAAGGAAAAGAAAAACAGAAGGGGAGAGGGACAGTGAGAAAGGAAACTTAAAAAGAGAAAGAAGAAAAAATATCTCCTGGATCACCTGTTGAGAGAAAAAGAAGAGAAAACAAACAAAAAACCAGCAGCTAAACACAACACCATCACGTTAATCTAGCTGAGTGTAAACAGCAGTAAATACTAAATATTGAATGTTGTTGTGTAGCAAGCAGGACAGACAGCGCACAATGTGCTTTGAGGTCAAGAAAGGTGTAGTTTATGTCTACACCCGTGTGCACACCTGTGTGGATCAGCGCGCTTGTATTCAAAAGGTTTCCCCATGTAATGGTCTGCAAGAGGATGTAGAGAGCCATAGCCCCGCCCCCAGGGCATGAAGCAGGCATGGAGGAGATCCAGGCTCCAGACATCCAGAGTGCGAGAGCCCAAGGAGGAGCACCGGAGGGGCATCCGTGCCACTGTCCTGGGAAAAGCTGAGGAGAGCCCCAGACGAGGGGTCACCCAGTAGCCACGGAGCAGAAGCCAGAGGCGGCTGCACTGGCGTGCCCGCCGGCTCTGCCGGCAGCCAGCTGTGCCAGAGTGAACCGAGCCGCAGGCCCAGAGGCCCGAGGGCCCCCTACGCCCCGGAAGAGGCCTGACCGAGCAACAGGTGCCAGGCCCCGCCAAGTAGCCACCGGGAGTGAGCTGGTACATACCTGAGCCCCGGACACCAAGAACCGCCAACGCACCGACCCCTGAGGGCATCAGTCACCGGCAGGGAGAGTGGTGAGGGGAGATAGGCCTTTGGACAGGTTTCTTAAGTACTACAGAATTATTTTATGTGTTGGGTTTTTTAACGCCAACAAAGTTATACAAGCAAGAAATTCAATCACCTGACACAAAGATGGTTTTTTTTTTGCTCAACCAGTGCAAAACAAAACTAACCTTGTTCATCACTTGTTTATGTCGTATACTGTTCACCACCTTTTTTGCAGTTTGCTTTCTTTCTTGTTTTTTATTGCATTCATTGAATGTTTTCAGTGAACTGCTCATTCATTTGCAATTAAACATGACCTGGTTTGTTCAAGATTTTCTTGGAAATTGTCATTCCCTCCTCCTCATTCGCCATCCTGAGTCACTTCAGTACTATGCTATACTGCACAACATGCAGCAGGTTACGCTGTAGCACTTATGGGAAAATGCAATTATTCCATTTCATCCTCATGCAGAGTTTACAAGATGCTCCCACCTCTGAGCCTTCTTTTATAGCAGTAATTATAACAATAAAATGATGAGGCATTATAAAGTGTCTAGTATGCCTGCATCAGTGAAAACTGGTGGGCATTATAAGCCACTTTCACGTTTTTGTTCCTTTGGTTGAGAACATGATGGAGCAAAAACAGACTGAAAGTGTTAAGACAAAAGATTTATGCCAAAGTCAAACCAAATATTTAAGGAAGCTTTAAATGGCCTGTATTTGTATAGCGCTTTACACTACATTCAATCATCCACCCATCCACACACTGGTTATGGCAGCTGCCCTGGGGCGCATTGACAGAGGCGAGGCTGCCGGACACTGGCGCCACCGGGCCCTCTGACCACCACCAGTAGGCAACGGGTGAAGTGTCTTACCCAAGGACACAACGACCGAGACTGTCGGTCTCGAACCAGCAACCTTCCGATTACAAGACGAACTGCCACAATTGCCCCTATATCACTTTAGGAAGGCCACCCCAGCCTGCATTACTAACTTCTTTTTAAGTTTGCCTTGGAGCTAGCCAAGGTGCCAACGCATACAGCATGGTTTTAGAAGTGTGCTACTGCTGGTCAGTCAGCAGAGTGTTGGCAAAGCCTTTAAGAGGAGGAACATTACACCAGGAATGAGCTACCTTATTCTCATCAAGCAGCATGTCACAGCAATCTCAACTCAGCAACAGCAACTTCTTCCTAGGGACATCCCCAGAACCATACATCCCTACATCCATGTTTCTCTCCCTACACCGAACTTGAGGTCAGGGTGTGGCTGTGACAGGCCAGGTATAACCCAGATGGGTCACCAACACATGGAGAACTATGCAGTACCATCAGATAACTTAACAAGCACTGGACTCTGGGTGGAAGCCGGGGCACCGAGGGGAAAACAGAGCAAATTCTATGTAAACAGCAAAGAGGAAAATTGGACTGAAGCAAAGGGAATAAATTATTCTAAATTATAAAATGTCACTGATATATGTAAGAGATCGAGCTTTTCTTAAAGGTGAAAAGGGGCCGTAATAATATCATTTGGGAGTAACTACTTACCTAAAAAGTTTGCCATCAGTACAGGCATTTGTGTGTGTGAGGAGTCAGCAGGAAGTGTGTCAGTTCAGTGGAACCAAATAAGCCTGTGAGCAGTCAGCAAATTATACTGGAAACAATGGCGAACAAACTTGGGGCACATCCAGTTCCCTTAATAGCTGGTGTTCAGGGTGCTTGAACAAACATTAGGATAAATATGGAGTCTCACATCAGGAAAGTGTTTAGTCAGGTCACTAGTCAGGTGTAGAACTCCACAAAGCTTTGACTTTAACTGTTTAACTTTAGCAACCGAGTAGAAGCAGTTGGTGTTAACAAAGCACAGTCCCACACTGCACCAGGTAGTGAGTATTATACAGCACTGATATTAGGGCAGTCTTTCAAAGAGTTTGAAAAATATCAATCAAATATTCACTGGAGTAACAACAAAAGAAAGATGCTATCGCGGTTGTGTCTAGCTAAGATGCAGAACAACCTTTAAGATGTGAATTCTCTCAGAAGCAGCTGATCAGTTCTGCAGTGCACCAAGAATGCAGCCTTAACAATCTTTGGGTCCGGTACAATGGCTCCATGTGTTTGTCCTAGCCCCAACCTCGCACATTCTCCAAGTGCATTGATGTGTATGTCCTGCTGCCTGTCTAAGATGACAGAGATGGCACGGTGCCCGAAGACCCTTTGCTGCATTCCAATGGCCATTAATTGAGTACCTGCCCGTCATCTTGTCCCTGATTGATGACATAATTAGAGACGGGCCTGTTTGATGGAGATGCCTGGCAAACTCCTCTGTCTGTTGGCCTTTGTGAGGCTGTGAGGCCCCGGTCCCCAGAGCTTTGGTGTGTCGCTAACCTTGCCTCAGCACAAAGAGGACTATGCCTTCATGTGCCTGTGTGTGTGTGTGTACATGTGTGGACAGTGTTCCCTGGTCCTGCTCTCCTTAACAATGAGCACAGCTTCAAGCTTGGGGAAGCTGATTAAATTAAAGTGCCTCACAGGCAATCATGCCAAGGTCAAAGAGATGCTGTGCAAACTGCTTTTGGCACCAACTTTCCTCGGTGTGCGGAGACGCTTATCAGCAGATGTGTGTGGTTTGGTTTCAGGAGTGGCTGAACGCTCGTGGATCGTGGAAAATTGAATTGTCACTGTTGATTTTGCTGCTTGCATATCAGGGAGAGAATGAACTTTCAACAATAGCACAATATGAGGTCCTGGTCTGCACTTTGGATGACGAGCGAGAGAACGGGCCCTGCCTGTGTCAGAGAGATTCAGTCGAGTGTTTTTGGTCGTTGTTGGTTTTGTTTCTGTTTTTTGGTTTCTTACACCGTGCGTCTTTTGTCCGGTCTCCCTGCATTCAGCTCCAACCATTCATGGGAGATGAAAAGGTTTCCTGCAGCTTGAGTCTACCAGAGGTGTCTTCCTGTTCAAAGGGAGTTTTTCCTCCTCACTGTTGCCAACTGCTCTGTTGCCTTATTGTTGGTCTTTCTCTGTACTATTGTACCTTACATTATAAAGCACCTCGAGATGACTCTTGTTGTTATTCGGTGCTAGTGGTGCAGCGGATCAAAAATGTCACGGTTCGGATCGGATCACAGTTTTAAGTCACGGATCGGATCAATTTTTGGATCAGCAAAAAAAAAGAAGACAAAAATGTAACATTTACTTTTTGAAGTATTTTTTGCCTGTTAAAAACATTCAACTCTAGACTCATTCCAGGCAATTATTAAAAAAAATGATGATACAATATAGGGCAGTACAGGGCTTTGTATCTAACACTCAATTCAATTCAATTTTATTTATAAAGCGCCAAATCACAACAACAGTCGCCTCAAGGCGCTTTATATTGTAAGGTAGACCCTACAATAACACATACCGCTCATTATATCGCACTCCGCTGTGATATAACGAGCGGACACGGTCACGTAGCTTTCTGTTGACCTGGAGCTCCACCCGTTTGTAGTAGTTAGGGCAACAGAAGATGTCTGGGACAGTTCAGCCATAACTTAAATCTTTTCCTGCTCATACATGCTTGGAACAATCTTGCCACAAAAGTGGACGCGCAACGGGATATCATAGCGTGGCTCAAGCACGTTCATCGTAGTTTGAACCGCTTGTTTTGCACAACAGACGACGGCCTCCCGTCTGCAGCTAAACACCCCAACAGCCCTTTGCTGCCCGGTCGGACTGGGCAGCAAAGGGCTGCTTAAATACCACAAACTTGGAGCGCTAGCACTGGCCAGAACTATCGCTTGACTGACACAATACGCCACCATACACGTACTTTGTTTTCTTTTTTTCGAATCTTCGGATCACGTGCGTACCGAACCGTGGAGTGGGATCGGTTCGGATTACGTATCAACCGTGATCCGCTGCACCACTATTTGGTGCTATATAAATAAAATTGTATTGAAAGCTGTAGTGTAATTATAGTTTTGTTAAGCAGGAGGCGCTGTGGCAGTTGCCCAGCATTACTGCACATGCTAACAGTAGCATATAGCAGCGGTCCCCAACCCCCGGGCCTCAGACCGGTACTGGTCCGTGAGTCCTTTGGTACCGGGCCGCGAGAGTAGAGGCTCAGGTGTGAAATGTCTGGTTTTCAGGGTTTCTATCGGTTTTCAGCGTTATTTTGTTATCGTTTTGATCATTTACTCAGTTTTCCTGGGTCTTTTCACGTGTGTTATGAATAAATTTTCTTTTTTTCGGTACCGGTACTAGTTTTATTTTGTTGTATTTATCCACGACACCTTAAAGGCCGGTCCATGAAAATATTGTCGGGCATAAACCGGTCCGTGGCGCAAAAAAGGATGGGGACTGCTGGCATATAGTGAGTCATAACGTTAACAAATTGATTGGAAAGTTAAAGAGACAAAGAGCTGTTTTGTGTGCCACCAAAAATCAAAACCATTCAAGGGATTTAAATTAAATATCACACGTATATACATCGACCAGTGCTATTTAGAGTACTGTGATTCTTTTCCATCCCATTACACCGTCAGGCAGGTAATGCTGCAAATTATTGTCAGACCAACAAACCTGAAAGTGGAATAATTTTTGAAGTTGAGTGCCGAACATTATTCCTCAGAATACTCAGAAAATAAATAACCTCTTAGGGTACAATAGCATGTCACTGGGGTGCTACCCTCTAACGTGCTGCCATTGTATGCTTGAAAGGAGCCACATGTTTTTGCTTTGTACCTTACAGCTGAGGTGGTGACAAATCTTTTATAACAATAATGATTTTTTTAAACAAGACGTAAAAATCTGAAGCTTGCCTTTCATCTGGACAGATCCGAACAGCGATGTCGAATTAAAAAAGAAACAATGTAACAGTGCACAGCAGTGCCGGCAGCATCGGCGGTTTGTCTCTTTCTTAACATAGCATTAAACATGCGTTGTAGAATTCTCCATCAAGGCTTTGAAAGGCATCTGTGGCCACTGCAGGGCGAAAGGTTCAGCAGCTCCCTGCAGAAAGAGTGCTTACTGTAGAATTTCCTCTCAGTGAAGTGAGTGTTGGCAGGACCACAAAGTCTCACATTGAGAGACTTGTGGTGACTCTTGATCACTTCCCTGAGAGAATTTTCCCCCGACTCTGAAACCTTGGCTAAAATGATGCTGCTGATTTGAGTGTGGCGGCGAATGGAGCCTTCAGAAAAAAGCAAAATCGATACAAAAGGTTTTCTGTCAGGTGGAAAGATAAAACAGGGGGGGAAGTGCTATCGCTGCAGCAAGCTCCCTTAATGCATTTGATTACTCGTGCACCTCGTTCATATTTGCTTGTTTACCAGGAATAACTGCCTTGTTTGAGGACCTCTCCTGTGGCTCGGCTTCTCGTGGTGTTGACACAAGAAGTGGCGGCACAGTTATTGTTTGTCTGTCCTCTCTGTGGCCTCATAAGTGCAAACCCTGTTCTGTGTTTCTTACTGTGATCGAGCTGGCTATTTAAGTCCAATAATTACTACCTGTAATAACAAATTTGTGCCTTAATGTAACAGTAAAAGAAAAAGTACAGTATTTATTTATTTATTTAATTAGCTATTAAGTAGCTAGCTTTAGATTTGTATTTGTATACCACTTTGTTTTAGTCTTAATGACCACTCACAGGATCGTCTGCACCAGCAGCGTATCAGTGCTAAGCTCTTCATCATCACGCTGATGACATGTAAACATATACAGAAGAAAACATAAGAGATGTGTCGGTCGGGAACGAAATGGCTCTAAGAGCTGGATCTTTGACGTGAACGACGCGAGCCGAGGTTTTTTTTTTCCTTCTCTCACCCTCTCTCTCGCACTTTTTTTCCGCGTCACTCCGAGGGACTCGCAGTAGCACAGGAACAGAGTGGGAGGGAGAGAGAAAGAGAGCCAGGGACAACAAGGTCACATTAGAAAGGTATAGTAATCATCCACAACTATTTTCAGTTGCAGATGATAAAGGATTCAGAAAGTTTATTCATGCAGGTCCATATAACAGAGAATATGCATGTTCTTTTTGTTTTTATATTTTAATTTATATTTAATTGTGTTGTGGTTTGCAGTGTTTTGTGTTGTTTCATTTTAAATTTGTTTAAAAGGAAAAAGCTGAAAATTTAAATAGTTAAAAGTTGAAATGTGAATAGTTGGGTTTTGTATTATATGATTTATTTATTACATTTTATGTGGAGTGAATAAATAAAAGTATATTTACAGTGGCCCCTACAGACAAAACACGTACAAACACAATAGCAGTGCTCCAGGATGCTGGGCGCAGTGTTGAGCTTTTGTTACCTAGAGGCTACACAAGCCAGCAAGTACCAACGACCGGAGTTGGTGTGTGGTAGTAACAGGTAAATGAACATTTTTTTTTTTAAATTATTTGAATATATATGAGTGCTTGTGTATAAATACACAAACAATACACACAATTGTGTAATTTAAGTGATCTAGGTAGCTGTTTTGGAAGTTCAGTTAAAGCTAGAAATGTGTTTTGGAGTTTGTACGTGTTTTGTCTCTAGGGGCCACCGTATATATTTATATATAAACATATATAAATAAAACGACTTCTTTTTTTTACATTAGTAATTCCTTTTGTGCATAATTTTATATTATTGTTGATAATAAATTAATTAAAGCAACAAAACAACCTGAAGAGCCGTTTCGGAGCCAAAAGAGCCGGAAATCCCATCACTAGAAAACATGTCTCAAAGTATTCACTGCTTTTCATTTTCTTTAAATGAAGAATATCTAAATGTAAAATTGACATTCATATGAATTTTTCCTTTTCAGGGAGGGGGGCACCACAGGGCATCACCTTCCTCACTCTAGTGACGATTCCACCTGTAGGTTCAGAAATGAACTCATCCTATAGCCCATATGTTCTTATACCTATACACCAATTTAGTGTACAGCATATTGCATTATTTATCTTGTGTGGTGAACACAGACGCTTCCATGCAGGGTACACAGTGTCACTGAGTGGTTTAATGAGTGCTAAAAGATCTGAAACATGCTGTATGCTATGGCCTTCAAAGTCACCCAATCTCCCAGAATCCAATTAAACTCCTACATGAGAATTCAGAGAAATACGCTCTTCAACATCAAAACACCACATGAGCGAACATCATTTGAGAGACTGTTGCTTCATTCGGTCCCTATTAAAATACTGTGTTACAAGAACACAATTCTAAATGTCTAAACAAAACAAATTTATGAATGTATTTAAATATATTACATTTATTTAAGTTAATTAAAGTCTGTTTTTTTCTTTTCTGTACATTTCAGTAGTCATCACATTTTAAGTTTTCATGGTTAAAAGTCTATATGAGAAAGGCACGATTAAAAGAGGCCATGTTGAGATATGGTAGCAATAGAATTGTGTGATAATAGCACACTGACTGCTACATAAGCAAAAACACTGTCCCCAAAGTCTGGTGGCAGTCATTATGCTGCAGGGGAAGCGTCTCTGCAGCTTGTTCTGAACAACTTGTGAAAGAAAAGGTCAGCTAAAAACAAATAATAATAAAGTGTGCAAATCGGTCTCTAAAAAGATAAAAAAAATTAAGGTCAAGTAACAGCGAAACATTATCACACCAACTATGTGCCTGTCATGACACAGGCACACAAGCATGCAGATGGACTGCCTCACGCAGCTTCACAGAGCAGGAACAGTTTGGCAAAGAAAAATGTGGAAATTCTGCAGCGTCTTGGCTAAAACCTGAGACAGACTGATACACACAGAGGCAGGCCTACAACTGCTGCCAAAGACGCCTCGACTGAGTATTGATTTAAAGTGGGTGAATTATGCAATCAATTGTTTTGTGTTTTATCCTTGGGCTTAATTTAGATCAATTTGTAGAGATTTCTTTTCACTTTGAGGTTTTTCAATTCTTTAAAATAAAGCTTAATTAAACATACTCTGAGTCAATGTAGTAAACACTGCTCAGTGGCACACCACCGGTCCTATCTCTCCTGCCATGCAAGACATTGTAACAATTTCTTGGATGCGCACATGCGCACACACATACACAAAGATGTACTAAACAACCACAAAGATGCACTAAACAACCACAAAGATGCACTAAACAACCACAAAGAAACACTAAACAACCACAAAGATGCACTAAACAACCACAAAGATGCACTAAACAACCACAAAGAAACACTAAACAACCACAAAGATGTACTAAACAAAAACAAAGATGGTAAATGTCCTGTATTTGTAAAGCACGTTTTAATAGTCCCTAAGGACCCCAAAGCGCTTTACACAACCAGTCCACCCATTCACACACACATTCACACACTGGTGATGGTAAGCTACATTGTAGCCACAGCCACCCTGGGGCGCACTGACAGAGGCGACAGAACAACCACAAAGATGTACTAAACAAAAACAAAGAGACACAAAACAAAAACAAAGAGACACTAAACTACAAAGATACTAAACTACAAAGGAACTACAAAGGGATCAAAACTCCAGACTTTGTAAATAGACACAAAGATCCAGTAAACAGCAACAAGGATACTCTAAACAACCCCAAAAGACACACTAAATAGCTACAAAGAGCTCAAAACAGCCACAGAGACAAACTAAACACCAGAAAATGCATTAAACAACTAAAAGATACAATAAATACCAGAAGAGATCAAAACAACCACAAAGACTTGCTAAACAAACACAGAAAATGCACTAAATAGCAATAAGAAAACTCTAAATGACCACAAAGAGGCACTAAATAACTACAAAGAAAACTAAAAAGCCACAAAGAGAAACTAAACGACCACAAAGATGCTCTAAATAACATCAAAAGGAGATCTAAGCAACCACAACGGCTCCCTGAACAAATACCAACAAATACCACTACGTGTCCCTACAGATGATGAAGGCCTGTCGTAGAAAATGTAACCAGAAATAATGAAACTTCATTATTATTATTATTATTACTGGTAGGCGTATGTCTCAGGCGGCACGGCGGCGGCGCTCTGGACCAAAATGGTGCACAACGCTCAGTGTTTTGCACATTTCTATCGTTCTGTTCTGTCTGCTGTTGCACTGTCTTTGTTTGTTTTGCACACTTGCACTTCAGTAGTCCTGTGTTGATTGTCTGTTATACTTCATATGTAGCACCATGGTCTCGTTTTACTGTGTACTGTGCCACTGCACATGATTTGAATGACAACAAAGCCACTTGACTGGTATTACATTTTAACATTATTAGACATCAACGCTTCCTTGTTTTACCTGATCAAATGGAGTATTTGCTCTATTTGCCTTTTTAGGATTTCACCTCAGACGCTGTCGTTTCAGTTTCTTCACTCATAAAATGCTTTTGATTGATACTTGCTGTCCACAATCCATTTAGAATGATTGTGTCACTAACAGCTACACAAAGATGTTTGTGTAGCTACACTACACTACAACTACACTAAGCTGTTTTATGTCCTTATTTTGTGCACAAGGTATGAGCATATCTATTCATATACACTGATGTGACAAAGATCCAAACCTACAATGTCCTGTGTGAAGATGTGATTTTTTTTGATGGTCTAAAACATTTAAGTGTGAAAAACATACCAAACAAATAGGAAATGAGGAGGGGGCAAACACAGTATTCGTGAATGAGCCCCACTGTTTTCATCTTCTTAAGAAAAATATCAAAAACTGCTCCAAATTTAGATATCTGTCTGGATCCAGGCACTCAATTCATGCATTGTGCTAATGGAAGTTTGGTGCTTGGAGGGGGTACGCAGCCTCACATTGATCCTAAGACGGACCCTTTGGAAACCTGTGGCCTGGAGCTCCTAATTGCATAATCTGTTCGTGACTGTGAGATATTTGTATTAATAGCACATCATTTAATCTAATAACTGTCATAGCAGAGCTGAGGACCCAAACAGGTTGATGTTTTTCTGTATTGCCTAAACTGTGACAGTAGAATAACTGAAGCTGTATATTTCATTTTATATGCAATGTATTTATTAATAATCCAGCGTTTAGCTATAACCGCAGCTTATCTGGATCTCGTATGCAGTTTATAAATCGACAGCTCTTCGTTAAAACGGTGCCTCAGGCTGAAACCTCAATTCAAAAGTTTCTATATCTACTCTGATTGTATACATGAGCTGCAAAAACACACAAGAAACTCTGAAGGGTATCAATGTTTCTAAAAGGTAATCCATATTAGAGTGCAGTATTTTCCCTCCACAGTATTAACACCTCCGCACTTTAATCACAAGCCACTCAGCACTTTGCAGAGCAATTGACGAGGTAAGGCGCTGGAGTGTTTTTTGCTTACATGTTTACAGGCAAACACCATCATCATCATCACCAAGTGTTTGACTAAGCAGATGAGTGAGGAACAGCGAGCCCGTCATAAAAGGATGGCGCTGATTGAGCGGTGTCCAATCAGCAGCTGCTTTTATTCCTCTGTGGTTTTCAGGGGTTGTCTGCGGCTAATGACTCACCATTGGAGTGCCTCCACGTCCCATGGAGAGATTCAGATCTGCAGGCCAAGCTTGAGCGCTATCAGATGCTTGTGTGTGAACACCAGTGGCGTCTGTAGCATATGCTTAATTGGCAGTTTGAGCCTCTGCTCTGCTGTGTGTTCCAAGTCATTAACATGTAATGTGCACTCCGGACCCGGGGCTCGTAAGAACCATTCCTAGTCGCCATAACATTTAAACAGCTTTAAGGGCGCACTTCCCCCAGCTGTGAGACAAAGAGCTTCTGCTTTTTGTCGTGCGCAGTCTCCTCTCCAGTATCGCCGTGTGAACTGTCACCACCTCTCCCCCAGCGAAAGCCTCCTTTCACTGCGTTTTCTCGTGGGATCGCGCTCCCGTTCGGGCCGCGGCTGTTTTTTGTCTCTGCTATTTACAGCAAAAGGGGAGAGGAAAGAGAGAGGACGGGGAACAGCGAGAGTTGTTAACAGCTTGTTAAACATGTCTGTTTAATTCAGCACCACTCTCACCCCTCGGCCGGCCTCAAATGCAGCGTTTGTCTTCTCTAATGCTAATGCACTCAGCTTTTATAGTGCAGATATAGAGAAAATCAATTCATAATATCTCGCTGTTCTGTGCTTTGAGTGGATGTGTGAGACTCTAATGAGCTCCCGATTTAGACTGAAATGTTTGTTTGGGGCTGGAAAGATTTGAGAGGAAGTAGGCAGGTTCAGGGAAAAGACAAAAAATAAAAAGGTGTTTAAGAGAATAAAACAGGCACTTTGATTCCCAACAGGTTTAGATATTCTGTGTGTGCAGGTAGTTAAAGAGAGGTGGAAACCTCAGCAGGACATTTACTGTATTCCTCAAAGTAAAGCGAATGCTGCAGGAATCATCAATAAAAACATGCACTGCAGCTAACACGCACACACACTTACTTTGTTAAAAATCATGTGAACAGCTTAGAGCTCATTAGCTACTGCAAGCTCCGGGGAAAAAGAAAACAACTATTGCATGACAGGAAATGAACAAAAATAATATTCTTCAATTATGTGGAAACCAAAATTTTCCGCATGATTTAGAATCAAAATGATCACAAAGAGATAAATATTTGGAAACAAGTGTCTGGATTTTTCCCTTTTCCCCTCTGATTTGGGAAGAAAATATAATCTCTAGTATTCAAAAGAGTATGTGGTCAAATTAGGGATACAGAGTATCTGTGGCAACAGTGTTACCTGCCAGGATTGCTGGATTACCCTAAGACCCTCCCCCAAAAATCTGCCTAAAGTTGGAGATGTGTCTTATAGAGATTTACATGATAATGTTGAATATTGGAGAGACTCATACATTTGTACTGTTCATGAATATTAAGAGACATAAAAGTATAGAAGGTGTCTAAGCCTGCATTCTTTTAAATGGTCAGCAGGGGGCATTAAAAAAGACTTCTGATTGGATAGAAGTATATGGACAAACGGAACTCCGCCCCCTGCTCTGTGACTTCCTTTACAGCTTCATGGGCTCAACAGCGAGTTTCCAGGTGATCCTGAATAAAACCTGAGTGTCATTTTTTAAATCAGCGTCATGCTAGAATCAGAAAGGAGAGCCATCCAGTGTACACTTTGATTTTAGATCAGCGCCCAATGGGAATGAAGAACACGCTTCAAACTGGGGCGTCAGTAACCAGTGCGTGAGATCATGGTGGCGCCGTCCATAGTTTTTATTGTCTACATTAAGAAAGCTAGCTGTAGTGCGTTTTCCTGTACATAACCTACAGGTGTATTTCAACAAGATGAATGTATTTATAAGCGTGTGCGCTCTTGGCTACCTAGCGCCCACTTGCAAGGTGTTAGGATAAATATCCTGGGTGTGATGTAATGTTTACTGTAAGCTCAGTGACTCCAAGCTGACAGGAAAGGCTAAGAAGTGTAACCATGACCCTTTGCTCATATCCACAATCTGATTCACAAACAGCAAGCGTGTCATGAAGGAGTCAGAGAGCGTGAGCTTGCATCATTGACTGCTACTGCTGCCAATAGGATTAGAGCATCGAGAGTGGACGTGATGCGGACGTGTGTTACAAACTGTTAGCCAATAAATGTGCGTCTTCATACCACAGATAATCCTCCAATCTGAAACACAGCATGATCAAGATTTACAAAAGAGATTTACTTTATTTATTCAGTAGAACCCAAAACGAGAGACTGAGCCCATAACCTCCACAGTGCATACAGAGGTAAAGACCTATAGACTCCTGCACAACATATTCCACATGTTCTCCTTAATGATTCATCATTTTTTATATACTGAAAACAAACACTGCCAGTCAGAACCAAAAGCTGCCATCCCACAGAGAGCGTCAGCGATGACGGCACTCTCGCAGCTAAACATAAATAGAATTTCTCAAAGTTAAATCGAGTGAACTGTATTTATTTAAGAATCCCTTCTTTGGATGCAGTTTTTGGATCAATTCAGTGAAGTCGATTACCAAGGACGTGCACAGCAACTCGTGATTTCTAACAGACTGTAAATGAGCGCACATCAAAAGCAACTTTCCTGTGTTACATCGACTGCAGATGTCTGCCTGGCGACAACCACTCAGCACTCTTTCCATCACAAATGGGGGAATGTTTTGCTCATCAAAGCCTTGTTTCTGGGCCAGCAGTACTGCAGCACCACGGGTCTTACTTTCTCCAAGGAGGGCATTTATGACTTCGGCCTGAAGAATGCAGCTGTGAACATGGAGTTCATGACTCGGGGAGATTATGTGACTCGCAACGATCCTCGCTGCGGTCTCGCATCGCAGTTGAGCACTTTCTCATGTCGCTGTGGTGAAACTTGGAGGCAGCTTTGTATGCAAACCTACATTAGCTTATTCGATAATGTACGTAGAAAAGTAGAAAGCTGACAAGATGAATAGTTTAAATATTGTTTAAATGAAACACAACCAGCACAGGTTGCTATTCATTCACCAAGCTTAATCGCCAGTTAAATCAGTTTTTGTTGCTGACTTATAGGGGTGGGGAAAAAAATGGATACTGTGTAGCATGGTGATATTTTGTTTGCTAATAATGTATCGATACAGGGACAGCAGAAATCGATATTTTGTTACAAAAACGTTTTTTTTTATCCTTTTTCTGAGCAAGAATCCTGACATTCCTTCACTGTCCAAATGTGTTTAACTTGTTTTTGGCAGCAATAAACATGACAGTTTACTTATTTTAATTTAAGACATGTTTTATTTTAATTAAGTTTAAAACTTTTTTATTTAATGTAAAATTATATTTTGTTTTAATTTACTTTCAAATTCTTCAGTTGCTGAAGGGGCTGCATAGTTTTCATAAACTGCATAGTTCAGAATAGCTGTAATTGTACCAGATGGTTGATTCAGTTAAGTTGGACTAGACTGTAATACAAACCGTTCAGTTTGTCAACAATCAAACTGAAATGAGAGAAAGACTGAGTGTGAGACTTTGTTATTAGAGAAAATGAATATTGATAAAGTTTACCTTTATGTACAGAATCTGAATATCGCAAAATATTTTAAAAAATTGCAATAATATCGTATCGTGGGATGTATGGTGATTCCCACCTCTACTGACTTACGTTTTTTATTACACTATTGGACGATTTCAAAGCAGTGGTTTGACCCACGTCACACTTGGGTGGGGAGGATGGATAATTATCATCATATTTTTAATCTTGTTCTGAGGAGCCTATTATAGCTCCAGAAAGGGGCAAACTGGCTAATATTATTTCTTTGTCTTTCGATTGGTCAGATAAACACAGCTGAGGTGAAACTCAAACAACAGCTAGTTAATGAAAAGTTTAGTCTCAGGATTTCCTTCCACTGGTGATATTCACCCTCATAGACGCTTCAACCCTACAGAGGTTAGATTTTCTGCTTCTTTAGGTAAGATGTTTCTAAATGTAAGCAAAAGAATAATTATAACTCATTTTCTTTTGTTTTCTCTAAATCAAAACTTCACCCAGGCGTCCTGCGTTTTGAGTCTCAGCAGCGCTTCAGTGATGTCGGTGAACCTCTCTGGGCTGAGACCTTGCACATGCTGAACTTAGATCTAACATGGAAACAAAGAGAGAGAGACCATTTCCTCCTGGTCACCTCCAGAAAGCTGGGAGAACTTTGCTTTCACTATTCATCACCGTCTCCATTCATTATGGGCACTACCAGACGGCGAGTAGCGCTCAAGGTCACAGCTGCTCCGTCCCACCTGGAACGGCGACTCCTCTGACCCACTGGCCCGGCATATGGAAGTGCTATCTTGCTCCGTGTGCTCCAGGAGAGAAAGTTAAACTTTAATCTGGCTGGCTACTGGGGAATTTGCTCAAAGTTTCCTTGGCAGGTGGCGTTTTAATTATTTAAAATGTTCACATTTAGTCTTGCCACAAATGACTTCTGAAGAACAACAACTCGAAGCCAGAACGACCAATTTATTCCATTTCGCCCTTCCTCCTTATTGTGATTGCTGCACATGCATAAACATCTTCTCTATTAAAAAAACTCATCCAGCTCAACATCATTAATATTGTATTTTTTTTTTAATTTCAAGCGTGCCAGACGCACAATTCCTTTCAATCAAGCAAACCAGACAGAGACGAAGTGCTGTTCAGGTCCAAGCCAATTATTCCTCTATACTTGTGTTAGAAGACATCACCTTTCTTATGATAACAGGCTCCCCAAGGAACCCAACACCGCAATGTAAGCTAGACAGAGAAATCACCAATTAGCATACAAATGCACACAAGTTCCACTCTGCACAGCTTCACGGAAAAAAGACAGTGAGCACATGTACATATATTGTGAGCTTGAAAAACAAGCTAAATTACCAGGTCAACGTGAGAGTTTTTACCTGGCAGTGCGACACAGAGCCGTGCTGTCACAGGCGTCCAATCAAAAGCAGTTTAGGCAGCGTTTCAAATACTGTGGATGCTGCAGTTTGTAATAATCTCTGTAAACTCACTGAGCTAGCGAGTCAGGTTACTTATGTTTCTATGAAACATTAAAACCAACATGCTACACTTCATAGATCTCAATAAATATACATGTTTTTCTTTCATGTGAGGCGCACATCCTGAGGGGGGTGCAAGTGAGTTGGCTATAGAAAGTTGAGACTGTGAGTTAAAAGTGCATTCAAACCTCTCAGCACACAATATGCATCATTAATGCTTCCACTTTAAAAGACGGGGTTGAATAAAGAGGGCCTACGTTTGTAAAATGTGCAACATTAAACTTCCTGTTGATGCACAAAGTGTCCAGATTTTAACACGAGGCCAAAATAAGACAAATAATATTAGTAGATGGCAAAACCTATTAAAATGATTACTAACCATCTTGATTCATATCTTAGATACAGTTCACTGCGATCTGCTACCATTGGCCGGTCCGCTCTATTATTGCCTCCAGGAAACTGCCGCAACACAAGCTGACCATTATAAGCTTCACAACTGCACCATTTGTTGCAATTGTTGTCTGGTTGTGGGTTGCATCACACTGTAAACAGCGGGGGCTGCTTTTTAGTGTGTCTGCACCTGTAAACACCACCCAGGTCAGGCAGCCAGACAGCAGTTTTCAGTGTAACCCCTCATCTTGTCACCAATTACAGTGCTCAGCATAGCTGGTGGGCAACTTTTCACAAGTTGTAAAAGGGAAGAAAACAGTTGATATTATAGAGAGTGCTGCAGTTTTTAAAGGCAAGTCTCCTCGCAGACACTAAACAGCTTGTCAGGCCTGATTTAATGCACTCATCTCAGTGCTGAAAATATCTTTATTTTAATGGCGCCGAGCACATTTTCTGTGCTGAGATACAGAGAAAGAAATAAAGGCTGTTTGCAGCTCACATGGCAATCTGGCACCGAAAAATCTAAATTCAGAAGGACAAATTGAATTTACATTTCAAAACGGTCCACTGATCGACAACCGCTGAAAAGACCACCCCGCGTTCAACCCCTAAACACTGCCAGAGGGATTCCTGCAGTGTCAGTGCTGCGTTTGCTTTAAACTCAGAACAACACATTTTAACGGCTGGCATCAAAAAGGGCGAGCACCTTCAGCAAACAGTGTTGCTTCGTAAAAGGGAAAAGTCTCCTTCACCTTCACGCAGGAATAATCACACACAGTGCTGCCTGTTCAGACCCATTTCCCATTCATTTACTTTCCATATAATTTCATCACACAGCAAGGTGATCCTAAATTGATTTGGGTGGTTTTTACTTTATGTTCATTGTGTCCACTCTTGGCAACCAATAGGCGGAGTCCAGTGACCCATTGTGACACACAATTAGCCCGACATATTGTGAAAGAGGCAAAGGCTTCACCTGCATTCAGGCTTTAATTAAACACTACTGAGGGCAATGAAAGACGGGATAACGCTGGAGCGCAGCTTTAAACCAATCAGTTCAATGTTAATTCTGCCAGATGTCGACGTTTGTAATACCTGGAATAAGATTGCTTTAATGACTTTTCCACCATATTGAGGCTGATTAGAAGATGCTTAAATGTGGATCACAAAGTAAGGCTGTTATGGAGCTTTTACAAGGCACAAAATTGAATATTCCTTTAGGGGAGCGGAAAAAAATAAAGCTACTCGGCGCTAACACCTGTTCACGGAACGATTCAAAGGCGGAAATTCACATTTGATTAGTTGCTGCCATATGGAATATGACAAACCACTTTCTTTGAAATGATTTACAGCATTCACAAAAAACATGTTCTAGAAAACTGAGCGTACCAACTCTGTTCCTAGTGAGTACTTATCTCTGGGTTTTCAGATACGTAATCACTGGGTAGGTGACCACTCAGCAGAGCTTACCAAATCAATAGATAAGATGGGTTGTAGCACAAATAAGAG
This sequence comes from Neolamprologus brichardi, assembly GCF_056152115.1. Lineage (NCBI taxonomy): Eukaryota > Metazoa > Chordata > Actinopteri > Cichliformes > Cichlidae > Neolamprologus > Neolamprologus brichardi. Next base: position 1,558,010 of record NC_142118.1, on the reverse strand, counting down.
TTTTTAACAAGAGATTAGTTTTCACAGAATAGTCTGTCCTTTACTTACAATACATAAGAGCATAAAAGAAATATATAACAGTGAAATGCTACTTAAGCAGCACTAATATTAAAAAATTTAAGTGTTATAACCCTATAAACTAATTATTATAACTAATGGCCAAGCAGCACTTTATCATAATAATACATGTTATAGGTTTATGCATATAAACGTCCCTCTATAATGCAGAGCGATACTGAAATTAGCTGCCAGCTAAGGGAAATAAGAGATCATATAATTAAGTTAGCAAATTTAACACATAAGGATATTTTTGTTCTCATTTGCATAACCTAACGTGATAATCGTGTGGTTAAAAATCAGATCAATTTCTACACTTAATTATGTGTGTTGCTAATTTCAGCAGCGTCTATTTTATACTTCAATGTAAAATATAAAGCAGCAAGAAAACAATAAAGTCAGTACTTCAAATATACCTGCTCGATTAAATCTAGGTTTTAAGCTCCAACACCGAGAAGCACCAAGTAACCTGTAACTAACACAACAAACAAGCTAAAGTATCGTTAGCTAATTTGACCAGGTTCAAATTTAAGGTCATGTGGTTGATGCGTCTGGAATCTGACATTTAATAAAATGCTATTTAATGTCATAACCAGACCACTGTAACAGCTGTAAACTGTTTTAAGTTATATAACAATAAAATTAGCCAAAATGAATTAGCTTAGCAAAATTTGACAGTTCTCAGTTCCATTTTTATTTACTCTGAAAAGCTGTTTCTTAACTTTGAATACTTTACATGGTTTGGACGTTTCTGTTAACATATAATTTTCCCTCCTGAAATTGTACTTTTAAACATTTGCTACATTTCTTGATGGCAGTTCTGATTTTTTTGCAAACATTTGTACACATCACTAAAGATTTTAATGATTAATCCAAGCTGCGTGAATAATTTCTTTATGACTAGCTTCACCTCAGTGAAGAAGCCAGTCCTGGAAAATGCACAGGGGGGAGATTATACACTAAATCTTTCAAAGCAAGAGTTGCACAACACAGAAAGAGGGAGGAACAGACAGCGGATGATCTGAATGCCAAAGCCTCGATTCTTTTAACCACTTGGCCTCCACGTAAAGCCGACGATTCCGCAATAACAAATCACATTTTGACATTTGGGGATTTTGAGAAATATACCCATTTCCAGCTCAAAATACCAGAGTGGCACACCCTTTTGTTTCAGCTGTGGTTAATTGTCATAGTGAATTAAGACTCCGCTAACGTGGGCTTCTTAGCAGGCTGGAGGTTACAGAGGCCACACTGGGATGCGGTCACGTGGAGGGAAAAAAGTTGGACTTTGGTAAAACACAGGGATTGAGAGATCGAGCCCATCCTGGGGTTTAGTTGTGCCATACAAGCAGAATAAGAGAGTCTCCTGGATTCTCCCCAGCTGAATGCTAAGCTGCAGTGGCTACGCTAAGACGGCACAAGCTTCCCATATAGAAATAAGAGGATAACTTGGCATGGTGCGCACAGCACAAATCTTTGACACAGAATTGCCAGTGTCTGACCCAAAATAGATTTCGCTCCGAGTGTTTTTGGGGAACATGTAGAGCAACAAGAATGCAGGATCACTCCAAAGAACACATTCACTTCTTTGCTGGATACAAGGAAACGAGTGATCGCTCAAATCCAATGGCTCTTTTATTTTCAAAAAGCTTCACTTAAGTATTTACAGTTTGTGCAAAAACATTTAAAGGTTTCAAGGACTTTACATTGTAAGTTCAACCTCAAGGCACATACATGGAACAACATCAATATTTCATCATGAGAACAGAAATTTAACTTTGGTTCCTAAGAAAACGTCTCGGTGTGGATGGCTAACGTAACACTGTGTCTCGGATGAGAAGCCAGAAGCCAGGATGGCGACGTATCCCAACATAGCCATTTTACATGCACTGTAAGTTTCCAGCCTACTTCCTCTACACCAAAGAAAATCTCTGCGTACGGTTGCCCGCGCTGCATCTCAACCGCGTGTGGCGATCGACTGGGAAGAAGAAATATTTGAAAGTCCAAACCTCTGTGTGATAACAAATGAACGGCTATGAAGCTAAATACAGTACATGCAAAAAATTCTTGAATGAACATCACTGGCTAATAGATATTTGCAGCAAAGGTTCTGCCTGCAGGAAGAAAAGGGCGACCTTCCACCTTTTCAATTTCACGTGTTCTGTCTGAGGTGACCTCTCAATGATTAAACGTAATTATTCCAACGTGGATCAATGAGCTTCTCGGCACCCTGAAACTGTAATAAGCCGACATTCGCAGCCGTGTGTAAATTCCATTGGCTATGGCACTGCAGTCTCTTGATCGAAATTAAGAGTAATGTATGCTGCAAAACAACCACCAAAGCCTCTTCCCAGTCTGGCTGAATCATTAGCAGTGCACCGCTTAATTTCTGGCACTATGGATGAACAGTCTCTTCGTTAGCTAGTGTGTGTGTCACGCTTCCTGTTAACGCCGTTATTGTTGCTGCAGTCGATCGGAGAAATGTGCTTTCTGTTCTTGCTGCCGTCTCTTTATGTCTCATGTTTTCTACTCCCCTTTCTTCCTCCCACTTAACTCCCTCGCTCTCTCTCACTCTCGTTAATTATTCATTCCTGCATAAAAGGTAAGGCAAATATCTGTCTCCGTTACACATTCACAGACAGGGGGAGATGCTAAATGTTGCAATGGATTCACCTGGCTTGCTTGATCGTGGGACTAAAATAGGGCTTTATATTTAAAATGAAAGAAAAAAAAATCCCAGCTGTAGCATGTTCAAGTGCTGCGTGGGATTATGGTCAGCTGTTAAAGCATGTAGCGAACAGTACATGGTGAACTGTCGGTTAGGTACCCAGCAGGGGAAAGCCGAGCACAGGTCAGGGCAGCCTGGTGTGTCTCGATGGACAGCATGTATTGGGTTGGCTGATATGTGTATTAGTAGAAAAAGATTTAAACAAAAAGTAGAGATACTTTGATAACCACAGAAGATGTAGAACAACTTGAAATAATTTTTAAAAATTATTTACATACTTGAATAGGAGCTGAGGAGTGAAAGACGGGGTTTGCCGTTTTACAAAGTTCACTTTTTTTGCTGAGACTGATGAGAAGACTCACATGACTTTCATGTCTGTATAGCTCAATTCAGTGATAAGCTAAAACTGTTAAGTTCAACTCACCATTTACCAGCACCAAAGCCAACACCACTAATGAGCACATTAGTTCACATTTGTTTTTAATCTGTGCAAAAATATGAAGTCTAAAAACAACATTTTATAGTAAATTTTTTTTAGCGTTAGCCTGAGCACGCTAGCTATTTTCCAGTTGTCAGACTTGAAGCTCAACTAGGATAATAGGCATCCAGTGACAGTGTCCCTTATAGTGAGCAGAGTAGTATGATTGTTCCTTTTTCACATGATTGATATTGTGATTATTTTGGCTAAAAATATTCCCAAAAAAATACATTTGGATATGATGACAAAAATAAATTAAAAAACCAGATCGACAAATCAATTCGCTATCAATCATTCTTAGCTTTAAATAACTTATCTAAACCACCTGCATATTAATTTAGAAGTTGGGGAATAATAGGTGGTTTCTTACTAAAGTAAGGAGAAGATTGATGCCATAGACACGAAGTTGTAGTCGAGAGCAGATGAGCTTAGCTTGAAACAGACAGGGCTACAGCTAATCTCGCTATGTCCAATATCTACATTAGATCACATTTGTTCAATCTGTACAAAAATTAGAAGTCTAAAAATGACCTTGTGGTTTTACAGCGTAAAAGACTTCATAGACTTGTCTGCGAGTGCAAACAAGCTGTTTACATGTTTTTACTTTCCAAGCTAGGTTAGGCTAGCTGGCTGCCGGTGCTAGCGCCTTTTTTTTAGCATGCTAACAGGAAAGTGGTGATAATTAGATGTTTTTAATAAATTTTACTGCACAACTATCATGACCAAAAAACAGAATTGACAATAATAATGTTGTTGTGATAGCTATAACATATTTGCTATTGATCCTTGTTCAAATATTGCTATGCTAGCTAAAACGCTTTTCTGAGAAAACAAAGCTACTGATTCAAATCTTGCTGAAATTATATATCTTGGGTTTTTGTTTCTTTTTTTGTGCAAATGAACAAAGAGCTGCAAAGAGTAAATCTGTGACCTAAACACACAACAACTGTACAGCAAAGAACAATTAGGCTACGTGATAATATACGATATTCTGAAATGTTACAAAAAGTTTTTATGATGAAACTCTAGTAGATTTTTTTTCAGCTAAACACTCAGAAAAAAAAATTGTCATTAAAATCTCTGTCATTAAAAAAAAATTAATGACAGAGATTTTATCTTTGAAAAAGAAAATTACCACTTCCATCTAAAAAACAAATGAATTTTCAATACGTAAAAATTATTTTAGGGTGACCTTAAATTACATTTTAAGATGGATGATTTAATTCATTAAAGTATTCAATTAAAGGTTGAACAGATTTTAAGCACTGGAATTGCAAACAGGCCAATTTATCACAATCTGAGCTATTGCTGGAGTCATAGGAAGAGTGCTTACTTTTAATCTCAACGCTTCGGATGGATGGTTGTGCCGACTCTGTCGGGTACAGTGCATTTGAACAGCTGAATCTGTGTGCCTCGCAAAGAGTTAAAAACTACCTCTCAGCATGAGCTTCGGGCAGCCATGTGAAAATAAGGCCTACATATTTCTCTCCCTTTTTTGGTTGAGGATTATGCGAAGGGGGGAAAGAAAAGGGAAGGAGCTCTTTAAGCTTGGCCCCTCAAAATAAAATCTTGTCAAATCAAATAAAGCTTCCTTAAGAGGTGCATAATGAAGACCTCACAATGGCACCCTCACATTCAATGCAAAGAGAAGCCACCAACGCTTACAAGCCGAAGGGCAGGGAAAGCGTTTTAACTGAGCCGTGCACAGATCGGAGCGAAGAGTTGGACGCTGACACGGGAAGGCAGACAGAGTGGCAATCATCCTCTCAGAGATGCTGTTGTGAAGTGAGCAGCTGCATTGTTTTGGCTGAGCAAAGCGTGAATGAAAAAGGCCACACTATAAGTGCGGACAAAAGGATAAATAATGAGAAGCTAGATGAAGCGCTCGGTCGCAGCGCAGTGTGCGATCATGGGCGGGGTGCGAGTCCATTGTTGTAATTTCCTAATTTATCACAAAGTCTAATGGACGATGGGACAAGGTTGAGATAAGTGGCTGTATAATTAGTGTTATGTGTGAGCCATATCAAAATTCATCATGCTCTCCACACACACACACACACACACACACACACGCATCATCTCATAATGGACCGGAGTGGTGAAAATCCATATCATTTAGCCAGCAAACACAGAAACACTGTTAGTTTTAAATGATTCCACATCATTAAGTAGCCCAATGAGCAAAAATACTCGACACAATGCTGTTCAAGCATGAGTAATGTTGTCTGGGTAATGGGCTCGGGGGAAATGGTGGAGGTAAAGTGATCTCTCTGGCCTGACTATGTACCACACACACACACACACACAAAACGCTGAGGAAAACTGCCCCCTTGTGGCCTCACTGGCCAAAACATTTGGGGGGAAAAGAAGCTGAGCGAACGAATGTTTCTTCGAAAGGAAAGGATCAGCACATTCAAGCATGATTTTAGAAACAATCATTTTTCCAGAGCCGTCCAAAAGCCACCAATTCTACCTGGAAACAAACAACAAAGATGCTTTTAGTGTTAAGGAACTTTCAGCCCAGGCTTTTCAACAACACCGATGATATTCCCAACCTGCACGGCCGTGCACAACCCCCGTCACACGCCACCACCGCCTACCTCTGCTCATTTCCTGCCTTGCTGCCATTAATAAGAACATGCACTTTCTTTTTTTTCCTTTTTAAACACGCCGTCACTGAACCAGCGCCATATTTCCTCTAATCAGCAGTGTTTGGATTTCCCCGTCTGCCGTGTTGTTCTGGGGAGGGTGTTTTTATTATTCTTTTGATTTTTTTGCAGGGTTTCAAAGTGTGAAAAGGTCCTATTTTTGCTTCTGTGGTTAGCAAAGGATCCCAGCCCTCCTAAAGCGCCCCCTCCCCCAAAAAACATTTCCAAGGCTAACAGCAATTTTTTTTTTTGTCAGAAGCTACACCCAGGGTGCCGTGATTGTACAAATCCATGTTCATGTACAGTACTGACCGTTAAAACAACTTCCAAAACCCTGCTGGTTATAAAAAAAAGAAACACTTGTATCTGTTTTTCTAGGAATAAAAAAGATAGCAGAGAATCCCACATTATTATCCACAGTATAAATTACATCGTAGACAGAACTTGGAAATATATATAATACAGTTATATTTCACTATAATTTTTTATATTTTTCAATGTCTAGACAAACAGTGTGTGTGTGTTTATGCAAGTCTTTTTGCTTTGTGTGTGTGTGTGTGTGTGTGTGTGCTGCTGTACTGAGTGTCTGCAGCATCACGTGTGGCAGAACTCTGTACTGGGCACGTTGCTGCTCTTGCAGTAGGCTATGCTGTTGTTACTGAGGTGACAGTCTCTAAATCCAATGCCCCCGTTGGGAGTGTAGATGGGCTGGATGCGGAAATCTCCCTTGAGCAGCTGCTCATTGTTCAGCGCCACTATCTGGAAACTGGTCTCAGTCATCTCCAGAATGGAGTTATCCTTCTTGGTTCCAGCCTCGCAGTAGTCGTCTTTTCTCCTGCCGCGGTTGTATTTCCACTTGGTCGAAGACGACCGGTTCTTCCTGTGCATGTGCCAGCAGAACAAGCTGAGCAGCGTAACCAGGACGATAAGAACAGCCCCTCCTATGATCCCAGCCATTAGCAGCGTGGAGCTGATGCTGTCCTGAGGAGCCTGCTCTCTGCCCGGAGGCTTGGTGGTCACCGGCGCCTTGGTCCTGGCCTCGGAGCATATAGTATCCTCCCCAGGCCTATAGGAATTAAGGGTGTCCAGGACGTGCACGCAGATCCGATACACAGACCGGGGATCCAGGTTGGTGAGGCTGATGCGCCGCAGGTCCCCGCTCACCGTCCTCTCCTGCATTCCTTCGTTGATTTGGCTTTGGCCCCTTTTGACCCAAGTGACCTTGTAGGCGGTGACAGTAAAGTAGGAAGCCCAGCTCACGTCGATGTTGGTGGAGTTGACCACGTGGAAGGAGATCTGAAGAGGGTCCTCGTAAGGAGGCAGGGGTCCGGCAGGGTTGTTAAGTAAGGGGGGCAGCGTGGGGGAGGGGGAGTCAAAGTAGTAAGGGATGGATGAAGTGATGAGGGTGGAAATCATGGTGGTGACAGGGGTGGTGGTGGGTGGGGGAGGGGGTGTGGAGCGGAGGGTGGGCCAGGGCGGCTGGTCGGGTTGAATGGGGCACTCGATAATATCCAGCGTGAGCTCTCTGATTGTCATGCCACGCACCTTCTCCGGACTCGAGCACGTAAACCCGCGGGCGTTGACAGAGGAAGGCAGCGATTTGAGCCACACCACCACCCATTTCACGGTGCAGTCGCAGCGCCACGGGTTGTTTCGCACTATGAGGTGCCTCAGACTGGACAGGCCATCGAACACACCTTGCGTTAGAGTTTGAAGCTGGTTGCTGGAGATATCCAGTCTTTCCAGCCTGTTTAGACCCGCAAACGCCGCCACGGGGATCTGGTCGATCTGGTTCTCCTGGAGGCTAAGTTTGACCAGCGACTGGCTGGGCAAGAGAGGAGGGGGGAAAGTCAGGGAATTGCGGGCCAGAGCCAACTCGCGGAGGGTGGCCAGGTCCTGGAAGGTCCCTGGTGCGATGCCCTCATCGGTCAGCAGGTTCCCGTCCAGCAGGAGGCGCTGTAGACGTGTCACATTCTGGAAGGCCTCCTCTGCAATGACAGCAATGCGGTTCTCATCTAACCGCAGCTCCTTCAGGTCTTCGGGAAGACCAATGGGAACGCTGCTTAAGTGGTTCTTGGTGAGGAAGAGGAGTTTGAGGCTTACCGCCTCCCTGAAGGCCCCTTCTTCCACCCCTACTGTGGAGATGGAGTTATCGTCAAGGTGTAGCTCCTCTAGTTTAGTCAATTGGGCAAGAGCTGCCTTGGAGATTGTTTGGATATTGTTCTCCTGGAGGTGCAGGACCTTGGTGTTTTTGGGCAGATTCACGGGGAATTCGTCCAGCTGGTTGCCGTACAGGTACACAGTTTCTACGGAGGCCAGATTGTGAAGTTCCACAGGGAAACCAGCATTGTTGATCTGGTTGTTGTGGAGGTAGAGGACCTTGTAGCCCTCCTGTATCCCCAGAGGCACTGATGTCAGGCTGCGTTCGTTGCAGTACACAAACCCTTTGTCACAACGACACTCTTGCGGACAAGAGGCACCTGGGCTGAATTGCATTTGGAGGCTTAGGATGACAGTCAACCAAAATTGCAAGAACGAAGCCCAATCTTTAATCCAGGGTCCAGCCAGAAACTCCATAGTGGAAAAACAAACAGGGGGGAAAAAAAGGCAAACCAACAATTAAAAAAAAAAAAAACTGGCGGGAGGGAATAAAAAAATGAAAATCAGAGAGGCAAATGACGTATATATCCACCAAAAACCAGACCCATGAAAATATATAAAAAAGTCCAACTAAGATTGTTAAGTAATGATGCAGTTAGCTGGGAAAAGAGCAGGAAACTGTGGGAGTAATCCTGTAAATGCTAGTCCTCAGCCGAAGAGCGATGGTCTCATTAGTGGTGGCCAGGCCTCTGACTGACTCCATCCATGCTGAGACATCAGACCATAGCAGGACTCTTCTCTCGCTGCTCCATGCAGAGCTCAGCCAGGGCCAATTTGAGCGCCACCGCAGGCTCCGCTCGCCTGTCCGTCACACACTGCTGGTCCCAGACCAGGGCAGAGTCCAAGGGGGGTGACATTTGGATCCAGAGACCTGCGGGAAAACAAAGAGAAGCTAGATGAGTATTTTCAGAGGTGGCCTGTTCTCGGAAAAAAAGAAAAGAAAAATAGGGGGCCTCCCTTTTCCCTCTGCCTCTTTATTTAAAATACAAACACATACCAACTGACTTCCATTTTGCTCCCACTCTTCCCTTCTTTCCCAAGACAGACAGAGGCACAAAACATTGCACTGTGGAATTATGCACTGACTATGTAAAAAAAAAAAAAAAAGACTGATAAATATTCTGAACAGCTCCTGCACATCCGGTTTCACAGACATAAAGAAGGCTTTTATCCCTTGCGCTCTATCAAAGGCGGTAATAGAGCACTGCAAGGACACACACTCGTGGATTCACAGGGTTTCTCAGCGACATCAGCGCTGCTTAATGGAAAACATGCTAAAAAGAGGCGAGGTTAATAAAGATAGGAGCTCTCTGTGTGCCAACGTGGACACGGAGGATATTTCCTGGGAAAAGAAAACAATGCCGAACAGAAAACAAGCTGCAACAGCCTCTTTTCTGCTTCCCAGCTGCCTGAGCAGATTCTCGAGCAGAGGTACACGGGTAAACACACGAGTGCTTACAGTAAACACAGCCAATTGTTTTTGCCGGTGGCCCGAGGAAGAGCTCGTTATTACGTGCAAGGCCTGAAGCTAACGTGGCCAAACTGGAGATTTTGAGGCTGTGGATGTTTGGAAAACAAAGACAAGGCAATCGAGGAACAGAGGCGCTGCATATCAGCTCCACCCCCCCTCGCGCCCCGGATGGAGTGACAAGCACAAGCTGTCAAAAGAAATTGGATTGGAAAATAATTTAGCCCCTCCACCTGCAATAAATGATCGATACAGGCTGTTTTTCACCTCGGAGAGGTTTGCAGTGAAGCACAAGGCCACTGGATTACAGTAGACCACCCCTCCCTAAAATCCATTATTCCAACTTTTATGAGCCATCAAATATTTCCCTGCCCCCCCCTCCTTACCATAGGTAGCTTTCAGCTTAACTGAAGCTCCACCCGAAGTCAGCGTTGGATGACACACAACGGTGGGAACGACTGGTTGAATGTTAAGCACTGCAACGCCGTGACTGTGGATTAAGGAGCCTTGCAGGGTTATGGGGCCCCTCATCATTCAGCGAGCTCAGAGGAATCTGTTCAGTTTAGGGGCCGTGTTCAACAACTAAATCCAGACTTGGTACATCAGACAAGCAGCTATATTTAGTAGAAGGAGGGGGGAAAGAAAGAAGAAGAAATCTATACGCCTTCACGGCTCCGCTTCCTTAAATTCCTCCGTTTGTTTGTTGACTAGATGGAAGCCCGCATGGGCTCTTTGTGGCGGGGATGGAGAAACAATCCTGTGACACACATCTGTGATCTACTTTTCTAAATTGAAAGAGCTAAATTTAATCAAATAAGCTTGGGGTGGTGGTGGTGGTGGGGATAAGCAACCACATGAGGCGATAAAATGTGCTGCCACAGCGGCAGAATCAACAGCAGAAGGCAGCAGCATCAAGATTACATAGGTGCATAAATAAAATGTCACCAAGAATCCAGATTCAGAGAAACACAGTGTCGAGTTTACTTAACACCACCAAAGAAACAGATCAATGAGCTGCAGTGGCTTGATAAAAAAGGAGAGAAAAACTACCCCACCAACACTCTGCTTTTTTTCCGTCTTGATTTTCTTTTTAATTTAATTTTCAGCCCAGGGAGCACAGTTTCTCACCACCAGATGAACGCTGTGATATGTGGCCAGGACAATCCGATTAGAACTGGATTTAGCCCCAGAAACGCAATTAAAAGTTTAAAAATGGATAAGGTATTTAAGAGGCGATAAGAGGCGGATCAGGTACACTTCAAAGGCTGCCCAGTGAGCGGTGTTCATTTGAATGAATTATTTCAAAGCGGGGAAGGGGGGGGGGGAGTCGAAAACCGTGCAGTGCACAGAGGGTGAAAGCCCCTTTACAAAAAAAAGAGGAAAAGAAGAAGAAAAAAACTCGGGTTTTCACTCGAGTGGGAAAAATGTGGTGCTGCGTGTTTTGTTAGCGCCAAAAACTCGATGAAATGTCTCATGAACCGCACAAATATAAACTGAACAACCGTTTTTCCCTTTCTTTTTCTCTCTAAAAGTGTCTGGGAACCTGAACGCCTTTCCTTACCATACGTAGTTCTGCTGGATGTGGGTTCGGTTACGCTTTCTGTGCTGGAATAACGAATTTCGAGTGAAAAGTGGTTCGTTTAAACGCAGCCCGGGCCCGACGTAAAGCTGCATTTTAACACACACTTTCATTATTGAGCGAAAAGCATCCATCGTACCTTTGCTGAGCCTTTATCCATCGCAAACCCCGCAACCGCAGTCAACTTTTCCCCCGTCTTTACGCCTCCGTCCTTCATGCGGTCCTGCTGCAAACCCGTGCGTAAAGCTCTGTTCGGCGACGCTGGTGCGAGTCGGTTCCTACGAGCAGCTCGAAGCCGGCGACTCTACGGAGGAGCATATTTGCCCGCATGGGTTATGTCCCCTTCTGCCTCCCCGTGTGTGTGTCTCGGATGTGGCTGCGAGTCCGTCCGCACTGCCGTCGGTACTTTTTTTCTCTCCTGCGTTTCCCAGCTTCTAAAAGGAGAGCTCCCTCCGCTTTGACTCAACACCGTGAGCGGCGCAAAAGCACCGGAGACAGCGGCAGGGGGCACTTCTCTCGCCTTCCACACTCTGGCCGAACGATGAGGACGCACTCGCCGAACTGTCCGCCGCCTGATCCGCCACGGGCCATGACGGCCAGCTGCGTCCGTCCTGTGCGCTGTTTTTGGTGGGGAGGTCAGACTTGCCTTTCAGTGCCTGGCGCAGCTCAGACGCGGACTCCCTGCGAGTTGTTTTCTTAGATGGATTCAGCTGATAGTGCGACGTGCCTTCTCCGCTCACCTCTCTCTCTCCCTCTCTCTCTCTCCTGTCCCTCCTCCCCTCCTCAGAATAAAGAATGCATCTCCTCCAGAGCGGCTCCGTGATGGCTTTAAGCCACAGATCCTCCCCGCTGCCCTCACACTGCAGAAAATAGTTTGTCTCTCAAACACACTCTATCCCCACACACGCTATTTTGCCCGGCCTACCTTAACCCTCGCCACTGATGTCAGATCCGAGCTCCCCAACCACACACACACACACACACACACACACACATTTACATTTTAATCACAAAATCCCGAAATTAGTCCCGGAGTCACATTCCCGGTGAAAAAAAGCAAAAGGAAAAAATCAGCATTTCCTTCTATATCATCCTGGATTTTAATTTCCAGTGTGGGGAAATGGGGCTTTCTGTTTAGCTACGGTGCTTCTGTGCTGTTGGCCCGCTGTAATGTCTTAGGCCTCTTTAACCCCTGTTCTTTCTGTGAAGTGTTCCTCTAATTAGCTTAAAGCTGGATAATTAAGCCCAAAAGTACGGCTTCATCTTTGCCCGCAGCCGCTCTCTTGTACTGCCTCAAAGCTCCCAGACAGGCGCTGACAGCCGCGGTAATTTCATCAGACTACATTGCACCCTGGCGTTAATACCGGCTCACCGGTGCACTGCTGCCGTGCCCGCGCACGTCCCCGGCGAGCGCGCATCTAACTGTAGTTGGCTCCTGTATCAGTGCGCCAAACTTTGCCTAATTGCTCACGTGACGCCTCTCCCACTCGTGCCCACGTAAAGTGTGCATGAGTGGGGACGCTTAAAATATATGAAACTCATACGTCACACACACTCATAAGTACAGTGAGGGTGTTGCAGCCTGGCTAGCTGTTAGTGACTAACAGCTTAAAGTGGCTAATGTTAGCCAACAGCTGGCCTGCTGTTGCCACACTCAGGTCCTGCTGTGAGATGAGCTTCTGACGCCATTTTTCTGAAGAGGTCTGATTCAGGTTGTGACTCATTCTCCTGTGAAAGGCCAACTTTTGTACTGTTTTTATGTTCGGATGAAAGAAATGTCAAAGCTACCAGAGGGAATAACCTTCCCCAGACGTGAAATGACTCCATGTTTTTCTGCTTCAAATGTGCGACATGTGACGTAGCATAATATGTTTAAAGCTAACTCAGTGTGAAGTGATTGACATGAAAATAACTGCCATGTCAATCATTATTACTATTAATGATAACTAATAAATGTATCACAAACAGCAACAATTTAAATGTGTCAGTCAGCTCGTATCCACGTGTTATTGTTGTAAGAAGGCCTGATTTACCTGTCTGTGTTTCAAATGTTTTTTTCAGTTGTGCACCTGAAGCTAGGAAAACATGCAAAGCTGCAAAACGCTCTTTAAATGGTTCAGGTTTGTGGTTAGATGCCAAAAGATAAAGTCAGGAGATGATAATGGACGGCAGAAACGAGGAGAAGCCACTAAATGAATCATGTCAACTCTCGCTTCACGTCAGCTTTGACAGGACAGGTTGGGCAGCCCACAGACATGTTGGGAGGAACTTTAAGTCAACAGAAGACAAGAAAAGCAGCAACAATAATATTTAAACAGTAGTTTATGTAAGTATTATGATTACAAACAAGATAAGAATTTTGTTGGAATCGCATGTTGTAAAATGAACGATCCCGACCTTTCAGCTCATTCTGCAGCACATTTAAAAGCTTTTTTTTCTTCCCTAATTCTGACTCTGGGGACAAATGTTTGTGTAATGCTGGGAGAGTGCAGGCTATACCGTTTATGTTTTTGTACAGATATATGCAGAGATAAGGACGAACCAGCCCCAGCAAAGATGTACAGATAAAAACCAACCAATGGGAAACTTCACAGAAACGGTCACAGGCAACTGTGATGTACTCGAGTTCCACGCCGTCGTAAAACATAGACAACATAATCGTAGACAGGCTCCAACTTTTTTAGGTACTCTCCACGAGCATTCAGGAAGAGCAGATCAGCGTAATCCTCTGAGTTTCCCCACGTGTGCAGACAAACGAGATTTATTCCTAAAAATAAATTAGTTCAAGTTTTAACTTGATTTGTTTTAAATGACACATTCTGATTTAAAATGACACCCAAATACGATGTGACCATTTCACTTAACCCCAATAATGGTTTTGATCTTAGGAAGCGCAGACAACTCCAATCCTCTTTGTATAACCTCCCAAATAATTTGCTGACTTTATGACTCTACGCTACTGTTAGCAAACGCCACAATGCTACGCATTCACAACTGCCAACAAAAATATAACTACATGCATATGTGGTATAATTTTTAGTTGAATTCCATTCAGTTTTATACATAAATCGCAACAACAGTCATCCCAAGGTAAGATAAAGACTCTAACAATCAGACGACCCCCTGTGGGGTAACACTTTCTAGACTGTAGGAAGGAAAAACACCCTTTTAAAAAGAAGAAAATGAGGCGCAGCCGTCGACGGTTGGGGATGAGGGCAACGAGACAGGACAAAAGACACACCGAGGAAGGGAGCCAGAGATTTATAATAACTAATGATTAACTGCAGAGTGGTGTCTAAACACAGAGAGAGTGAGAAGAGGTGAGTGAAGAAGAAGCAGTCAGTACTTCATGGGAAGCTCCCAGCAGCCTACAGCTATTGCATCGTAACTACGGGAGGACTCAGGGTCACCTGATCCAGCCATAACTATGTGCTTTATCAAAAAGGAAAGTTTGAAATCTATTATTAAAAGAAGACGAAGGACCTGAAAGCTGAAGGCTCAGCTCCCGTTCTGAATGAAATATTCTAAGTAAACCAGCAGCTGACATTGTTACAATTGTTACTATGTTACCATGTGATGGTGAGATGGGAACACCTACTTATAACTCTCGTTTAGCTCTAGAGGTGGGAATCACCATACATCCCACGATACGATATTATCACAATTTTTAAAAATATTTTGCGATATTCAGATTCTGTACATAAAGGTAAACTTTATCAATATTCATTTTCTCTAATATCAAAGTCTCACACTCAGTCTTTCTCTCATTTCAGTTTGATTGTTGACAAACTGAACGGTTTGTATTACAGTCTAGTCCAACTTAACTGAACGCAACCATCTGGTACAATTATAGCTATTCTGAACTATGCAGTTTATGAAAACTATGCAGCCCCTTCAGCAACTGAAGAATTTGAAAGTAAATTAAAACAAAATATAATTTTACATTAAATAAAAGTTTTAAACTTAATTAAATAAAACATGTCTTAAATTAAAATAAGTAAACTGTCATGTTTATTGCTGCCAAAAACAAGTTAAACACATTTGGACAGTGAAGGAATGTCAGGATTCTTGCTCAGAAAAAGGATCAACATGCTCTGAAGTCAGAGCACAAAAACCTTTTTGTAACAAAATATCGATTTCTGCTGTCCCTGTATTGATACATTATTAGCAAACAAAATATCACCATGCTACACAGTATCCATTTTTTCCCCACTCCTATTTAGCTCATGTAAGTATTGAGCCAAATATACAAAACAGTAATATGTTACTTTCCAATTATTTATCTACTGGAATTTATCCTGTAGTGTCAACTCTGTTCTCCAACCTTGCAAAA
Organism: Neolamprologus brichardi; assembly: GCF_056152115.1. Classification (NCBI taxonomy): domain Eukaryota; kingdom Metazoa; phylum Chordata; class Actinopteri; order Cichliformes; family Cichlidae; genus Neolamprologus; species Neolamprologus brichardi. Next base: position 1,542,559 of record NC_142118.1, on the reverse strand, counting down.
GCAGGCTGACTAGCAGTAGTTTGCTAGTTTCCCCGTCCTCAGTGAACTGCAGTCTAAACAGCAGAGTGCTGAAAGTCGTAAAAGGTTTGACAGCTGATTTGTGCCTGAGAAGGCAGAGAAACATGCAAACAGCATTTGTAGGCTATGATGTGTCTTTCATGAACAGAGGTTTACAGCGCGTCGCCTCGGAGGGCTAGCAAACAGATGTCAGAGGCAAAACCACTCTGATCCTGCTAGGATGTCATGCTAATTTATATTAGCTTTCACAGGACAGGAAAGAAATATAAATTACTAACAAAAGAGGAGGGATTCAAATGTCAGCTTTTGCCTTAGAAATACTAAAAGCTGTCAGGATCTGTGTGCTGCGTGAGGCGGAGCCGGGGTCAGGAAGCCGTTCAGGTCAGCAGGTGCGCCTGCCTTTGATCTTTGCCTCCATTTGCCAGAGAGCATTAATGATGGACTCGCGGTGACCCATTTCAACAATGCACATAAGTCACGAACAACCTTTCCAACAGCTCCCGCTTAATCACCCCCGTCATATCGTCCAGTCAGGCCTGTCCGGTGAGCACGTGTCGCTCAAGCCTTCTAAAAGCTACAGCTCTTCCACGAGATGATTCGGTCGTTCTCGGCGTTTGCCTTTCACGTTTAATTTTGCCCGCCGCGTCCCCGAGACAGATGGGCGGCCGTTGCGAGGCCCAGTCCACAACATTTAATTCCTTCATAAATCAAGCGTCTCCGCACGCCATGAATTATTGATAAAGTGAATTTAGAGGAAACAGCCTATTTTTATTTTCTCCTTGATGGACGTGTTTTGCAGCAGCGTGCTACGTTCACGGTCGCTGCAGCGCGGCGGTATGTCTCGTTGTCTCTCGAGCACACAAATGGGGATGAAATGACAGACATTTAGATGAGCAAAGGAAGGTGGTGGGGGGGGGGGGCTATGGGCAAATATGCTGAAGCCATTATCTGGCTTGTTAATTTGGTTTTGCTCGTTGTTGTCAAGCAAAATAACAGAGCAGAAGTCAGATGTAAAATGACCTGCAGAATAAATAATAATAGTCGCAGCGGATCAAATTCATCAGGATTCCTTCTGCATATGTTTGAAACGATATGGGACAAATGCAGGAATATACTGGACGTGGAAATTCCCCTTCAGTTGCCCAGAGACCTTCCCAGGGATTTCAGTTTTTTTGGTGTGGCGTATTTACTCTGCACGCTTGTGTACCCTGATAAAATGCAGATACACACATGACCCGAGCGCACATCAAAGCCTGCTCTGTCCATCTGCTCCTGTTCAGGGCCCCAAACAGTGTTAAAGGAGGGCAGAGGAAGGAGAAGCGTGGGGGGAAAGTCCACTTAGCTATGCAGATATGTTTATCCCATGGTTATGTTAGCTGCAGTCCCCGAGAGACATCATTAGCTTATCACGTTTCTCCCTGCATGAATTTACATCTGGACACCGAAAGGCACTTCAAAGGTGGCAACAACATCAGTGTTTAAAAACCTCCGTGCACGTATTGGCAAGATCTCTGAAAAGCACTAACTGTGGGAAACTACAGTGATATTGCGAGCTGTGATGCAATCGGGGGCCCGCCGCTCCAGATTCCAGTGGCTTAAAGAAAAATATGCTGATTAGGTTTAGAGTGGGAGATCAATGCGTTCATTAATTTCTCAGGCAATGTAATTATGTTTGCCCTCGTCGATTATCAATCCACATGCATCTAACAGCACGGCGCGACTCCTAGAAGGGCCGCTTTTTCACAGCCAAGGGAAATAACTTGGCCGACAACACGATGTATATTATTTCGCCAAGGAGTGAGCTGAGAGGAGGCAGGGGGCTGTGAACAAACTCTTTAACCCTCCAGATTCACTGCTTTTTTTACCACTTTTAATTTTTTGATCTTTAGATTTTTTTAACAGGCACAAACACAAAAATAAGCACACACACCTACACACACACACATAACTATAACCACAAGCTCGTGTATCTCTATATCGTGTACTCTAAATACTCAATTTCCAACATTTTTTTGTTAAATTCGTGGCTCTGATTACGTCATTTAGAGCATCCTGACATCTGAAACACGGGTTTCTCTTTGCCAGGAGCAGCCAATCAGAACAAAGGTTGGAAGATTAAAGGAAAGATTAGGAAACCAAAAAAGCTTGTTTTTTAAATAGCAGGTGATGGGGCGCACCAAGGTCTCGTATAACCAGTGTTGGTCAAGTTACTTGAAAAAAGTAATCAGTAACTAATTACCCCAAAAAGTAATCCCATTACTTTACTGATTACTTATTTTCAAAAGTAATTAATTACTTAGTTACTTTTTAAAAACAGGATTTACAACCTGAATAGGTGATAAAGTGATAGATCTTTCAGCCCAATTCTACTTTTTCTACATAATCCATCATACAAAATGTAATCAAATGGAAAAGTCTCTTTTTAAAACTTGTTTTATTAGTTTTAATCTTTTAACTTTATGCATCAAGCAAACATTTAATTATCTGCAACATTCTCTGACTGGAAGAAATTAGTTTAACATTTAAACCTATTTTCTGCACATTCCAGCTCATAAAATAAAATATTTTGTGTGTTTACACTCAGTCTTTCAAATAGATGCAAGTAAAACACAGCAGAAAATAAATAAAGTCAAAGACTAGCGGTCCTGTTGCTCTATTTTCACCTGTAAAGCAGGAGTGGGGTAGGCGGAGGGTTACCCTGGTGCAGGTGTGCAGCGGTCAGTGGAAGAATCCGCGAGTTTCTCTGTGAGTTTCCCATTACGTCGTAGCTACTCGGTGCTTGTTTGGAAGTTTAGGGGTTTTTCGCTGTAAAAAGAAGTTTTCTTCCCACGCACAACGGACACTAATGTTTTTGTCACTTTTTATGGAATCAAACTCAAAGTAAGGTCAGTACTTCCACGCTTTAAACGCTGCACGCTCATACTCTCTCTGCACTCGATATATGATCCATTGTTGATCTGCACACAGCTGTTGTCACGAACGTCGCACTCGCTTACGTCACTGTCATGAGACATTCTCGCAAAAAAATCACGGTTTTAGTAACACAGTGTTCCTACGGGAAAGTAACGGTAATCTAATTACCGTTTTTGCAATAGTAATCCCTTACTTTACTCGTTACTTGAAAAAAGCATCTCTGCGTATAAGGTAATGGGACTTCTTCTCATATAGAGCTTTTCTACTTTATAGATGTCTCAATCAATAATTCACACACACACTCATACAAGTATTTTTTTGTACGCCCGAGTGCTTTCAATCAATGACATTCGCACTCGTTCATACTCGGATGAACACATCAGGGCTCAGCATCTTGGCTAAGGATACTTTGGCTACTTTGGCATGCAGACCGGATCAGCAATTGAGCCGCCAACCTTCCGATTAGCCGCAGGGACCCATCATAAAAACAAAAGGTGAAAAAAAGAGGATTATTTTTAACTATGAATCATGCAAAGCTACTCTGGTACAGTCCAAGAATGAAACTATGGAGCTGGAAACGAGCATAATAATAGGCCCTCTTTAAAAGCGGAGGAAAAAGTCAAGCCCACAGCGTCCTGTACGAATCCAGCTCCACTGCATCTCCCTCTATAATGTCATGGGGGGTGTTTCGTGTTGGCATTTAAAATGTAAAAAGATTTATCGGCGAGGCATAAAAGTTGCTTTAATAAAATGAGCAAAATGGTCAGCGGAACTGTCGCGGCTCAATCAGGGTCGTTTCACGAGTAGCACCGAAGGCAGCGCGCTCTGAATTATAGGGGAGCCAGAGTGAATGCAGGGTCCTGACTGAATGCTGCCCTGTGCTAATGCCAGGCTGTAAAAACACTGACTTGACAACAAACAAGCCCCTGTAGTTCTGCTGAGGGAGGGATGGGGGGAGAGCAGCAGAGGAAGGGGGAGCGGAGGGAGAGAAGGGGCAGAGAGGTTTGAAATCAAAGGAGGTCAAAAGAGGACTGGTTCTTGATATGTGGCTGCCATGTCATCGCTGCCCTTCTACGATTTAATACCGCTGACAAGTGCCGTGCAGTGTCTAATTGTGAAGATAAGTGGCGGCTTTTTTGCTGACGTGTGCGGCTCTGTGCTGTGAAAAATATCTTAAAAGGTGCCGTCCACCCTGGGAAATCTTTACTTTAGTTTACACAACAGGTCTGTGATATTTATCTCTGCCAGTATGTTGCAGTCAGTGCGTCTCAAAGCACTACAGCAGTGCGATCTGCTCACAGAGTGAAAATACTTTGTTTCTTTCTTTCTTCAGTCCTCCAAAGCCTTCAAGACCATCCCGAATAAAAAAATATTCTGTTGAGCAATAAAGACGTAAGTAGTTATGAATCATTGCTGCTTTTTTGGCCTTGCTGTGGCCTTGTTGCTCCAACACTTTGATTGCTGCTGACATATTTTTGTCTGGAGCAAACAATCAAACTTTAATGGTCCTTAGAAGATTAATCATATTCATATAGCTGACTCGGGCTCATCAGCACAGACTCACTCCAATTGACTGCAACGGGCTGACAATATGTCTGCAGTTATTTGCAAACTATTACGAAAGAGTGTCAGCAATGAATCCGAGTCAGACCGTGATTGTTTGGAGACCGGTTAACCTTTTCAATCAGCTCGAGATCAAAAGTCACCCAACGGGTGGAGTGTGTCGGACACTCAACTTCCAGGTAACCATTTGTAATTGCCATGAACATATTAAAAGCCAAACTAGGAGAACTATTCCAGTAATTCCTTAAAAATTGAAACAAAACTAAATTATAGTTAATCATTTTTTTCCAGGGCAAAACGTGCCTGAAAGGTGAGTGTTCTGCTAATCTATGCTAACAGGTCAGTTAAGGATTTATGACACGACACACTCCGTTAATGGCACTCGTTTAAGATAAGCTAAGATAACTCTTTATTGTCATTGCACAGTCATACATGGTACAATAGTTTAAACCAGAACTAGTTGCTGGAAGTTCAGCCACAGAGAAACTTTGTATAAGAAGATGACTGCAGTGGTCAAAGGTGATTGTTGTCAGGTTGCTGCTGCCTGAAATTAAAAATATGAAATAAAAAAAAATTAAAATTGAACTTTATCATCTCAACCCTGTTTATAAAAAAATGCGTCAAATTTCCATGTATCCTGAACGATCCCTCTGAAACTACAGACACCAGTAATCACGAGTACGTTAGCTTTGTCACTGCCATGTGAGCTTTGCCTTATTAGCATTTCGTGTTTAGGCCAAGCCTCACGGAGCTGCTAGTATTTGCATTTTTAAAGATGACTTTAGGCAGTTTCTTCAGAATTTCTCATGGAGTAAGGAAGTTACTAAGAATTTAAACTGACAGGAGAACAGTGCAGTGTCATACCAGAGTGTTCAAAACACAGTTAAAGCCAAAAACTGTAATTTTAATGTAAAAAAAAAAGGGAAATAAAGAAGAGCGACTGCAGAATTTTTATTCTAATATTTCATGACTACATGTTTTATCTTCACGTTTGAGCCTTTTCTTAAACATCCCCCACAGCTCGTTCGATATTCCTGAGAAGAAATAAAACACCCGGCTGAAAAGCGTAAAGCAGGCCAACTTCGTGTAGCTGTTTTTAGCTAAAAGGCTTGAAGTGTGTTCAACTTTACAAATCCTGGAATTTCACTTTATTTGGTGAAAAATGTGCTTCCTCGCAGGATTTCCTTGACACAGCGCAGGCTTGTTAAAAACAGCCAGGATGTTTAGGAGTAAAAGTAAAAAGACCCGCGAGAGAGAAACTTACAAGAGATCAGCAGAGAAAGAACAGTGGAGGAGAAAAATAGACAGATGCCAGGAAGGAGCAGGTCTTGGGGTCACGCGAAAGATGGGCCTGATCCCACCTCCAATCCCTGCAGCTTTTCTTTTGTTTGAACTCACATCTGGGCTAAATTTCCCCTTCTGCACGGAGCATAGAGGAAGTCTGCTGGGTGGGTGGAAAAGGGTCTCAGGGCCGCTCCTGCCTCCCAGGCTAAACACTTCTAAATACCGTACGTCTATGAGTCACTGAACCAGGCACTGTACAATCCCAGACCCTGAATCAGTGCTCATCACTCCATGATGACTGATGCAGGCTGGTCACTCATGTGACACGTTAGCAAACGCCTGTTTTGACTGAAGACAGATGCAATCAGTTTACCAGGTTCAAAAGATCACAGCAGTTATCACACCAGAGACAAGGTGCAACTCGTGACTTATTTCAACACACAGGTCATGACGGCCTGCGAGGAGGAAGTCACGTGCACATGAGTCTATTGGCCTGTACACAAAGGGTTGCAACACTGATGAAACAGTTTGAGCTGCTTCTCTATGAGGTAATATTTAACTGCTTTATGGGAAATGTAGGTTCATTTCATACTAAGGACTGAAAGCCTGCTAGTGATTCAGTTTCAGCCGGACACACGCCCACGTGAGAGGAGAAATAACTTTGTAGAAGTGCAATAAAATGAAAAACTCTTAAGAAAACAGTTAAGGCCACTCCACTGATTTTACATAAGAGAAAACACTGATGTCTTTCAGGGTCGCCTCGGCCTTTGCCCAAAACATACTCTTTGTTTTTTAAAGAAGCTGTTAAATGAACATACGAATGATATTATTGGGTTGCATTATGGGAAATGTAGGATTTTTTTTGTCTGACTCATAAAAGTTAGAGAATCTAGACTTTGGCGGCTTTGATATTAGCAAAGCCAATGAACAAGTTCATCGAGCTGCCAAAACACAATTACAAGCTTGGTTTACAGTAAAGATGACAAATACTTTATGTAATAAAACACAAGGACTGCTACGCATCCAAAGAGCCCAGCACATATTTCTCTTTTTCATGTTGCACGTGAATAAAATGAAACTTTCAGTGTCTGAAAACGAGGAACTCAGCAAACTGGATGAGTAACAAACTAAGAAGATGAGTCTGCGCTGCAGCGCTGCTCTGACCACCAACTTGATTTGATCAGGTCTGCCCACGTGAGAGGAGAAAGAACTTTGTAGAAGTGCAATAAAATGAAAAACTCTTCACTGATTTTACATAAGAGAAAACACTTGGGTGATGTCTTTCAGGGTCGCCTCGGCCTTCGCCCAAAACATACTCTGTTTTTTAAAGAAGCTGTTAAATGGACATAGGAATGATATTATTGGGTTGCATTATGGGAAATGTAGGATTTTTTTTGTCTGACTCATAAAAGTTAGAGAATCTAGACTTTGGCGGCTTTGATGTCAGCAACGGTAAATGAGTGCAAGTTCATCGAGCTGCCAAAACACAATTACAAGCGTCCCATATGGAAAAGATATTTATAAATCTAATAAAGTTTTTATCTGTCTTGTGTGAAACTTGTATGAAAAGCATACAAGAGTGAAAACAGATATAAGATCCCTTGAAAAATTCTATAATGAAACTTGTATGTTTTGGATACTTACTAACAAAATATATGAAAGTAATGAGAAAGTGGCCACTTTCACGAGTAAATCATGTATGTTTTTACTATTTCTTTTCCATATGGGTTGGTTTACAGTAAAGATGACAAATACTTTATGTAATAAAACACAAGGACTGCTACGCATCCAAAGAGCCCAGCACATATTTCTTTTTCATGTTGCACGTGAATAAAATGAAACTTTCAGTGTCTGAAAACGAGGAACTCGGCAATAAAACAAACTGGATGAGTAACAAACTAAGAAGATGAGTCTGCGCTGCAGCGCTGCTCTGACCACCAACTATATTTGATCAGGTCTCAGCAGCTGCTTAAAGGCTCTGCCTGTGCTCGAATGACAATCTGTGTTTATCTTTGGCTTTCCCCTCCAACTAATTAACTAAATCCCCGGAACACCAAAACACCACAGTCCCCTGAACCTTTTCCTCTTCTGACAGCTGATTTATTAATGCACCGTTTCAAATTAGAGCCAAGTGGAGGACGTCTCGAGACAATTTATGCTCGCACGACCTGAGACACTTATTAATTGCTATATTTTAATTAAAGATAATTACACTACCTAAGCATATAATGGGGGTTTCATTGTAAACCTTCTTTATTTATATAACCCTGAGTAAAATGAAGAGATAATTGTTGTTGTCGTCCTTATTACGATCATTGCTTCCTTTTTTTTTTAAATTCAGCAGCTTAAATTATCCAAACAGTCGCGCACGCCAGGCACAGACGCACACGCGAAGGCTGTTCTTCACTTCCTCTTTGCTTATGTGCTCCCACGTCTTCACTTTCAGATTAAACACTCTGCCAATCTCTATTCCTCGTGGAAATGTTTAATTGCCTGGGAAGCGAGGAGACACTTCAGCCTGCGGTACGTCCAAAAAGTAGGCATTGCGGTGGATGTGCGAAAGGCTCCTATTATCCGTTTGAGCCCTCCTCTCGCCCTTTGGGTGTGGAAAATCCCCCGATGCGTGAGGCAGGACTTTGGATAAATTCAGATTACATCAGAAGGCAGGTGAAACGGCTCACAAAACAGTCAGCTAAAAATATAATTATGCTGTCAGACACCGCTAAGCTACAGCCGTTAATCCTCCGCCACGCCGATGCCGTTTGGTTGTCTTTTCCCATCGAGTGCCGTAATTTAATATCCTTATCCTGCGTCTTAATATACGTTTCTTTCCTCTGGTTAATTCATCATCATCACATTTTTTTGTTGCACTTTATTTATCTTGCAACAATCACACTATTGGACTTGGCGAGCTTCAGTGTAACCTGATGCGTTATGGTATTAAAACGCCTGGCAAGTGTTCTTTTGCTCTTATTTTGGAGTTGAAATTAAACAACATGTCCCAGAGATGCACATGCACGCTTTTTTAAATCTTCTTCTTTGCAGGATCCCAAAGCTGCTCGCTATGTCGTAAACACAAACATGAGATTTCAGTAAACGTGGTTTTGCTGAGGCAGTAGCCCCTTAAAACAATCTGCACTTCCATCTGGTCGCTGTGGTTTCTGCCCCTTGGTCTGGTCGCCTCCTCTCCCTGCCTCCCTGCTCTGCTTCCACTAACTGCCGCAGCGCGCCCACCCCGCTCTGAAAGCCGGCTCACGAAACATCCTGAGGGCGTCTCTAGAGGTGAACGCCTACACGAGAATTAGCACTCCTCTCAGGGTGCTTCAGGGACGCCCGGTGATTCAGAGCGTCTCGTCGAGCCTCTTCTGGCCTCGCGTCCCGTGAAGAGGGAGAACAAAGAGGCTCAGCGAGAGAGGCAGAGCAGAGCGATCGATTCGAAGGGATCTGTTTTCATCGCTCATCCCTCGCTGAGCAACAGATCACTCCTCCTTTCTTGCTCAGGTGGCACGGGGCCCGACCCCGGCGCTGCCACCCTGCCCAGATTAATCGAAGCATGCTGTTGTAAATGAATCACACATGGCTAATATCTCCCCACTTTGCCCTCTCTCCGACACACACACACGCCTAGCGTCACCTATCTTCATTGTTTTTCTATTTCGGGAACAGGCGACTTCACCGGTGCCTCTTATTTTCTAAGGAAGTGATTCTCGATGGAGGTGTGAGTGTAAAGGTAACCGAGGTCAGGTGCTCGCTGGGTTGAGTTCACTGTAAAATTCATGACTTTCCCTTTTGGTTTTTCATTTGTCTCTTTCCACATCTCTCGCTGCTCTTAACTTGGCACAAAGCAGATTAATTGCGCTGTCCTACAAAAGGTAGAAATAAGCCAGCACACCTGCCCCTGTTGCCACTGCGCATTAAGATGAATACATCACGGATTTGTCTTTATTAGTTATTTATAAGACCCACTGCCCAGAATAACAGCGCTAAAGGACAGGGACGGAGCGAACAGGCGCCAACGGCGTTTTTTAAGTAATACGAAAGCGTTGACCACAGTGACATCAGCCACAGCGTCCTGCCAGCCGGCTGCATCGGACTCGCGTCGACACGGTGGATCACGTAAACGTCAGGCGTCATCGAGGCGTTACATCCCCCGGCAGGATGTCTCTTCTCCCTACTAACCCTTTGTTTTGTCTAGGCTCCACCTCCTCTGTCCTGATTGGATGCTGCGCACAGTCCGGCTAATTGGTAATCAGCAGAGCACTACTTAAGGCCTGTGCTTCTGTGCTCTCTGGCCATTTCGGTTGCCATACCTGTGCAGGCTTGCATGCCTTTGTATCTTCTATGAGCTTTGTTGTTTTCATGTTCAGACTGCTTGTAGGGGAGAGCTGCCTTTTGTTTTGACACCCTGTTTATGTGTTGTTAGGTAGGTTATGGTTATATATTTTGTTTTTAATTGGAGTTAGGTAAGTTTCTTTTATTTCTACATCAGGGATGTTTTCTTTGTTATGTTGGCTCTCCCTGACGTTATACCTCAGTCTGAACCCAAATCTAGTGATGTGCGGATCGATCCTGAAATATCGATTCCTCCGATACCAGTCATTTATGTTCTAGAATCGATTCTCACATTAAAATATTGATATTTTAGTAATTTAGGGTTAATTTGTAGTTTATCATTAACAGGAACACAGTGGACAGAAACTATAACATTCGGATTGTCTACATTCAAAGGAACTACTTCCTCTTCCGCCTTTCATAGTCATGTGCGAAATACGGCTGTATAAATGTCTCGCAGCCCCTTGGCGCGCACTCACAACAATGGCTGATCGTAATTGTGCGGACGTATTTTACCTCCACAAACAGCTGAGTCATGGTTTGCGATACATGTGGCAAAAAAGTGCTCCAAGAGTGAGGTGTTGTGGCCATACTTTCCCAACCTTGAGACCTCAGAATTAGGGAGACATTCAAAAGGGCTGTTGGGGGGGGTGGTAAATACATGTTACAGTGTTTATTTATCTGATAAAATACGTTAAATGTCACCGTTATTATTGGCCGGCCCGGAAACAGCGGGGGTGTCCAAATTCAGAGGCTGCTTCCACCTGAGGACCCGGCCTTCGTGGTCTAAAGAAAGCCGGGTAGTAGGTCACGAGCTCCCTCGGTGGAGTGAAACTCAGCCGTCTGCTCGTTGCTATCTAAAATATAACCGGGCGCTGGTGTAAACTCTCGACCGTCTCACACTTTCTTTAATTAGTTTTCTGTTTGATGTTTATTCAGCTGTGTGAAAACCCCGGAGGAACCCACCCGATGGATTAATAAAGTTAAATTTAATTTAATCTAATCTAATAAATTTAATCTCAGCCAAACCGATTTACTCACGAACAAATAAAACACTGAAAAAGCCAAACAATAACATTTTTAAGTTATCAAAGTGACTTATATATCATGTTTAACCCGAGTAGCGAATTGGCTGGGCTGCGCTATGAATTCTGCGATATGGTTTTTCAATTTTGTTGTCCAGGTGGAAATTCGGGAGAATGGTGGCTCCGGGATTCTCCCGGAAAAATCGGGAGGGTTGGCATGTATGGTTGTGGCAACATCACTAACCTTGTCAAACACCTCAGAGTAAATCATATCACAGAATATGAGGCACGTATGTTGAGGTGAACTGAAGAGGAGGAGAGGGACAGGTGCTGCTAGGGCGAGACAGACGTTTCTCACGGAGTCCTTTAGTGCTGCAGGCAGGCAACGTGTTCAAATAGCACAACTTCAGTTTTTTTATTTCTATAAGATGAACTCTGCATTATTAAGTGATAAGAACAAGTAATCTGATGTTCTGTAATCATTATGACGCTATAATTTGAGATACAATAAATAAAATAAGTTTTTGTACAAAGTATCGGTATCGGATCAGTATCGTCGATACCTCCCTGAATATTACTTGGTATCGGCTCGGAAAGGAAATCAGTGGTATCGCACATCACTACCCAAATCCATCACCAGCATTAAATAAACCTTCTAAAATTACCATCTTGGCTCCTCCTTCTCTGTCCACCTTTATGCTCGTCCCTTCAACCCCCTAGACTAGCCAGGGGACGTAACCAGTGTTGCCAACTTGGCGACTTTGTCGCTATATTTAGCTAGTTTTCAGACCCCCTAGCGACTTTTTTTCTAAAAAAAAAAAAAAAGACGTGAAAGTGCATATCGCTTTTACTCTCAACAAGCAGCGGGTGCTGTAACGCAGTCAGTTCTTCTTTTACTGTTATGCTGTTTTGTGGATCAGGTTTAAAACTACTTATAAACACACACACACAAAGTAACTCCACCAGAGCGCCTATTTCGGGTCACTTTTGCCGGTCCAAGCCCGGGTAAAGGAGCAGGGTTGGAATTGTGACATTAAAAAAACAATAATTGCTAAAAGAAATTTAATTTGTAGTTCTAAATAAACTCTAAATGCATTTAGGACGTTTTTTACTCACTTTATGTCTCTTCCACGATGTTATTTCTCTCTCCAACAACGTAGGTTACAATTACATTAGCATGACCAATTATGCAAATTAGGTGATGACGTCATTTAGCGACTTTTAGGACAACCAATAGCGATTTTCCTTACTGAGGAGTTGGCAACACTGGACGTAACAGAGGCGATGTGACAGGATTCATTTGTCTGCAGACACGAGTAATTGTAAAGTTTGTTTTTTAAGTTGCTGTCGGCAGTAATACTGTAACGTGTATTATTATCTGTCCAGTGTTCATTTGTAACAAACATCCTGAGAGTTGTAAACAATAACAGATCGAATTAGGAGCAACATTAAAGGGGCAGAAAAAAGCCTTTTCCCCAATTCTGTTCAGATTTTTGGGACAATCAATTATCTGATATTGTGAGAACGAAGGCTGGCTGTGGTTTTAATAAGATAATTACATAAAACAAAAAAACACATTTTTATAACATTTTTACTGAAAACTAAAAAAATAACAATCAGAAAACATCAGTAAAAACAACTCAGTCATGGACCGGCCTCCTCAGAGCCCAGGCCTCAACATGTAGAGCAAAAACAAACAGTCAACGGCCAAAGAAAATCCCAGAATGCATCAAATACCTCGACTGTAAAGTGCTAAAGTATCTGAGATAGATAATATTTTATAATTGTAAGGTCTCAGTGTGACTGCGATGTACATCCTGAGGGGAAAAAACACATTTCAAAGACGTCACCAGTGAAAAGCTGCTCTTGCGAACAGTTTAAAAAAACCACCATTCCCACTTATCAAATTAGATTTCCAGGCTCTGCAGCACAGGAAGTGTTTACTGCCTGTGAGCTAATATTTTATACCGACTCGAGATGTCTGATGGCTAATGAGAGCGCAGACTTTCACAAAAGCCACAGTGCCCCGTTGGTCCCCTCTTATCGTCACACTCATCACGGCGTATTCACTAACTTGGCAAAGCCCCTGATTGCATGGTTAGAAATTCAAATGGTGGATGTATCGGGTTTGATATGAATATTATGTGGTTTGCCCATGGGGACAATTCCATTTGTAAGATCTGCTGCCTTTCTTTGTTTGAACCCCTTTGGATTTGTCACTTTGCATTAGCCTTAAGAGGTAAAGCTTTTAAATGCTCCCAATAATGGAAAGCATGCTTCGGCGGGGACACCGCTATGATCTATATCAAAGCCATCTGGAAAATAAAACTTGCCTGCTTGCCTTTAAAAGTGCGTTTTGTGCTCAGTAAATACTTATCTCGTGATAAACGGGCAAGTTAGCAAAAGTGTAAATGTATTTACGATTTCAACTATACGATGCTAACGAGCTAACTTTGGGCTGCAGTACACTAAACCCTTGTGTGCACCAAAACAAAACGCCTCTTTTGAATACGCTCTCCCGTGTCCTGCATTAGAGCGTGCCTGTTTTTTATTAAACGCCACCTTGATGGAATGTCATTTGTACACTAAATGCTGTGTTTCGGCTCCCAGCGGCCGCTGCCCGCATGCATTTGTCAGGGCGAGCCACTTGTTCAACACGCCGATGTGATTAATTGTGTGTCTCTGCACAGATTTACACTGATAGCCCCTGCTGTCAGAGACCGCGTGCACGGACGTCTCTACAACATCCACAGTGGCCTGGAACGGTTAAACAAATGGCCGCGAGGCAGAGCGTGCTCGCCGGGCACCGCTGGGAGTTTGTAGGTGCTCATTCCACACACTGAACTTCTTTGTTCTCCCGCCGACCTTCATCCAGACACTTTTATTTGACAACAAGGTGTGCCCCGCAACAGCCGATTGGAGCTGATGTCCCTATGCAGCTGCCAGGGGTGGTGATTATGACTGTCATAAAACAGCCTTGGCTCCGTCTCCCTGGTGTATAAGGGAGGAAAAACAATAGCTGGCACATGTGCCTGACCAAAAAAACAAGGAAGGCAAAAATTCCCCCCGTGTTATTTAAAACTGTTAAGAGCTAGCAGGTATTTCTCATGACTATCTGCTTTCCCCCGGGTATCGGGTATCTTCAGGCATAGTCTCGGAATGATCCGGAAAGGTAGGCGGAATGCTGGGACTGCACATGGAAGCATTTTAGACGGCTGCAGAGCAGGCGTCCACCGGAGAGATGTAAGACGAAACATTGCTCAATGTCCTCTTCAATGTATCTCTTGGAAAGAGTGTTAACACATGTTTGGTTCCTGGACTATCTAGCCCTGTGTGTGTGTGTGTGTGTGTGTGTGTGTGTGTGTGTGTGTGTGTGTGTGTGTGTGTGAACTGCCGTGTCACAGCGGGGGCTGTGCACAAATACGCCCCTGGGACTTCAGCTCTGGCGTGGGTCCAGCTCTACTGATACATTAACAAGAAGAACTTGTTCTTATCAATGGGGCGCTTTATTCCTGCTGTACACACACACACACACACAAACACACACACATGTGCGTCCTCCCTGATCAACACACACAGAAATGCAAACATCAAACATTCCAATAAAGACACACACACACAACAAATACAGCCAGCTGACTGATGCACTCGCAGACAAACAGACAGTAGAGCACATAAACTGGTCTCAGACTGATAAACACACACACGGACAGACGGACACACAAACACACAGTCTGCCAGGACAGAAACAGTGGGGACATCAGGAATGCCCTTCATCACAGCACCTCACACACACACACACACCGCCTGCTTGTTGTTATTCCCAGTGAGGTGAAACTGAATCTTTCAACTAGAAAAAAATATGCAAAAAAGACAAAATGGTAACAAAAAGTGCAGATTTGCATAGTTTACACCAGCGGTGTCGTAGTGTTTGGGTCAGTGTGCAACAGCAGAGCCAGAAATGTTATTTAGTTTGTAGCTAACGCTCTGTACTGTTGGTGGAAACAGCCTGAGATCGATCCTTTTTCTGCTATTTACCCTAATGATGGTGTCAATACTAAAACAAGACTTTAGTCAACTTGAAACTTTCAATGTTGATCCATCCTCCGCTGTTTTTAAAGACTATAACACGAGGAACAAAGAACAAGCTGGCTGTTCCACCCTTGATGGGCTTGATGGAACAAACAATTAACCCCATGAGACCAAAGTGCCCAACCCTAAACATAACCTCGTGCTTTGGGCAAAAAAAGGACTTTTTAGGGGAAAAAGGTTGAAAAGTTATTGATGTCTTTCATATGTTGTAATTCAGCAAAGATTAAAAAAACGAGCTAGTATCACAACATCGATGGCCTCAGTGATTCCAGCCATGGATGTTTACTGTGCACCCAGATGGGGATGTTGTTTTGTATGTAAAACTTTATATTCAACTTTATATAATACTGCATAGTAGGGGTGGGGGAAAATGGATACTGTGTAGCATGGTGATATTTTGTTTGCTAATAATGTATGGATACAGGGACAGCAGAAATCGATACTTTGTTACAAAAAGGTTTTTGTGCTCTGACTTCAGAGCATGTTGATCCTTTTTCTGAGCAAGAATCCTGACATTCCTTCACTGTCCAAATGTGTTTAACTTGTTTTTGGCAGCAATAAACATGACAGTTTACTTATTTTAATTTAAGACATGTTTTATTTGAATTAAGTTTAAAACTTTTTTATTTAATGTAAAATTATATTTTGTTTTAATTTACTTTCAAATTCTTCAGTTGCTGAAGGGGCTGCATAGTTTTCATAAACTGCATAGTTCAGAATAGCTATAATTGTACCAGATGGTTGATTCAGTTAAGTTGGACTAGACTGTAATACAAACCGTTCAGTTTGTCAACAATAAAACTGAAATGAGAGAAAGACTGAGTGTGAGACTTTGATATTAGAGAAAATGAATATTGATAAAGTTTACCTTTATGTACAGAATCTGAATATCGCAAAATATTTTTAAAAATTGCAATAATATCGTATCGTGGGATGTGTGGTGATTCCCACCTCTAAAACATAACCTCGTGCTTTGGGCAAAAAAATGACTTTTTAAGGGAAAAAGGTTGAAAAGTTATTGATGTCTTTCATATGTTTTAATTCAGCAAAGATTAAAACATGTACTGTTAGAAAGACGAGCTAGCATCACAACATCGATGGCCTGATGTTTACTGTGCACCCAGATGTGAATATTGTTTTGTATGTAAAACTTTATATTCAACTTTATCTAATACTGCATAGAAGCTTTCAGTATTTTCTACTTAAAAAAATGCACCTTTTGAAATCGGATGATTCTTTGTGACAGAGCTACGTCTGACTTCGACCTCTGTGTTTGTATCAGCCTGATAGAAATTAATTGTGTCAATGCACACAAAATAAAGGTTTTCACTTTGAAATGGCAAAAACATCCACAGTTTGAGACAAGAGTGTGAGCTTTGTGATTTGTATGAATTAAGTTGGCCGTTTACCTCAGTTTGAATCCCACAGACAGATTTTTATAATTCAAATGTTATTAGTTGTGACTGAAAGAGACTCAGTTAAATAAAGAAATATGATCATTGCCATGACATGAATCCTTCTTGCTGCTGAAATAAATCAGGTTCAAAGTCTTGCTGACTCAACAACTATATGACTATTTCACATGTTTCCATGAGACTGTTGATATTTAATGTGAAAGAGAAAGAAAGGAAACTCGGCCTAAGATCAGGTCACACTTATATATTTACCATACATGTCCACACGCACCCCACTATTTTTTTTTACGTGTTCTGGGTCTTTTGTGGAAACGTCAATGCCACTTTACACCAGTGAAGCTTTTCAGAAAATCCTTCCAAAGTGAAAACTTTTGCATTTATATGTTGACAAGGAAAAACTGATTTTGGTGCTCTTGACGTCATTTTGTGTTTTCAAAAACAACAAAAGAAAATTCTGGTTTAGAAAAAGAAAGGCGTGTGGAGGTAGCCGCAGTGCTTTGTTGCTCTTGGCTGGTCGGAGCTGGTCGATCCAGCTGTGTCCAGAGGCATTAAGGTCCTTGCACATTGATAACACCCTTGGAAAGCAAATGGCATTTGCACATTTGTCTGCCGTTGCTGGGAGTAATAGGAGTAAAAGCAGGGAGAGTGCACATCTCTGTCACCTCCTCGGCTGCTGCTGCCTTTAAGGTGAAGAAGTGTGCAGCCATCCGCCGCCCTGATAATGCCTCGACATGGCCTACCTCAATGACGAGGCTTCCTCTCAGAATTTAATTATAAACCTGTTTTTTCTTCCTCTCTCGCTTGTTTGGCTGCCGACCTCTCATACTTCTTCTTCCTCTGCAATCAGCCCTCTTTATTCATGCCAATAAAAAAGCCGTGATGTTTTTCTTTTTCCACAGCTCGGACTGCTGCCCACGTGCAGCACTAACACAAGTACGCTGGTGTAAAATAAAGCTTCCACTCTCAAGCACCAAGGCCAAACGCTGCATTACTCACACTCTGGCACTTAATGAAGAGCACAGGTGTGTGTGGAGGAAAGGTGCTAATACCTTTTCCAACCAACTGCTCTATTTTTGCTGGAAACGTGTAAAGGTGCTGCTCTGCTGCAAGAAACCTTTTGCTTTTTTATCTGTTCCGCGCGGCGCCTTCCACCCCGGATGTCACGTTTCTTTTTCTTTTCAGAAAGCGTTCAGAATCAGCCCGCCATCACTCACACACGCCATCGTTTCCTTTCTTCATGTGACTTAATCGCACAGCTCATTATCGTATTTAAGGCTGTTTTCACTCGTTGCGTTGCGGAGCACTTTTACGACGCACATACTTTCAGTTCGTCTGGTGAACATAAAGTGTTTGCCGATTGCACACAATCTCTGCATCTATTGTTGCAGCACAGACGTGGGTTTGATATGCAAACTCAGTGCAGCAGTTGTGGTGCTGTGAAGCCGCACCAGCACACAGTACATGTGATGCTGTAAATGATGGATTAAATGAGACATTCATGGCCAGTTTTTGAACAGGAACCTGTTTTCTGGGAGGTACGACGACCCACACGAGACTTTCTAACTGATGTGCTTCTGTTTGAGCACTTAGACATAATGATCAGGTCCTTGACCGTCTAGATCAGCGGTCCCCAACCCCCGGGCCTCGGACCGGTACCGGTCCGTGAGTCGTTTGGTACCGGGCCGCGAGAGTTGAGGCTCAGGTGTGAAATGTATAGTTTTCAGGGTTTTTATCGGTTTTCAGCGTTATTTTGTTATCGTTTTGATCGTTTACTCGGTTTTCCTGGGTCTTTTCACGTGTGTTATGAATAAATCTTATTTTTTTCGGTACCGGTACTAGTTTTGTTTTGTTGTATTTATCCGCGACACCTTAAAGGCCGGGCTGTGAAAATATTGTCGGCATAAACCGGTCCGTGGCGCAAAAAAGGTTGGAGACCGCTGCTCTAGATGATATTCTGCCAACGTCCACATGTTTCCCTCTGCAACAGTTAATTAAATGAACCGATTACACACACACACACACACACACACACACACACACACACACAAGGCTGCCGCTCTTTCTTCACTCATGAAAGAATACATAAAAACACAAGTGGGAATCAGATTTTCACTTTCGTGTCTCTGTGCAAAAATCGTTATTTCTTTTGACAGTCAAGCGTAAGCTACATTGTAACTACTGCCATGGCAACAAAGATAGGTCGCCTCATTACGGTGTGGTATACTTGCTGTCCTTAACAAAATTTTTAAGTGTTAAGGACGAGTGGTGACATTACGCTCGTTCCTTCACTTCACCGTAATTTCAAGATTATCCTGATTTTAAGAGGCTGATATAAAAGTCTGGGTCAGGTTAGCTTTGTGTCAGAGTGAAGTGACGATGACGAGGCTCGCCCCATCCACAAAATTCAAAGTGAAACACAAACACATGCCAGCATTAAGCACATGCTTGTGGACTTCGATTAGCCCCAAGAAGACTTCATTTATGAATCACCTTCGTTAAAGTCTGGACTGTTAGTTCCCTTACCAAAATTTTCAATGTTCCCTTTTAGTCAGCGTTGGCAACTGGAGCGTTTCAGCTGACTCGCTAACAACAAAACGCTGGACGCTTTTAACTGACATGCTAACTTTAGCTACTAATTAAGAGTCCTTCAGGGATTGTGTCGATTAGAAAGAGCGGAGGGTTTGGGTACCTTCACATTTCAAACTAAAGGAGCATCTGTTGTTCAGTCCCATATGGAAAAGAAATAGTAAAAACATATATGATTTACTCATGAAAGTGGCCACTTTCTCATTACTTTCATATTTTTTTTTTAGTAAGTATCCAAAACATACAAGTTTCATTATATAATTTTTCAAGGGATCTTATATCTGTTTTCACTCTTGTATGCTTTTCATACAAGTTTCATACAAGACAGATAAAAACTTTATAAGGTTTATATATATCTTTTCTATATGGGGTATATGCTTCCAAACATGTGAGCTAACTTTTTGTTAACTGCTTATTAAACATCTTTAGCCAATCAGTATCTTGTTTCATAGTCAGACTCACCTCACATCCAGTTTCATAATAATTTAAATAATAATACACATTATTATTTAAAAAAAAAAAAAAGTGGGCAGGGATAGCTCAGTAGGTAGAGTGGTGGCCCCATGATCGGAAGATCGGGGGTTCAACTCCACTGAACGGCTACCCTGAGGTACCCCTGAGCAAGGTACCGTCCCTACACACTGCTCCCCGGGCGCTGCATTGGTGGCTGCCCACTGCTTCACTGAGTGAATGGGTTAAATGCAGAGGAGTAATGGAGTAATTTCCCTATGGGGACTAACGCATACACATTATTATTATTATTATTTAAGAAATAATAATATAATATATTAATATATTATAAGAAATAATAAAGAAGATCATCTCAAGGATTCAAAGCAGGACAAGTCAGTGGCTGATGCTACAGCAGACAGGTCCATGTTTTAACTATAAAAGATGGACGGCCTTTGGTTTCAATCAGCTGAGATTTAATGGAAACATGTAAAGGCAGCACCGTGTGCCAAATCAACTCAACTCACTGGAAAAAAGTGAAAAATGCTAAAACTAATTTACCTCAAATGTATCTGTGAGGTGGTTACTTTGTGTCCCTCCATTGTTCTCTGACACACAGAGTGACACTTCTGCCAAAGGCCTCTCTTGATGGCTTTTGCCCTCCAGAATTTCCTGAAGCTGCACTGGTGTGGTGGAGGAGCAGCGTGGCTCTGCATCCATACAAACCATGCCCACAGCCCCAGTAATGCCTGAAGCCGGAGTTCTTACAGCCAACTGGCAACATAAGCACAAAACGTGGGGACGTCTCCGAGTGTCAGTGTGATGTTAGCAGCAGCGGCGTTGCTGCAGGGAACATCCTGCCATCTACAGCCACTGCAAAGCTAGCTTATATCTGCATCTGCAGGGGACGAATAACCCCTCAGTCTGATGTCGCGATGTCGATAAGAGTCGTTTGACAGCATTGGTCTTGGTTCTGCATGATTTTAAACAGTACATGTTCAGATCCATTTTCACCCACAAAG
The DNA here is from genome assembly GCF_056152115.1 of Neolamprologus brichardi. Classification (NCBI taxonomy): domain Eukaryota; kingdom Metazoa; phylum Chordata; class Actinopteri; order Cichliformes; family Cichlidae; genus Neolamprologus; species Neolamprologus brichardi. The sequence continues at coordinate 1,521,859 of NC_142118.1, read as the reverse complement.
TGTCATTTTTATATATTTCAGAGGAAATAAAAACACCGGCTTTGATGTGGTTTCTTTTTCTCTTTTGGTCCCCCGCTGTGGTTGATTCCCCTCCCTGAGCTTGGTTCTGGGAGAGGTCTATTCCCGTCTTCCTTCCCATTGTCACCAAGTCCTGCTCACAGGGATCATCTGATGGCTGGGCTTCTCTCTCTCTGAAGCTGTATCCCCTTTACAAGATCAAATACTACGAGGAAGTTGTTGGGATTTCATTCTTTCGGTTTTGTATTAGACATTTAGGTGATATTTATTAAACATATATATTTAATCATTATTCCAAGAGCCCGGCGTGCACACAGGTTCTGCCTGGGGACACATTTTGCTCGTTTTATACAATTTCTGGGAAAAACAAAGCAAAAACATATAGCTGACCTGGTATTTGTTTAAGTACTTTTCCAATTGAGTTTTCCTTCTGAAAAGCCACTTAAGGCTTTTATGAAGGCAACTTGTCATGCCTCTAATGCCTGCAGTGCTTATGGGACGAACTCCCCAAACTACACCTCCTTTGAACCAGTTTAGTGCAGTGATCTCTGCAGCCGAGTCAATAAATAGGAGCATATTACTTTCTCTCTCTCTTTTTCTTCCTTGCTAACTCTCAGCTCCCAGAGCTCCCTCCTCTCTGCACGATCCAATTTCAGCCCGACGGAGGAGATCCTTCCTCGGGGCTCGTTCAGATGGAGGCCGCGGGGCCGTTTACACAGAGGAGCGAGAATGAGGGATTTCTAATGACTCTGCACTCTGATAGTCTTCCAGTGGTGCCCAAGGCCTCTTGCCAAGGACCTTCCAGCTTGACACAGCTACTCATCAACTGGTCGCATAACTCCAGAGTGTAGGCAGAGCACAGGGAGGGCTCTGAGTCCTGGAAGCTCAGCCTCGATGAGAGTTGGGGTCGTTTAATGATCCCAGCAGCTTTAGAAAACTCTCTCCCAAGGCTTTAAAAAAAACTTGTTGTTTAAATGTCTGAATATTTTTGGAACTTTTTATTCCATAATGTCCTGAGGGAACTATTCAAAAGACAAAAAAAGGTTTCTTTTAATTTAGCAGGGACTTAACTTCTTATTGCAAATGTAATCCATGAATAGCAATAGCTGACCACAGTGGTAGAGGAGGGTGGATGCTCTGTTTGCTTAAGGTGGCAGATTCAGTTATAAACTTTGCAAGATTTCAGTTTTGGAGATTTTTGCAAAATAAAATAAAATCAGTATTTGTAAAAACACCTGAAACAATCCAGCGTGACGTAGAAAGATTCACCGTAAACAGGAATCCTTGTCTGTGTTTAATTTCACGTTTTGATCCTTTAAAATACAAAGGAGGTCAGCAGAGCTGTTTTTGTGTGATTTCTTTCACTGCATTCCTGGTGAAGTTTACTTTTTAAACTTTTATTTCATTTTAGTTTGTTTTGGTCTAAAAACCTGAAGTATCAGGATTTAAATTGATTAGCTGCGGCTCCACTGACATCTCCGTCTTTCTGCAAGAAGCTTAAAAGATTTTTTATTAGTTTGTTTTTCTTGGTTTTTTATTAATTTCCTCATTTGTGTGTTTGGTGTCGTTGAACTGTTGTGCTGCACCTGTCACTGATGACTTTGTTTCTACGACTTTATTTTCTTTTGCATTGTAATGATCATTATTTGCACAACTGTCCAACAATTTGCCGTTTTAAAGGATCATTTTTGTTGCACTGTCAGTTACATTTCCAACATTTTCACCATCTCCAGCTGCTTTTCACTGATCACACTCAGTTTACTGTGTTTATAAATCAGCGGACATCTTTCAGTTTGTGCCCTCAAACTGACATCGTTTCATTTAGGATTCAAACAGCCGACACTTCCAGCTTCATTCACACGCTGATGTTCAACAGACTCGTTTTTAGCACGTGTGCATAAACAGCTATTTTTCCACTGTTTAAGCAAAAACCTGAACTTCAACTGATACAACGTGAAGCAGAGTCACAGGTTCAGATTTTGCTTTTGTATCAAATTAATGGTTATTTTTATTTTTCCCATGCAGAAAATTTACTGTCAGTTTTGCTGTTAATGAGATCGTCCCAGCTACTGAATTACAGAAGGTGGGAAAAATGATGTGTCTTACGTCTGATCAACACTCATAAATGTGAAAATAGTCATTTACAAAATCACTGATCATTTTTCAGTAATTGCTTTTCAAGTTGTTTTCATATAATAATGCAGTTAGCTCATCCTGTCACACCGACCAGCTGCTCTGATCACAGGAAACCACAAACTTCGTTTTTCAAACGAGATTTTTTATGTAAATTTTATAATTCTCGTTTAATTCCATATAAATAAAGTGAAATGAATTCATCACAAACTAATCAGAATATATGTGTGTGTGTGTGTGTGTGTGTGTAGAATGTAGCAAAGGGAAACTCAGTTCTTTTCCCCAGAAACACTTTTAGTCAGTTTTCACGTATTTGATACTTTGTAACTTTGTAACTTTGAAAAAAAGTATCAAACAATGTAAATGAGTCAAACTTCAGCCTCGCACTGCTTTACAAAGAAGAAGAAGCCGTCACATGGATACAATTTGATACCATAATGTTACAGTGACGTTTCTAACATGTGGGCAACGAATGAAACGTTTTTACAATTCAATTAAAAAAAGAAGGCGTTTATTATATATACCTCAACAGATAGACGGGAGTAGCTGGAGGTCCAACCCCTCCATGTGCAGCCTCACCAAAAAAAACAAAAAATGAATGACAGTGACCAACGAGGAATCTACGAGGAGGCCCAACGACGTGGCTGTGGACCACATATCTGATGGTGCTGATGGGCCTGACGGAGCTGAAAAATGAGAGAGATTAACACAAAGGTCAGCACCACCATTTGTTTCTCCTAACCTGCATCAGTTGTGAACCTAGTTACACTTCCAGGCTTATTACTGTGACACACGGGGCCACAGACCTCGGCTTGTGTGCATGAATAAGTGTGGAGTGTTCGGGGAAAGAAGAGCAGCACTTGACCCTCCGTCGTCTCTGGGTTTAGTCATATTTCGCCGTCGCAGTCACAGCCGAGCTGAACTCCTCCTTCCTTTACTACATCAACGTGTCAGAGTCAAAACATCACACCGCAGGCACGCACAAACACACACTTAGACAGAATGTCACTGTGATGTGGGTTCATCACCTCGATCAAGAATGCTGCAGCTCATCCTTTCAGGGAGGGAGTGAACACACACACACACACACACACACAGTTTGTCATCTGGGCATACTAAGATGTACACGTCTCTACAGCATTCATCCCTTGACAGTTTGGCTCCACTGACATTTAACCAAAGCAAAACAAATTCCACTCATGAGTGCGTTTTCAGTACACATGGAAAAAAAAAGTGTAAAGTGATACCCGGAGTAATGTGAGTGTAAAAAGTCCCCTGATAATAAATACAGGCAGGATGGAAGCAGCAGAACAAAGCTCCTCTCGCTGATGTGTGCGCCTGAAAATGAGGCCGTTTTGTTGCGAATAACGATGCGGCTTTCCACAGTTTACAGGCTAATTTGAAAAGGGACTGTTGTGAAGCACGACCCACCAGGAACCGCGTGGTTTTATTCCTCATCAGAGCTGCTTTTTAGAGAAACGGCTTCCCTAAACCGCTTGTTACTTTTACATGTCTGGGTCCATTTATACGAACGGTCCCTGTTGTGTAATTTTTCCAGTTGTTCCCTCCCCTTTATTGCTCGTTGCCCCCACTCTTTTTTTCTCAACACCATATGCGAGACGCAGGCGCGTCCCGGGATGGAAAATTGATTATAAATAGCTGATGTGAGGGATCCACGGTAATGATGGCGGCGAGTGTTCTGTCCCACGGCACGATGTCACCACAAGCTATCAGCTGCCGCGGTGCAGCACTTTGAAGCCGCCCGGCGCGTATTCTCCAGAGGGCTCGCCTGGGGGTCAGCTAATGGGACCACTGCCATCCTGCCTCTAGGCTTTGGAAAACCTCCCCCCCCCCCCCCCCCCCCTCCTCCCCCAACCCGCCTTCTTTCCTGAAGACTTGGTTACAATAACTCGACGAACCCAGATGGGAGGGAGCTCTGTCTGTGTGAGGAGACGGAGTAAAGGTGTAAGCAAGCGGCCCAGCGCGCCCGGAGCCAACGCAAACCCACTCGCGCCTTGGAATCTTTCAATTTGCCCGCAATAAATTGCAGTAGGAAGCAATCGCATCGCCGATGTGCTGAGAGGGTTGAAATTGAAACCAGCACACTCTCAAACAGAGCAGAGCCATGTAGTCTTGGCTTTGACTGGTTGAAGAAATGGAAACAATTTCTGAATCCCTGCATCTCCCCCTCTTGAGAATATGCTTATTCTCCAGGCCACGAAAAAAAATGTTTGTTAGGCTGAGCACGCTCGCCAACTGATTAACGTGTCAAGTCGCTACCTCGGCTTATTTTTTCTTGCAAAAAAATATAAAAATACAGCGGCAGCAGCAAGTCTGGCAACAAAACGGCTTTCAGGAGGCTGCTGGATCAAATCCGCACGATACTTAAAACATGCATGAATGTGCACACGTGCCTCGCATTTCTATACGTGTACCCTGTCATCGACGTGGCCCGGGTCAGTTGACGTAACGTGGAGCTAATATTGGACTTGCTGCTGTTCCAACCTCGCCTTCTTTGTGTGGTGAGTGAGTGGTGGTCAGCTCTGTTTACTCTAACTGCAGGTGGCATCGGTGACATGCATTAGTTCCCCTCTGCCCCCAGAATGGAGGAGCAAATGTGAGCGCGAACCCCCCCCCCCCCCCCCCGGCTTCTTCTGAGCTACAAGTAAAAACGTGGATCGAATATAATAAGCGTCCAATCCGCTGCCACGTAGCGCCCTGACCGGTAGCTCCGGCTGTTGTCGCAGATACTTTGGCCTCCGATGGGCCCAAACTCGCGTTGTTGTCGCGTTCCCTCGCGCTGCCGTCCCCGCGCTCTCTTTTACGCTCGGGTTCGCCGCTTTCACGAGACAAAAACAGGCGTTTGCGACCTTACAAATACAATCTCTCACAATAAGCCACGGTCTGAGCTGAGAGCTGATTCGAGATTAATAACATCGTCAGTAACATCTTGTTCTTCAGAGGGGAAGCGATATCATATTTTTTTGCGTCTCTCTCACAAAAACAACTTGTGTCAATAAAGGCTTAATAAAAGATCCCTGCTTGCTCGTGCAGCGTGCGGCTATCAGATAATGCCGTGCGTGTTTTATTGGGTGACGGACAAATAAAGAATAGCAGAGCGGCGTGTGGGAAGGCAGACACCGGTCTAAAAGCCTCCATTCATCCCTGAGTCATGTTTCACGGGGCCTGCAGTTTCAGTTTGGAGCGTAATCTCCTCCAGATGCCCTCGCGGGGGGGAAACAGCCCCCCCGCCCGCAACGCAGCAAAAACAAGAGCCAGACCTTGATAATGTAATTGATTTGCAAGTTTTCTCTTGTAGCTGTTTTGACTCTGCGTCCGCGTGTTTACTCGCGGCGTCCGCTCTGTTTGCTTTCTCCTGTCCGCGCGTTCCGATCACAACAGCGTCTCCTTCCAGTCATCAGCTCCAGCCGGCTGCTGCTGCTGCTGCACGGGAAGAACAATGGAAATATATGCATAACCCTCCGCTGACACGGCGCCTCGTTTGAAGTGGGATTCACAAACAGATCCCCCCCCCCCCCCCTCCTTGCATCATTATTAAGGATATTAAAGTGCTGCCTCTCTCTCTTTGTCTCTCTGACTCCTTAACACAAACACTCAAGCCGTCATTTGCAAAAAAAAAAAAGCCAATTACATTTCCTGTTTTAGAAACCTTTCTCCTGTTTTTGTTTTTTGGGAAAACAAATATAAACTGGGACTTGTGAGAGGAACGTTTCCATTATGTGAGAGACTCGCCTGCAGATAATGATAATTGTATTGCAAATAATAACTTGTCGCTTTTTCAGGGAATAAAGGAACGGCTTCTGGTTTTCTAACCGAGATCGTGAGGTGTAGGGATGGGTATCGTTTAGGTTTTATCCAATACCGGTGCCAAACCGGTACTTTAGAAACGGTGCCGGTGCTTAAAGAATGGAGAACACAAAATTGGTCCAAAAACCTCTCATGTTCAGCTGTTTTTTTGTAAAAAGATAACAATGTTAGCCTTTTCTGCAGCTATGGGGCATATATAGTATCACTCTTGGCTGGAAGCAGCTTAAACAATGGAAAAAACACAAACTTCGTCCAAAAACCTCTCATGTTTAACTGTTTTCCACTTTTTCTTTGGTACCTACCTGGACCCGCCTACTATCCTCGAAACGTAAAATGATTGGCTAGAATCTAAAGTGTATCACAGCTCAGGAAAAAAAATGCACCGAAATGTGCGCTGCTTTTCGGTCTGGTTACTACCGTTTATGTCAGAACCGGTGCGATACCAGTACCCATCCCTAGTGAGGTGTAACATTTACATAAAGCTGAACATCATTTAAAAAGCTGAATTAGCAAGTTTTACTTATATTTATTTTTTCTTAATGAATGCCTGAGGAGAAAAGTTTCAGACTTTGGAGCGAGTTGGATGAAACGCCACAGCATGAAGATTAGAAAGAGCGAGCAAATTCAGTGAGGAGCAAATTCAGCCTCTGAGAACCTCCAAAGCTTCGCTAATTATCTTCCAACAGCTTCATGGGCTAGTTTTTCAAATTTGACTGAATGGCAGAAACAGCGAGCGGTGCTCACTGGTGCCTCTGAAGTTACATCGTGTTAGTAAATGTGAGGGTCAGCTGAGAGAAAGCTCTTCCTTCTTTACAGCAGCGGCTCAGTGCAGGATGTTTACAGCGTGGGCCAGTTTGGCCTCTACTGAAGACAAAGTCGAGCCAAGAAACAGAGGTGAACAAAGTCAAAGTGAAAAATAATTTCAGCCTAATGATGACAATCCAGTAACAAGTGAGGAAACAGCTCTGCACTGGGCTGTAACCCTGTGGCCTCCCCACCAACACAGCCAAGCAAACTGCCAATCATGCGAGGAGCTGCATCTGCTGCATGTCTATAGTAGTAAATAACAATGTGTCCTCAAAATAGGGTTCAAAAGTGCCAAAACATATCTCGCCCATCCCTTGGTGTCACATATGGAACCAGAGAACCAAAGGCAGGAACTGTGGACGATGTTGACACGATAGCAGCTGCACATCCACGATGTAAATCCACCACATCCCAAAGGTGCTGGACTGGACTGAGATCAGGTGACTGTGCAGGTCATCTGAGTCAGCAGCAACACTCGGGAAGGCTACGGTGTTCAAACAATGCTCACTGATGGTTGTGTGGGAACATCCCAGCAGGTCAGCAGTTTCTGAAATAGTCGTCTGGCACCAACAACCGTGCTGCGTTCAAAGTCACTTAAATCCCACTTTTTCCACATTCTGACGCTCGGATCGGACGCTGTGTTCCTGAAAACTTTATTGGCTGATTAGATATTAACGTTAACAGGCAATGAAGACATGGCCCTGATAATTTAACTGATGTTTGTATGTCACAAGCTGGTTTTTACTAAAATGAAAGCTAACTTAGCGTTAAGACTTTAAACTGATTCCTCACGGTGATCAAATTGCTGGTTATCACTGATGTTAAATCATCTAAAAAGAAAATCACGCTGCCATGCACAACTGCACTGATTAATTAGCGATTTAATAAATCAATCTAAAGTCTTTGGTGAATTTTTATTCCATCTTTTAGGTTTTCTACCTTTTTGTCATCAGCCGAGTGTTTTCGTGTATTTTTCGAGCTTAAAGAACGAAAGCAAACAAAACGATCTTGATCTTTCAGCTGCCGCCTTTAGGGGTCACCACAGCGAATCGTCTGCCTCCATCTCATCCTATCCCAGCACCCTCCTCTGTCACATCTGCATGTTCTTCTTCTCTGTGCTCTTCCTCTTCTCCTCCTGCCTGCCAGCTCCATCTTCAACATCCTTTGTCCAATACATCCCTTCTCCCACGTCCGAATCATCTCAGCCTTGTCTCTCCAACTTTGTCTCCAAACCACTCGACCTGAGCCGTCCCTCTGATGTATTCATTCCCAGTCATGTCCATCCTGGTCCCCTCCCAGTCAGCATCTTCAGCTCTGACTTGCCACCTTAGCCAAACCATAAATCACAGCAGGTCTCGCTGGCCTCTTGTAAACCTTCCCTTTCACGCTCGCCGTTACCCTTCTGTCACAAATCACCCCTGACGCAACTGCATTCCCTAAATATTATCTAATCAATTAAACGACTCGGCCACTTTGCAGCACTCAAACTCTCCAAACATCCATGTACACAAACAGGCTGAAAACCGCCTGCACCAGGCCCAACTTTACACTCTCCCATCCTCTGAGAGGGATATGAATCTGTCCTTGTAAAACACAACTGTAAATATACATAGATGAAATTTACAAGCCAATTGCCTCCTTGGACTTGAGTCAAGCTAATAAACACAGAGAAGGAGGAGAAAAGACGAGCAGGCCCTCGTCCTATCTAGGCCAGTCGACCGGGAGGCGTGGCGAGGGGTGGGCTGCGCGGCTCTCGCTCCGGGCCAGGTCTGTCGAGAAGGTCATGTGAAAGTGGAATGCGGCGGGGTCGGTTGCTCGCCAGAGGCTGCATTCAGTCACAAAAGCTTATTTTTTTTAAAACAAAGTGAAAACTGTACGCCACCTGGGAGAGATTATTCCTCACTGTTGTCCAGGTTTATTTGAATAATTGAGTTTCTGAAGCATGCGAGGCTACATCGCCACGGGGCAAAGATCTCAGTGTTTTATGCTTTGTTTGTTTTTTATATTTGGCGGCGCATTGTTTCGACGGAGTTTAACTGACATAATGTGAGGCTGGGCTTTTGCATGCTGCATAACTGGACAAACAATTACCTAGCAATTACTGCGAAGCTTTTGAGATAGAGAGGAATGCATCGCTCAGCAGGCAGCTGACAGCGTGCGCTAACTCAGCAAGCGACATGCAAAATAGGAAAATAATGGCTCAGAGTGCCAGAAGTGAAGAGCGTCGGTCCAACGCAGAGACACACGGCAAACATGAAGGCTGCACACGAACAGGAAAAAGCGATTTATGTAGACAGAGAAAGGGAGCACGTGCAAACATCGAGACACATCTAAAGAGAAGTGAACATGACTGAAAGCAGGGCTGGAGGGTGGAGGGGGGTCTCAGACTAGGTTTGGTTTCATTGAGAGTGATTCGTGCATATAAAGAAAATGACTCAATGTTTTTCCCACACGACAGGATTGTTTCAGTTCGCTGCGTCGTCATAGGTCACAAAGTTGAATAAAGACAAAACTTTAAGGTGAGTAAGAACAGAAAGGCGCGACGCCCATGAGCTGTTTAGTTTGGACCTTTGTTCTCACCCGCATCAGTCGAGGGTTTGGGTGCTGCAACAACAACATGATGTCATGTTGACTGGTAAGGAGGAAGAATGGGGGGGGGCAGAGGTGATAAAAATGTGGGAGGTGAAGAAAACGGGTGACGACGTGGAGTTTGTTATGTTTGTTTTTTGGCATCAGATTGCAGATTGTAAAAGTCACGCTGTCGGTGGTTGGGAATCCGATTCAAATCAAATTTTAAACGACTTCGTGCCCAGAGCCGCTCGAATCACATCTCCAACTGTCCTTTACGTCACTGCCAGCGCCTAACACAGAACACATGACGGTAACATCACACCTGGCTGCAACTGCTGGAGACCAAGGAGGTCTGCGAGATTTTATTTAAGTAAAAATACGTCTCTATAAGTCTTGGAAACCACCACCTTTGGTGTACTGTGTCCATACACACAACAAAATAGACCCCTGCTGTGCTGAGATGTTGAGCTTTTTGGCCAGATGTTAAGATATACGGCGCGCTATAGTTCTGATCTCGCCCGCTCGTGCAGCTTCAGGTAAAACAGCCTCCTTGAACGAGGAAAAAGCCGAGTGGGGCCTGTGTTACTGTTATTAGTGGTGCCTCAGTGTTACCGTTAGCATGTCACTGGTGGAAATGGAGCCAATTTGAACAGCTTTAAACAAATGATGCAGTGAAGTGGCAAGGTTAGGTTATTAACACCCTGGAAAACGCTGCCAGAAATGCAATCGGTTTCAGCCTCAAAGTTACAATGGCATCGACTTTGGGGCAACTTTATCTTTGATAAAGAGGCGTCAACGCCCAACGGCGATGTGGCAACCAGAGCTGATGGGATGTTGACGAGATTTCAGGAGTGAATTTGGTATCTGGTATGGTATTAGTACCAGTTAGAGACTGCGCCCCGCCCAAACGTCTACACAATCAAGCATGAAGGTGGAACTATTATGCTTCGGGACTGAGGGTGCAGGACAACTTAAACACAACAAGGAGGCCATGAACCATAAAATCTTGGGCAGAGCAATGAAGATGGGTCATGGACGGATCTTCCACCAAGACCCAGATCATAAGGCAAAAATGAAGTGGCTAAAGAAGAAGAACATTGAGCTCATGGAGCGGCCCAGCAAGTCTCCAGACCTTAATCCTATAGATCAGCGGTCCCCAACCCCCGGGCCTCGGACCGGTACCGGGCCGCGAGAGTTGAGGCTCAGGTGTGAAATGTATAGTTTTCAGGGTTTTTATCGGTTTTCAGCGTTATTTTGTTATCGTTTTTATCGTTTACTCGGTTTTCCTGGGTCTTTTCACGTGTGTTATGAATAAATCTTCTTTTTTTCGGTACCAGTACTAGTTTTATTTTGTTGTATTTATCCGCGACACCTTAAAGGCCGGTCCATGAAAATATTGTCGGGCATAAACCGGTCCGTGGCACAAAAAAGGTTGGAGACCGTTGCTGTAGAAAGTCTGTGTAGAGAGTTTAAGCTGGAGACTTTAGAGAGTTCGTAAAGATTCGTGAACCAAACCTTCATAAGATGTTTGCAAAACTGTTGACCAGGTACAAGAAACATCTTGCTGCTTGCCAACAACAGTTTCTCCACAACCGAACCTACATTTTGCGAGTTTCAGTTGAAACTTGTTATTACAACTTTAAATATAAAGCCTTGAGCTGTAGCAGGATCACTGCTGTTAGATCAGAGGAGAGAGGTTTGAATGATTTTGACGATTTTAACCACATTCTTTAGAAATATAAACATTTGTTATTTTTTGTCATCAAAAAAGGAAGTTTTGCCACATAAACGCGAGTCCATTTTTGGAGTCTAATGTAAACAGTTATTTTTAAAGCCTTCTGGGAAGAGGTCTGCTGAAACAGCGAACCACTCTGAGCTATCTGAGATGAAGAAAGAAGAAAGCGGAGCAACAACCCGGTAAATGTGAAAAAGATCAACGCCATCGCATGAAGCTGAATAAAAAGATTTCATGGACTGAAATGAACTCGGAGACGAACATTCCTGGTGTCTGATACGACCCGCATCACCACGACTACTGTGGTGTGAGACGATTCATCGCCCGTATTCATCTCATCTGCAGCCTTCTGTTTTGGTTACATTTGAGAGAAATACCCACTCCCACACTTTCTCAGTGTGTGTGTGTGTAGCAGCGCTGCTGCCACAAAAACTAATGCTGATAGCTCTGCGATGCCTGAACACCAAACGCAACATCGCTTGTAAATGACAACAAGGATTTCACAACTAAAGCTCAACTTTGAGGAATAAATTGAGTTTTTATGAGGTGTGAACATAAAATCTAAGATAAGGGGGGGACATGAGGGCGGAGGGGGGGCGGCTGAGTCCTGAATGCGTCAGCAGCATGAAGCCTGTTAAAAGTTCAGTGTGACTGGAGCAGAAAATCAGGGAGTGCAGCTCCGAGTTGTGTTATGTACGCCTGCTGGCAGCCCTTCTGGCTGGCATTCGCCGGCGCTTTTTTGGCCACTTTCAGAGGTTTCCAAAGCAAATAGGAACGGCTCTGCTTACGCGCCATAAAACCTGTCCTCAATTATAGGCAGCGCTGTACTCAAAGGGTAAGAAAGTGTTCAAAGTACTTCAGTAACTTCAGAATACGCTGAAAATCTATAAGTTACATTTAAATGTGGAGTATCTGTTTTGGCCCATAACAAGGTATTATGATGCTGGTTTAGGCGATACTCCGAATGTTGTATACATTATTATTATCATCATTATTGTGTGGATGCCTCCACACTATTGAGTTCCTGTTTCTCTTTATTCTTTATTCCACTATATTCTAGTTGCTTCCGTACGTTTTTTGGCACTTAACTACTCCCTCAGTTTTTATCCGATTTTCGCCATTAAAACTTAATTAAAAATTCTGCTCTTTCTGCTAATGCCGGCTATGACTTTTGGTGCTCATAACTTCTATACTTTTTGAGATATTGAATTTTTTTTTTGCAATATTTTTTGCCCATTTCTGCCACATTATCAGTGGGGTCACTAGTTTCCCTTGCCCGGTTGACCTGTGTTTTAGCTCAGTGAGATGAGCAGCCGTTCTCAGACTGGGAGGCTGGGGTTCAAATCCCGCTTATGGCAACATTTCTTTCAGTTAACAGTTAAACTTTTTTAACTCTTTTCAGCAGAAATTCTGCTCATTCACCTTATTTGAGCAAAATTTTCAGCCTTTTCACCTCTTATCAGCACAAATCTCAGCAGCTTCTGCTCATTTCAGCAGAATTGTCAGTCTCTCCACCTCGTCTTTGTGAGAATGATTTTGGCTCAGTGAGATGAGTAGCTGCCTTGAGACCAGGAGGGCCAGGTTCAAATCCTGCTCAGGGCAACATTTTTTTTTCACCACTTTCAAGCAAAAATTTCTCCGTCTTTACCCCTTTCAGTAGAATTTTTTGCTTTTCACCACTTTTCAGCAAAATTTTCTGCTTCTTCACCTGTTTTCAGCAGAGTTTTCAGTTTCTTCACCGCCATACAACTTTTTGCAACTTTTCATCTTTTTCATCTTTTTTCAGCAGACATCTTCAGCGTTAAGGCATCCACACAGCATTTTCGCAGGAAATGCAAATTTTTCTAGTTATCATCATCATTATTATTATTATACATTATCTGTAATTTAAAAAAAATAATGACGTTGCACATTTCATCAGGTGTGGTAGCACCTGAATATAGCTGGAATATACTAGATTGTTGTTAAGACCGGGGATCAGATCTGTGGTATTTATGTCTGTGGCATAATACCATAATAGCTATACTGCCTGTTCAGAAGCCAATATAGCAGTAAGCACCACAAAAGTACCGAATGCACTGGCACACATGTTGTCCCATCACTTGCTGAAATAATAGCTTCAAGTGTCTGAAGACTTCCTGCCAACTCTCTGTACTCATACTGCAGTTTAGAACCATCGTTAAGTGTTTTACAAAGGAAGCGAAGGAACAAGAAAAAAAACAGATGTAACGTCCATATCTCAGCTACAACACGTCCAATTTTTCCGATCAAAACTTATTTTGTGGTGAACAACTTCACCCTCAAAATCACTCCAACAACTATGAGACTAGTTTGTACTCAGAGAGACGGAGCGTTAGCTTATCTTGCTTAAGGTCGCCATGACTGCAGTTAGATGTTGTGCTTTTTTTACAGCAGTCAGCTGCAGCATGCGTGCCCCGTCATTCACTCTGCTACTCTGTTCATTTAAAGATTGCTGGGTTTCTATCGGCAGCACGATGCACAAAACACAGAATAAATGGAGGTCTCACCTCAGAGGTCTGTAGCCCCACAGGATCTGCTGCCAGTGTATCATTGCCACCACACGATACCCCCAAAGGGCCCGTCCTGATGTCCTGATGTGCTGCTTTGGTCTAAACGCTCGAAGGTTCCAGCTTTAGACAAAGCAGCATTTGCTGAGTCCTCGGGAGGTTTTCATATTCTGGCTGAACTCTAGTTGTGCATTACACGATGGACGCAAGAAGTCGTTGTGAGGATGTATAATGGTAATTACATTTTTCAGTTCAAACCACCAAAACTGACTCATCAGAATTCGATTTATGCAGTAATAACAGTCAGCTGGTGGATGGATTTAGATCCAAGAAGAAGGCACGAGGAAGCAAACAGACCCTCAGGGCTGCGCTAAGCATGGCACATGTATCCTCAGACACATTAAGACATCAGGGCGGGAACGAGCCAACAACCAAAAATCACAACTCTTGAAGAAAACTAACAAAGCCAGTTATAGAACGAAGGACTTACAAAAACAAGTCTTTCTTTTTCTTGCTAACTACAGCGTGTGACCAGTCAGCTTTAATCCAGAATCCATGGTCACATTTTCTACAACTAATATTCAAAATGCCTTTTACAGCCACAGAGAGAGACGGAAGAAGGGCCAGACTGAGATGACTCTTCTGGGTGTTTACGGGGTTTCTTTGTCCCAAAGTGGTTTGAATTGTTTTCCAGAACATTGTTCCTGCAGCAATCAAAGCTGTGACTTTCCCTTTAAACTGCTCCGTAAAGAACAATCAAAGGTGCAGCTGAATGTTGAGTCACTCGCTTTGTGAAAAAAACAAACCGCGTTGGTCACCTCTAATCATCAGATACATTTGATGCAACATGGCGAATGTTAGCGCCCCCACCACCAAAGAAAGAAAAGAAAATCAGCTGCTGTTCCCTCATTGGTTCAGTTCTGCTCGAATCTTTCAGAGGTCACGGCTGCGGCGCGTCTCTCTCTGAACGACAGGTCCCACATTAATGGGGCGCCAGCGGTCACAAGTGGGAGATTATGAGTGTTTGATGAAAACAGCTATTGGTGGGATTTATCATGGGTGATGTTGACTCAGTTCGACCTCCAGACGTGCGTGTGAGGTCACTGTTGCAGCTTTGTGTTTTTGGGGCTTTTTTTCAGGTACATCGGTCTTTACGGTACGTTAATGTCTAAGCCGTCGACTATAATCTAATGACTGCGCGCAGGTATTATCTTCCAAAAATATACATTTTTCTGAACTCCCGAGTCATGTTTGTTTTAATGGAGGCAGAAAGAATTCGAGCCCGTCGATGGGACAGAGGCTGAAATGCAGATGTATACACAGAGACGTTTTTTATAGACACTTAACTCTAATTAACCTTCGTTCTCCTATTTGCCTATAATCACTTTATCCTCTGGTATTTGACTCTATTTTCCTTTCGTTCACGAGAGGCCATGTCCTCCCGCTACATGCCCAAAACAGTGAGACGGAGTGAGAACAAGCTTCTCCTTGTGTCCGATCTCCCAGTCGGCCGTAGAAGCAGCCTACGGTCTTCCCTCTCCCTCCCTCTCTTTCTCGCTCTCGTCCTTTCCTGCTCCTCCATCACTGCATATCTGAGCTCTGCCCTCAGGCTGCGTCCAGCACCAGACAACGTCTGATTCATGCTTTGAGTCGGCCGCTGCCGTCAGCTGACTCTTCAGTGCTGCAGGTTTGGGCTTGTATAGGATTCAGTCTCCTGTCAGGATGTTAATAAACGAGAGTCTAAATAAAGTAATTCAAGACTTCTTTAAAAAAAACTGTTTTTCTTCACTGTCATTTCTAACAGTCTCAGATACAGTGAGACATTCCTAATGTCAAAGTCAACTTTTTTTGCAACTAATTGTATCAAATGTTTAAAAAAATAAAATAAAAAATGCGTCTTTTATCCCCCATGTTGTAGAAAACACACTGCAGCTGTCGAATGTGTTCATACTGATGTGTAAAACCCTTCTGCTGTGCCCCAAAGCAGTGATACTGTGGAGGTGAAAGCGCTCACTTTAACCTGAGCTCCAGAAAGGTGCCTGCTGAGCTGTCAACTGACACATTAAACAATGCATACTTTAAAGAACTGATGCAGAGATGATGATGCAGAAAATTTGCAGATTTGGAAAGACGTCAGTTCCTTTAGACCACAGGTGTCAAACTCTGGCCCGCGAAGCCATACCAAATTACTATTAGAGCTGGCCTACTGGTATTATACAGCTAACATATATATTGTTTAGTATTAAGCTTTGCTTGTTCCATATTCAGTTTTTCAGCAAAACGTGTTTGAGTCCATAAGAAAAGATTCATTCTTATATCTGGAAGAATAAATATATTTCAATAAATATTAACGTTAGCCCGCAACTTTGTTCCAGTTTTGAATTTTGGCCCACTGTGTATTTGAGTTTGACACCCCTGTTTTAGACGGACACGTTACACTTACGCTTCATTGCATTTAACAAAGACATCAAAGTTATTTTACAGTGTAAAAATGATATGGAAAATTATGGAGCCTCGGAAATGATGTTTTGTAAAAATAAATAAATAAATAAGGTAAAAAAGTTGAACTAACACCACCTTGACCACTAAAATATGAAACTCGTGGTTACATGTGAAGCCATCTGTAGTAGTAACTCAATAATAATCTGAATAAACTCCAGAAGGACAGACAGTATAAAATACTCAAAAACACTCAACTGTCTTCTTCTTATCGCATCACTTTGATTCTACTTACTTGACTTTTGTTTTTTCGAGGGATTTTTTCTCCATGTACTGTTAAAACTTCATAAATCATAATGAAATAAGATTTCTTTGAAATGTGTTTTCAGATCTTTGTTTGGCTCAAAGGTTGTTAGTAAACCAGAAACCAAACGTTAGCTAAATGTAACAACAACAGGTGATATATAAAAACTGCTGAAATAATTAGCAAAGAATTTTAATTGTTTATGTAAAAGTAGTAAAAAATTTCAATAGAACTGTAAAAATAAACAGAGCACTAAAGCTCATATTTAGTTTAAATAATTAGCTAAAAATAGGCTAAATACAATAATTGAAATGGTAAGCTAAGAAAGCGTTCATGTTTCAAACACTCAGTGTAATACACGACTTCTATTAGCGTAAACGTTTTAAATGGTTAACCCAAAATAACAGCTCAGAGCCGGTAAAGACTTTGGCTACAAGGGGTGGAGGAAAAAATGGATACTGTGTAGCATGGTGATATTTTGTTTGCTAATAATGTATGGATACAGGGACAGCAGAAATCGATACTTTGTTACAAAAAGGTTTTTGTGCTCTGACTTCAGAGCATGTTGATCCTTTTTCTGAGCAAGAATCCTGACATTCCTTCACTGTCCAAATGTGTTTAACTTGTTTTTGGCAGCAATAAACATGACAGTTTACTTATTTTAATTTAAGACATGTTTTATTTTAATTAAGTTTAAAACTTTTTTATTTAATGTAAAATTATATTTTGTTTTAATTTACTTTCAAATTCTTCAGTTGCTGAAGGGGCTGCATAGTTTTCATAAACTGCATAGTTCAGAATAGCTATAATTGTACCAGATGGTTGTTCAGTTAAGTTGGACTAGACTGTAATACAAACCGTTCAGTTTGTCAACAATCAAACTGAAATGAGAGAAAGACTGAGTGTGAGACTTTGATATTAGATAAAATGAATATTGATAAAGTTTATCTTTATGTACAGAATCTGAATATCGCAAAATATTTTAAAAATTGCAATAATATCGTATTGTACGTTAAGTATTGTGATAATATTGTATCGTGGGATGTATGGTGATTCCCACCTCTACTGGCTACAAGTTCAAACAGTTAAGAGAGGATTTTGCATTTTAAACAGACACTTTCTAAAATTGTTACTTAAACCCAACAGATAAAAAGTTAAAACAGCAAAAAGTAGCGTACTGAATAAAAGCTCCAAATCAGATGCAGCCTCTCAGAACGCTGCAGCAAACTTGACCCAGTGACTGTTTTTAAAGCATTACTTTGCAGTGAGTTAAAATACATATATGTGGAGTGTTTCCTGCGAGCTGTTTGATGACTCTGCATGAACAATATGATTCTGAAAATAAAATCTACAGGGACAAAAACAGCAGACATATCCAGGCTACTGCTACACAATAACTGTGAACATGTTAGGAAAATGAAATATTAGAGGTCATATGTTGATGCTGGAGAGGTGTGTGTCACTATTCTCTGTATGCTGCAGCCTTATGTTTCCTCATTAATCACGTTCATTGGCAGTTATGGTCTGGCACTTGGCGTTCTGGAGGTTTGTTAAGTAAAAGCCGGTGAATAAAACAGCTTTGTAAATGGAGTGTAATCAGGTCAGCTTTCCCCAGTAAAGAAGAGGAAAAAGCTTTTGATGATAGAGATGTCATTATTTCCAAAGAAGCGTGGAGTGTTTACCTGTGAGAGGCAGAGGAGGACTTCACACCCATTTAAATAATGAGACCATTGCGAAAGATGTTAGAGATAATTGTTTCTATTTCACCTCAGACATTTTAAAAGTTATTGCTGGTATGCTCACAATTATTTTCAATCGCTTCCTTTTGCTGGAAAAGGAAGAGCACAACGTAAGCCGGCCCTCACCCTGTTCTGAACGCTTTCTTCTTTGTCAACCAGCCCTGCAGAGGCTGTGGGTGCACTCTGTTCATCACGCTCTTTAAAGACAGTAATAACAATAATGTGTACTCAACCTTTTATTTAGCGTCTCCTGCAGGCCACCCATTAAACTCATCAGCCCTGTTTAAAACTTTGCTTCAGAAGCCATTCGTCATCCCAAAGGTTGACAAGACAAGTGCAGCAGGTCAGGAAGAAGCACAGCGAACAACGGCCATGAGAAACATTCAGCCATGAATAATGCATGCGTGGAAAACAACAATAACAACTTCTGAAAATTCATTTTGGCTTTCAGCTGAAGATGCTCTCACATGAAAGGAAAAAGCGCCGTTTTGCCAACTTCTATGCAGTCGTACTCCGAGCTCAGCTTGAGATAGACACTGATTAGTTTAATTATGTGCGCCGTGATTGGGCATCTTAATGGTTCTCATCACAATATGAGACGTGACTTACAATGATTTAGAGCTGTGACATTTGTGATAAAGCTTTGGGAAGAAATCTGCTATTTTTCTTCTTTTCTTTTTTGTTTACAGACACTAACACACATCCAAACACACACACACACACACTTACCGTCTCTAAGCACTCGGTGGTCGTAGCGGGGTCAAAGAACAGAGGCGAGGAGCCCTCACGGCGCTACGCTCCCATGTCAGCCCGGCTCACAGACACCGACGGGCTCGTTAACTCGAGAGCTCGCTGAAGTGTGTCAAGAGGAAACTGCAGGCACAAGTCAGTCAGGCCGGCGAGGAGCAGGCAAACGAGGCAGACACAAAGCGGAGAGAATTCAAAGACGCCAGCAGTTTCTTCTTCCTCGCTTTCTCTGCTGTAACTTAACCCCCCCGAGGAGCTCCGGCGAGCAGACACACACAACCAGTTCCAGACCTGTCCTGCTCCGGCGGCGTGCCTCTCCCCTTTTCTGCCTCTCACATTTCTCAGGGTTTTTTGGTATCATTTAACTCTTGATTTTCGATGAGCTCACCGCGGGCTCGGGTTTCAGCGCCTTTTGCTGGAATGCGAGGGCAGTCTGGAAGAGGCGAGAGGTGGCGGGGAGGTCAAAGGCTACCGGGCTGTAGTGCAGAGGAATGGGGACGACGGGGGAGTCCGTCATCCCGGGGAGTTCCAGCGGATGGATATCTCGAGAGGGGGGGCCCCGGAGAGCCGAGAACAAAACAGGAGTCTCAGGGGTCACGGGTTACGGATGTTGCCGGCAACATTTGACATCTCTGGAGGCTACAGACTTCAGGAACACCGAGTACATTTACACGCTCACACACACACACGTTCATGTCTAAGTGCCAGATTTATTGCTCACTTAGGGGCTCGGGTGTTTTCCTCCGGGACAAACGCTTTTTTTCTTCTGCTGTTTTCATATTTTGAGCAGCGTTGGGTCAGAGGCACGAGTGTGACCACAGTCAGGAGAATAATACGGTCATTTGCATAGTGCAACTTTAGCAAGGATTGTGAGGAGCAGGGATTTGTTTAATGCCCCCTAGATCAGGAGCTACACCGCAGATTAAGAAGAACAGGTAAAATATCACCGTGGCTTAGCCAATAAGCCCAAAATGCACATCAGTGTTTGTAAAGACTCCACCATTAAATAGAAAGTAGTTCTGTCCCCGCCCTGGAGTTTCTCAACCAGATGTGAACTAAACCCGTTAATGCTGTTCTTCACACATGGCTTTACAACAGTCAGGTGTGGGATTGTTACAGACTCAATAATTCACTTTGTTTCTGAAAATATGCAACCCCTGGGTCTCGATGACTACTTAAGAGCACGGGAAGAAATCAGGTCAAACCCTATTTTCAGTGGAACTAATTTACAAACCCCTGGAGGCTGAAATCCCCCCTTGACACGTTCAGAGTGCACTCTGTCTGTGTTTGAGAAATCTTACCCACATGTGTCCAGAGTATCGATCCACCTGCAGCTTTGATAGAAGTGTCGTAGCTGCAGGTATGAATCTCGCCAAATTAAGGTGATCCACAGGGCAGCTGACGGGGACCACGGCCCTTCTCGTTCCTGCAGGAAGCACTGAAGCAATACTGATGTCTTAGCTGTGCTGCTGCCATGCAGTCGTATACGTCTCTGTGAAAGCCTCTGAGCTGACATCCTGTGAGGTCCCTGATATTGTGCCCGGATACATTAATAAATTAATGGGGAATAAATTATTAAAGCTGTAATCAAAGTGAGAAATATTTAGCAAGTGGATGAAATCTGTCTTGTAATTACAGAGCCTGAATTGATTTTCACCTCTCGCATAATGATCATAAAAACTCTATTTTTAACCTTTTTTTTTTATTTCTTTCTTTATTTTATTCCTTATTTAACAAACAAAGAGGAAATCTGCATGAACTGTGTCTGTAATAACACATTTATATCCAAAGGCAACCTTAGCAAACTGTATGAACAACGGCTGTCTTTTTATAACGAACAAGTCCATAGATGTTTTCAATAGTTTGGGTGAAGCATATGTATATTTTTATTATTATTGTTATGTAAGTAAATTAATGCAGCATAGCAATGTTATCTGTGTGTCTTTTGTGAGCTCGGTTCTGTTGGAGGTTACTTCCTGTCAAAAGGGAGTTTTTCCTTCCCACTGTCGCCAAGTGTTTGCTGATGAACCCCAACAATCAGACGACCCCCTGTTATCATATTGTGAAGCACTTTGAGGTAACTGTTGTTGTGATTTGCTGCTATATAAATAGAACTGAATTGAAATGTTCTGTTTAAACTCTCATATTGTTGTAAAGGCCAATGAACAGATTTTTCTGTTGTCAGGATTTCATATTCTTAGGCCGCCATAAAAAACAAAAAGGCCACTTTTAGCTTGTGGCCAACTTCAGGGTGAAAGCTTTGGCCATATTGGTGCAGTTTCATATGCAAATGCAGAGCTGCTGACAATCACCGGCACCTGTTTGGTGGCACGTTACACTTTGTGCTAATTATATGCAGTTTGCTGCACCTGCGGTGATGCTGCAGAGGTGTGAGCCGGGGTTAACTGGACAACACAGCAGAAAAACAGAGATAGAGAGAGCAAAGAAATTCTCTCAGAGAAGATCAAACTATATTCCTGTGTGAAACAAAAATAATGATAATAACGATGAATCACAGATGCAGCCTGGCGTGTTTACTCTTCCCCCCTCTTCTGCCGGCCCAGCTAACTTTGAACTGCAGCCCTGGAAGCCGCTCCAGTCGCCGGGAATGTGTGGTCTTTATTAAGGAGAGGAAGTGTGCGAATGAGCACCGCGGGCCCAAAATCTCAGGAGTCTTGATCCTTTTCCCCCTTGTGGCACTTTTTTAATCGCTTATACTGATAGCAAGTTTGTGTACGAGGCCCCGCGTGTCAGAGAAACAGGCTGACGGGACACACACACCCCTCACCCCTCACCCAGCCTCCCTCCCCTCCCGGTCTGTGTAACATGCTGAGGACTGAGCTCATATACTGTTTGTGCAGATGAGTGTCGGAGCGGGCACACCCTCTGCGGGCCTGTTCCCATGGGAACAGCAGTGATAGCGAACAGCTTGTTTTTGTGGTTTTTGGCAGTGTTGCCACTGCTGGAATACTGACAGGCGCTGGGGAGGTCTGATATGCAAAATCTCTGCCAGGTAGGCTTTATGTGAGAAGAATGTTTTCTCTTTGACTTTCTCCTCTGTGTTTCTAAATCCACGCTGAGCTATTCGGTCACACGGCTTCGCTGGAATTCCACTTTTTTCCTTGTTTTTTTTCCTTCCACCTATCGTTGATCAAACGGCGCTTGTGTTTCAGAGCTCGCTCCACGCCACGAGCTGACAGACTGAACTTGTTCTTGAGGGTTCACAATCCCCCCCCTCAAGGTGGATGCGAGATCGGTTTTAGTCAAATGACTTCAGGTTAGTGTTACACGTCTCTGCACGCTTGGCCGACACACACTTGGCTTCGCTTCTGACCTTTCTGTGTCTCCGAGGGAATTCCACACAAGCTGAACAGGAAAATGTGTTTTGGGTTTTTTTTTTTAAATCACATAAAATTTCAAACGATAACATCGCTGCATGGGTTAGCTGACTTCATTAGCATATTTGTAATCCGAAGCCTTTTCAGGAAGAAGCAGAAGAAAAAGGGTGAAGACGTGGACAGGTTTAAAACTCATTTGCATCTCAGCAGTGAATTTGGCGAGCGTGGCTGTGCCCACGTCCTGACTTGGTAGGTTTATGAACAGCAATGAAAAGAAATCAGCGTTGGCTACACAGAAAAATCACTCGCCATCTGTGTCCAGGAACAAAGAACAAGCATCCCCCGCTGACCTTCACGCATCAAACACAACTGCAAACCTATATTCAGCCTTTTTTTGCTTTGTTTTGATGTGTTTTCTTTAATAGAAGACCTTGAAATGAAATTAAAGCGCCGTATGTTTATTGTGCAAATGACTACCTCTCTTTACCGTATTTGGATCCCTAAATGAAAACATTCTCCCAGAAACTCTTCGCCAGGGTTCTCGCTGAGAGAGCGACCGGCGCAGAGGCCAGCAGACCTTCCTCTCCTCTCCTTCCTCCCTCTCGCCTGGGACGGCTGGGTAATTACATCATTTGGAGATGGAATGAAAGCACTTTACAAGCGAATGTAAGTGAAATGCTTTATTGCTTGTGGAATTGCCAATTAAAAAGCAACACCTGGAACACTCAGCTAAAACAGCCTTCTCCCCCCATGCAAGGCCCAAACCGGTCGGGCCCCCGGAGAATGTTTTTCTTTCCGTCTCTCACGCTGTCGTTATTGGTGAAAAGGTGCCGACAATGCACCTTCACATTGGCTTATATAGACCATAAGTCACCAAAGCCTGACGTGCTTTTAAATGTATTAATAAAGCCCGTTTCCTGGGTAGAGCGTATGGCAGGGCTACAGTGTAAATCTGCGTGGGGCACGCTACTGAGAAAGAAAACAGTGGTGATTCTCTCCAGCACCCAGTCTACAGTAGGTACCCCCCATCCAACACACACAGTCTGCACCAGTCCCAGATGTGTTCATGCTCTGATCTGTTTCCCCCACGAGAGCGAAACTGAACAAACAGAGAGGTGGAGAAAAGAAAAATGTCTTTCATATTCCACCGCCGCTCCTCCAGACCAGCACAGACCACACTCGGTGCTTTACAAGAGACTCTTGTCTTATAAACCTTGTCACCTCTTTAGATGAATAGAATTATTTCAAGGCTCTTTCATCGTTACACAAGCCATGCTTTCATCTGCAGTCCACAACCGCACCGTGCTCGGGGCTTTGGGCGTTTGCTGTGGTTTGCTTTGAGCTACATGCTACAAGCTGTCTAACATCTTACTGTGAACATTGGAGCGTGCTAACTTTGGCTGAGTTGTTAGTTTTATTTACTCCCTGAACAAAGTAATACACTACTCTTTACTTTTGTGTTACATGCCATCATGGCCTGTGTGATTGCCGGGTAAAAATAGAGCAATAAGCTCGCTGTGTCTGCACGCTTTTCTAAAAAACACACTTACAAGAGCTTTTATTTATAGCCTGCTAAAGTGCATCGTATGGACAAAACCTCAGGGCCACACTTCTTAAACTTTGAATGCAGGTGTTTGCAGTCTCATGCTTTTTGGCGTGAGTTTCCATGGCAGCAGCTCCCATAGGTGTAATGTGTACGGCCCAGTACCTTTGTACACACAGTGTATTACCACAAAACTGAAAGACCATGAAGCACAAAAGCTGCAGTGACAGCAGTGTGACTGTAACAACAAGTTTAGTTCAGGTTTTATATATATATATATATATATATATATATAAAAATATATATATATATATATTTTTTTTTTTATATATATATATATATATATATTTATATATATATATATATATATATATATATATATATAAATTATATATTTTTTATTTATAGGCGCTCTCTGCACCGGGGCTGTGATCGACCGTGGCTGCTGGGGCTCTGGGGGTCCTCTCAGCCTGGCTGGGGGGCTTCTTTGCCTCCCTCCTGCTGTGTGCCCAGCCTGGAGGCTGCGGTCTGTGACCGGCTTCCGGTGCAGACGGCTCCCCATGATAGTGTTTCCTCACTTGGCTCATGCGTACCCAGTCCAATTTTACTTTTTAAGTGTGCGTGTGTGTGTGTGTGTGTGTGTAGGGAGGGAGGGGGGGAGGGGGGGCTGCTTTTAACCATGTAAAGCACTTTGTGCTACATTCTTTTTTTGTATGAAAAGTGCTTTATAAATAAAGATTGATTGATTGATTGATTGATATAAATTATATATATATTTTATATATATATATAATTTATATATATATATAAAATATATATATAAATTATATATATATATTTTATATATATATAATTTATATATATAAAATATATATATATATATATAATACATATATTTTTAAATCACAACAACAGCACAGCCTCTTTATTTTGTAAAGACCCTACAACTATAGAAATCCAACCAATCAGATGACCCTTATCAAGCATTTGGCGACAGTGGGAAGGAAAAACTCCCTTTTAACAGGAAGAAAGCTGAACCAGCCTCAGCCAGCTGGGCTGTGAGGGGAACATGTTCGTCTCTGCTTTTGTTACCTTTTGACGCTTTGGCTGATTGGTGGGTTGAGCGCACACTCTGTGTGTTGACATAATCAACACAGGAAGAGTCTGGACGTATCCTCAGGCAACCGTGAACGGCTTTCTGAACGTGTGGATCAGCTCTGGCTGGTGCTAAAGGAAGATAAACCCTCTGTGGAGCATGAGTACAGTGTTGTTGACATTTTAAATCATCATTAAAAGTGTTTTTTGTAAACATGCGTCCCCCTCAGCTTTGTCTTGGTCCTTTGCCTGGACAGTAGCTGACACATTTACCACATCCCTGCTTCTGGAGCTCCCTCTCCGACCACGCGAAGTGTCACACCCGCAGAAAAGATTAACATCAGCCCATAGCGCCACGACGACAGTGATGCTGACAGTCGGTACCATGGCGACGGCAGTTATAGGCACACATTTGCTGTCAGAAAGGAGGCCCTATTTACTTTGCAAATGTCTTTACCAGAGGCGCTGGTTTATTACTTTTGAGCCTGACTGACATAGTCTTATGGAAAAATAAATTGGCAGAAGCACACTTGAATCATGGCACAGCGCTTATGGTGCCGGTTCGGTCCCCGAGGAGAGAAATGAAAGGAGATGGATACTCGACGATAAGATGTATTGTCATGAATGAGAGCAAAACCCTGAATAGGGCTCGTAGCCCCTTTGTAGCTGCAGTCAAAGTGCCTCTTGCACATTCAGAGCCGGAGCCGATGATAATGTGCTTCTCGTGTCCAAATAATGGCTGCCGTGCTTTGCTTTGCTTATAAGAATCTGACTACACGTTTCACCAAGTCCAATGTTATCGCTTGTTAAACCTGCATACATTTCATATGGTTTTATATAAAAGCAAAGTGTCATGTTTCCTCCTCGTGCATTCTCTTTCTTTAAACGCTGCTGGGGGAATGAGGCTCTTTCATGGATGGTTTACGTCAAAGTATTTGTACAGTGACTGGTTTAAGGCAATTCCTGTGCAGTGGGAAGCGCGCTCTCAGCTGAAATGCAACAATTGTAAGAGGAGCTTATCTTTTGATGAGCCATGTGAGAACTCTATTGCCCAAAACCATCTGGATGACACATAAATGAAGCTGAAAGCCAGAATCCGAGTAACCTGAAATCTAGCATTAACATGCCCGTTGTATCGCATTTTAATCACACATAAGCAGGAGGATGCACGGACGTGCTTCTCAGTGTTTTGTCGAACGAGTAAAACAACACAATTAAATAAGCATTGAGCAAAGCAACTACGATTTGTAAAGTCATCGAGAGGGACACGCACATGCTTGGAAACGCAGAGCAGCATGTGTTTATGTTAGGCGAAGATTAGCAGGATGTTTGCGTTCCAAGCGACGGAAGTCCAAACGTATGTTGCTGCATCCGTCCATTAGAACTGAATATGCTTCTGACAGCAATTCCTAATCTTTCTCAAGTCTCCAAGTGTGGTGAATAAAAGAGAAACTGCAGTGACCCAGGCCCATAATGTCTTGATACATTAGCCCTGCACTCTGAGCGTGCCTGGCACCATAATGCCCCACCTGTAGCGCTGCAGTCTGTGCCAGCAGGTCTGACTCAGGAGTAATATCCATTTTGACTTGCTGAAATATTCATTGGCACACCTTGGGTGTACCGGAGGAGGTGTATAGTGTGTCAAATAAGGATATGGCAGCAGTGTTCATCTAACCCTGTGGAAATGCAGGCTAATCACAGTGAATCATCATGAAATTGGACTTTGAATGTGATAGCAGGATGGAGGGAAATCTGTTTGACGCACATTGTGAAAAATACCTTTCACATTTATGTTTTTAGTCACCGCTTTCAGGAGCAATTTAAAGGGTTCATAAAGGATACATTATGGCAGGAACTGAAACAGGTATGTATTTTATAGAAGCCAACATCCACTGTTTACTCTGACTTAGTGGCTTTTTTCCTCCATGTAAAAGCAGCTGTGACAAAAACTACTCACAGCAATCAGCCACAACATTAAGACCACCTCAAATATTACATCGATGCCAGGAAAGATTCAAACCGATTTAAATTATATAGCACCAACTCACAGCAGCAGGCAGACCCTACAATAATACAGAGAAAAGGGCACGAAGCACTTGGTGACAGTGGGAAGGAAAAACTCCCTTTTAACAGGAAGAAACTTCCTGCCATCTGCAGTGGCTGGTTGGGGGTGAGGCTTAGCGTCCGAGGGGTCTTATCCTATTGTGGCTGTATTAGATCTGCATCAGTGTTTGGGTATCTGTGTAGCTTTCACATGCCAGAAGCCAAACTGCTTTTCAAGGTAACAAAATGATTAATAGCAGTGGTTTTAATCTTTTGGCTGCCTGAGTGGATTTTACCCTTACTCACTAAAGTAGCTAATTATAGCTTTCAAGCACCAACCACGAGTTAATCACCTGAGAATCCTTTGAAGGAAAATCTCTGATTTGCATTGTTTGCCATCCTTCTTCTCTATATTCACCAAATTAATTGCTGCCCAAGGGCAGAGAACTAAACGGAGAAGAAAGTCTGAAGGGGTCAAGGGGTCGTACACCGGGTTACACAGGACCAAAGGTCCTCCAGTCATATTGCAAAGGGCAAGTTTCCATCCAACTCTGTACTGCAAACTGAAATGTAATCTACAGAGAATCTACCTTTTCATTCACTGCAAATAGACTGGACGGATAAACATAAACAACAGTGCTGATGCTTCAGTTTGGTGCCATTAAACCACAGCAGGAGAAGAAGATGTAATTAGATGACACAATAAAAAAAAAAAGCTAGACCTCAAAGGATGGAGAAAAAAATATGACGAAAATATTTCGATTTGTTTCATCTGAGGAAAGTTGTGCTCCTCTCATCGCTCCGCACATCTCCACAGCTCGGTGTGTGCCAAGATTCTTCATCCCAGCAGTGAAGCAGAAGCTTTTGTGGATGTTTAAGCAGCATTCATGTCTCGACTGCACTTTGTTAGATTTCATTTATATTTACTTATAAATAAAGAGGTGGAGCCAAGCTGGTGGCTGTCTTGGTTGCCAGATACTAAATTCTGGAAATTCTGGCATACCTGATGGTGAAGCCTGATTGTGTGCTTAGCACACAGAAGTACAGTTACATTTCCTGACAACTGATTTTCTAGAAGATCACGGTTACATTTATCATTACATTTACATTTACTTTATCAACAATTAAATAATAATCTGTTAGCTACTATTACAGAGGATTCATTTAAAAAACGTATATATAGTATATACCACATGTGTCTTCTTGGTGTGTTTCTGCAGTCATTCCTAAAAATGCAGAAATAAAGTGAAAGTAAAGTAAAAATGTAATATTTCGACTGTAGCAATTTGCATTGCAAAAATAACAAAGAATAAGAATAATAAGAATAAGAAAGAAAGGCCACCATAGAGTCAGTTATGTATCGTAACAACTCTTATAAAAATAGTCTGGCTCTGCACACGCGTCAGTCAAAAACACCTTCGAGTGTCACACAAGATTATTGTTTAAATAAAACATACAAAGTTTCAAAGGATGTTTTAGTAAAGCAAACAAACAACAAACAGATTATATTAAATATAAATAACACATTATTCTACTTTCAGTCTTTTTCAGTTCAGTTTATTTTACATAGTAAAGTAAAAACCCTGTGAGCTCGGCAACAGTGGGGAGGAAAAACTCCCTTTAAACAGGAAGGCTCAGGGAGGGGGTCTCATCTGGGGGGTGAAGGAGAGGAAGATTGAATGTTTGGTCCAGTTTCCCACAGCTCAAGGAAACACTGGCACATGTGAATGTGTTTCTATTATATGATTGTGCTGTCTTGTTGTTAAACTTCACATGTATCATTATAATAATAACAACGAGGCTCAAACTGAACATTTGAAGTCAGTGAAAATTAGAGTGAGAGTCACTGTGGAAACCAGATTAAAGACGAAATCGTAGAACAAAAGAAAAAATGAAAACAACCATAATAAAAACTATGGAGTCACAGCTTGAACAGAAGCATAAATAACGCTGCACCTGTGTTTGTCCTGCAACAAAAAAACAAGCCTTTCATTTCCATCTTTGTGGGTGTGCTCGTTTTAATTTTACGACCCTTATAAAGTGGTATCCAATATATGATTACACTGCTCGCTTGTTTAAACCCGTCCACCTGACAGCTCGCGGTACTTGTCACAGTGTTGCCCTGATCTTCACGGTTATTCCACCAGACAGAAATGACGGCCGACGGCTGAGCGTACGCCTGTTTATGGGGCGAGCTCGAGTAATCGTATCGCAGGTTTTGATGGTTTGATGGCTGGTTTTGAGCAATCGCACGGGACGTTTGCGAGAAAATGCGAGAAACTCCGGAGCGCTTTTCTGAATTTGAATGCTGAGAAATGCATCAAACTGCAGCACCGGGATTTGTCACAGTGCCGTCTGGACACTGCTCACCATCCACCTGGTGCGTCCTGTCCAAATGTTTATCTCTTCCTTCATTTGTTCAGCTGTCCTCTCATCTCCACACACACACACACACATGCCGAGGCCTCAAACTGTACACAGAGCGCATCGTTTCTGAGGACGGAGAGAATCTCTAAGATACACAGCAGGTTGTGTGATTGAACAAAACATCAAAAGAGTGAAAATCTTCCTCGGGTGTCAGCAAGGACACAGGAATGATCTTTATTTGAGGAAAAAACAACTTAACAGTAAGACTCGACCTTCACGCAGCATCCTGGCTGCTTCATTCTAACCGCACCAGCGCTCTCTGCACGCCACCACACTCGAAATAGTTGAAGGAAATAAGAAGAAGATGAAACGCTGTCAGTCTCGTGAAGAGGTTTTTGAGATATTTCAAAACAGAGGTCGTACCTCTCTAGTATCTCTCCTCAGTGCATGTAAACATTCAGCCCAGTGGAGATTTTTCCAGTACCTGACACCACCAGGGCTGATTTATGGAAGCACATCCCGGGACTGTAGGAAGAGTGGGATACCATCCACTTTGGATTTCTTTACACTTAAGTGAAGCTCAAGTCTGGAAAAAAAGAGAAAAAAAATCCACAAGCAGTGCATTGTCTCACTGTGTCCACACACACACACACACACACACACACAGACACACACACACACACACACACAGACACACACACCTGGCCCAGCAACAGAGCGATGAACCGAAACCAGCTCTGGGGTTTGGTTCCTAAAACATGCGGCATATGGGCGAGTTACACAGAGCGTTCTCCTGGAATGCATTACACAGACGTTTGAGTGATGGGACGCTTACAAATGTGATTTTAGGTCGGCGCTGGATCCGAGGAGGAGCGAGGCGGGTAAAGTGGTGCCGCTGTTCCTCCTGCAAACCTCGTTTTGCCATTTGGCGGCTCGCCTGCCGACCGACATGCTCCGAGGCCCGTGCTTCCACGGCTCGGTGGGCAGGTGACCTCGCTCTCCCCCTCTTCTTCTCTCTCCTCCTCCTCCTCTCTTCTACGCCCACCCCGGGCTTGGCACCACCAGCTGTTGAATGCATCAAGGCCCCAAAATGGCTCCTCAGCTGCTGCTGTGGTGCAGAGCAGGAGAGGGAAAAACGCCAGACAGGCTGCAGCTGCTGGGCTCAAATCTGGTAAGGTCGCTCTCAGAATGAAATGTAGCTCCAGTACCTGCTCAAACACGATGTGGTACCGTGTTATTGAATCAATCCAGCTCGAGAGCCGGACAAATTCAGCTGAGAGTTATCAAAAGAGGCATCACACCGGTCTGAGTGACACTGTCGACACGTGCATCCATGAAACATCTCAATCAAAGTGCCCACAGCTCCAAATATGAGTCACTGACTGCTCTAAGTATCTCCTCTTTACTCAGTTACCACTTTTGTAATAGGATTAGCATAATTTGTAATCAGATTGATGTAATTACGCTCCATAGGATTTGTCACTCTCCAATCTCGTTAACTGCCGTGTCAGTGGTGAGATAAAGAGCGGGCAGCTGATTTACTGTTGGTGTTGACACGCAGCGAACGCGGCCCTGTGGCGGTATACGGGGGCTCCGCTCCCACGTTAGGGTCTTAAAAGACGGCTGTGTCTAATAAAGCAGCCGGCGGTGTCGAGTTCATGGAACATGTGGCATGAAGCGATTTGATGTCATCTGCTCTTTGCCAATACTCCCAGAGGGCGAAGCTCTGAGTCGGGTTCGGTTTGCTCAGTTGGTGGATGGATTAGTAGGTCGCAGTGAGGGGGCGGCGCACCTCAGGGGGGCGGCTACTCCTGCAGCAGACGGAGGGCACAGAGAGGACTCCTTCAATTTAGAAAAAGAGAAAAAAATCATTTAATAATAAAAAAACCTCCATGTTTCCTCAAACTATAAAAATGACAGTTAATTAAAAACTGTGTCTGACTGAACTCACTGTTGAGAAACACAAACAGCCTCCAACCCACTGATCTGCTTTCCTCACATTAGTGTTTGGGCTAAAACCTGAGAATAATAATATCCATAAACATTTTTATATGTGAGGCTTTCAAAGAAGGTGTCAAACACGGTGGTGGCATCACGCTCTCCGGCTGTTTTGCTGGTACATTTGATGGAAAGGAGATGGGATAATGAAATCAGCAGCTCCACAGGTGAAACTTGTAGCCAGGATCATGCCAGATGCTCGCTGATGGCTACCTGTGACTTCTGGTAAATGTTCAGCTTGCTAAAGGAAATTTAACTAAATATAAATGGAGCGGTATGTTGAATAAAACTTGAAGTGCGATGCAAACTGGAAAAGCAGAACTTTCCCCTTCAAAGTAAAAGCTGTCCTTTGGCTCATCGTTTCCTCTTAAGGCGAGCAGCCTTTGTTGGCAACTGCAACTGCAACTGCTGGCAACCTCAAGTTACTATTTGCAGAACACACATTTTTCCCAAGTAGCTGGTGGTAACCAGCAGGTCACCGATCAGTCTGTAGCTGTGCTACTGGGGTTACTGGGGCTTTAGTAAAAGCGCTTCCAGCAACCTCTCCAAACCAGTTGGGAGAATACAAATTTTTCCTTAGAGACCAGTGCCAGGCAGTTACCAACCAGTGTCTAGCTGTTTGTGATCTTAGTAAAAGTGTCCACACCTTTAAATTTAATCGCTAACAAATTTGAACAAGGGATTAAAAAAATTCACAAAAGATAAGCTGAGACTGAAGCTGTTTGTAGCTGTAACTATGTTACCTTCATAGATGACGTTGCACATCTGACCATGGGAGCCAATGAGGTTTCACTTTCTTAGTCAGCAGCTGATTAAACTGCACTTTTTGGCATTTCAGCAGCTGATTATCTGTCAGCCCACTGCTGTGTTTTCACAAAACTGTCACAAAACTAGTTCTAAGACTTTCACCTTTTATACTATTCAAACCCAGGGAGTTATAAAACAAAGGTCTGCCTCTGGCACAAAATAATAATAATAAGAAGAAAATAACATAACAAAATATGAACAATAACAAAATAAAATACAGGCATGCTAAAAGTGTCCACACCTTTAAATTTAATCGCTAACAAAGTTGAACAAGTAATTTAAAAAATTCACCCATTGCACAGTTGTCCTGAAAAGATAAGCTGAGACTGAAACTGCTGTTTGTAGCCGGCTGTAACCATGTTACCTTCATAGATGACGTTGGACATCTGACCATGGGAGCCAATGAGGTTTCACTTTCATAGTCAGCAGCTGATTAAACTGCACTTTTTGGCATTTCAGCAGCAGATTATCTGTCAGCCCACTGCTGTGTTTTCACAAAACTGTTACAAAACTAGTTCTACGACTTTCACCTTTTATACTATTCAAACCAAGGGAGCTCTAAAATAAAGGTCTGCCTCTGGCACAAAATCATATAATAAGAAGAAAATAACATAACAAAATATGAACAATAACAAAATAAAATACAGGCATGCTACCAGCTTGCAGCAGGAAATACAGGATCTGTGTTTGGGACAGCATCCAAACATGATTACAAATCGCTGTGATGCTAATTGCAGTAGATGGTGCATGTCATATTTAAGCTAGCAGCTACGACTGTAAAGGACAGATGATGGAACGAACAGTCGAGCTGAAAAGCACAACTAACAAAAAGCCAAAAAGAATGAGCCCCAAACGCTGGATAAAGACGGGTTGGGCGGGTACGTCAGACAAAAAAGGTCTCAGCTAACATCAAAATGGCCCTGAGAGCTTTAGACCGGCTGATCCACTTATTAACGAGCACTAAGCAGACCGACGGCTTTCCTTCTGAGAAAGGCCTGATCCTTGGAAAGTCCATTTGATTGACTTAAACAACCCCTTCCCACCCACCCACTCCATCTAGCCGGTGCTAAAAGGGTGTTTCCTGACAAGTGAGGTCGTTTTACATTTATGCGTAAAGGTTTTAAGGCCAAGGCTTAGGTTCAAAATTTATTGGCTATTGTATAATGTTTCACGTGGGAGACTGGGCGACTTTGCCTTGTGTTTTGCCATCGGCCCGCGCTCAGGAGAGAGCCCGTGTATTTTGATAGCAGTGAGAGCTGAAGCTGTCAAAGGCTTTGCCTGAGGGAAGCTCACCTTTTGCATTTCTGACTGATTGCGTAAACTCCTGTCACACAACAAAAGCAGCTCTGTGAGGTCCCTGCACTGTAATTAACTCTGACTCTGCCTCGGCTTTTACACGAACCTCAAGGTAGCAAATGTATCAAATATTAACCGGCGGTGTGGCGCACACAGATAATTAATTATAAATGTGTATTTGCACAACATGGCACTCTGTGCGGTCGAAAGCATGCAGCAAGGAAAAATGGATAAACATTGTTAAGGTCGTTCCAACAGCTTCCAGAAAGGACGGCTCGGCTCGATTCAGGTGTTTTCGCTGATTTCAAAAGACCGGCTTAAGGTAGCAGTTTCACTTAAAGGAAATTTAATATAACCTCAGATTTAAAGTCAAGGGCGAGTTTGAGAGTGGGAGGTAAATAAAGTGAATAGTTCTGCTGCTGCTGTCGCAGCGATAAATGTTTGATCCCTCTGCACTAACCTGCTCGTCACTGAGACTCCCGGTTTAGTTATGGCTGCCTTGACCTTAGTCAACACTTGCGCTCGGCATTTCCTGTAGGATGTACTTTAACGCAGCCCGTTTTCTTTTTCCCCTTTAAAATGACACCCACAGAGTTCATCAAGCATGAGAAAGTGCCCCCGGAGGTTTTCCTGTCTGCGTGTTCCTGCAATAAACCCTGAGAGCCAGTGTTCAAAAATGTGGACAGACGCACGCACGTCGCAGCCTGACAGAAGCTGGCTCATGAGGTCAGCAAGCACACACCGTAACCCTTTAACCCAGCAAACACACACTAATGAGTCACACGGCCGTGTGTGTGTGTGTGTGTGTGTGTCACCGCACAGATGCAGAGTCAGTAAAAAGTCTCTTGTTAAAGCTGAAATATGGATTCAAATTACGCCTTAAGACTCCTCTACCTTCCCCATCTAGATAAACAGGAAATCAGCTTTTGCGGTTCCACAAATGTGAAACGAAGCCAAGCTGATCTGTAATTTTGTTTATTGCAGGGCTGCATTAGACTCGCCGCAAGCCGCTTATTTTGGCTTCTCTGGGGCTTCTCGTGTTGCTTTTTTTTAATCTTTCCACCGACTCCTTCCTGCTGACTTTCTTGCATTATCATCACGCTTCATTGGCTGAACGTGCAGTCCCAAGTTGTATCGAGCATTTTTTCCCCTCCTCTTCCTCTTGTACTCAGATAAACAATTTACAAACCTCGGATGTGCCGCACACACATCGGAACAAATTACACGGTCCGGGTATTTGCACGCTCCTGCAAAAGCAGCTATTATGGCACGACTTTTTCATTGTAAACACAATTATGCAAACTGAGTTGGATCTATTTATCTGCTGCTGGGAATTGATGTGTAATTTTCCAAAAAGTGTTTGCCTTGCATTCAAAAAAATAAAATAAAATCAGTTGCTCTACAGTTTGTATATGCATCTCATTCCTTGATACTGAATATGTGTCGGGTTAGGGTTGTAAAAAAATGAAAGACAAATAAACAAATGCAAAAA
The DNA here is from genome assembly GCF_056152115.1 of Neolamprologus brichardi. Lineage (NCBI taxonomy): Eukaryota > Metazoa > Chordata > Actinopteri > Cichliformes > Cichlidae > Neolamprologus > Neolamprologus brichardi. Next base: position 1,487,031 of record NC_142118.1, on the reverse strand, counting down.
AAGAAAGAAGGAATCGTCAGCAGGGTGTTAAGAACGAGGCAGTTAGTACTGTATATGTATGGAAGCTAATTATGAGTTGTTTGGATGTGTTTGTTAGTTTAATTGTGAAAATGCACATAATTCACTCTGTCATGTCGAGGCATTAGCGCAGTCAGGCGTCACTTTTACCGGCGGAAGTAGCTCTAAGAAGTCACAACAGCTCAAACTGTGCAGGGCGTGCAGTTTCTCAGGCTCCATCGCTGACAAGAGGACGTATCCGCAGGTTCTGAAAGCTGTCAGCACACTTGTAGAACAACAGTGCGTCTCCCATAGTTTCTGTCTGCAGTACATACATAATTGACAAATACAGCTAGAAAGCTCGAGTTCTTGCTCAGCCCCGTAGCGCTGCTGAGCTCTGCATTGGGAATCATTACTTTGCTAAAGAAATAAAAGGATCCTGTTTTTCATTATGAGTATGCATGTTCAAAGCAATCGAATCAGTGCTTATGAATGAGCCCAAAGCCAAAACATTGTATTTATTAAACGTAAAGAAGCCAATACAGAAGTGCTTTAAACCGGCATTTCCCCCTCCGATGGCCGCGTGGACCGAGTCCTGCCGGTGACGTAGTTGTGTAGAAGTCTTTGTTAAATTGCCCAACTTCTTATGTGATGTATGACCTCAGTAAATATTTTCTTGATGACTTTATTGGGTTTTAAGTCTTTTTTGGAACAGCATGACTTTTATTTTGTATCTAAACCGGGCATGACTTTGTGTGCTGCTAGCATGTGACTCACAAACTGCTATATGACCATAACAGATACAGACGGCCGAAACGAGGAACTCGAGGCTTCAAAACGGAAGCAAATGGGTGACATCACCATGACCACATCGATATGATCTCAGCTTTAGCTGTTACAGAAAGATACGGCAAACTAAAGTTAGCTTGTGCTGTCAACTGAAGAGTTGGCTCTTCGGTTCATGTCATGTGATATTAGCTACGGACTTGTGTTTAAGACTCAGAAGACATCATATGAACAAGTGGTCAGATAACTTCACTCATTTCTTTATTATTTGCATCAAAAGAGCTTCTGCTCATTTTTTTAGCTAAGGTTTTCCTTTTTTTCACTTTCAGTCAAGTCCTTGTTTCTGACCATTTTTAGAGTACTGCTGCTTTTTTGTTGTTGTTTGTTAAGCCAGTTATCGCTGATCTATGAACCCTTCAAGCAGAAAGGCACCAAACCCAAGAGATGAACCAGTGTTGCATCTACACAGACATAGGGTATTAGAAAAATATATATATCAAGAATGAAAAGAGCAAAAAACAAAACAAAAAAACCCAAAAAACTCTTGATTCTTTTGCTTTGATGTAGTTACTTATCTAAGGTGGAAAGTTTTGGGGTTTTTTTGTTTGTTTTGTTTTTGCTTTGTTTTATTATTTGCTTCGAGCCCTGTGTACAGGAGCTGCATGCAAAAAGATCTTTTGTTAAAAGGGTAATAAGCAAATGCTTCAGCCAATACCTTTTGATTAGCCTTGTCTCGTGCTTTCTTGCTTTGTGGTAGATCTTTATTCTGTCTTCACTGAGATATTTGAATGCTAATCAATAAAATCAATCAAAATTTAAAAAAAAAAAAGAAAGAAAAAAAAATCAAAAAACCAGTTAGACTAAAAATGCCAACGATAACAGAGTATGAGAGACATGAAAAAGTATTTTTTTAGCCAATAAGATGATTCCCAGAGAGGGATTAGCCAAACACTCAGCATGGCGTGCAGACTGGACGAGTGGGGGACAAGAGAAGAAGAGTCAGGCCTAAAAACTATCTACAGTAGATGAACAGTATCTAAGGTCCTTAAATAGGAAAAGAAATCCAGCAAAGGCCTGACACAGGCCCTTCAGTTGGTCCATCTACTGTTTGGTCTCAGTGGAGGCTGTGAAGAAGTCGCTGTTAACAGGCTAACATATGCCACATTACCTGTTTAAGGTATACACATTACATACCTGTTATTCACCTCTGTCTCTCTTCCACAGCATGTCTTTATCCTGTCTTCCTTCTCTCACCCCAACCAATCACAGCAGATGGCCCCGCCCCTCCCTGAGCCTGGTTCTGCTGGAGGTTTCTTCCTGTTAAAAGGGAGTTTTTCCTTCCCACTGTCACCAAAGTGCTGCTCATAGGGGGTCATATGACTGTTGGGTTTTTCTCTGTATCTATTATTGTAGGGTCGACCTTACAACATAAAGCACCTTGAGCCGACTGTTGTTGTAATTTGGTGCTGTATAAATAAAACTGAATTGAACTGAATTACAAAATAACTGGACTGAAGATCAGTCAGGCCCTCACTATGTACCTGTGGCACTTCTTCCTTAACTTTAGTGTATTTATTGTAGACTGAACTATTTTTTATTCTTAATCTTGCTGCTGTAACACAGTAGTTTTCACTTGTCGGATCTATCTACGGGCAATAGCTCAGGTCATGGATTGGCCTCCCCAGAGCTCAGACCTCAGACCTTGAGGCAGTGTGCGATCGATTTTGACAGAGAAAAGAACAAAAGCCTGAAACATCTAAAGAAGATCTTTGAACGTTCTCCAAGAAGCCTGGAGAACTATTCCTGAAGACTACTTAAAGAAATGAGATGAAAGCGTCCTTTGTTCAGATGTTTTAGAGCTCAGACGTGTTGGAAATTTGACTTTCAAACAAAATATAAAGAAATGAGGCTACCTCGAGATTTTTGGACATTACTGTATGTGTGCTGGTGATTATTAGTGCCATGGAGGCATTAATGAAGGAAACCCACCCGGCACAGTAGCTAAAGAGTCTGATGTCCTTGAGAAGTAAACAGCTAAAAAGAGAGTAAAATTATGAGGTGGCCTCCTCCAAATCAATCCTAACATGGCTCTGAAAGTTTGGGCATATAGTCAGGCAATGTTTTGCTTTGCTGCCAAAAAACGTGGACAGCAGCATCGTGTCTGTGGGTCATAGCTTAGATCCTGTGCAGGTTGTTACCTGTGTGTTTGACTGGACAGTGAGAGAGAAAAATAAGAAGGCCTGAAGGAAATGCAGAAGAAAAGTATATGATATCAGACAGTGTGACATCATCATATTTCTTTCCAGGAGCTAAAAAAAAGAAGAAAACGCAGCAAACCTGTTCCAGCAATCCTGTGAGCTTGGGCATAAACACTAATGCTTCTCTCCTGACCTTTTAACTTACCTCTTCCTGGCCAACTCGCTCTTACCCGCCAGGTAGTGCCATCTCCCACAGATGGAGGAGAAATGCTGAGACAGGCCTTAGCAGCTGGGGGCCACAGAGCAAAACCGAAAGCTGCATCATTACAGTCAGTCACCCACCGTTTAGCAGACATGCCCTGTGTCTCCTGTACCTGCCGCTGAACAAAGCAGCGAGGCCGAATCAAACCGTTCAGCGCCTCAGAGCCGGGCAGGGAGTGAATGCACGGTAGCTGCAGTAATGGACACGCAGCCGAGTTTGTACGAAAACTTGACAGACACAAAGTTAAAGGGCAAGAGCTCCACTGCGCCGAGTGTCCCTCTTCGTGAACTTTAGTCGGGCAAAGTCATATCCTTTAATAACCTGTAGGATGTTGATGCTTCTTTCGTATTTTTCCTGCTAGCAGAGTAAGAAAATCAGGGAAAAGAGAAGAGGAGGCACAAATGCTACACATTTTTAGCTGCTTTGGCAGGATGACAGCTGGTCATTTGGGCTTTAATATGTTCCGCCAATTATTCCGTGAGCTCCAGTGAAACTTCGTACGCATTCAGGGTTCCAAGAAGATGAATCACATGCAGTCATCTTCATCTGCTCGATGGACTGGCACAACGTTCAGCAGTACTATTCCCAGTTACATATTTTTAGAAAGTTGTATTTAGCTGAGAGCTCCTGAGTAGATTGCCATACAAGTTGATTTCATCCAGTGCTGACAAGCCAAACTTTGAATCCTCGGCTTGATGACGAGTTTGATTTTAGCGCTAGTCTTTTTGTGTTTTGTTCTGCTGAGAAAATGTTAGCATGTTGTGGTGGGGCGTGGCCTGCAGATGCCGTGCAGGTGTGTCCGCCTTCCCTGCACGGCACCGCAGGCCACGCCCCACCACATATGTTAACACACGCGCACAAAAAAACAATAATTAACATCATCTACCTTATACATGCTAAACGTTAGCATGCTTATGTGAGTATGTTAGCATATATGTCTTAGTATTTAGCTATTCTGATGTGCCCAAGTATCTCAAAGCAACCCATTTTAAATCCCAACAATGTTTTCAAGAGAACCTCAACAATCAGATAATCCCCTGGAAGTGATGACTTTGTGACTGTGGCAATGAAGAAGTCCCGTTTAACAGGAAGAGACCAGCTCAGGGAGAGAAAATGTCAGGTTCCTGGGTCGGTTGACCCAGCGTTTTAAGTTTTAGTTTATTTGTTGATGTTGTTTATGTTTAAGTTCATTAGATTAGTGAAGTTTATTTTTGTTATTAGACTCCTTGTGTTTTCATGTTTCCTCACCCTTTGTGTTTCATGCTGCGTGTCTTATGTTATCAAGTTTGTATTATCATGTCTGTCTCATGTTTCCTGTTTTATTTTGAAGGAATCGTGTGTTCTTTGTTCATTGTATTTAGTTTCACTTCCCTTGTCCTGTCATTAGGCTCATGTCAGTCAGCTGTTCCTCCATGTGTTCCCACTTCCCCGAATCACCTCCTGTGTATTTAAGTCCTCTGTTTTCAGTGTGTCATGGTCAGGTTGTTCTGTCACAGTCTGGCGAGGGCAGACTGTAGGGGTTGACAAAAGGACCCAAAACGCAGACTCCAAGGAACAGGGAACAGAACTTGAAATGTTAACAAAAAGTGAGCTGTTTAATATGGCTGGTAAAAAAGGTACAAACAAAGGGCAAACTGAAGCAAAATTAACACAAACCTAAACTGGGAAATCTAAACAAACAATAAGAAAAACCTAGACAAGAAACTTGAAAGCATGGCATAAGAAACATGGCGTGAACAACAGACGCAGGAACATGACAGAAAAATGTTACACTGGCTCTGCCTACAGTGCTGATTATAATTAATATATAGCTTTAGGAGCTCTTCACAGAGCTGTTACCACGGCTGTCACAAAAGGCGAGGAAGATGTTGTCATGATGCGTAACTCACGATACAATGATACAGCAATTTTGCGATGTGCCGTGAATTGCACAAAACTATATTGCAATAAACTGCAAGTTATATCTGCAGCATCTGCTTTATGTAATACAATAAATTAATTTGATTTGGTTCAGTTACTTTTGTTGGTGCACAGTGGGACTGTGAAGCAGATAAACTGACCACAAGTGTCATTAAAACTTGTGCATGCACATGACAACCAAGTTAGTTGTATTACAGTCTAGGTCAGCTCAACTGAATGCACAAATGTGTGGACTGCTGTACTGCCAGTGTTGGGAAGGTTACTTTTAAAATGTATCCCATTACAGATTACATGCCCCAAAAATGTATTTTGTAAAGTATTCCGTTACGTTACTCAATGAGAGTAACTATTCTGAATACTTTGGATTACTTAATATATTACCATGCTTTTTACAACTACATGAATGAACTATTGCTGTGATTTATTACTGTTACTGAAGGTTACTCTCCACACCAACACCAGCTAGATGTTTAAACCTTAATATAAATGAGTAACAGCAGGTGGACATTAGGTAAGGCTGCACTTTTTGCAGCGATCTCGTGTAGAAAACTATTCCTCGCGTATATAAAACAGGTCCGCGGCTTCGAACCTTCTCACGTGTTCACCACTTTGTGTTGGTCTTTCACGTGGAATTCCAATAAAGTTGATTCATGTTTGTGGCTGTAATGTGACAAAATGTGGGAAAGTTCAAGGAGGCCCAATACTTTTGCAAACCACTGTGTCTGATTTGTCCCATCATTGTTAAAAAAATGCAAAAAAAATTAGATGTTTGATTTTTAGAATATAAAGGATTTTTTTGAATATAGTTTTTGGCCTTTTTGTGGCTTTATTGGACAGATACAATGAACACTCAGGAAAGCGAGAGGTGGAGACATGCGGCAAACGGCCACGGGTCGGACTGAAACCCGGGCCAGCTGCTCTCAGCCATACGGCATCTGGTCGCTTTCTCATCCAACTGAGCTAAACCAGCACCGAATCTAAAGTGATTTAAAGCAATGCCACCATGTTTGTTTTACCAACTTCCTTCTGCACACTTTATCACTTCTGCTCACCTACCAGCTGGATCCACGTGTTTGATGTGGCACAGATTTGATGCCAAACTGAGTTCCTGATACAACTTTTCCATTTAAGCTTAAGACGTTTACTAACTTGAGACTCTCTGAGGTTGTGTCTGCTCCCAGAATCAAATCAGACTTCTGCATATGATCAGTGTGTTAACAGCTACCCAACAAAGTACTAATACGTTCAATTTATTCGAGCAAATGATATTAAAAAACAAAATATTGCAATGTACATTTTTTAAAACTCTTCTTTTTAATTTGGTCTTACAAAACAATTAGTAAAATCATGTTGTGGTAAAAAGTAACAGATGGTTTAAACACTGCAACATAAAAAAATTCTTTCACAGTTACTCTTCAAACTTTGTGATTTGATGCATTTTTTTAACCGCAGCAGTTGTTCCAATCACGTGAAACGACCCTTGAAACACTCTGGAAATGCATTGGAGTACCATATGTTTGATTTTACATAAGCAGTCCTCGCTAAATATTCCCAAGGTAATATTTCATTTCCACAAATCTCACAAGTCTTAGCAGCGAGGAGACCTTGATTCTCCCCACTTTGAATAGACCTTCATGTGAACATTATTATTAATTCATCAACCTGCCAGGCCGGGCTTTAGCCTTAATACATTTTGAGATTGAGCTATCTTCCCTGGCAAGGCTGGGAGTGATTAATGATTGAGGAGAGGTGAGAGCGTCAGCTTAGTCCACTACAAATGTATGAACCCGTGAAGAGTCTGGGTCAGAATTCCAAATGATCCAAAACATTCCGTTACACCGCTCCGCTGAACATCAAAGTGTTTGCATAAGAACGCTTAAAAACGGCGTCTCTCAGGCCGCCCTACAAAGTCGAGCATCTCCGACAATGCCGTGGGATCAAATCTGGTTACACACAGCTTTAAGCTTATCCTGTTTGTGTGATGGTTGCTTTTGTCAGGCCTCAAAGGCTTCGGAGCTCCAGAGTCACCTCAAATAAGAGGGAGAGAGGGGAGAGCATCAGAGAGCAGAGTATCAGCATACGTCCCAGCGGCGAATGAGATTCTGCTCAGATTATTCAGCGGGAACACCAGCTCAGTCCTTATTTTTCCTCTGCTTGGCTTTTTTCTTTTTGTCTCTCTTGTTTTATCCAGTCGGTTGAAAAGCACACACTCGCTTGCAAACGGCACACATCCCTCCACGCTGCACACTACCCGACACTTTGTAGACAAAAGATAAAACGAAACCTTTTGAAGGTCGACGCGCAACAGGTGAAAGATGTTGGGGTCTTGGTGGTGCGGAGCGATTGTTTTGGTGTGCGAGACGTCTGGCCTCTTATCTCTGTTGATGTGATACCTTCTTTCCACTCTGCCCCTATGTTGCTAACACTCCACCTGCTCTATGATGTCCTCGCCTCCATCTTCCTCTGGCTGCGTTGGTGAAGCAGCCGTATTGCGCGGCCAGCGAAAAGCCCTGAAAGCCAAGACTCAAAAAGCTTTGGATAAACACACTTTCTTTCTTTTTCCTTCTTTTTTTTCCAATTGCGCGACATTCTCAGAGGCAAACGGAGGAGTTTGTCAGATAAATGTCAAGGCTGATGGCTGGCTGAGCTTAGTCATCGAGCAGCAAGCAGAGACTCGCGCTGCGGTTTTAGTTTCACGTAAAAATCAGTGTTTTGAAGTCTTAAACTGCCGGCCGGATGCTGTTGCAGTCCAAACCGAACACAATCTGTTCTCATCAGTGACGAGTGATGATACAGTCCCACCGTGCAAAGATCTGTTGTAACTTGACTTAGCCCCAACGTCGACCTACCTGCCGCAGTTCACTCTGACACCTAAAACCTGAGCTCGCACTGTTCATGAGAGTAGTGTGAGATTTCTCAGCTGTTTCTGGCCCTTGACCTTGTTTCTATAGGTTTCACAGTTCTCAAGAACTTAGCAAGTAAAGAGCTGTCAAGTTGTCATGTTAAGTCCACTGCTGCACACCTTTGTCTTTGTTTTTTGTAGTTTTTTAAAGATCTTGGATGCGGTTTCTCCTGTTATGAATCATTTGGCAGACAAACAATGTCACTGAGAGCTGTCCACACATTCTCCTGCTAATAGTTTAGTTTGGCAGCTTCCTTTGGGGCGAGATTGTGAAACCTTCGAAGAGTTAACAGTGTAGAATTACATCTATGAATAAAAAGCATAAGCAATACAATACATAAGGCTCCTTTCTCAGCAAAACATTTCTGGATTTTGTTACTGGAGCCTTACTTGGTCTGATCGAGAAGCAGCCAGCGCCAAAAACTAGAATACATTTATTTCATTTCACTGCTCCTCACATACAAGGTCTTAAATAATCAGGCCCCATCTTATCTTAATGACCTTGTGGTACCATATCACCCTATTAGAGCACTTCGCTCTCGCTCTGCAGGCCTACTTGTTGTTCCTAGAGTATTTAAAAGTAGAATGGGAGGGAGAGCCTTCAGTTTTCAGGGCCCTCTTCTGTGGAACCAGCTTCCAGTTTGGATTCAGGAGACAGACACTATCTCTACTTTCAAGATTAGGCTTCAAACTTTCCTTTTTGCTAAAGCATATAGTTAGGGCTGGACCAGGTGACCCTGAATCCTCCCTTAGTTATGCTGCAATAGATGTAGGCTGCCGGGGGATTCCCATGATGCATTGAGTTTTTCCTTTCCAGTCACCTTTCTCACTCACTATGTATTAACAGACCTCTCTGTATTGAATCATATCTGTTATTAACCTCTGTCTCTCTTCCACAGCATGTCTTTATCCTGTCTTCCTTCTCTCACCCCAACCAATCACAGCAGATGGCCCCGCCCCTCCCTGAGCCTGGTTCTGCTGGAGGTTTCTTCCTGTTAAAAGGGAGTTTTTCCTTCCCACTGTCGCCAAAGTGCTGCTCATAGGGGGTCAAATGATTGTTGGTTTTTCTCTGTATGTATTATTGTAGGGTCGACCTTACAATTTAAAGGTCCTTGAGGCCACTGTTGTTGTGATTCGGTGCTGTATAAATTAAACTGAATTGAATGACCTGCACCTCTTTGGTGGCAGATGGCCCCGCCCCTCTCCCAGCCTGGTTCTGTAGGAGGTTTCTTCCTGCTCAAAGGGAGTTTTCCGTCCCATTTCTGGGTAACAGCCATAAAAACTAGAGTTAAGGCTTCAAAACAAAAGTCCAGAAATGAATGCATGTTTATATTCATGGCACAATAGGATATCACAATATTGGCGTCCTCCCTGCAACTTTGTGATGAGTGTTGTGTTACCTGTTGTGTTCCTGGTTTTAATGAGTGCACTACCTTCAATATTTTTGCCTATGTTTATACTCCCAACCCCCAAAGTGTGAGAAATCGCATACACCATGTTGGTATATGTAGTGCATCATGAAGTGGGTCAATCTGATCTAACTTCAGCAAAGATTTAGATCCTGTTGTCTATGACATAAGCAAGTTTCTTTACTGACTGATACATCGTTCACGCGACTCGTGAAAAATTTTAAAACCCCGAGTAAACTCATCGCACTTGTTGACCTTTGTCTCTGAAATAGTCTACTGACAATGCAAACGATTTAAACCAAATGAGAAATCAAGGAAAATTCATTCAATCGTCATCACGTAACTTTCTGGAAGTTTAGCAAAGTGCTGCAGATGCTGCCGAGCAAACATCCTGCTACACACTCCTCTGTGATTAGTCTAAGTTAAGTTGCATCCAGATGGCTGTCACTAATTACTTGCACAGAGAATGTTAAATGTTGTAGAAAAACATCTCAGGATTTAAGAATAATGACAAACTTGTCAAGTGAATTATGACAACAAGCATAAATAGACCATGAGGTATTGCAGCTGAGCACAGAGCAGTTAATGTGCAAAATGTGCCAAACCAGGTCACCATGGAGATGCTTTTTTCCCCATTGATAATTAATTAATTGTAAGGGTAGCATTGCTGTCCTTTCTGCTCTTAAAGACTGGGTTGCAGCGACACCAAACACTATGTTTTTGGTGATATCCACTATTCTTCAGTTCTCCAAAAATAAATCTGTCATATTTTTGGATTAATTGACTTGTTACATTAAAAAAAAAAACATTATAGTATATTTCATTTCCTTTTCTAAGAGACAAACACACTTTTCATAGTTTTCTCTTCTCCCAACCTTTTCCTTTCTAATGCATGTAATTCACTGACAGTGTTGGGGAGTAACAGAATACATGTACCGCCGTTACGTATTTAAAATACAAAATATGAGTAACTGTATTCCGTTACAGTTACCGTTTAAAAAGGTGGTATTTAGAATACAGTTACTTTGTTGAAATAAATGGATTACACGGCGGTACTTCCCTGTTTCATATTGTGGCGGGTCAGGACTGTTTGGGTTTTGTTTGACAGCTACGTTCTGTTGATCCAGGCGGCAGCGTTACGGTTGCCATGGTTACAGGGTGACGCTCTCTCTGCGTGTTTCCTGGGTGAGAGAGCGCCTGTTGTTGTTGTTGTGTTAAGCTAACAGGCAGAATGCTACAGGTATAGCTCTAAAGAATGTAGCATCATGGGCAGTGTAGTCCGTGCTGCAGGGAGAATGGACTGCCATACACGTTATGTGTCTGTGAGCGAGGGAGGGAGAAAAAGGAAAAGTACGAGCTGTCATCGAGCAGAAACGGGAGCTGGAAGCATGTAAATATAATAATAACCACTGCAGCCAAGAAGAGAGCCTGACGAGCCCAGCTGTAAGTAAGCTATTAAGACTCGACTGTACACCGTGTTCGTGTTTTCCTCCAAAAACAATAAGTTCTGTTGGAGCAGCCTTTCAACGCCTCTCTCTGTCTCTTGCTAGCAAAGTTGACCCAGACAACAAAGTAAAGCTAGTTTTCAGCTACGAGCCGACACAGAACCCACCGTATTAGCCAGAGGTCCCTTTACTACGGTTCGGAGCCGCGGACCTTCAGTAACAGTAATAAATCACAGCAATAGTACATTCATGTAGTTGTAAACAGCATGATAATATATTAAGTAATCCAAAGTATTCAGAATACGTTACTGTCATTGAGTAACGTAACGGAAGACGTTACAGAATACATTTCGGGACATGTATTCTGTATTTTTAAAAGTAACCTTCCCAACACTGTTCACTGGTACAGTCTGGTGTTTTTGTTGCTTTAGCTGAAGCTCATAATCATTTATACTTAGTTCCTAACATCTGTGTCAGTCAGCATGTCTAGAATCAGATGTGTCAATAACAAAACGTTTTTAATAAGATATCTTATGTGTTTAATCTCATTAGATCTTTCTTCTTTACGTTTTCCTCGTGTCCTTTTCTCTGGAGCATTCGGTTGTTCTTCAAAGACTCATTTGACTGAAAAACCAGTGAGCAAGAATTCTTCATCGGAAGTTTCCTTGTATAAAAATAGATTTTGTGAAATTTGATCATTTCGACACTTTGTGCAGGGCAGGGACACTTTTCTGTTTCTTAAACAGCTCCAGGGATCAGAGATCAGAGTGATTTGTTGCTTCATAAGCAACGAATGCCGCTGCCCTTTTGGTCTGTCAGTTCAAACGGATGAGGTCAGGCAAACTCATCAAGCTACGGTCTCTGTTAATCACTCTGGTTCAGCTAAAGTCATTCTCTCCTAGCAATCTGTGTGTGCAGAGTTAACTGGGCTAACTGGGAAAATGTTACCACTGAAGTTGTTGTAACCAATGCTCTGCATTCACAGCTGATCAAATGAAAGCAAACACTGCAGAGAGGTGCTTCACGGTGGCAACAGACTGGCTTTCGACCTTTGGCAATCGCCCCTGTAGTGGCAAGCATTTTTTGCTGGTTGTATCCAGGTGAACTGAGTCGCAAAGAAGATGCGTCACTAAAGTCCTCCTCGTGATTGCTTTGGTCGCTAAAGTTTTCTGCATCCGTCAGTCGTTTGCATGGAAGACACAGACTTGTATGTAAACAATGAGCAGCTAACGCTCCAAGAGGAACAAACTTTAAAAAAGTGAGATTCAAACTGCGGAGATTGGCCAGACCACACCATGACCTCGATGTGCTTGTTCTTTAGCCACTCCTTTGTTTCCTTGATGCTTTGTTTTGGTTCAGTGTCACACTGGACGACCCATTCACAACCCACGGTCCATCAATCTGCAGAAAGAGCCCCCCCCCCAAGAATTTACATCATCCATTGGCCCTTCAGTGAAGTCGTCCTGTACCCGTAGCAGCAAGGGCTTCCTTAGGTCACAGCAACACAATTTTCTGGCACAACTTCACCTGTTTCAAGGTTCATGAAGAAGACAAAGATCTGATGACAGCAACACTTAAAATAATAGGGAATAACTTTACTAAGTGACCAACGTGTTTCAGCCTGTGGCCTTTATCAGGGTCTACTCAGCATTTCTCTTCCTCAAAGACTGAGGACGACTGATGATCACTGTGTATTTCTTCCATTTCCAAACAACTGCACCAACACTTGTCACCTTCTCATCGAGCCTCTTTCTGACGGTCTCGTAGCCCATCCCTGCCTTGTGTCTACAGTCTTCTCCCTGATGTCCTTTCACAGCTTTGGTGGTGGAGAGGCTGGAATGGAAGACGCTGATTCGGTGGGCAGGTGTGCTTTATACACATAATGAGTTGAGATCAGGAGTATTTATTCAATTCAGTTTAGTTTTATTTATAGAGTGCTAAACCACAACAACAGCCCCTTCAAGGCTTTGTATTGTAAGGTAAAGACGCCACAGCACAGCCCTGTGATGACAGAATATATAGAACAGATGTGTAACTGATTGTAATCAGTGTGGCACATCTGCTTCATCAGCTTCATTCAATCATTCCTGCTGGTTTGTGGGTGATCAAATGAAGAGTTCACTCAATGACATGCAAATCAATTTCTAACTTTTATGAAACGTGCTTATGTAATCGTTATTTTCTGCATTTTTGAGTCTCTCTACCCCTAAAACTTAGAGACTCTTAGTTTCTTTGTAAGTGAGCAAACGGATAATTATTTCCCGCGCTGCATAAGGACCAAGTATGTTTTTGAGTACGACACATTTCAAAAGGTGCAACTATTCCTACGGCTTTCACTCCCAGACGGTTAATACAGCGCTTTTGTTAAAGCCCTTGAAACGCAGCTTAAAGGCCGTCCTTCTATCACATCTCGATTGATTTAAAATCCATTCTGTTGGTTTGCAAAGGCAAGATTGCGAAAAAGTTGTGCCATTGTCCAAATCCTCATTGTTGGTTTGATTTTGTGTACAGCAGGACATTTTTATTACGGAGCCGTTCAATACTCTGAGGACTGAAATGAAGTTCCATTTACATCCATTGTGAAGGAAACAGAATGAAACTAATATAAGCACGGCTAGTTCAGGCAGAGATAGCTACATGATACGCTTTTGTTACTGTTAGGCTGTGTTTTATTTGTCTGACGAGGGCATCTATGTTCTGTACTTGCTCTCGCTCTCATGTAGCTGTTCAGTCAGTCTACATAAATATCCAGTGAAGCTAAAAGCACCCATTACTCGCCTGCAAAGTTGACAGACAAAGGCATTTGTTTGATTGTCACGGGGGGATAATGTTTCATTTCTTTTGTTGCGGCGCGGTGAGCGACCTCTCACCCCTCCGAACCGCCCCCTAAATCAGTCGCTCTGATGTAGATCACATTCCCGGCTGTTTACATTACCCCCCCATGCCAGCCGCTGCCACCAGCCTTCCACACCTGTCCCATCACGTCCACGGAAAGGAAACTGTGATACATTTTCAGAGTAGAACAGAAAGACCTTTGTGTGTGTGTGTGTGTGTGTGTGTGTGTGTGTGTGTGTGTGTGTGTGTGTGTGAGCGCACAGACATTCACACTGAATCAGAAGTGCCTGCATGCATAGGCAGCTGAGAGCCGGCCCACACAAATTCACCAAAAACTCGATGAGACGCACATATTTGTGTGCACGGAGCTGTCAAAGCGTCAGCTCAGTGAGTTATGGAGCTGCTGGATGCGTCTGAACATGGAGGGAAGATTCCACCGCTGTAAGGAGTGATAAATTAGGGAGAAGTGAGGAGTACGAGCTCCTAACTCCGACAGAGATGCCACAGTCGCTCACTGGAGAGGCCAGGAAGTCCGACATGTGCCGTCACCTCCCTGCCATGTTTTCCCACCCCATACATATATACTTACACCAGCATGAAAACTGGTCAGTTTTAAGAAAAGCTGTAACAAAGCTGCTTTTCTTCTCCTTCACATGTTAAAAAAAGGACATTTTCTTTTCACGCTTGCAGCTGCTGCAGGTAAGATAAATACAGCTGTCCATACAGCAGCTTACTGAGGTCACTGAAGGTAAAAGACAAACATAAATAAGGGACGAGGTGGGGGGGGTGAATTTCAGAGAGAAACATCATTAAAGTAGCAAATTTACACATTTTTCTATCACTGAGGAAGACGACAAAGAAGCTAAGCTTATTAAAATGAGATTGTCGCAGCATTTGCAGCGATGCGGACGCTGTACCAGTCTGTTGATATAAAGACGGAGTTCAGCGTAAAAGTGAAGCCGTCAATTGACCAGTCGATCCACATCCTCACCTCGCCTACAGCCACGGGCTCTGGGTAGTGACCAAAAGGGTGAGATCACGGATAGAAACAGTGGAAATTAGCATCTTCCTAAAGGTGGCTGAGCTCCGCCTTAGAGACAGGGGGAGGAGCTTGGTCAGCCAGGAAGAGCCTAAGAAGAGACACTAGTCCACTACACTGAAAGCCAGCTGAGGTGGTTCAGGATTTGCAGTAGGTTTGATGCCACCTATGTGAGGAGTTTCTCCCCTAAAAGATCCAGAGCAGGTAGCTGGGAGAGAGTCAGGGCATATATGTAAGACCAGGACCTGGATACGTGGCAGAAATGGTTGGATGATGTATCAGAAGGTGCTGTAACAAAATATCAGGAAGTGACTCCTTTCTCATAAATTAGTTCAATTCTTTTTACATAGCAGCGGATCACAGTAACAGTTGCTTCAAGGCCCTTTAAAGATCCTACATGGCGACAGCGGGAAGGAAAAACTCCCTTTTTACAGGCAACCTCAAGCAGAACCAGGCTCAGGGAGGGGCGGGGCCATCTGCTGTTGTCTCAGTCCATATAAAACAAATGTGTGTTTTCATATAATTCCAACAATTATCCAACAACAAACTAGTGACAGCAAACACAGAAATGTTTAAAGTTTTTTATCGATTAGTTTCTCTCAGGACAACATTTTGTATCATAAGGTTTCTGTTATGAGAACCTCCACACCTCGTTAACAATAATCACCCTCACTACAAACAAAACAGACCTCCCGTGTAGATCAGCAACAAATGAGTTTTTTCTCCTGTAAAAAAACCTTGTTAGCATTGATGAGTGTGCTAGCAGAAAGTCTTCCCAAGCCCCCAAGTTTTATTATTGTTCTTTTAGGCACTGCATTTATTTAATAAATGACGAATGGGGGGGTGGATAAATCAGCAGATCTGCACTCCATTTCAAACAAGTAAGAAACTGCTAATGTTAGAAGCAAAGTGTTTTTCTGCTGCTTGTAGCAATAAGTGATTGATGATGATGCATCTGAAATACTCTTCAGTGTTTTTCATCTGAGGAAAATGCTGATTTTCATCTGGGTTTTCTAATGATGATGATGATGAAGACGCTATCATTTTGCACACACGTTCCTTCCTGTTAGTGGAATTTTCCTTCCAGTTTCTTTCTTTGTGCTGGTGCAGCGTTTGTGAGATCTTATATTTTCTCGGGTGTTTAGTTCAGTTATTCTAGTTTTATGTATCCAAACCAAACTGCGTTCTTTGTCTCACAGCGCTTTGTCAGATTTGTTTAGTAGCTAAACTAGACGTGGCTCAAAGGAGGGCGCCGCTCACTAGTCAGCCACCTTCTCCGGCTCATGTTCAAATTGTCTTATTATTTTTTAAAGGACCAATCATGAGCATTTTTACCAACATTCATGGTCTCCAGATGATCCGTTTTTTTGCACAGTACTGAATAATGTCAGTGAGTGCTAAACCGACTGGCATACATATAGAGAGTTATGTTACTATGTATCCCAGTCACCCTGGGATACATAGTAACATAGTAACATAACTGTATAACATAACATAGTAACATAGTAACATTAACATAGTAACATAGTAACATTAACATAGTAACATAGTAACATAACTGTATAACATAACATAGTAACATACATAGTAACATAGTAACATACATAGTAACATAGTAACATAACTGTATAACATAACATAGTAACATACATAGTAACATACATAGTAACATAGTAACATACATAGTAACATAGTAACATATATAGTAACATAGTAACATTAACATAGTAACATAGTAACATTAACATAGTAACATAGTAACATAACTGTATAACATAACATAGTAACATACATAGTAACATAGTAACATACATAGTAACATAGTAACATAACTGTATAACATAACATAGTAACATACATAGTAACATACATAGTAACATAGTAACATACATAGTAACATAGTAACATATATAGTAACATAGTAACATTAACATAGTAACATAGTAACATTAACATAGTAACATAACATTACATCTCCTGGTGATAAGTCATGGTAACCACCAAACAACAGAAGCTAATCTTTCCATTCAATGCTCATTAAATATTATCATGCTTACGTGCTAACTAAACCTTGGTGTATGACTAGTAATATTTTCATAATTTGTTAGGTAAAGATGTGTCTATTCAGGTTTTGTCTTTACTCACACGTTTAAAGAGAATAGTTGATGCACGCTGGTTCAGCTTGTTACTAAAAGACCGTTTAAAGAGTCGTCACTTTAGTTCTTCAGTACACATCAAGCATGTTTTTGTTATTGAAAACTCCGTTCTGTTAGTGTGACAGTGAACTACAGATGAACTTCATTAGCTAAACCCAGCTAGCACTCATCTGTTTCTGTCCAGGCTTGATCATATCAGCCAAGATTTCACACTCAAGGCTTCAAGTCCACAAATTGTCTCATGGGTTTCATCTTTTATAAGCACTCTGTGCTTTTTGAGTGATAACATACGTATTTCCATGTTCAAGCGTCTACTGTGTTGGATGAATCTCGTCTCTTTTAATGTGTTGCAGAGTTTTTGGAAACACGAACCTCCAAAACCTATCCAGCTGTCATTCTAGGCACCTAAAGCTTTTTATTAGCGCTATTCATGTCACAATCCTGGGTCTTATGACCCAGTGTTTTGAGTTTAGTTTATTTGGATGTTTATATGATTAAGCTCATGAGTTTTTCTAGTTCTTTGTTATTAGATTCCCCTTGTGTCTTCCAACCCCTGTTAAGTCTCCCCTGCTCTTCATGTGTTTCATGTCTGTGTCTCATTATGTTTCCTATTTTATTTTGAAGAGATCTTGTGTTTTTATATTATGGATTATGTTTTGAGTCCTTTGTTGTACTGTTTCTTGTTTCTCTAGATTTCAGTTATGGTTATCATAGGTTTAGTTCTTTGGCTTTGTAATATGGCTTCTCTGCGTTCAATGTTGTGTCTACTGTGACCTTTTTGTACCATGTTTCTGGTCCCTATGTTCTGTCTTCTCCGTTGCTGTTAAGTTTGCATGTTTAGAGTTCAGTCAGTGTGTTTCCTGTTTTACTTTGAAGGTCCATGTCTCATGTGAGTGTTTCTAGTTTTGCTTCCCTTGTCTCGTCCAGCCTGCCGAGTAAGTACAGCTAGCTTGTTTGTTGTGAAGCAGCCATTTTGAAGCATTTATATAAAGCACAGCTGCAGATACGTCCCCATCACAAGTTTAAGACCACTCGAAAAATCGCAAAAAATCATATTTTACATGGTTCCAAGTCGAACTTCAACATGAGCAAGAGACAAAACAAGGCTGTTTTACAGCTCAGGACTGTAAGGCATGCACAGATTTGCCCAACATGCTTTTATTTTTTCAGTGTGATCCCTATGATGTCACAATGATGCCATAAGGTTTTATCATACACTGCATGAATGCAGCAGCCAGGCCCTGAGCTGTCAGGCTCATTTTCATCTTCACTTCCTGATGTCAGCTTTGTGTTCATACAGAAATACTCAGAGAAAGATTCTAGTGTAACGAATTACTTTCTCCTGGGAGTGATTAAGTAAAGTACTTACTTGTACTGCATTACTCAGTGTTCAAGTACATATTAAACATGTAATATGTATAATACAGTACTTTTCTGAACAGTGACCCCAACACAGATCACAACACGATGGGGATAAACCTTCAGCTTTGCACACCTCGACTGTGCTGTTGTCTCGTCAGCCTTTCCAAACAAGACCTTCTTATTCAGCCTCTTTCTAACTGTTATGTTGTGAACGTTAGCATGTTAGCTCCTCACTGAGGCCTCCAGAGGCTCAGCGATGCAGCTCGTGGGCTTTCTGCGTTTTCTCTGAGCACTGCACAGTCTGACCTCGAGCTGAAACACAGCTGGATAGACTCTGCTAACACGTCTGCCTGAAATGGGGCAAACTGCCCAAATGTCTTCTTTTATAACGGTGCTCACACTTGCTGACAGTCAGTTAATAAAGTGTATTTGATTGGCAGCACCTGGCTGCTACTTACCCTCTGGAAGCACCGAGGAGATGCTTGGGTTTCCCACATGACCGTACACGTTGGTGTATGTTGGACAAACACTGACATATCTGTTTTCTGTTATCTTGTTCTTTCTTCCTCTCACCACACAGGTTTCAAAGCCATCCATTAAACCACACAGTCATCACATTCATCACAGCCCACACACACACACACCTGAGATCAGTCCAACCCGCATCGCTGCTATTTCATTTCTCATCTTCCTCTCTCAGCACCGGAATATTGGACTAATGGGCCTAATAGCACGCCCACTGCTAGTCAAAGAATCGGCGGCTGCACTGGAATAAAGGATTATCTGTGTGTGAAGAGGAAGAACCTGACACAGCGAGAGGACCAGGAGACCCGGTAAGAGGGGAAAAAATGACGGTGAGAGAAGAGGAGCCATGAAACCGACGTGCTGAGAGACAGAGGCGGGATGACGGGGCCAGACTGACAGGAAGCACCAGCAGAAGGAAAACCTGAAAGTGCATCCGACTGCAGTCACACGGCGCTGCTTAGCTGTCAGCACCCCGGCTACAATCTAAACAGCGGCGCCTTTGATTGTGACATTTTTTGCTTCTTTGTAGCTTTTGTCTGAGCTCAGAGTAAGTGAGGTCGGGTAAAATGAAAGCATCGCGAGGGGGAAAAGACAACAACGCTGTCTCGTCTCACGCACAAACGAAAACACTTGTCTGTTCGGACTCTACTGTTCAAAAATGTATATCCCCGGAGCTTGAGTGATGTACGCACATCCTCCCCACATGCTGTTAGACTGCTGCTGAAATCGAGACGGGAGCAGTTTTCTCTTCCTGACTCATGAGTTGATGGATTTTCATCTAGCAGGAGGAAAAACGAACTGCAGCGTGTTTCATTTCCAAATGACTTTTTTCTGTCTGCATGCACACATATTTCTGTGCGAGTGGTTATTGGAGAATTACATTCCTACAAATGTACTCATTACTGTGTAAATTAGCACAGCTACAATTTCCTTTAGTCTTCAGTAGCCCTGATTTAATAAATGGTAATTATCTCAGGCATTTGTAATAGAAATAAAAAAAAAGAGGTTTAGGAATGAAAATGAGATTGGATATGAATATATATTTTTAATGAATTTAGTTTCCTGTGGAGGGAAACTCACAACGCCGTGTTTCAGCTGATAAAAACTGTTTTCTGTTCGCAGCAGAAATAGATTTGTTTATTTGGTGAACCTGCGAGCGAGGCGCTTTATTCTTCTCCCTGAAACAACCTCCTCCTGCTATTTGCGTGTTGACACTGACGACGTGAAAGAGTTTAAATCCCACTTTAGGAAAAAAAGAAAGAGCCAAAGTAAATCGAAGTGAACACATCTGCAGATCTTATGACCTTTATTAAATCTTACAGCTGACTCGCAAACAAAGCATGAATTATTCATGTCTGCCTGACTTGATTGCTACGAGGTGCACAGACACGGCGCTCCTTTTTCTTTTTAATTACCCCCCCGCCCCCCTTTTTTTTCACTGCAGAAGTTTCCAGATAAGGTTCAAGCTTCCCCCCTAATCAGGCTAATGTTAGCTCCTTTTAACGAGCCCGGCCTCCCCCAGTTTGACTTCTATCACTTTTAAACTTTATGTGTCTATTAACCATTCCTCCGTAGTAATGAACATATCAGCATTTTGCAGTTACACAGAAGTCTTCACGGATGGGAGTAATTAATAACTACATCTAATTAAAATGCTTTCTAGAGGGGGCGGGGATCGAGATGTTTGCAGAGGTATGATGGCGGCAGTTCATGTGAGACGGCGTTCGCCTGTGAGCAGCTGATTTCTTTGTTGTCTTTGAAAACAGTCGGAGTAAATTTTGGACTGATTTTCTCACTAATGCTTCGCGAGTTTTGTTATTTTGCAGCTGATGTTTTAAGGTAAATATTCAGCAGCTGTCGAGTCGGTTCATTCAGCTTTAAATCTATGGAGACGTGTGGCATAATAGACTGAAAGGTTAGCTGGTGGAGCAGCGAGAGGCATGTTCCACTTGAGTCTCTGCTTTAAATTGCTGGTATTCATCAAGTTAAGTGATGAGTCCGCATGATGAATGATCTCTCATTAATATCATTATGCTATTAGGCTACATCTCTCACACTATGCTCTACCTAGAATATGCACATGCTTTGCATTTGTGTGCTCTGTGTGTGTGTGTGTGTGTGTGTGTGTGTGTGTGTGTGTGTGTGTGTGTGTGTGTGTGTGTGTGTGTGTGTGTGTGTGTGCACATACCAGCATGGTTCATCTCTACAAGAAGTCTGAAAGTTTTTCAGTGAGCACATTTTAAACCATTGTTTAGGCTCCTGTTTTTAAACAATTTCATTCATTCCAGTTTCATTTATATGGAGTCAAATCCCAACGACAGTCACCTCGAGGTGCTTTGACCCTGCACACACAAACAACAATCAGACAACAGAGCAAGCCTTTGTCAACAGTGGGGAGGAAAAACTCCCCGTTGATAGGAAGAACGCCCCAACAGATCCAGGTTAATGGAGGGGCAGCCATCAGCTGGGGGGGCACAACGAAAGATACACTGTGCCTTATTTAGTAGTTATAGTAATGATTAATCACATAACACATATGCGTAGCTAGAAAACATGGTTGAAATCTCAATATTATCTTCCTGTTATATATCGATGTGCTTTCTGCCATATTTGTCCAACACGTCAAATAATCCCAAAGAAGCAATTAAACATATTTGTCGTTTGTTAGAAAGTCTAAAAAAGGACATGTAGAAGTACCAATGTTGATGCATTTTCTAAAATCTTTGGATTTATTTTTCAACCATGATCGAGAAAAACCCACAGGTGGGCGAGTATTCAACGTTGAAATGTTTGAGCAAATGTCTATTGAAATGATTAAATACAGGAACAGGAGAATTATAGTTATAATAGTTCACATACAGTATAAAAAACCAACCACAGCATCAGCGCAACCTGCACGACCTCTATAAGCAAACACTGAAAATAATATTAATAATAACACTATAATAGTACAAAGTTCATTTCTACATTTTTTGTAACATGTCTAACTTTTGTTTAATGTATCGGATTATCCAGAGGAGGGAATATCTCAGTTTAGTTATGAATAGTATATATATATATATATAATAGAAAGCCAGTGCCGGGTTAGGGTTAGCACCTATGACATCATAGGACTCAAATGGTTAACACGGCTGTTTACTAGCGTGAATGTCCTCATATGTGGATGTATTTTTCTCAGAAACAAAAATCAGGTAAAAAAAAATAATCTGGTTATTCTTTGTTTTTACATTCATCAGGTCCCAATCAGCCTAAACACAGACCTGCACCTCCAGACACAGGGACAGTTTTTACCCACGAGCCTTCAGACTTTTGAACTGCTGACATTCCACACACACCACGACAATAACAGGACTCTGCACACGGTCACTTACACAAACGCTACTTAAATGCTCTCTGCACAACTTTGTACAAGCTGTAAATACTCTTGCACAAACTTATAAATACCAACTTGTCTTAAATGTAAATACCAACTAAATTCTCTAATATTTAATATTTTTTCCTCTCCTTTTTATAGTTATTATTATTATTATTATTATTATTACCACTGCTAATTTCTGTTATTTTCTTCTGTAAATAACTGCACACTCTCTATATGCTCATGTAAAGCTGAGGACTTTCATTGGATAAATGTGGCTGCACTGTTTATCTGTACATGACCATAAAACGTGAAACTTGAAATAGCAAAGAGAAATTAAAAATATATGCCATTAAAGAGGCAGCACGGTGGTTAGCACTGTTGCCGCACAGCAAGAAGGTCCTGAGTTCAATTCCACCATCAGGTCTTTCTGTGTGGAGTTTGCATGTTCTCCCCGTGTTTGCGTGGGTTCTCTCCGGGTACTCCGGCTTCCTCCCACCGTCCAAAGACATGCAGCTTGTGGGGATAGGTTAATTGGATAATCCAAATTGTCACTAGGTGTGAAAGTGCGAGTGAATGTGAGTGCGAATGGTTGTCAGTCTCTGTGTGTTGGCCCTGCGACAGACTGGCGACCTGTCCAGGGTGTACCCCGCCTCTCGCCCTATGACAGCTGGGATAGGCTCCAGCGCCCCCCGCGACCCTGAAAAGGAGAAGCAGAAGTGAATGGATGGGTGTATGCCATAAAAGAGTTCGGGTCTTAGGAGGCTAAGTTAAACATGGGCATGAATGTTTAGAAACAAATATCAATGGGAAATGCAACACTGAGACATTGTTAAAAGAGTTGCTATGAAAAGCAGTCGTGATGCTGCTGAACATATTTGTGTGATTGAAGTGAGTCCAGGTCATGAAATTGTAGCTCGATTTGTAGCTGATCATGTAAAGAGGCCTGTGAAAGACTCCAGACAGAGGCATGGATCTTAGTACCTCCGTGCCCTTGCACACAAACACACCTAATATGTCTATCGCAGTAGATTTACTCCCACCTGATATAAAACCACAAACCTTTCCAGCTACGCCTGACCTCCTGCTGAATTTCTCCAAGCAGATGTTCTTGAACCCTCACAGCACATAGGCAGGATGATGCCTTATAATTATAGATATAAACAGATTGTGCACATGGTTTAACCTGCCATGGGTGATAAATTGCAGCTCGGTCTTGCTGTATAAACTGCCAATGCCAGAATAGAGTCCTCTCGGCTACAGAGGGTCAGCTGCAAGAGGAGGATTTAATGAGGAGGGCCACCCAAACAGTCTGGGTGTCCATCTGTTTGCTCTCTCTGCTTTTACATGTCACACATCCTGTGAAGGCGGCAGCAGCGCTGGAGCGGCGGGGCTGCTCAGAAAGGTGTAAATGCATCACCAAAAAGTGCACTTTCACTGAAAACGGGGAGAGTGAAAAACAAACAAAAACCTTTCAAGACTGAAACAAGAAGATGAAGACCTTTAAAAGCCAGGAACCAAAAAAACCTCCATTTTTACACTGACAAGGTTGCCAGCATACCTGTTAACCATGAAGGCTTTATTTGTTGTACACTGTGCTGCATGCGCACATGCAGTGTCTGCTTGTAGGCAGAGAACAGAAAAGCAGTTTAAATAGTTTTATTAGTCTTAGTGTGGCGAATGTTGTGATTTATGGTTTGAATTTAAGCAGAAAAACTACAAATAATTAAATTATCAAGAAAAAGATTTTGATTTTTGTTCAAGGATCACATTTTCACTAACTGTTAGAAATTCCCAGCATTCAGGACAACTGCTGCGTAAAAAAACTGTAACAAGGTTTCAAATTCAAATTTTATTTGTCACACACACACAACCATACACAGTATGACATGGGGGTGAAATGCTTGTAGGTGTACGATGCCCGACCATTAAATGACAGAAAAAAAGTTTTACAGTATTTACAACTAACAGGTTACTACAAAATGTACAAATTAACTTAGAAATCTACAGTAAAAAATGTGCAAACAGCAGAAAGAGATTATAAAGATTATAAATTATAGGAAATTATAGGAAATGTGTGGTGGTGCGTGTGGTGATGTGTGTGGGAGAGTCCAGTCCTACACCTGGTTCAGGGCCTGGGGGAAGAAGCTCCTCCTCATTCTCTCTGTTTTGGCCTTAAGGGAGCGGAAGTGCTTCCCAGACCTCAGGTTTAACAGCTTACTTGTTTAAGAATATTGATCATTACAAATAATTACCAACAACTGTCATTCAACAATAAACACAGGGAAAAGACTCCCACAACCAGCTGTAGGCAACACGCCCAGCTAAGCTTTGGTTAATATTTTGGTTAGTTGAGTTCTGATAGGTGTCATAATGTCTTACAGAGACACCGCTTATACTTAAACCGTGTTTCTCTTATCACTGTAGATCAAATATCTACATTTGTAGCTACTAGGTAACAGCTTACACAAATCATCAGCTCTTTTCATTTGCATGAAAACAGAATTTAGTCACAGTTTGAACTGGTCTGACCAAGAATTTGTCCTGTGGATGTCACATCACATGGCTGATTTTCTACAGTTACTGTCTGTCGATGAGAACCATAGATACTATAACAGATGGACCTTTCCATTACGCCTTCACCCGGAGGTTTTTAACTCCACACTCTAAATCTTCAGCATTAACCATGTTAATGTTGTTTTTTCTTTGGAGCCAAAAGTCACATTATATGGATGACAGCGCTAAGTAATCAGTTAAGGCTTGCTAGCACCTGTCAGTGTTAATGTGTTGCAAACCTGTCAGCTAACAGCCACAACTCTAACTCGGTTAATATGTGTTATAATTACTCCTGCTCAGAGCTGTTATGAAGCAGGAAAATATCTGTGGAGACCAAAACCATTGTTAACACCCGCTTTGAATTAAAAGTTCATTAATGTTGTAAAGCTTAATGTGGGAGTCTTATGGGAACTGACTCCATTTTCAAGCGAGCCTCGAGTGACAGCTAGAGAAGCCGGTGCCTCAAATTCGTTGTTGCTCCTCAAACCAATTCTGAACTCCTTATGCTTTGTGGCAGGGTGCGCTATCCTGCTGAAAGAAGCCACAGCCATCTGGGAACGATGTACCTGCTCTACAACAATGCGTAGGTAGGTGGTACGTGTCATAGCTACATCCACATCAATGACCCAAGGCTTCCCAGCAGAACATCGACCAAAGCATCACACTGCCTCCCCTGGCTTGCCATCCTGGTGCCAGGTGTTCCCCAGGTGACCCACAGGTATCCGTCAGTTATTGGAACCAACATTCATTTTTCAGGCAGTTTGACCCGTCACAACTGTTCCTTCCACTTTTGATAGATACGGACCATCGCAGACAGGAAGCCCCCCAAGAGCTGCAGTTGTGGAGTTGTGCTGACCAGTGTTGGTCAAGTTACTTGAAAAAAGTAATCAGTAACTAATTACCGATTACTTCCCCAAAAAAGTAATCCTGTTACTTTACTGATTACTTATTTTCAAAAGTAATTAATTACTTAGTTACTTTTTAAAAACACGATTTACAACCTGAATAGGTGATAAAGCGATAGATCTTTCAGCCCAATTCTACTTTTTCTGCATCATCATACAAAATGTAATCAAATGGAAAAGTCTCTTTTTAAAACTTGTTTTATTAGTTTTAATCTTTTAACTTTATGCATCAAGCAAACATTTAATTATCTGCAACATTCTCTGACTGGAAGAAATTAGTTTAACATTTAAACCTATTTTCTGCACATTCCAGCACATAAAATAAAATATTTTTTGTGTGTTTACACTCAGTCTTTCAAATAGATGCAAGTAAAACACAGCAGAAAATAAATAAAGTCAAAGACTAGCGGTCCTGTTGCTCTATTTTCACCTGTAAAGCAGGAGTGGGGTAGGCGGAGGGTTACCCTGGTGCAGGTGTGCAGCGGTCAGTGGAAGAATCCGCGAGTTTCTCTGTGAGTTTCCCATTACGTCGTAGCTACTCGGTGCTTGTTTGGAAGTTTAGGGTTTTTTTTCGCTGTAAAAAGAAGTTTTCTTCCCACGCACAACGGACACTAATGTTTTTGTCACTTTTTATGGAATCAAACTCAAAGTAAGGTCAGTACTTCCACGCTTTAAACGCTGCACGCTCATACTCTCTCCGCACTCGATATATTATCCATTGTTGATCTGCACACAGCTGTTGTCACGAACGTCGCACTCGCTTACGTCACTGTCATGAGACATTCTCGCAAAAAAATCACGGTTTTAGTAACACAGTAACGCAGCGTTCCTACGGGAAAGTAACGGTAATCTAATTACTGTTTTTGCAATAGTAATCCCTTACTTTACTCGTTACCTGAAAAAAGTAATCAGATTACAGTAACGCGTTACGCGTTACTGCCCATCTCTGGTGCTGACCCAGTCGTCTAACCATCACAGTCTGTCCTTGACGTTTGCCCAGTTTTCCTCCTTCTAACACACTAACAGGAGCCATGATGAAGAGATAATCAGTGTTATGCACATCAGCTGTTATTGGTCGTAATGTTTTTGTTTTACCAGAACCAGCATACAAATTTATATAAAATGTCCTACTTGCAGTAACAGGTTCAGCAAGTTTGAAGGCAAATGCACACATGATTGCAATTCACCGGCACAACCATTTATTTTTGTTTGTTTGTTTGCCAGCTGGCACGAGGATCTTATAGTATATACTAATCACAATCGGCCAGCAAATCTAATATTGCTTTTTTGCATGAAAGCCTGACAATCAACACATTCTGTTACAACCTGAACCTTCCCCAAATATTTGATTTGTTCAGCTATTCGAGGTTTTAACATCTGAGAGTCATTTCTCAACAGACGGTGATTCTTCACTTTTCCACGTTGTTAACAGATGTCTTTTCACAATAATGAGACAGTTCGGCAGTCTGTTTGTTTATGCGAGAAGAAAAAAAGAGCAAAAGTTAAACAGCAAACAGTATTTCTTAAGAACAACTGAGTGAAGAGGGAGATGAGCGACTGTGATGGTAATTAATGGTGTATGTCTGTACATTTGGGGAGGATCATCATGAAGTGGTTATTCTTTAAGTATTTTCTGTGATATACTAGAGATGTTAAAAATGTAACTGCCAACAGTATTTCATGAGAAGGAGCAAAGAAACAACAAAGACGAGCCGCTGCTTGTCTTGATGATACTTTAAACTGATCATAACCAGCTTCGTGAGGTTGTCACCTGACCCCCCTGAGAGCTACCAGGCAAGCCTCGCCAATATGACGTTTGTATTTGAACTCGTCAGTATTATTAGCACAAAGCAAACAGCTCTGTTCAACTGCTAAAAACGTCAAGAGAAACAGGAGACGTTGTTGGTTTAGAAGATTCAGTCAATACAAAGAAATATCAATAACTTTAAGAGTGAAGCTGTCTCACTCCTAGAACGGACGAGCAAGACGCTCCTCTGCTTTAAGGAATAAAATATTACTCACCGTCCTCTCAGATGAGAGCCCACATCAATACTTGCCAGAGTTCAAGTAGCAGACACAACTCAACAGCAACTGTTGGGAGGAGACCGTGTGAAACAGGCCTTCATGATTGAACCACTCCTGAGAAACCACTACTGAGGAAGACCAACGAGAGGAAGACAGCTTCTTGAGCCAAGAAAGAAAAGAAGCGGCTGTTCGACCAGTAGACATCTGGACTTGGATACGATGAGTCTACAGTATTATGTCAGACGTTTGCTTCCAGTTACCTCGTCTCTCTGAGATATAGAGAAGAAAAAAAGCTGGAGAGGTGGTTTTGACTGTAAACGAGGAGGAGGTGAGTGTGTTTACTGAGACTCAGGGCCAGACTAAAGATGCCATTGCTACAGGAACGAATACAACATTCACCATCCCGTCTAATTTGAGCGTAGTTGGTCTAACAGGTTTCAACATCATACAGACGGCATATAAAAGATGCTATCGGTTGGTGAGGGTATTAAACATCTCACTGAGCTTTTTCATCGTCTTGAAACTGAGCGTGACGACACAAGGGCGGATCTGACAAAACAAGACACTGAACACACACAAGGTAGCCACAGCCCCGCTTTAGTCTTTATTTTATGGTATTTTAAACTCTAATTGGGATCATCGTTTAAACTCATCAAGAAAATGTTTCCTGAGGATCAAACGAGCCAAAACGTCCTTTTTGTCAGGATCTGGAGACTCGACTGGAAAATTCCATCAGGCACCTGAGTTCCTTGGTCTCCGCCCCTGGGCGGAGCCATCATCCCTGCTGCAGTCCGGCACACCTGAGACTGATTCAGGGCAATCAGGTTGAGGATTTTAGGCCCCCTCAGACTCTCCTTCACCGCCAGTTCGTCAACGACCTCACGTTGGTGTTGACTCGACGGCTTTTCCTTGTTAACTTTGGTTTCATGCGCTTCAGATTCCCTGCACCTTTTTTGCTATCACCCTCAGCTCTCCGTGGATCATCTTCATATTCAGGAAAAACACAAGGACCCTCACCTGCCTGCCCTCCAGCCCCACTCGCCACCTTGGACACAGCGGGACTCAGGTCTGCCAGCCTCTCCACTACTCCCCTGGACTATCGCTGCCTCTCCCTCAAAGCGAGGTTCACGCCGGTCACCAGTAAGCGCTATCAGTCAGTTTCACCTCTGCTTGGATACCCTGCACCTGCCGCCTTCCTAACCCTGTTCTCTTTTCTCCCCAGACGCAATCGCTCCGTTCTCGTCGCAACGGTTACATCATCAGTGACACCCTGCCACATATTCACTTGTTGACTAAATAATAAACACTGCAAAACGTTGAGCCGTCTCTGTTGTGGTTATCTGCAATCGAGTCCGATCTAGCTATCGGCCCGTGGCCATTGTGACACTTTTCCCAAAGACTGGTGTGCAGTTAGATGTTTTGCCACCATGGGAATCGTCCCCTGCTGGCCATTCGTAAGAGAGCAAGTGTTTCCTAATGGCTTCTCTTTTCAGACGTGGAAATTACATTTTGTTTAAAAATATACAATATATACCCAAAACACACCTCCATTGTTTTCATCGAGAAACAGAAAGACGGTAGAATAACAATGAAAAATCACCAAAGCTCAAACTGCAGACAGGAAAAGCAACCATCATGTTCCAGAGAAGGGTGGGGGCTTCTTTGGGGAACATAAAATTCCCTTATTTTGCTTTATTTACAGCTTTTTCACCAATGAAATAAATCCAGATGTTTCATTTTATAGTTGTGATGTCTTCAGTACTCAAGATGAAACTACTATTGGCTGCTCTCTTATTTCCCAAGGGTTCAAACGGCAGATGGATCCGCATGTTGATTTGGCACAGATATCACACTGAGCTTGGCACTCGGGGTACACTAACCCGAGGCCCTTAAAGCTTGGTTTGTGCCTCCTCCAGCGCTCAAATCAGGGATATGTTAACAGCCGCACCACAGAAGACAGTGAAAACAATGAAAAAACATTGAACGAGAGGGTTTATCTGAAATCTGACAAGTAATGTATGTATTGTTAGGGGACTTTACACGGATGGATTTAGTGGCAGAAACACACACGGGCACAGGATAGTAGTGATGCAGATTTATATACAATAATGGGGGAATATTTACAAGGGAAGGGGATATATACAGTGAAAGTACAGTAAAATGTGCAAGGAGAGCAGAGCTGAAGGGATGAGACGGAGCCGAGGTATGCGGGTGGACAGATGACGCACCGGAGCTACCTGAAAACGAGAGACAAACAAAGTTACGGAGTAACGTCGATAGCCGAGAGTTAAACTAAAAGTGGACGGGGAGAGTTGGAGAGCTTACTTGAAACACAGAAATACAGCTGTAGCGGTGGTCACAGACTGGTACGAAGTAACTCTCCGTCACGGATCCAAAGAAGCCAACACAAAGAAAACTAGGCAGGCGAGCAGGAAGCGGGACAGGCTAGAACAAAGGAGAAGCAGGCAGGAGATGGATCCTAAAAACATGCAGCTCAGTAGCGTGGAATCAACAGATTCAGCTTGCACCAACACGTTACCACTTATGACAGCGACAATACTCCGACACCAGACGTCCGAGACTCAGCTCCATAAAAGCGCTCACTGATGACGTCCGATGCGCCGCAGGTGTGCCGGAATGCCATCAAGCCCCGCCCCGCCTACCTGTGCCAAGAAGGGAAACAAAACCCAAGAACAACAATACACCTACCCACCACCTCCTAACATGCATAGGTAATGTTCTACCTTTACAAAGCCCCAAGTATTCAGACTGTTATCAAAACCAAGAATGTAATTATACAAAAACAAAGATCACATATAGACTGGAGCAAACATTTTCTATACTGGGCTGGTGTCTGTATTCTGGACATAAATCCGAGTTTAATCACGGGAGTTGTCTGTTTTTCCTCTTTGATGCCTCACTTATCAAATTCCCTGAAAACCAACCTCACAAAATATGCAAACATTATCTTTACTTTAGCTCTGTTATGGTGTTATCAGGCATTATGGGTATTTCCTGAAAATTAGGGGCTCGCCGTACGTGAAAATGATTCCAGTGTATATACAAAGCCTCATTATGCACTCAGCATAACCTCCATCACCTTCAGTGACCATTATGGCAGGAGAGACACATCGAGATGCTGACGTAGAGCTGCAGAAAGCAAAAGATATCGCAATGAACACACATAATGGCAAAAAATTGATCGCATTCTTCTGGAAAACAGAAACGGAAGTTGTTTATGATTTTCAGAGGCGTCTGTGGTTTGTCCAACAATTCTCTTGCAGCAATCTCCACCGGCAGCATGATGAAAACATCCTGTTCGAATCAAGCGGCTGACAACATTGTCTGGTCTTTATTAACAGTCTGAGGATCGCCTGTGTAGTCAGACCAACGCGCGCCTCCTCATCTAATATTCGGCCAGAGGTTGTATGACATTCCTCGGGGCATGTGCCTGACATTTGGAAGTAGACTCTTATAGATAGAGTAATAATGTCACAGGGGCTGTGGGTGTATTTTTGTCTGGAAAACACAGTGAACGAAGAAGACAGGCAGGCATTGTCTGATGTGCAGAATGATTTAATTTGCAGAGACAGACGGCGGAGAGACGGGAAGAATGTTTAACTTTTTTCCAACTGCAAACGATTGTCTGCAAATTAACTGAGGAATCGCCCGAGGAACGTGCAGACAAGTCGTAGAGGCTGTAAAGTAAAACCTGCGCAATTAACTTTGTGGTTGTTCTGACATTAAACTTAAGTTCTTGTGTCTGCTTTGTGCTAAAGCAGCGGCTCACTGAACACGACTGAACAAGCAGAATCCAAATGTCCACCTGACTTTCTTCTTTGTCAGCTGATCGTGTTTTTGAGTGCGTGTCACTCAGTCGTCTTCATCCATGCATTGTCCTGAACAGAGATGGGCAGTAACACGTTACTGTAATCCAATTACTTTTTCAAGTAACGAGTAAAGTAAGGGATTACTATTGCAAAAACAGTAATTAGATTACCGTTACTTTCCCGTAGGAACGCTGCGTTACTGCGTTACTAAAACCGTGATTTTTTGCGAGAATGTCTCATGACAGTGACGTAAGCGAGCGCGACGTTCGTGACAACAGCTGTGTGCAGATCAACAATGGATCATATATCGAGTGCAGAGAGAGTATGAGCGTGCAGCGTTTAAAGCGTGGAAGTACTGACCTTACTTTGAGTTTGATTCCATAAAAAGTGACAAAAACATTAGTGTCCGTTGTGCGTGGGAAGAAAACTTCTTTTTACAGCGAAAAAACCCCTAAACTTCCAAACAAGCACCGAGTAGCTACGACGTAATGGGAAACTCACAGAGAAACTCGCGGATTCTTCCACTGACCGCTGCACACCTGCACCAGGGTAAACCTCCGCCTACCCCACTCCTGCTTTACAGGTGAAAATAGAGCAACAGGACCGCTAGTCTTTGACTTTATTTATTTTCTGCTGTGTTTTACTTGCATCTATTTGAAAGACTGAGTGTAAACACACAAAATATTTTATTTTATGTGCTGGAATGTGCAGAAAATAGGTTTAAATATTAAACTAATTTCTTCCAGTCAGAGAATGTTGCAGATAATTAAATTTTTGCTTGATGCATAAAGTTAAAAGATTAAAACTAATAAAACAAGTTTTAAAAAGAGACTTTTCCATTTGATTACATTTTGTATGATGATTATGCAGAAAAAGTAGAATTGGGCTGAAAGATCTATCACTTTATCACCTATTCAGGTTGTAAATCGTGTTTTTAAAAAGTAACTAAGTAACTAAGTAACTAAGTAATTAATTACTTTTGAAAATAAGTAATCAGTAAAGTAACTGGATTACTTTTTTGGGGAAGTAATCAGTAATTAGTTACTGATTACTTTTTTCAAGTAACTTGACCAACACTGGTCCTGAACACTTATTCAATAAGGGCTGCAGGGAGGCTGTTGTGAAAAGGCAGGGTTGACAGTGGATGGGTTGCCAGTCCATCACGGTGCTAATTCCTCCTAGAAACCAGTTGGAACTGGCAACCACAGGTCATTAGAGAAAGGTGTGTTTTTCAACCATTTGGGGTTAAATCAGCTTTGCACCAGAAACTTCCTGGTAGACTGCCATGGTTGGGCCTCGTAAGACTTGTTTGGAAACACTCGCCAACTTCTTGCTGAGCAGTAGTAAGTCTTAAAAAAAGTGCGACACAAACTGGAAACAGAGAAGTTTCCCCTTCAAAGTAAAAGATGTGCCTGTGTTAGCAGAGAAGGTTGGCTGTTGTTGTGATCTCGACACTCAGCTGGTTATTCAGAAAGCAGGAAGGAAAACAACATAACAGTAAATATGCACATGAGTTAAAATGTGATTCAACCACATGTGGCATAAAATCAAAAGTCTGGCAGCCCTGTGAGTCATTTTCACAACAAAATATTCAGGGCAGTCAAAAACCCAGACTAGCAGTAAGTTGATTTTCACATGAGATTTGCTGTTGTAAAAACGAACTAGTCGCTCACTGCTGAACCCACACAGGCAACACGTGGAAAACTCAATACCTTCATGCACCGTTGGACAAGATTTATTTCTCACTTTTGTGTTTTCCCATAGATGTAAGTGCGCCGAAGCAGCGAGGCGGGTGCAGAGCAGTGCAGCATGACTGCAGGGCCGCTGTGTTGCATCTGGCTGTGCATGTTCTTGTAGTTCTTGGTGGGTTTTCCTGCGTTTATCCCGTACAGGTACGTTTGTTTGTGTTTGTTTGTGTGTGCATGTAGGGCTGTTTGTCTTTGTGTATCTGTGTATTGTACACAGAAAGTGTAACGGGTAAAAATGTGCACACGTTGCTGTCGGTGGCATTTGATGGATGGGGTGGAACACCGTTTATTGACACAACACCTTCATGTTTCACAAAACCATCAGTCATACAGAGTGCCCATCTGCTACTCTAGGCCAGCAAGACCCCCGATTCGCACACACACACACACACACACACACAGCTGCTGAATGCTTTTATACAGTTTCTCCCAGTAGTCATGACCTTCACCAATTTCCCAAATCTACTAGCAGAAGATGCAGCAGAGAGATTTTCACAATAGAGGCCATTCAGAGTAAAGAATACGTGTCAGTAATTCAAAAGGACACTTCCTGTTATTATCACCGTATCAGTCTTTCAAGACCTTAAAATGTCAGGAGGATATCTTGATAAAAACAGTCATTTCTGGAATATTGAGTAAAGTCGTTCTTCCTCCCTTGACTTCACCGTATAGATGCCAGCATGTCAGCCTCTTTTCTCCCTGCTGGGCCTCTTTGTTCACTTGCTGCACTTAATAATGTTTACATGTGATCAATACCTCAGACGTCTGAATGTAATGTGGAAAGGGTGGATCGCGCTGTCAAGCCCACTTGTTTCCATTTATCGCCACATCCTATTAGTGAAACAGCATTCTGTCATTTCACTGTTGGTTCTTTGGCCTCCACGTTCACTGTGATGCTCACTGGCTTTGGACTCCTCATTATGAGTTCATAAGATTTTGAAATCATATTTAGAAAACAGGACTAAGTGTTAAGTGATTGGCCAATGCTCATCTCATGACCTGTATCCATAAACTGTACAGATGCCCAGCGCAGTGTTTTCACTTTATTCTGTATTTTTTGAGTTTCTTATGTTCGCTTTGTCATTATAAGCTCTTGTGTCATTCTTATTTGGGGTTTTTAGTTAGCTATGATTATTACTAGGGGTGCAACGATACTCGTTCGATACAGTGCTTTCGGTTCAGTACGCATATGTATCGAACAATACAAAATTTTTAATTTATTTTATCAACTTTCCTTCTGACGATGCTGTCTGTGTTCAGCGCTCAGTGGATCTGCGTTCGACTACTCCGCCTAGGCTGCACTGTCGAGAGCAGATCCACTGAGTGCAGCGCAAGCTAGCAAGACGGAAGCTAAGCTCGTTGCAACATGGCAAATTGAACCTCCCCCACCCTCATTCAGATCTGGCGTTTGGAACTATTTTGGTCTTCATGTGACGTATGACCCTGAAGGTAAGCGCGTCATGGACTAAAGTAAAACAGTATGTTGGATGTGCCATGCAGTGCTCAATTACATGGGTGGGAACTAGTGCGTTAGCGCAGTTAGCTCGTTAACGTGTTGACGCCGTCCAGCCCCACGCACGGGGCGATCCGCGGTAGCTCGTTAATGGAGATTTGCCGTGTTGTGGCGTTAACGTCATTTCAGATTAACGCTGACAGCACTAGTGGGAACACAACGAATATGACTGCACATTTACTCCGACATCATCCTAGTGCAAAGACAAGTGGAAGCAGACAAAAACAACAAGCACGCATGCTACAAACTTTAGCCGAGTCATTTAGACAGCCGTTAGCACATGATTCTCCTTATGGGGACCTGATATGTTTAATATGCTGCTGAGAATATAGCCCAGAAGAAGCGGATAGTATAGCTTTTATTTTGGAAAGACACATTTCTCTGTAATAAACTCTTTTCCAAAGATGAGGGATTCCTCCATCAGATAGATTTATTTTTTTATTACTTTGTTGTTTCAGCAACATTAAATTTAAAAACTGTACTTTTGAGTTAAAATATATATTTATAATTTTAATAAATTACAAATTAAAAAAGCATGAACATTTTTTTTGTATCGAAAAAATACCGAACCGTGAATTTTGTGTATCGTTGCACCCCTAATTATTACGTCTTGGTTTTGTATTCTGTTTCTTGTCTGTCATGTGTTGTCATCTCCACGTCTCCATGTTTCCTGTTTTATTTTGAAAGAGTCTGGTGTGTTCCTGCTCATTGTGACGATCCGTCATTAGGTTCATGTGTATCAGCTGTTTCCTCGTGTGTTCTCACTTCCCCTGATTACCTTTGTGTGTATTTAGTGTTTCTGTGCACTCATTGTCAGGTTGTCTGTTATAATCTTCACAGTTATCGTCGTCTGTCAGAGTTTTTTCATCATTTCATGTTTGCTGCTGCCCTCCGCCACAATAAAGGCTCTGGGTTTTTGGTTCTACCTGCAGCTCCTCTCTCCACGTCTGCTTCTGGGTCCTTTTCACAACACATCCCCGCCGTGACATGTGCTGTAGCACACAGCAAGTCGCATTATTTAACACAACTCTGTTATTAATGACCAGGAAGAGAAACACAATCAGTCCAGTGCCTCTAGTCAGTGAAGATGAGGCCGAAAAGGTACCGACCTCTCAATGATCAGTCTACATGGTATATTTTTTACAAAGGGAGAAAACATCCATCAAAACCATCTTTTAATTCATGAAACATGTTTTAATGCAGCACAGTTGGGATCTTCTCCATGTGAGTCTAAGGCTACGTCCACACGTACCCGGGTATTTTTGAAAACGCAGATTTTTCTATGCGTTTGCACCTTTCGTCCACACGTACACGGCGTTTTCGGTCACTGAAAACTGAGATTTTTAAAAACTCCGCAGCGTCAAAGGTGTGCGCATTTTTTGATGTCACACTGTGCGCCACGTTATTGTTTCGGTGAAATGAATTTCTACAATACTGTTGAATTAAATGAGGAGAGATTTAAGCCATGCGACAAACTGGCAGGTGAACTCTGCCTCTTGGGCTACGGCAGCTGGGACGGGCTCCAGTCCACCCGCAGCCCCGAGCAGCCAAAACATGTGTCTAAATGCAGCCGGCCCCTTTGGGAAAAGTTTTCCAAGCACTATTTTTTGTAATAATATATTATATACATTGCATCAATACATTATAATTATAACCCACATAAACCGAGCAAGTGTGTTTTGCTCTGCATGTGTTTTGCACTCTGTGTCAGGTGGTGAGAGCTTTCAGCAAAACTCTGAGTGGCACTAGCTCACACATATTTTAGTTTGCTAGATGTAGTTTTAAAATTGATATCCAAAAGATAATTTAGTTATATTTGAATATTATAGATACAAATATTTAAGCTATAAAAATGCTTTTACACCATTTATAGATGAGAATTTGAATTTTCTTCCATCCAAAAAGTTATTTGGCATCATCAAATCGCTTTGAGCAAAATACAAAATGCAAAGTAGCGAATACGTGTTTTGTTTATTTCTTCTACACGAAGCTCAAAACGAATGGATTCAGGTTTCACCGAAGCACATGAACAGAGAACCATAAGATAAGAGAGTGCAGTCCACCTTAGATTAGTCATAACCTATTTTTTCTACAGCTCTGCTCTTATTATTTTCATGGCTCTCTACAACCTCTCCAATCTCCCCTTCCTGAGAATCAAATATACACTCCAAGCAAACAGGGAAGGATCCTCTCAGTCTCAAACATACAAATCTATTATGAAAAATGTTTTTTCTTTTTTCGAAGGATAAAACGAATGAAGCCTTTGATCCAGGCGTGTGTGAGTCTGCGTCCTTACTGGTGAAATCACAACAGCTATAAACAACCACAAATACGAGAGTCTCACGGTACGAACAAGTGAGCGCAGTAAGATTTCACCCTGATCTTTAATTGCATGTGAAAAATGTGAGCTTTCAAATGAAATTCTTACAATTTAAACAGCAATCACATCAGTGTGAGCACAGGTCTCATTATTCTTTTCTACACAGCATGACTA
Source organism: Neolamprologus brichardi (assembly GCF_056152115.1). Lineage (NCBI taxonomy): Eukaryota > Metazoa > Chordata > Actinopteri > Cichliformes > Cichlidae > Neolamprologus > Neolamprologus brichardi. The sequence continues at coordinate 1,449,769 of NC_142118.1, read as the reverse complement.
ACCAGTTCCTTTATTTTGACTCTAATTGTATCGTACAGTGTGATTGGCTATTCTACAGACTCACCCAAGTAATTAAAACCAAACCAGCCTCGTGTGCAGTGAAATCATCAACTGGCAACCACAACCAGTGTTTTCCACAACAACAAATGGACAGCAGTGAGACAGACACGCACACACAGACAGGTAAAGGCAGATACAGATGTGCAGCTTCGTCTGGTGGACTAATTACACACTCTGTCAACCCCCCAAAAAACTGCCAGAAATTTAAAAAGCAAAAGCAAAATGCTAACGATTGACTTATTTTTTTTAAGTTGGTGAAATCCAAAGTCAAGTGGGCGATCGTGGCTCAGTTTGTCTTGTAATCGGAAGGTTGCTGGTTCGAGCCCGGCTCGGACAGTCTCGGTTGTTGTGTCCTTGGGCAAGACACTTCACCTACCGCCTACTGGTGTTGGCCAGAGGGGCCGATGGCGCAATATGGCAGCCTCGCTTCTGTCAGTCAGGGCAGCTGTGGCTACAACTGTAGCTGCCTCCAGTGTGTGAATGTGAGAGTGAATGAATAGTGGAATTGTAAAAAGTGCTGTATAAATGCAATCCATTATTATTATCTACTCAGGGTTGCAGGAGCCTATCCCAGCTGCCATAGAGGTTGGGTACACCCTCGACAGGCTGCCAGTCTGTCACAGCTCTAACTCAGAGAGACACACAACCATTTACACCTGTTAGCGGTTATCTTAACCTCACTAACTGCATGACTTTGGACCGTGGGAGGAAGCTGGAGCACCCACGCAGACGACATGCAAACTCCCGGCTGGCTTGGTGGATTCAAACCTTGTTTCTTTGAGACAATAGTGTTAACCACTAAAAAACTATTTCACAAATAATTTTGCTGACTAGCTACAGTATGAATGGTTTTCAGTGGGTATGTTTTACAGTCTTAATCTCTTCAATTACACAAAAGCAGAGTCCAACATTTCAGCCATGAGTTACATACAGTATACGTTTTCTAAATGAAGGAAAGTTACTGATTGTTAGTCATCAGCAATCATCTGATTACTGCTCTGCATGAAACTTACACTGAGTAATCAATAAGCATCCTCAACACAGATTTGTTTTTCTATCTTTAATAAATAGCAGATCATTACCCTGCATTACTCAGAGCTCAGCTACCCACTGGGCTGGCACACACGCTGTCACTCAGAGGTTTTCCACTACACCAGTGAGTACTTATTTCCAACCCTTTCCCCGGGTGACTGTCGGGGAACACGCATTTAGTTCCTAACAGCCTGTGGTTGCCATGGTGTCGTCTAATAACGTCTAGACCTACAGTATGGGGGTGTCCAAATTCACAGGCTGCATCCTCCTGAGGCCGCATCTGTAGGCAGATTGAGGCCCAGCTCAGTTTCCACCAATGGCAGCAGCTACTTAGTTTCAATATTACTGTTATTACTCTTTCTGGATCACAAAATACACTTTTAAGATATTTTCAGGTGAGAATGTAGCTGTGTGAACTTCAAATATCTGCTCAGTTTATCACAACGTCATGGCTGAGTTTATCAAACTCCACCGAGACAGTGGAAATCTGAAGGCTAGACCAGGGGTGGACAGGCCTCGAGGGCCGGTGTCCTGCAGGTTTTAGATCTCACCTTGGGTCAACACACCTGAATCACATGATTAGTTCGTTACCTGCAGGAGCTAATTTAGCCATTTAAATCAGCTGTGTTGGTTCAAGGACACATCAAGCAAGACCGTCCAATTTCTCCGCCGCTCACTTCCAGCCTTTCGGAGGACCCGGCCCACATAGACCGCGAAGGCCGGGTCTTCAGGAGGATTGGACACCCCCTATGTGTCTGAGGTCCATCCATCCATTCGCTTCCGCTTATCCTTTTCAGGGTCGCGGGGGGCGCTGGAGCGTATCCCAGCTGTCATAGGGCGAGAGGCGGGTACACCCTGGACAGGTCGCCAGTCTGTCGCAGGGCCAACACACAGGGACAGACAACCATTCACTCGCACATTCACACCTAGTGACAATTTGGATTATCCAATTAACCTATCCCCACAAGCTGCATGTCTTTGGACGGTGGGAGGAAGCTGGAGTACCCGGAGGGAACCCACGCAAACACGGGGAGAACATGCAAACTCCACACAGAAAGACCTGATGGTGGAATTGAACTCAGGACCTTCTTGCTGTGCGGCAACAGTGCTAACCACCGTGCCGTGTCTGAGGTTGATTCTTATAGTTTGCTACCGTGAGTCCAGAAGTTGCCCGTTGCACATTAAACTTTTAGTTTTACTTCAAAAATCATCAGCTGTATCGACTGAAAAGGTGAAAATGTCACAGAAATGAGAAAAATAACAAATAATAGTAGAATAAAGAGACGCACTCGATCTATTTTGACGATTTGATTAAAGACAGAAAATGGTCCACGTTGGATCGGACAGTAAACAGGTCGTCCTGTACCATCCATTCTTCCTCTCAGCAGCTTGTCACAATGATCTGAAAATCATGTGCTTCGCACAGAAACTACCTCGACATGACGGACTGCACTTTGCTGCCCGGGCTGCCTCGTGCCGCTGCTGGAGAAAAATGGAATCATCGGGCAGAGAAATGAAGGAAATATAGGATGTGTGAGAGGAGAGAGAGGGAGACGGGTGAAGGCTGCTGTGTGGCGTTCTTCAGCAGCGACACATGCTGGGACTCTTCCTTTCCTCCCCGCTGCGGTGTCCTCATTACGGTTAATACGAGGATGGTGGCAGGGGGCTGCGCCTGGGGATCTCAAGGGAGTAATGAAGGGGGCCAGTGGCCAAGAGCCCCAGGAGGGTGGCTTGTTGGTGATGCTTCCCTGCTACTTATGTAGAGGTCACGGAGGTCATCTTCACCAGCGCATGCTTGCGAGCTCACACACTTAGACAGCTGCAGCTCGCTCAATTCTCTGTTTGCCCTTGGGAGAAAAATGGGAAAAGAGAAGCAAACAGCGGGGAGTGTTTGCCCAGGCGCACACCCCACCCCATCCATCTCTGAGCTGCCTCTCTCTCCATTCGCCGGGTAGACACAATCATTTCCCCCTCTCCTCTCTCTCCTTCGCTCTGCCCTTCTCTCCATCCCCTCGGGTGTATTGGTCCAGTCTCGGTCCAGCGCAGATATAATCCTTTAACGCCTCTAAATGATCCAGAGGTTGAGTGCTCCTCCTGGATGCCAATGGGGCCTGCTGGGCTCACACCTGCTGGAGCAGGTTAAGATAAATGCCAGCGGCCAGTCGGGCATCTGGCCCCGCATTAATATTTAACAGGCTGACTCTCATCTCCACGACGCTCAAGGTGTGAAGGTGCCAAACCCCAAAGACATATCGCAGCTTAATATGGATTTGTGCAAACCGCAGAAATGGAAGAGCGCTGATAGCGCGGCGAGATTCGGACTGCATGTTAAGTTTGTGGCTGCCCACACGTACCAGCGAGAACTTTGTTCTTGTGTGGATGGCGAGAGCAAACCCGCCATGTGGCTCTCGGGGCAATTATTCAAGCATCATGTGGCTTTTAAGCTCCTCTGAATTCCCGATCGATTCTACTTATCGTCTGCGTCGGGCTTTTTGAAATGATCCCCAGATTTCCTTCAATTAGCTTGTCAACAGTAAAAGCAGGGGCGCTTTTTTTAACAATGCCCAACTCTCTCTGTGCCGCCGTGAGTGTTTCCTGTGCGCTGAGGTTAAGTGCGCGACAGACGTTCTTTTGTGATGAAGTTCAGAAACGTTACTGAGAGAGTATCAGCGGGGTCTTGCTAAGAATCCATCCTGACAGCTTCACCTGAACTCGGGTCAGCTTGTCTTTCTGAATCACCTCTTAGCTGGATGTACCTAATTGCCACTCAACCCAGAAAGACTTTGACCTTCCTAACAGGGTTAAATAGTTCACGTTTACTTTAGAGGCTTCCTTCGGAACAGCTGTTTCGAGGATCAGGTGCTGTTGACCTGCAAATCGAACCCTGATTAAGATTTGAAAGCAGCTCAGCCACTGGATTTGGTTTAAATGTGCACATTTGAAATGTTATCTCACTGAATCAGCTCGAATCCTTTTTGAATACTTCTGTCCATTATGATGTCACCACTTTACAATCACTTCTCTCCAACAGAGTTATTTAAATTGTTTTTTCTCAAGAATACTAATAATAATAACCTTTTTTTCTGTAGAAATTGAGAAAATGTTCTGCAGAGACAAGATCCAATCAGAAGTAATTAAGTTGAGTAGAAAGGTTTGGAAGTTTATCCATCAGAGGTAACATTTGACCTCCCCCTGACTGTCACAGGCTCTGAGTTCATTTTGTATTTGTCTCATTTTAGATTTGTGATTCGTTTATGTGTCATTCCTATTTAGCTTTAGTTAAGGAAAGGTGTAGCCCAGTGGCAAACAGATGCAATTAGAGACTGTTTATTGTAATTATTATTAAAGGTGTTTTATTCTGTTCAGTTAAAAACACTTATGATTGGAGAGAGACTCCAAAAAATCCAAATTATTTTGTATGGAATTGCATTATTTGTGTTATTTATTTATTTTTGTTTCTCAAAGGTTATTTTTTGACCTGGATACAAATGCAGTCCAACCAATGGGATTGTTTGTCCCGCCTTGTGTTTTCATGTTTGGTTGCGCTGCTAAGGCTGCTTAGACCACACGCGCCATAGCTGTACCTGTGGGGAAAACGTGGTAGCTGTTGAAACAGCGAAGCTGTTGGTGTCTGCTTGATTAGCCGCCAGATTTGGATAGCCGAAGCTAGTTTTATGAGTACGAAGTGCTTTGCACTGGTGAGTAACTGAACTGTTATAGCCACTGATCGGCATCCTGAAATGTTAACGTTGTTTGCTTCAAAAAACAAACGCTAATGGTGACGGTACTATGCAAGTAGCTAGCGGGTATTAGCTAAACGCACACTCCCGTTGTTAAGTGTTAGTTGAGAACTTATTAGCTGTAGTTAGGTTAAGGAAAAAACAGTATGTCTATCTGTTGTATTGAAATGTTTTATTGTGTTACTTTTATTCATCACTGTTGTTACTTGACAGTGAGCAGAGTATATTGAGTTTGCTACTTAATAAGCAGTGTGAATTGCTTTAATGATTGGTTCAATTCAATTCAATTCAATTTTATTTATATAGCGCCAAATCACAACAAAAGTCACCTCAAGGCGCTTCATAGATACAGAGAAAAACCCAACAATCATATGACCCCCTATGAGCAGCACTTTGGCGACAGTGGGAAGGAAAAACTCCCTTTTAACAGGAAGAAACCTCCGGCAGAACCAGGCTCAGGGAGGGGCGGCAGAGGTTAATAACAGATATGATTCAATGCAAAGAGGTCTGTTAATACATAGTGAGCGAGAAAGGTGACTGGAAAGGAAAAACTCAATGCATCATGGGAATCCCCGGCAGCCTACATCTATTGCAGCATAACTAAGGGAGGATTCAGGGTCACCTGGTCCAGCCCTAACTATATGCTTTAGCAAAAAGGAAAGTTTGAAGCCTAATCTTAAAAGTAGAGATAGTGATTGGTGATAGCTACATTGCCATGTAATGAAAACGCTTAGAATTTGATTAGTTGTACAACATTAGAAATTGAAACACATTTTGTTCATGCTTTATACTTTAAACAGAAGTGTTGTTAGTTAAGTGTGAACAAGTGTGAACAATGTTCAGTTGAAGTAATTCTGACCTCACTCTTAGGTCAGGTTTTTTTAAGTTGGAGAAAGGAGCCGAGACTCCCGGAGAACTTTGGATTACAGACTTTGTGGAAATCCACAGAAGAGAAATAATTTTCCATTGCAATGGATGGAGAGCCACAGCCCATTTGGAATTGAATCTTGAAGTCTGGTTGCCTGAACTGTGGTAGGACAAAACAGTGCAAACCATACATCGATCGTGGACTGAACTCACACCAATAACTCACCAGATCACCAAACAGGCCTGATCTGGATCCTATTGACACTTTAAAAGACCCGGGTCTAACATTCTTTTCTTTTTTTTATTTTGGGTATCTGTGCGCGCACACACACTTTTGGTTATTATTGTAAATGCAATACAATGCCCAAATTTCAAATACAGTTGAACCATTGCTTCATCATTTGCAGTTGTGTTTTCATTGTGGTTACGCATCCTCTGGGCTCCTGTCGTTCCTGAAGTCTTCTGATTTGGCCATTGTTTATATATTTTGTTACATACTGGTTACAAAGGCAGTTATTATTTATTGTTTCCTTGGTTTCTATGTTTGAGTTCTTGTATCGTTCATCACGTGTTAGGTCTGTTAAGCTTGTGTTGTCATGTCTAGTTTCAGTATTTCCTGTTTTATTTTGAAGGAGTCGTGTGTTCTTTGTTCATTGTATTTAGTTTCACTTCCCCTGTCCGGTCTTTAGGCTCTTGTCAGTCAGCTGTTCCTCCATGTGTTCCCCCTTCCCCTAATCACCTCCTGTGTATTTAAGTCCTCTGTCTGCTTTGTTTGCAAGCCAATAAGTTGTGTTAAGTTTCCTCATGTCAGGTCCATGTTCCTGTTGTAGGTTTGTAGTTAATTTAGCTCACCCAGTTTAGTTTATTGTTAGCTTTGCCTTTTGTTTACAGTTATTTTGCCAGCCTCAATAAACGTCTCGTTTTCTGTTATTCAAATCATGTTTCACATTTTGTTTTCCTCTGCATTTGGGTCCAACCTTCACTCTACACACAGTCAGCCCTGCTGATTGTGACACTGACAAAAAGAGGTTCAGCTAGCACCCACGCTTTCTGTTTCTCATGAAAACATGGAAAAATGTCAACACTTGGGAGGAAGAGTAGACATATGGACACATTTGATGAAAGTGGATGTAGCAGAACATCCACAACCCAACAGCCTCCTAGATCTCCTAGAAGCAAGTCTTCCTGCTCTGCTGCATTCTTGGCAATGACAAGCTGTTATTCTGCAGTTGTTTAAAGCTCCCATCTTAGAGAATGAGAAGAGATTTATACATTTGACTGGTTGAATTTCAGTGGTTACTGAGACATAAAAACCACAAGTACAGACTCAGGAGTCGAAGATGAGTTTTGCATCAAAAGCTTGAGACTCGCTCCAGAGTGCTGACAGGATGAGATCAGCCAATCCCAGCACGGGATTGTGCAAATGCTATGCCAGTAACATTATGGATACAGCTAGCCAAGAAAAACGATCAGCAGCCTTACCTGCTTCTTGTGTCTCAGACATGAATGTGCATACATGACATTTCCAGGGTTAATTGGCTTCTTTCAGGCCAAGGCTAGGACCCGCCGACTTTAGCTTTTCAGACTCCTCCCAGAGATTTCTACATAAAAGTTGTTCAGTTCCCAGTTTCCTCATCACGTCTGCCTCCATCTGTTCCGGTCGTAGTCTCCGTTCCTCCATGACTGTCCGGACTCTTAATGTATGTAGTTACTCTCTGTGACGCTGTACTGTACGACTGGCTGCTAAAGCCATACAGACACCAAAGTTTCATGTCGTTAATTCAGTGAAATGTAAAATGGCCTGTATTTCTATAGCGCTTTACTAGTCCCTAAAGACCCCAAAGCGCTTTACATATCCACACATTCACAGACACATTCACACACTGGTGATGGCAGCTACATTGTAGCCACAGCCACCCTGGGGTGCACTGACAGAGGCGAGGCTGCCGGACACTGGCGCCACCGGGCCCTCTGACCACCACCAGTAGGCAACGGGTGAAGTGTCTTGCCCAAGGACACAACGACTGAGACTGTCCGAGCCGGGGCTCGAACCGGCAACCTTCCGATTACAAGGCGAACTCCCAACTCTTTTTTTGTGATCAACATTTTATTGATTCAAAACGGGGGGGGTTGGGGGTACAGACATATACAGCACAACTGTAAGCTGCAGTAGCAAAGCAAACATTAGTCACAAGGCATAGGGACAGCAAAGAAAAAACACAAAAACACAAAGTTAAAACCAATTATTGCCTCTTCCAGGAGATAACACTGGACGAGAAGATTTTCCAAGCTTCAACAGTCGTGGGTCGAACTTTATTTAATTTTGCTGTGGTATGTTCAAAACCAATAACACGGATAAGACATCGTCTCCAGAATGATTCCATACAAATGTCAGGACTGAGCGAACTCCCAACTCTTGAGCCACGATCGAAAGTGCAATTAAGACACACCCTCACTTTCCTGAGTGAATACATGTAAAAATGCAAAACAAAAAAAAGATTTTTCAGGACAATAAAATGTCACAGTCAAGCTGATCTCGTAACTTTTACATGTAAAGCATTATTTTATTATCATTTGAATTCTGTAGTTATTCCCAACAATATGTTTTGCAGTCACAGGAACATTAACCTTTGACCGACACATTTTAATAAGTTCATTCTTGAGTTCAGGTGAACTTTTATTCAGATTGAATAAACTTTTCCTGCAGTTGAGATATTAGTGTTGACAAGAGTGGGACCAGCTGACAAGCTAAAACGATAAGCGCTCCCTGGAGGTGGTAAAAGTGTCTTCCTGAAGAGTTTGCACGGTCCCAGGGAAGAGTCGAGGCTTTTTTAGGTCAGATCTTACTCACTGCTGGTGTTTCCTCCTTTCAATGTTGCACTTCAGACAGAAACCTGTTTCATGTGGTTGTCACTACTTCAGTTTCCATGTTCACAAGTTAAGTAGAACACAATCATTCTCATACTAACCTCAACAAAATGTGTTGTATTTGCTGCGCACAAGGCATGTAGTGATTGGGGTCATCTTGTGGTTGGCTGACGTGGAGGAAAATTTCTGGTTTCATTACATCACTGAGTTTTTGGCAGCTGTGGTAATGTGAGGGCAGTGAGTCAGTCACTTATACTAAATACCAATGTTATGATCAGCTGTAGCCTCTAAAACTCCAATCATATAATGACTTTAAAATGAGTTTTGTATTCATACCTTGTGAATTTTACCTGCTAAACATCATCACACAGGCATCATTTTACAGATGCCTCACTCATAGACTTTAGGGGCTGATTCAACACACGAATGGCCTGAGGATAAAAACTCCTCTTGAGCCTCTCTGTTCTTGTTCGGATGGTGCAGAACCTTCTGCCTGCTTTCAGAAGCTGGAACAGTTCGTTGCTGGGATGGGACGGGTCCTTCAAAATCCAGAGTCCAGCATCTCTTGACGTAAATGTCCTGTAGGGAAGGGAGAGCAGTCCTGCAGCAGCGTTCTGCCGTACGGATCACTCTCAAGAAGAAGTCAAGAAGTCTATGGGAAAACAATCATTTCACCCCATGTTCCTGATGAAGGTTCAAGTCTTCCTGAGTGAAGCATTTTATTGCTTTATTGAGACTAAAACCACCGTAGACCAAAAAGAACACAAAGGCTTATCTCACATTTGCCAAAACACTTCCTGACGAGGTTTGTCTCATCATATCTGTCATGAAACTAACACAGCACGTAATAAAAAGCAGTCAAACATGGCGGTGGTGTCGTCACGGTCTCGGTTGGCTCTGCTGCTTTAGGATCTGGACGTCTTGCTGTATTTGGTGGAATCATGAATTCTGCTCTCTGTCAATCCTGATGGAAATGTCTGGCCATGAGTTTGTGCTATAAAGCTCAAACACACTTGGGTTATGGAGCGGGACAATGATCCAAGATAACCAGCAAGGCCACCTCTGATTGGTTTAAAAAAAAACGTTGTGTGGTATTAAATCTGAGCGTAAGCAGGTCGTTTGTGCTCAAAAAAACCTCCCACATGTAAAGAAGAGTCGCCCAAAATCCAAATCTTTCTTCGTCGGTTCCCACGGTTTCAATTCCTTGGAATTGTTTGCCATTTTTGCAAACGATTCCCTTATCGATTCCAGTCGCCCCGAATGACGTCACCACGTTGTGGAGCGTCATTTACCTGTCAGGAAACACGGCGCCTAAGCGGCTCAAACGCTCAAAAGTTTGGTTTTGCTTTACAAGAACAGATGACAACAGGGCAACCTGCAATACTTGCAAAGTAGATATTTCATTTAAGGAAGGAAACACTACGAATATGCAAAAGCCTTTGCTCACAAACACGCGATGACCTTAAATGAATGTCGTGTTTTTAATTCCGCTCCGGACTCGTGAATCTCAACCCAGCAGCAGCGGTAACGTTTGCACGTCCTCTCCCGTTAATGCGGCAGGTAAATAATCAACTAACAGTGCAGATTATGTTAGTGCGATCTGCCTTATTACAAACCTGCCATTACTGTGCGTTTAGGTGACCATGATGAGAGACAGAGTCTGGCTCAGATGCTGGCAGTTCTCGCTGCAGTCTACCGTAGCGTCTCCTTTCAGGCCAGGATAGACGAATGTCACCGAGCAGTGACTCAGTTTGTGGTCAAAGGCTTGCAGCCGTTTGCCACAGCAGATGATTTTCAGTAAGTGAATGTGTTTAATTGTAGGCAGGGACATTACTGGATATTCTTGTGTTATTGCTACAGAAGAATATTTATTTTATTATTTTACATTTACAGTTTTTTTTTTCCTGGGGACCCTGTGACGCCCCATTGAAGAGCCGTAGGCTGTGGATCTCTTAAGATCTCACTGTTGGGTTTGTAAGGCCATGTTACTCCTAAATTTCTATCTTGTTCAAAGAGAAGATATAAAACAAAGTTCTGAGCTAATCAACCTTAGTGTTCTCCTTTTTAAAAAGAATCGATAAAGAATCAAATCGTTAAACAGAATCGAAAATGGAATCAGAATCGTGAAAATCTTATCAATACCCATCCCTAACAGTCAGGGAACTATTCCACAGTGTAGCTTGTTTAGTTTGCACCGGTGTATTTCCCTTCCTGTGTTTAAATTTCTGTGACAGGCTTTATTCATGTCTTTGAGCATCTCGGGTTGTTGCTGCTGCATTCAAATGACATAACTCAGCTTTTCCGTTTAATCTGTTTGTGTGAGACGATCCTCACCTGCCAAAGACAACAAGATGTCAGTTTGATAAAAGCTAATCTTGCTATGCGGGGATAGGGGTAGGGTAGGGCGGGAGGCCGAACGCTGTTGTTTACGTCTTTGCCTCGGTGGTTTCTGAGCACGATGTCACATGATAGCTGCTATCGTGTGACATCACTCGGATAGATTAAGGTAGTTCATGTGCCAGCAGGGTAAAAGCAGATGCATCAGGCTAGCAGTGTGAGTTAGATTAGGCATCGCCCCATCTCGCTGCGGGGATCAGAGCCAGCGACACAACATCGGGCCGGCCCAGCCTCTTTTTACCATCCATTTCTCTCTGTGGGTGGGCAGCCACTTTGACGCTGAGATTTTGTTTGGCACTAACCTAAAGCTGCAGCTCGAAAACCGAGAATTTTGAAAAGAATGGACAGAGCAGATGGACAGTAGAAGGTTTGTATCATTTTCAGGGTTACCGATAGGTTGACAGACTCAAAATAAGAAATCAGTCGTGTGTGTACACACTGAGCGTTCTGATAGACGTGGCTTTCTAAATGCACAAAAAGAGGGCTTTTGCTTTCTCGAAGCAATATAATTCTATCACCACAGCTGAGCTGATAGCAGGAACCTCGGGGGGGCTTTTTAGCCGCGCATCAGTTTTTCCTCCTCTGCCTTTTGCCTGTTGGTGGCCTTTCATGCAGCAGCAATATCAGCTCATCCCTGAGCAACGGGCAACAGCCTCAGAAGTCGAGATCACTTTGAATTATTAATATTCGCTCTCCGCAAAGGGGCAGGCGGGGTGTGACTCGCAGTCATTGACACAGCCGAGCGTTTGCACTGTCACCACTCCTAGTGTCAACACTAGGAGTCAAGCTGTGGCCTCCCACACAGACGCACAAGCGCACATTAGGCTCATGCACGGGTGACCGTCCATACCTCAATACAGGCTGTGACAAATGCAAAGAGAGGCGCACATACAGACACATACAGTTGTAGTGGGTTTTAGTCAGAGGTGGTGCTGTGTGGGCTCCCGCCTGTGCAAACGGCTCCATTTCCTCTGACACGACTGAGGACGATTCAAACTGCGCGAGTACGTAACAACCTCTGCAGCGTTTTTATGCGCTTGCATGTAAAGACTTCCTGTCAAATTAATCAGAAAGCGTCGGCATGATCATCAGCAAACAATTATATTTGTTTATTGTCTGAGAACACAGCTGAAGTGTTTTCTTCCCCTCCAGCGCGTCTGCTTATTTCTAACCTCTTCATCTCTAAGTGCTTCTCAAGCTGAATATACATCTTTTTTCCTGGATGTAACAAATAGAAACTGCTGCGGCTCCAAATCCCACAGCTTGAATATACTGTTCTGAAATGCAAATGTAAAGCACTTAACTCATACTGGGGATTTTCCCTCATACTGGAACTTGGACACCACATTTCTGCACATTGTTGATTTGCAGCTACTCTGTGCTTCCAGAGGACCGTTACACACCGCACTGGGAGCTGTGGAAAGGTGATATCTGCAGCGCTGGACAGCCAGCTGACATAATGGCTATGTTGGGGATGACTTCGACGGAGGACAAAGGTGCGGTCGGTGAGAGTTTTTGTCTGTGTGTGATTGCACGAACAGATGGGAGCTGACGCGCTACTATCAACAGGAAACACACTCGGTTTGTTGTCTGCAGGGATATGACATCAGCAGGCAACGGGAAAAACACAGCTTCATCCCTGCAGGGACGCTCGCAGTCAAAAGCCACAGGAATGTAAACGACGCCTGTCGCTCACCTGCACAGATCTGGAAACACAATAGACTTAATCCATGAATTATTCCTGCGCACAAACTGGACCTTTCAGTTCTGCATGCAAATGTGCTGCTCGGGTTCTGTTCTGCGCTCCGTGTTCTCTGTGACGATTACAGCACGTTCTCAAACATTCAAGCATGACGGGCTGCACGGATTTATCATGCATGTACACATTCATCTGTTTTTCTGTCTTTGTTTACTAGAAGTGTGCTGCAAAATATCCAAAGGCAGAAATCTGACAATATGTTTTTAACTATAATTCATCTTTATGTGCCACAGCTGGTAACAGCAGCTCTGCTGGTTTGTTTTTAAAAAGAAAGCTGTTGTAATGTATGTTGATGCTGAACATCTCAATGCAAGCACGTGAAAAAGGGTGAAATGTAAAGATGAATAATATCTGTTGAAAATGAAGCAATTTATATTTTATTTTGAAATACTCAAAATACAGTCAAAGATATCCCCAAATAAATGCACTCGATTCTTAGTAGCAATGTATTATTTTTAGATTTTCATGCTTTAAATATTTGGTTTGCATTTGCAGTGGAAAGCAGCGAGTTTGCAGCTTACAGCTCCAGACAGGCGCAGTGAGGAAGTCATGCTAACTCCTTTCATGAGACCAAACAATGCTTCCCTACTTCAAAGGCCTACATAGTGTAATCTACTCAGGTATAGTGTGACACTGCATTTTTCTAAGTAATGTATTTATGTACAATTTGAGGTGAAATGAATCAATTAAATGAATTTACTCCTCTGATCCCTGTATGAGAACAGAATTGAATGATTTCATTAAGAAAACATGAACATTATTTACTGCTTCTACTACTGATAATAATATTTCTCATCTTCATATATTTTACAATAATGTAGCCATTATTATAAAGTAACAGGATTAAAACGTGCAGTGAGAGTCAGCTGCTAAAGGTTAACTATCAACGTCATTGGTGATGTTGATGGGGAGAAAGTCATTTTACTGTAATTAGTGGAAGTTGGTGAATTGACTGGATATCTGGATGGTAACAGGAAGTAAGGACTTCCTGCGTTCACTGGAGGACTTCCTCATTCTGAGTTTCTAACAGCGCGCTCCTCTAGCTAACCAAAGAAGAGGGGGGTGCTGCTGCATGCAGAGGTTCCCCTCGCAGGATTGGGCTGGGCCTCCCAATCAAATTGTTCAATCTCTTGGTTTTGTCTCAGCAAACAGCAACAAAGAAAAATGGCACTAGCAACTGCAGATTAATAATACTTCGCAGCAAGGTGCCACACATGTGAAAGATTGGCTTTTTTCCTGCAGAGGAGGCAGAGTCCTAAATAATACCAGGATTTCTGGATCTATCATTCCCGACTCTGGGCTGTGTGCGTTTAGACAAACTACAGTCTGATTGGCCCACAGCAGAAACTCCTAGCTCTGGGTGAATCATCCAATCACCTGGCTGTTAGCTAGCTTTCAAAGCTAGTGCTTCTTGTGATTTGTTAAGGAGATTTTTTGAAGTTGGTCCATTGTAAACCGTGACAACCTGATCTAATGTATTTCTTACCTGAATTTTGTGCAGTTAGCATTTCTACTTTGGGCTTCATGTTTTGAAAATCAGCATAAAGAGAAGCAACATCCCTCCTTTGTTTGTGCTCCTAAAAATGTTGTACCGAGTGTTATAGAAAACTTGGGTCCACTTGCTACATTTGCAAAACCGTCTATCAGGAGCCTTGGTGTTAGTATTGACTCAGCTCTGACTTTGGATGCTCATGTAAAATCTCTGGTTCGCTCCTGTTTTTATCACTTGAGAAACATTGCTAAGCTGAGTCCCGTTGTATCGCGCTCCGAATTAGAAATTGTCATTCATGCATTTGTTTCATCTCGTCTGGACTATTGTAATTCTTTGTTTACTTGTTCATGTAAAGCCTCTTTGGAGCGTCTGCAAGTTGTTCAGAACGCTGCTGCAAAGCTTCTGACCAAGTCCTCCCATGTCACACCCCTGCTGATCCAGCTGCACTGGCTCCCCGTTAAATTCAGAATCCAGTTTAAGGTTTTGACCTTGACTTTCAGGGCTCTGCATGGACAAGCACCAACATATATAAGTGAACTTTTACATCCATACATTCCCAGCAGGTCCCTGAGGTCATGTGACCAGGGCTTGCTTGCTGTCCAACACACGAGGCTGAAAACAAAAGGCGACAAAGCTTTTGTGACTGTGGCCCCCAGATTGTGGAAGTCTCTCCCGTTGAGCTGAGATCTGTGGACTCAGTGGTCGCTTTTAAAAAACAGCTAAAAACTCATCTTTTTAAACTTGCTTTTGGTTGATTTTTATTTTTAGGTTTTAGCTTCTGTGAAGCACTTTGTGATTTTTATCTTGAAAGGTGCTATATAAATAAAGTTTTACTTACTTACTTTTACTTAATGTACTTGATCTCTTTAAAATGCACCAGTATTGTAATGCAGATATATGAAAGGATACGAAAGACTAAAGTTAAGGTACTGGAACATTAAGGGATCGACTGAGAAGTGTCAGAGAAGGTAAAGTCCTTCAGGTGAAGACCACATCATTGGTCACTTTGTTTCTAAAGCCAAGTTAGTGCTGCTGCTATTAACCCTTTAAAGCCGGTCGGAGCGGGCACGCTCTGTTTTGCGTAACTATTTTTAAATCCTGGTAGCTCTGCAACCACGTGAGCTAGCGCAATAATTTTTTTTGCATATGAAACCGGAGGAGTTGTACTTACATCTTATGCCATCAGCTTGTCCTCGGTCACAGTTTCCTTCCACATATAGCTTTGCAAAAACTGCATAAAAAGCGCTTGCAGCAACAAAAACATAATATTCCAGAAACACGCTTTGCTGATCCGATCAGCTGTTCATAACACTTCCTACATTGGATTAGACATCAGCGCGAACTATCGCATGTCCGCCATGACCTGCTCGAAACCAGAAGTGACGTCATTTTGCGGAAATGTAGTTTTTTACCATCAGGGCTTCATGAGCCTATACTGGTGTTTTTAAAAGTTATGTTTGACTTTATGACTTTCTGTGTGGTTTCTGGGATGCTTAGGACTCATATTGCACTGCTGGAAATAGTTTATTTTGATGCATATGCTGCTTTTTTGCAAATTTGCATTATAATATTTATTTTTGTTTTTCCTGCAGTGTATAAAAATTGGTGTATTTCAAAAATAAAACTATGAAGACACTCAAAATAAATTTCCTGTGGTGGGAAACTATTTTGTGCAACTTTTTTGTATTTACAGTTTTGAGGGATAAACCTCTTAAATTTCTCTAACTAGAAATATATGTTAAAAAACAAAAACGATTTTCTATTTTTTTGTAGTTTATTGCACTTTTTTGCAATTTATGTAATTACTATGCACTTAATGCAGACATATTATTAAAATTTAGGCTGTAATGGTTGTATTGATGTATAGCAACTTGAAATGCTCCCAAAAATGGCTCCACAGCATGTAAAAATATAATATAAGCTCTGGCGGACTTGGTTCTATGGTAGGTCTTAGAGGGTTAATGCAGTACCACCCAGTGCAACCCCAGGCCCTGCATGCCAGCGTGCAGATGGCGTATCACGTGTGACGGCGTGTTCTCCCACAGCAGCTTCCTTGTCGGCGCGCGCAGAGGACGAAGCTCTTCAGAAGTGCTTGACTGGCGCGTCCTGAAGATGTCAACAGAGGCAGGGGGAGTGTTCAACACGTACCGCTGACTCTCCCAGGACGGCTTTAACGTCTCCACCTGCCAGGCAGCAATATGCCATCCACTCAGCAGTCATTCAATCATTCGCCCTGAAACAGCAGATGGTATCACCTGTGATAAGGCCGATACACCGCTCGGCACACGTTTGGGGCTCTGGGGTGATGCGCAACTAAACTTAAAGCGCCATTTTGGCGCTCGCCGTGTCACTCTCGTTCACATGTTCTCGTCTGCGAGGCGGCCCGTGGTTGCAGCCACAGCAACAGAATCCCTGTCAGCCTAAACGCAGTCTCACTGAACAGATGCCCGTCGCCGTGCCTGTGGGCGGTAATAAATTGAAACGCCGTGCTCTCTCCTGCAGGTTAATTGTGCTGATTTGAGCGAATAGGGGGAAACGTTTTTGGCGGCGCACAAGCGTTCGCAGGACTTTTTATTACGACTATATTTTCCAGAACATTAATTCTGTGGATTTTCATTTTTACAGTATGAAGTGAAAGCAGAGACGATACCGTATACAGGACTGTGTGAAAGTCATTTACTAATGAGAGCTCGTAAATAACCTGCGTGGCAGGGGCCAAAGTGATTTTGGCTGTGGCTACATTTACATAGCTCGGTGCTTGGACAGTTTTTTCCCTCTCAGGCAGCAGTCGGAGTCAGTGGATCTTAAATGAATCTGTGTTTTTATTATTAGTTTTTAGAGGTTGAATTTCATCACGTCCTGTGGTAGTAACTCATAAGCAGAATGAATAAGTGGTCCCGTGGCACTCGGGTCCTACCTGGGCGAGTCCAGACTACTTTGAGTACAAATGTGCGATTTATTTCAGACGTGGAAAAGAAAAGAAACACTTGGAATGTGGTGAAAATATGGAAGCGCAGAGGAGCTCTGTTTGCTGCTGTCTATCGCACAAACACTTATTTTCAGGGGACATCTCTGAAGGGCACAGCAGACTGATGTTCTCCCTGGTATCTGTCATGTCGAAGCAAACTCATCGACTATGAAAAGAAGCTGTGAAAACAAACAGCAGCTTACACTGTGTCACATCTGACAGTGATCTAGCAGCCCCCATGGAGTAGCTGCAAATTTCTTTCCAGGCAAAATAATATTAAGAGAAAAAAAGAGAGGATTTGGATGTTCTACGCACACATCATGAAACCTAATTTAAAGACACCTCCACCAAATCTAATGTCAAATACCATTAATGCCTCCTATTTCCTCTAATATTATGCCCCGATTCCTTTCATTGGACCATCGCAAAGCACATATTTGAGATGTACCAGTGTGGACTTTTAGGTCACTTAGTATTCATGCTTGTGATGATTTCCTTTAGCACCCCTGCTGGAAGTGTTTAAACCCCTCCCTGCGAACAGTAAAGCCACACCTGCACAGGTCACGCTGCGCCTGGCATCAAGGAGGCTTTGAACATGGCAGTCGACTCAAACGTAATCCCCGGAGACGTAATTAAGTTCGCACACGACAAGTAGTGGTGTTGAGGAGTTGGCTGAATTACTGAAATGGCACGTAAACACTAAAAAATGGACAACAACTGTCAGAACAAACTCTCATTAATATCCATTATGTCTCCGAGCTCTGGGCCAGATGCACAGAATCCTCTGTTGGCTGTACAGCCTGCAACAACTGCACAGCAGCATGTCAGCACTTACCATTGTTTGGTCACAATGCACTGCTACAAACACCCAGGTGTTCCTCCATCATCAATAACCCAAAAGGGGTTAATATGCTAATTAACCTGGCAATTAACCTGGAACACAAACTGCCATTTTAACGTATTAGAACGTGCTCTACAGGGTGCTGTGTGCACTCCCCCTGCTTAGACATTTCCACATTTTGGGAACAGTAATATGTAAAAATGTAAAGATGTGATTTATTGCAATATCTATATCAACAGAAATTATGAATCTCAGTATGTGTCCTGGCCTAAAACCGTAAACAGGACTTTGACCCAAGACAGACTTTTAAAACAATATGTCATCTTCTTCTTCTTGTCCTTAGCGGGCGACCAGCGGCGGTGGTCTGCCGCGCAACCAGTACGCTGCTGTAGGTGCCGCAGGTTCTCTTGCTTGACCAACGATTATCTTCCACGCTTTTCGATCTAAGGCGATGGTTCTTGCCTGCTCGAGGTCAAGTCGAAGGGCCTTCAAATCATCCTGGATTTGTTTCATCCATGTCTTCTTTGGTGCATTTCGATGCACCCTCCTATCGGTGGGGCGGGTCAACCAGAGTAGGCCATGGGGGTAGCGGCTCGGGTCCATTCGACAAATGTGGCCAAACCAACAGAGTCGGCGGCGCTGGATTAGGTCGGCGATCGTCGGTTGGCTGCCGCAGCTGGTGAGGATGGTGTCATTCAAATGACGGTCGCGAAGGGAAACGCCAAGAACGCATCTAAGGCAACGCATTTGGAAAACTTCGAGCTTGCTCAGGTCGTGTTTGAGCATTGTCCACGTCTCTGCACCGTAAAGTAGAATGGGCAATATTTCATCTTAAACCCATTATTCATCATTTCAATGTTGAGTCAAAGAACTGTTTTTGTTGTTCATTGATTTACTTTTTTGGGTAAAGAAGTAAAGAAGGAAATGTTCTTTTCCATTCAGTCACATAATAATAATAATCAACTGTCAAATACAGACGCTTGTTGAAGCGAGCGACTAGCTACACACCCAGCGACCACGCTATTTGCCAAGTTCTGGGTTGGATCCACTTCAACAGATTCAACAAGGTGCTGGAAACATTCTTCAGAGATTTTGGTCCATATTAACATGTTGACATTGCTCACTTTCTGCAGATTTGTTAGCTGCACATGTATGATGTGAATCTCTAGTAACGATGGAGGCCACTGGAGCACAGTGAGCTGGCTGTTGTGTTCTAGAAACCTGTTTAAGATGATTTGAGCCTTCTGGAAGCAACCATCAGAAGATGGGCACAAGGAGGTCATAATGGGATGGAGATCACTTTGGACCAAGGGGTCCAAGGTAACCCCCACAACAACTTGAACCACTGATGCAAAGAAGCATGGATCCATGCCTTTATAGCGACTACACTAAATTCTGACCCTACAATCCAAATTCACGGCACAGATTGAGACTCATCAGACCAGGCAGCCTTCTATCATCCAATTTGGATGAGCCCGAATGAACCAGTGGCACCACAATACAGTCTTCTGCACCTGTAGCCCAACCTGCTTCAAGGTTTGATGTATTATGCTTTCAGACAGACACTTCTCCACATCTTGGTTGTAAAAGTATTTTTATTTAACCTGACCAGTGTTGCCAACTCCTCAGTAAGGAAAATCGCTATTGGCTGTCCTAAAAGTCGCTAGAAGTCGCTAAATGATGTCATTGCCTAATTTGCATAACTGGTCATGCTAATATAATTGTAACCTACTTTGTTGGAGAGAGAAATAACATCGTGGACGAGACATAAAGTGAGTAAAAACGTCCTAAATGCAGTTAGAATTTATTTAGAAATACAAATTAAATTTCTTTTAGCAATTATTGTTTTTTAATGTCACAATTCCAACCCTGCTCCTTTATCCGGGCCTGGACCGGCAAAAGTGACCCGAAATTGGCACTCCCGCGCTTTGGCACGGGTGAGGTGCCCAGGGCAGCACCGCTGCTTGTTGAGAGTAAGAGCGAAACGCGTT
This sequence comes from Neolamprologus brichardi, assembly GCF_056152115.1. Classification (NCBI taxonomy): domain Eukaryota; kingdom Metazoa; phylum Chordata; class Actinopteri; order Cichliformes; family Cichlidae; genus Neolamprologus; species Neolamprologus brichardi. Next base: position 1,429,754 of record NC_142118.1, on the reverse strand, counting down.
TTCACGTCAAAAAGTCGTCATAAATAAGTCTCCAATAATACCAGAAAAAGTCGCCAGATTTGTCGCTAGTCGCTTTTTAGAAAATAAGTCGCTAAGGGGGTCTGAAAACTCGCTAAATATAGCGACAAAGTCGCTAAGTTGGCAACACTGAACCTGACTTCATATGCTCTCCTTTTTAGACTGTCCTCTGTAAACCCTGATGACCAGTCTGTTTGGTCCCAACAACCATGCCACATTCACTGTTCCCCAGTCATGGTCTGAGCGTCAGCAGGATGCCGTGACCACATCTACATGACTTAATGTATCAAGATATTGAGTTAACAGTTTAACTCATGGTTCTAATAAAATGATCGGTGAATGCAAAAGAATGGGACGGTGCAGTTTTCCTCTTTCTGGTCATAAAAAGTATAGAATTTACAGTAACAACTACGGTGGCTTGGAAGCTCAACTCACTCTAACTTAATCAAAGCAAATAAAGAAAACAGATGACTACAGAAACATGAGGTCAAAGTAGCCCAATCACCAAGCTAAGCCGATAAATAAAGCTGTCAGAGTCACTCCAAACATCAGATGTACTGTGCGTGGGAACAGAGACCTTCTAACCTCAGCGCTATATAGAAAGTGATTGATGTCATCATAGAAGACATACAAGATCTACCTTGTTTACCGTGCTCTGTTTCAAGGTCATGCTTTCATATAGAGCAGCTTGAACAGCGTCTACAGAAATACACGTCTCTCTCAAAGATAGCATTGATCTGAAACGGGCGTATAACCTTGTAAAGGTGACGCACTTGCAGGTACCTGATAAATATTACAAGCACATGGCAGCGATGCATACATGACACGCATTTACACCGACTGCATAACTGTTAGGTGGGCTGTCTGTCCTCGTGGGGCGTGTTCGAAAATCCGGAAAAAGTCAAAGACATAAATTTCCAAATTAACAAGACACACCTGGCTGAGCCACATGTCAGACACTGGCATGAGGCTTTAAGTGACAGAGAATTGAGGTCTCCGGGGGATCGGCCATCGGACGTGCCGCAATAACCATGTGAGGCGGTGGCTTATTATCTACGGCCAGACAGTGTTTCTGCCTACCGGTTGCCCCCAATGACCGTGGCTGTTTGTCTGTCACCCTCGCCGTCTGCCTCATATCTCGCCCGTTCAGCTGCCTCGATGATTCGTCTTTCCCCTCCCAGTCTGCAGTGCTGCTGCGCACCCTTTGGGAGAGATGTGGGGAGGAACGCTGTCCATCCCAGCGAGCCGTATCACACTTTAAGTGGCATTTTAGCATGATACTTGATCAGCCAAATATCATCGCGAGCTTTTCATCTCATCCATAATTCACCTGCGGGGGAGCTGGCTAAGAATAGTGTGCACTTTGGGTGCTTATGGCAGCAGAAGAGAGAGATGACACGATGAGGATATGAAATGGGTACAGTGCACGGCTATGGCAGGGCACTATATTGTTCATTACACAAAGACAGCCCGCAGGTCATGTTTCCCCATTTTTAAATAGAAGAGAGACGAGCGCGTGCTGATCTGAGCTCATCTCCGCCCTCTTTCCTGTCTCATTGTGTCGCGCCTTGGCGTTGTCACTCAGGAAACAAACAATTAGGCAGATATAGATGAGTCAAAATTGTTTCAAGCATTGCGACATTGTTCTGTCCTTCCCCTCGCCACTCGGTCACTTCAGCCAAATCCATATCTTGTAAGCACACGCGTTTGCAGGATGTGACTTTTGTGAACCCTGGAGTCTGCAAAAGGATTGTTTGAGTCTACCTCATCAGGAGCCAAGCCTGTAACAACGAAACCGGGAGAGACAGCTTAGTCCCCCAAGGGGCCGTTCTGTTTTTGTCAGCTCAGACGGTCCCTTTCCAGAGTGACGATGTGGACGTATCTTACTATTAATCTGTTTGGACGGGATGTCAGTCTGAACATGACACATCTCTCAGCCTCGAGTCTGACAAGAGCTCTTAGCATGCCAGTGGGAGAGAAATCCAACTCCCAAGTCTTTGGCCTTTTGCTGTTCCTGCCCAGGGACGCTCGCTATTCTTAGAGCCCGTAAAAAGCTGACATTTGACCTGAATAAAAATGCATATCTGGTCATAGTGCTGCAGTGTCGGCCAGAGAGTCATTCTGACTATAGAGCCTCTCATCCTCTTGCAATGTCTGAATCAGCACAGAAAGGCCATCGACTAACCGCACTCCTCTCCCAGTGCAATTCTCACATTCCTGCAGCTGAGCAGAGAAAGTGTGAGATTGTTCCCCATGCAAATAGGATGGAAAGAGGAACAGCATGTCTGTGAATGGGCCTGTTTCTCCTCTCTGGTGGAAAATAAATAATTAAAAAAGAAAAAATGTAGAAAGGTTTGGAGAGGAACTTAGACAGGGAAGGCTGGGAGTCACCCAGTCAGTGCTTAATTCATGCATACCAGAGACATAATGTGACAGTAATGCAATTTGCTCTGGGCCAAAAGCCCAGGCGCACTTATCTAACAGTTACAGGGTTGATTTGTCTTTTTAGCCCTCCTCTCAGGCCACCGTGCATTAAAATGTCCTTTCTACACTCTTTGCCAGGTTGGGGGGATGGTGCCCTTATTAGACGTGACTGAATGATAATGAAACATTGTAATGCAATGTCAGAGCAGTTGACACAACACAAAAGGCTAAAGCTGGTGAAATTCCTAATCAGCTCAAAATGTCACAGGGCTCACCTTGGGTCTGAATCACAGCCGCGGACAGATTAGTTCTCCACATCGATGTCAACCTCAAGGATGCTTCTCCTCTCTGGTCTATCTCAGATAGTCACTCTGACTCTTGACTTACTCCCTCTTTGCTCCTCTTTTTTCCTCTTAGGCTTAGTACCACATGAGCAGTGAAAGCAAAGAAGGCAAAGCTGAAATAGCTGGCAAACAGCCTCGATGATAGGATTCAGTTTTGTGAAAGAAGAACGCACATTGAATCCAAACCATTTTCATCACATTTGTCGCACCTTACTTCCTTCCTCCTGTGGCCTGACTTTACATTTTTGCACGTGATATAAAGTATTTTACAGTAATAACATTGGTATATTTCCCCACTTCATTTTGAAGTAACACATGTTCAAGTTTGTGCCGAGTGTATAAAAGCAAGCTTTCATTTCTTTGTTCTAAAGTGTTACTTAGTGCTACCATAGCATTAGCTTCAGCTAGCGACGCATGCTAGAATAGCTACATTTCAGACATAAACATAAAAGCAAGCTTTTATTTCTTTGTTCTAAAGTGTTACTTAGTGCTACCATAGCATTAGCTTCAGCTAGCGACGCATGCTAGAATAGCTACATTTCAGACATAAACATAAAAGCAAGCTTTTATTTCTTTGTTCTAAAGTGTTACTTAGTGCTACCATAGCATTAGCTTCAGCTAGCGACGCATGCTAGAATAGCTGCATTACAGACATAAACATAAGAGCAAGCTTTCATTTCTTTGTTCTAAAGTGTTACTTAGTGCTACCATAGCATTAGCTTCAGCTAGCGACGCATGCTAGAATAGCTACATTTCAGACATAAACATAAGAGCAAGCTTTCGTTTCTGCAATCTGACATTGCACTTTATGCAACCACATTATTAGCTTTAGCATGCAATGACCAAAAATCAAGCTCTATTTTTCTGCTTTGTGAAAAAGAAAATTGCTTCTAGCTTAAATAAGCAAGCTAATATTTCCGAGAGGTTGAACACTGTATTTATCTTCACAGCTTGCTCCTTTTAAATAATAATAATACTAATAATAATAATAATAATTATTATTATTATTATTATTATTGTTGTTATTATTATTATTATTATTATTATTATTATTATTATTATTAAATAATGTGAAAGAGATCATTTATTAGTATAAATAGTATTAAGTACAAGTATTAACCAGCGTTAATATTGTGCCATTACTATTCCATTTATTTTTCATTAGGACTTTTTGAATTCAGTTTAGTTTTTAAATTTCTTTTTAAATGTATTTTTTTTTAATTGGATTCATTATTTTTAGTCTTCTTCTTCTTCATGTTATTGTATGGAGGGCAGATCTCCGGGGGAAGATTCAGGAAAACAGGTACAGGTAATACTCTGAAAAAGCACAAAACAAAAGCTTTTTGAAAACAGTCGCGTCACAGTCTTGCAGACAAGTATCAGTAAATATGAAACCCTTTAACATCAAAGCCTTTACCAAACTAACAGATACTAAAACTATAATAAAAACTGTTTCAATTAATTTTTAGTTTATATTTTTAAATTTGGATAACTAAAATGTTTGTTCACATCTAATTTCAGACTTTAGATAAACGTGTTGCTGTGCGGTTTGTGTTAACATGACACAGAATCTTTTTTGTTATAAAGTAACTGTTTGACTTCTTACCTTCCAGAATCTGTCACATTTGAAGTGTTTTCAGCAGGAGAAAAGGTTTTATGATGATGTGTTTAGTTAACAAAATGCTATCGCACTTTACATTAATGGGGTTGCTGGTTTATTTGCTCAACATAGTAAAAGAACAGGACCGAGCTGCTAAATTTTATGTAACCCCACAAACTCATATAGTTAGTTAATGCGCTCCTTGGCTTTGGCCATAAAGCACAGTTACAGCTGTACTTACGTAAGAAGCCAATTAGCTAGGCATGCTGATGGTTGCAGCTTACATTATAGCAGATAATGACAGTGCAGGCAACAAAGCTGATGAATAAAAAGCTGAGGACACAGTGATTCTGTAATGCAGTCAGAGCTCTCACTCTGTTCAGTGCTCGAAAAGTTTCCAGAGGCGTCACAGCTGTACACGACGTAAGCAGTGTGCTGCAGTTCAGCACGTGTTGAGGTTTTTATTCATAGTTCGCCTCGGAGATTAAACTCCACCTCCTTACTTTTAGAATCACAACCCCTATGAATAAATCTACTTTTACTCTAATACTGGATCTTTGTGGTAAAGTAATAACCGGAGAATTCACCACGAACAGTTCAGTAGAAGCTGGTCCACTTTGGAGCGCTCTAATGTAAGATCATGTTATCACAGCACTTGAACACGCTCTGTTTATTTTATATCGCCTGCAGACGCAGTTCATGTCCACTGCCTTGATTCAGCACTACATCACACCTCATTAAGTACCAAATCTGGATCTGGTTATTTATTTGGCTACACTTCTGTGCTCAGTCTCGTCACACTAAAGCAGACAGCAGTGCCTTCGCGTGCCCACTGGTTGCTGCAGAGGTAATTTCAGGGTAAGAACCAGGGCAACATGTTCATTCAGGGGAGAAAAGAGCACTGGCACTTGGTTTTTAAAGGCTGGAAGGTTATTTTAGTGACACAACCTATTTACAGAGGAAAGACCGCCCAAACAAACCCATAAAATATCATAATAAGACAGTATCTACAGTATGACCTTCATTCTTCCTTATCCTTGTAACTGCTGGTTTAAACACTGTTAGCTTCAACATGCCTGTGTCACAGATTTTCACAAATGTACTGACAAATGGAGGCAATGACAGAATATTGCATCAAAGGTCTCGTTCATCTGATTATCATCACTATGCTTTATGCAAAAGTCTCCTCACAGCGATCACAAAATTGTGACTATCCAGCAAAACGTCCCGAAACTCTGCGCCAATGTTTTTAAAAGATGCCGGCATAGAGGCTTTGTGTAAAGCAAGTCATTATCTTTACATTTCTTATTGAAAAGCAAATCACTGATGTATATAAACAATAAAGAAAACTGATGCAATTCAATGCTACATATGTGTAGAGCACAAAATCACAGGCCCTACAGTAATACAGAGAACACAACAAAAAGACGAGCAACACTGGTAAGAGTGGAAAGGATAAACTCCATTTTGACAGGAAACAAACCTCCAGCAGGGAGAGGGGGCTTTCTGCTGGGAGGAGCGGGGTGAGGGGAGGGGGACAGGACAGGAAACACTAACGCTTCATCAAAAAGCAAAGTTTTAGGTCTAATCTTAAAAGTAGAGACGAGTCTGTCTCCTGGTTCCATAGAGGAGGGTCTAAAAGCTGAAGACACATCACCTGCAGAAAGTGTGAACAACTGGAAAGAGTTACAACAATGAGACATAAAGGAGATAATGTAACAAAATATAACGTGCCCAATACTTTGGTGAGTTTCCCAACAGGCTTCACACCACGCATGTTTCTCATGTTTCTCATTTTTTTAAACGCTCACGCTGGTCATTAATGAATGCTGCAAACCTAATTTTAATATTCATCTCTTAGGCAGCTTAACAGCAAACAGAATAAACGAATGCGTTTGCTTCAGCTCAGCACAGTTATTGAACAATCCCAGAGCCAAAGAAGGATTATGCATGGAAAGGTCCTTTTACCAAAGCACAGCGTGCAGTTTGATGACTCAGTGTTAGAAATGAAGCTTAACACTTCCTTCTAACCTGAGCAGTAACTAAACAGCCACCCATGAAGGCACATTTCATCAACCTGTCAAGTTTTTTTTTGCAAATTGCTATCAAGTATATATATTAAAAGCTTTTAGCAAAAAGGCTTCAAACTTCTAAACACTTTTTTTCTGCTCTTCGAGCTGTGTGAGGTCAACGAGACAGAGTATGCCTCACTGCGAGCTTTGCAGCCACTTGCTGCTCAAATCTTTTGTTTAGCAGGGATAGCCAATAAGAAGACAGTGAGTAAAAACAGAAAAGAGTAAATTAGGTGCCATGTTAGCCAATAAAAAGGCACAGTGAGACTCAAAACAATAAACAGGTAGTTTAAAAAGGGCAGTTTCACAGGGAGAGGTGCTGATGGTTTAGGAAAGTTTAAGTTTAAGAAAAATTATGATTATTTTGAACCGTGTGTCATGAAAAGTACAGAAATATTAAGCAGACCAAGTTCACTTTCACACAGACCTCTGTGTATGAAGGAGATGTACTGAGAGAGGCAGACTACTTTTACTGAAAGAGATTTTTTTTTTAATGCATATCTTTTTTTTCTGTCACTGATGCAGAAAAAGTCTGTCAGCAAAGGCACATTTCTAACAGAAGGGCTGAAATGTAATTGCAGCTCTGCACCGGAGAGCTGTGCAGTCAGGAGCACAGTCTTAATTCCACCAGGCACTGGCCTTGCAGCATTTTCCTCCTGATTGATACTGTTATTGGACCGGTCTGGTTAGCCAGTGGAAACCACCATAAATTCCGGGCCCGTTTTATCGTTAAGCTTAGTAGCCCGGGAAATAAAATTAGCTGTGTCCAATTTTGGAAAGGACTGCGTAACACTATAAATAACAATTTACAGTTGGTGATAAATGAACAAAAATGGAATTAAAAAGAGAAATACAACTTAACTGGTTTTTATGTAAGTGTGTATTCTGTGTATTTATTGGGAGCTTTTACTGTACGGTTCGCTATTGTGATAAAATAATTAATTTGTTATTGCTGGTGCATTATTCAGGCAATTTGGTTTTGTTGTCAGCACATAAAGACAGCATGTAAGTGCAGTCTTGACTACACATGCCAACAGGCCCATCTCAGGGAAATGACTAATGGCTGGGCCTTTTTGCTGTTTCTCCCCCTACATATAAATATATATATAAATATATATTTATATATATATAGAGGGGGAGAGAGAGAGAGAGCACAGCCCTGCGGTTTGTTGAAGGCTGTAGCTGTGGCTACACTGAGGCAGAAACAGCTACTATTCTTAATGTCAAATAAACATGTAGCCGTACTTTATCATTTTTGACTGCACCTTATTGCTAAATCTCGAGCAGGCCGGCTGTGCTCCCCATTTTCCTTTCAGTTAGAGCTGAAATCCTGCTGAGGAGGAAGCAGGGCTGAGGCAAAATAAATGACATGTCCTACATCTCCCCGTTGAGGTATGTTTTCTCAGAGCCTTTTGTGAGTATCCGAGGCCCCGCGAGCGCCCGTGTGCAGCGCCGAGTCTGTCTCTCGGTATCCTCCTCACACTCGCCGGCATGTGTTTACCATTACAACCCTGCATTCCTCTCTCTCCGTCTCGCTCGCTCCCCTCATGTGGCGGTCCTAGCGTCACGTCTCTCTGCTGCGGTATCCCATGAAGCCGCAGCGCACAGCGTATGATGAAGCTTCCCATGGTTGCCCTCCTGTATGTCTATTTTTCTGTCGGAGGAAGCTGCATTGTTAACAGATGGTAATGTAATAAGCTGACCTCCCGACCCCGAAGTAGCTGCCATGCAACCTCGGCTTCGTGCTGGATGATATGTTAAGTGTGTCCCGGACAGCTTGTCAACAAACACGTAGGGGAAGCCAATAAACGACGCGTTGCGGTTGTTTTAACCCCAGGAGGGCAGAGCTCATTAATCACAGTTAAGGCAGCGATGATGATGAGGTGTTTGGTGGTCGACTTGAAATAGCTGGTAATGAAGCTGCGATGCTTCGGGCTGTTTCGCTGCTGGTTGTTTCCAGGAAGGGACAAATAGTGGCTTACATAAACGGGACCCAGTATGTTTGTTTCCAGTCCAAATACATATTCTGAGACTGTAGCAGAGAATCTTACGCAGTATTTTCAGTTCAAAATGAATTTTTTATTGGACCTTGGAGCGGCCTCTCAGTTCATCTGCTGTCTGAACCGACTGTCCCAGCCGCCTAGTCAACCTGTTTCTGATTTGCTGCCCCTCGTTTCGACAGCAGGTGCGTCGAAACGAGCAAACAGCATCTGTACTGACAACCAGAAGCTGTGTGACCGAGGCATCATGTATAAGGACTTACACTCTCTCTGACACACTGATCCAAGAGTAGAAAAATTAGTCTGAGCGTTGAGATTTTGGCTCACAGTGATGTGGGCATTTTTAGAGTTGGGCCCGGAGGCTCTAAAGACCCGACGATGCCTTTGTGACGTGTCAGGTCTGTTTCAGTCTTTTCAGGTAAGCTTTGGTAAGTTCTGACTTCACAGAATTTTATGGAATTATTAACTCAAGGAGGAAAAGGTGGCAGTGTTCAGCATCACAGCTGAGGCGATATCCTCATGTCTGCTCCTGGTTGTGGAAATTACAGATATGCTGCTTATTAGCTTTGTTCTGCCAGTAAATGGAAACAGTAAACACTGTCTTCCTATCAGAGCTTTCAATTCTGCATTAATGCTGTCATCAGCAGAGATGGGGAGTAACGCGTTACTGTAGTCCGATTACTTTTTTCAAGTAACGAGTAAAGTAAGGGATTACTATTGCAAAAACAGTAATTAGATTACCGTTACTTTCCCGTAGGAACGCTGCGTTACTGCGTTACTAAAACCGTGATTTTTTTGCGAGAATGTCTCATGACAGTGACGTAAGCGAGTGCGACGTTTGTGACAACAGCTGTGTGCAGATCAACAATGGATCATATATCGAGTGCAGAGAGAGTATGAGCGTGCAGCGTTTAAAGCGTGGAAGTACTGACCTTACTTTGAGTTTGATTCCATAAAAAGTGACAAAAACATTAGTGTCCGTTGTGCGTTGGAAGAAAACTTCTTTTTACAGCAAAAACCCCTAAACTTCCAAACAAGCACCGAGTAGCTACGACGTAATGGGAAACTCACAGAGAAACTCGCGGATTCTTCCACTGACCGCTGCACACCTGCACCAGGGTAACCCTCCGCCTACCCCACTCCTGCTTTACAGGTGAAAATAGAGCAACAGGACCACAAGTCTTTTAAGCAAAATAATTGGTTAAACCATCTTCTAGACAGTTCTCAGAGATCCATATGTTACCCGTAACATGCTAACATTGTATTACATACCTGCCGGTAAAAGCTGCGTACAGAGTGGCGAATCACTTGTCGAGCATAGTTAATATTAATGAAGCTGACAGCTGGTCACTTGTTGACAAACCAGGCTATGGTTATGTAACCCGGGTTAAAAAGATGCACAAATAGTAAAAGATAAGTGAAGTCTGAGAATATAAATATCAGTTCATTTATTTAAATTTTCTTGTATATTAAAAAGGTAAAAGTTCATGGAAAATGATTAAAAACATGTTTGCATTGTTTAAAATAAGTTATCTTTGTTTTATTGTGAATTGCTTGGGAGAACTGTAATTTCCTACGGAGATATGGTCTGTGAAGGTAACACAGGGTGGAGAAGGAAAAAGAGAAAAAAGAGCGCGCGAGGAGAGAGAGCGGTGGTGCGTAAGTTACACGGAGCATCCGGAGAAGTTAGCTTGTTTTATGTACTAGTAGTAAGTGTGTTTTGACTTTTCGGACAGATAAGTCACAATGTCGGTAAGTTAGTGACATGACACGTAAAGTTTTGGCGTGAAGCTGCTGGACTGTGTGTTTTGTTTACTGCGGCCGTGCACGCATTAAGTTAAAGTGAGGCTAACCCAGCCGTTAGCTAATAAGGACTACTGTAGCTGCCGTTTCGCTAAAGTTGTGGAACGTAACAAGCTGCAGAGGATCGTTACCGAACTGGATAACGACGGACACACCCCAGATAGTCACTCTGAGTGCCCGCGTCACTCAGAGTACCTCTGGCAACGTGGGAAGCTAAAACAGGTAGCTTGTGGAGATCACGGACCTTCCCCATCTTTGTGCTACTGCATTCAGAGCGGAGTGTTTCTGAAGGAGCTGAAGACAACCTGTTGCCTGGATTAATCTGGTGGGAAGTGCACGTTTCACAAGGTACTGAGTTTATTTATTAATTTTTTGCTCTTGAGTGAAGAACTTCCGGTTTTGTGATCTTTTGGATTTATACAGGAGCGATACAGGCCTGCAGCGTAGGGTTTATCTCTGCTGCTTTAGGTTTAGTTTGGGACTATAATTGTTTTATCACTGGTGGTTTACACTGTATAGGTGGAGATTCTGTGTACAGTGGGTAAATTGCTGTGTGTGTTTTTGGTTTGCCTGAATACTGAAATCTGCCATTTTATTATTTTGTTTTCATTGTTTGGTAAATTAAAGGAGGGTTGCAATGCTCTACTTTACATGGTGTATGACATGATTTACTGCACTATAGACACTAGTGTTCATTTTCGCGTGTAGTGCCACTGTTAAGGAATAAGCTTCATTGATCCCAGAAACAAAAGAGAAGTTAATTTAAGAATATCGTACGAGAGTACACTAGAAAAAGAACCCAACGCCCATTTATTTAATGGTATTGAGTAAATGAGGGCTACAGTTATGTGGTGTTTACTACCACGTATGTCAGTCGACAGTGTTCTTCACTCTTTAGATGCACACCTGGACGCTCAGAAGAGTTTATTGCATGCCCCTCCCACTTTGCATCGCCAGCTATTATTTTGAAGTTGACAGTAATTGTTCACTAAGGTCTGTCGTTGCTGTGAGTCACTTCCAGTTTGTACACGACTTATGACAGGACACAGTTTGGAGGAACAATAAACAGACGATTTGTAGAAGATTGTCGCACTAACCTGCGACAATCTGAAAATTGAGCGAAATATTTTGTTATAAAACTCTTCATAAAGTCATCTATCTTCCTATTAAAGTCCGGAGAATGTGAGTTCTTGATGATATCAGAAGTTGTTTTGACGCTCAATCATCCAGGTAAGAAAACACCAAAATGTTGATTCTGTTTATCTGGATGTAGCGTCCAATGGTCCTCGATCAGTGGCTGTTGATCAGTGATCGTGGGAATCTGCATATTAATCACCAAGGAACTGACCTCACAGCCCACTGTTCCTTCAGTGGTGCTGGTTTCAGTCATTGTGCAAATGTCCTGTTTATAAGGCTGTAAACCTGCAGTCAGCTGAGACTGAAGACGCCACCTGATGATGACGAAACGTTTCTCCCACTGCAAACGTCCAGATGCACAGAATCAACCTTTTGGGAAATATCAGAAGCTGTCTGATTTTTCCACTTCATCCAGACGCCGGGTGTGAAATCTTTTCTGGAAACTCCATCCAGCAGTTTCCTCGGTTTCCACTGAACTAGCCTCTGACTGTAGCCGCAGCGCTGTGGATGCAAATCTGCAGCCTTGATTTGCGGCGCTGTAATGAGGCTACAGTACTTTGCGCTGCATGACGACAATGACGACCCCAGCGCAGTGACATAAGCTGGCCTCATGTTCGCCATTTATTGAATTTCCCTGCAATGCCTCCAGTAGTTGTTGAGATATTTTAGTAATGATTGACAGACTGCGAGAGCCACGCAGTAAGAAGAGCACACGTGTGCATTAAATAGTCTTTGAGCGTGTCGTTGACCCATTACATCAGCACATTGTGTGTCAACATGGCGTGTGTATATTTTTTCATTGTAAAATTTAATATCCGATTATTTATATTTAAATGAGGAACAGGTTACTTAGTTCATTCAATTCTGATACGACAACAGCCGTGACATTTAGGAGAGCAATTATTTTCAGATCCGATGTTAGCGACCGCGGCTGCGATGCAAATAAGCTGATTGAAATCCCGACGCTTCCCAATATTTAATATTTCAGCTGTGCTGCAGTGATGAACCGTGGCGCACAGTTCAATGGCGGCACACGGAGGGCGCGCGCACAAAAACATACAGATAATATTTCACTTTTCTCCAAAACGACACCTCTCAGGGTCACGCTCGCTCGTGGTGTTTGGCATTCCAGCCGAGGCCGGGCTGCCTTACCAGGCGAAGCAGGTCCGCTGCAAGGTCGGCGCACATGGGCGATCGGTTTCACGGTGAATACCAAATGTAAAAGCGCATTCGAACCCTGAGAGATGAGACACGACATTAAAGCTACGATCCCGGGAGAAAGGAGGAAGATGAGGACGGCGGGGAGAAAGAGCACCGGGGGAGGAAAAAACAGGTGGCAGCACTTCAAAGCCGCAGAGTTTTATGAATTATGGGAGATAATGTGACTGCTGACTTCTGCAGAAGGTCCCAGTGGTGCCGGGTATCAATCTTTATGGACAGTATAACACACTGTTTTTCTTTTCTTCTTCTTCTTTTTTACGCAGCAGTAAATAATACGCCTTTCCATGCTCTCCGAGGCCCTGTCTTCTTCCTGGAATTATTCCTGCGATGAGCTCAGTTCACGTGCCATCATTTTTTACATAATGAAATCATTTCCTTTTTCCGCAGACCGAATTAAGTGACCAGCAGCCAAAGCAAATTAAGTGACTCATCTCTCACTAAAGAAATAATGCTCTCCTTACCCACATAATTCAATTGCAATATCTACCCATTAAAGCTAGGGTACGGCATAATCATTTTCCTGGATAGTCTATCATTATTATTATCACTATTAGAGGCTTTTTTAGAGGATGATGTTCAAAAGGATTGATACAAGGACACCCACAATGTGAGCAAACACAATGATGGGTTTAAGTAAAGGAGAATATAAACTGATTCTGTAACCTACAGAAAATGAATAAAAACGACTGACTACGTTTAGTTTGTAGCTTCATGGTTATTATAGTTTTTTATTTATGCTTTAGCTGTATTTTATTAATTTCATGTTTTCATGCTTCACTACTGTTACATTTTGTACAAAGACATAAAGCATTTTCACTCGTATTAGCAGCTAATAGGCTAGCATGATGTCATTCACAGAACAGATTATGAACAACTGCAGATACATTTAGATACATTGTTGCTACTCGTGGACTAGAATTTCTGATAGTTGTCTGGACCAGAACTCTAAATACATGTATACATAACACATACATACATGTATACATAACACGCTAGCATGACGTCATTCACAGATACATTTAGAAACATTGTTGCTACTCGTGGACTAGAATTTCTGATCTTATGGGAGACAAGTTGTAGTTGTCTGGACCAGAACTCTAAACACATGTATACATGTACACGGATCGATATAGATACTGTCAGGATGTAAAGACTTTCTGCTCTCGTCTTTTATCTGCTTTCTCCTAACTGACGTTACAGCGTGGCTACTGAACTGTAACTAGTTGCAAAGTAAGTAGTTGGTGTGCTGATTTAATTAGTCGTGTGCTGGCGTTGAGTTTTGGGTGCAAACATTTGAATTATATCAGTAAATTAAAAAAAATCGAATCATTAGATGAATGTTGCACTTGCGAGCAGCCTCTTGGTATAATGAAAACATGCTTAGCGCATTAGCAACTGTTGTTTGCTTTTCAACAGGCAGTCAGTGGTTAAATGCTGAGGAAACGAGGATTCCTTTGTGAGTGTGCTGTATGGCTGTTTGTGATGTATTTATTAGCTTTTTTCTTTAATCTGTCTTGTTGGGTTGTTTATGATTTCTCATCCTATAAAGTGGAAATGCTCCATAATGCAAAGTCATTCATTGTACTTTACAAAACCAGCTTTGAGCTTTAAATTTGAAGAATGTTTCTAAGCCCTGTGAAAGGGCTTTAGGTCTTAAATCATCTGCACATATTTAATGTCCTACTCTAAGGTTATAACAAATAATGGTCTTTAAATATTTATAGAGGTTAGCAAGCCATTTGTTGCAATTAGATTGGAGGGAAGATAGAAATGACATCCATCCACTGATACTCATATTAAAAGCTGAGAATAAATATGGATAACTGATGATTAATAAAAAATTTGTTGTTATGTATGATATGGTTTACATTTTTCTCCATGTTGCACTAGCAGGGCAGGTGGGGATGTTTAATAGGCTACTTTGATACAGAATCATTACAGTTGTTTTAAGCGTGCATCCGGTGTATTTGCACCATAAAGACGGTGTACTCCATCAAAGTGGTGTCAGATGTTGTCATCAGAAGCCAAAACTGACTGGGTCGATGAGCGTCACAGAAAGTGCCATCAGTCCAAATGAGCTGGATTATTGAAGGCTGTCAGGAAAGGTCAGCAGCTTTCATCTCGGGGCACGACTGTCAGAGAATATCACTAAAAAACCTCAAATCGTCTTTTGGCTTTGGAGGAAACATAAAGGATCACCAAAGGCTTAAATCTCAAAGGTCCATTAATGTCACACAACATTTCAAATGTGTATCTAATACCTGAACATACATTTCACTGACTGTAAGTCATTTATAAGAGAGTCTAATTTGGACGAGACCGTCATGAAAAAATGGCAATTTGTTACTTTTTTGGAGTTTTTTTGTCGTTTACGAGCAGAAATCTGGAACTCGGGCTCAAAGTTGAATTTATAACACATCCGATTCTTTTCTCTACTGGGCTTCCACGAGACTTTGGCTGTGTTTTTCTGAAATCCTTCCACTGAACATTTGGCTGATTGAATGGAAGTAGTTGCCGCCCATCCAGGGTTTTTGGCATTCTGTGATAATTTCTCAGAAAAAATAGTTCACTCGGCTCCATCCATTGTCCCCTCCTTCCCTACATGTCTCCCAGTCCCTTCTGTTGAAAAGCCCTTCAACAGCATGACATTGCCACCACCATGCTTCACGGTAGGGGTGCTATTAGACGGGTAATGAGCTGTGCCCAGTTTCCGTCTTACAGAGAGCTTTGTTTTATGGCTCAGACTTCAGTTTCTATTTCATCAGGAAAAATTCTCTTTTGTTCTCTTCGAGACTCTTTTAAAGGCGTGTTTTTTGTTGTTGCCAAGTCCAGACGGCTGTTTTACCTCTGCATTAGGAGGTTTACAGGTTATAAACTGTGGCTCTTCCAGCCATATCTCAGAGACGGCAGCTCTTTGGTTTTGTCAGACAGCTCTGTGGATTCTTAGTTTCCTCCTTGACTGATGGTCTTTCTTGGCCGGCTGTTCAGGTTGGATGGAGTACCAGAAAGAGTCTGGGTAGTTCTGTGTTTTTCTTTTCCATTTCCAACGGCGTAATAGTGCCGGGTTATCCTGACATTTTGACAGAAACTGCAGCGTGCTCCTCCTCAGACGGTGTATTCTTTACACTTCCCTCTGTTAATGCTAAAATCCTTTCTTAAGGCTTCATGATGGAAGTACATCCTAATAATATTTTGCAGTCATTTGTCAAACAACGCTGGCGTGTAACTTACTGACTATAAAAATTGAATCCATTTTCATTTCCGGACTAAAAGCCACAGACTGTAGATTTTTAAAAAGTGGTGGTTTCCCTGCTTTAGATAAGTAAGTAAGTAAAGTTTATTTATTACGCGCTTTTCACAGACAGGTGGTCACAAAGCGCTGCACACAGAGATTAAAATAAACAGTACGATAAATAGCAAAATGCACAATATACACAATATATAGTTTAAATGTTAATTAAAATATAAAAATGTAAAAAGCATTGGTCAACAGAAAGCTTGTTTAAACAGTAAAGTTTTTAACTGTTTTTTAAAGGATTCCACAGAGTCAACCAAACGTAGTTGTAGAGGTAGACTGTGCCACAGACTGAAAGGCTCCGCCCCCTTTCGTTTTCAGACGTGTTCTGGAGCAACCAACAAACTCTGAGTCTGTGAGCGGAGACGGCGAGCAGTAGTGTATTCTGTGAGAAGCTTGGATAAATAATCTGTGGCCATTTAGTGCTCTGTACGTTAAAACAATGATTTTAAAACGAATTCTAAAATCTATTGGGAGCCAATGTAAAGAAAATAAAATAGGAGTGATGTGAGCTCGCTTGCTAGAGCGAGTTAGTAGTCTAGCTGCTGTGTTTTGTATAGCTTGGAGGCGAGAAAGAGATGATTTATCCAAGCTGGTAAACAGGGAATTACAATAATCTAAACGCGATGACACAAATGCATGGACAATTTTTTCCAGTTCAGCTGAGACCATATGTCGCAGTTTAGAAATATTCCTTAAATGAAAGAAACAGGAACGAGATAGAGATTTTAGATCAACCACACCTCAGCGTCAGCTCCTTCAAAGGTCGTCTGTGCTTCTCTTCAACCCACAAACCTTCATTTAAGAGGCAAAAGTAGCACCTGAATGATTTTGTTTGCACAGAGTTTGGATGGCCAATAGAAACTAGAATGCAGGCAAACATTTTCCTTTGTTGAAGCACTTTCGTTTGGTTGCTTGTAGTCTGCATTCATATTGCATTCAGTGTCGTTGCACGCAGCAGCTGTGTGTTTGCGGTTGTTATTGCCTGACAGAGCTGTAAGAATGCAAACTGTGTCCAGCAGCGAATGATGAAAAATGAGTAATCCACATGACGACTGTGTGGACTCGAGTGGAAGTTATGTTGTGGATGCAGTTTGTGATGCTGCGCTCATGTGAATGTGTTGTAGAGGAGCTGAAGACACGTCTGAGGTCTTTTCCTGTTGTATTATTTCTCCTGACAGACCTCGAACGTCTCGTCTCCCTCAGGAACGATGAGAATTCAAAGTAATTACCCCAAAGACGCTGCGAGGACCAGGACAACAGAACACGTGTATACTGTAGCTCGTGTGAGCTCGACAAGTGCGGCCAAAGCCCTCTTTGACTACTCAAGTGTACTTTGTCTACTGTGTAAGGAAGTGTGTGTGTCGGGTCCTGACCGGTTGGTGGGCTGTGCCAGGTGTGATTTCATTCTCCCAGCAGTCACGGCTCTGTGAGATCGCTTTAGACACAGATTTTACCCCCCACCGGCTGACGATGGGGCACTCCTCCCTCTCAGACTTGTGTCAACGCACAATATGCCACATAAGTGTGTATGTGTGCGACTGTTATTGTCACCTTGTAACTACGTGCAGTTAGCCTTCCTCCTGTGTTCGATCTGCCTGTAGGTGGTGATGTGTGACACAAAGCGATTGTGTGCTTCTGTATCGGCGTCAGTATACAAAGATGAAAGTGTTTCATTGCATGTGTGTCAGTACGGGGGGGCACGGGGGGGCACGGGGAGGCCCTGGGGCTTTTACAAGGTCAGCTTCCTGCAGGGTGGGATGGTTGGAAGGAGATAATAATAGTCAGGTTAAGATCCAATTATTTGCCTGGGGATTAACCTTATGGGGTCTTTCAGGAAGGTCAGCGGGTGGTGTGTGTGTGTGTGTGTGTGGGGGGGGGGGGGGGGGGGGGGGGTCAGCTTCTGAAACAGAAGCCACTTACAAAGAGCTCGTATTAGTGTTCAAACCCCTGGTTGTAAATATCTGGAAGCAGCTACAGAGGTGGCAGTTTTACACGAACTTTGTTGGTCGCTGTGAAGTTACAGTTATTGCAGCCAGTGGGAGTGGACGGGTTAGAGAGGTGTTTGTGGTGTAATACAGTCGTGCAGCGGCACCAGCGCTCGGAGCTGTTTACACTGACGGTTCATTACGTCTGGCTATTAATACTTATACATGTAGACGAGCAGTGAGGAGATGTGTAGGAAACACAACAGCTGGTGTTGTGTGTGGGTTTGGCAAAAATGTAGCAGCAGTGCTGCTTGAGTTGCTTGTTTTGATGTTAATGAATAGTCCACAAAGTCAGGCACCATCGAGCATCTCGTCGTTGAAGAATGACAAGTCGAATTTATTGGTCTGCTTCGTAATAACAGGCAATTAGTCAAACATTTGTGTGCAAATCTATTAAACAGCTCATGATGGCTTTTATCATTTCTAATAACAGTTTATTTATTGAATTTACATGAAATTTGCCAAATTATAATGTTATAGCACAGCTACATACATATAATCACTAGGGGTGGGGGAAAAATGGATACTGTGTAGCATGGTGATACTTTGTTTGCTAATATTGTATAGATACAGGGACAGCAGAAATCGATATTTTGTTACAAAAAAGGTTTTTGTGCTCTGACTTCAGAGCATGTTGATCCTTTTTCTGAGCAAGAATCCTGACATTCCTTCACTGTCCAAATGTGTTTAATTTGTTTTTGGCAGCAATAAACATGACAGTTTACTTATTTTAATTTAAGACATGTTTTATTTGAATTAAGTTTAAAACTTTTTTATTTAATGTAAAATTATATTTTGTTTTAATTTTCTTTCAAATTCTTCAGTTGCTGAAGGGGCTGCATAGTTTTCATAAACTGCATAGTTCAGAATAGCTATAATTGTACCAGATGGTTGATTCAGTTAAGTTGGACTAGACTGTGATACAAACCGTTCAGTTTGTCAACAATAAAACTGAAATGAGAGAAAGACTGAGTGTGAGACTTTGATATTAGAGAAAATGAATATTGATAAAGTTTACCTTTATGTACAGAATCTGAATATCGCAAAATATTTAAAAAAAATTGCAATAATATCGTATCGTGCGTTAAGTATCGTGATAATATCGTATCGTGGGATGTACGGTGATTCCCACCTCTAATAAACAGCTTCTAAAAACATTTCTACAGCTTATTATATGTGATGTTGTCTTTTTGTTCCATTATTTATCCACTCTAGTTAATCCTGTTCAACTGCTTGTTTTAACCAGTATCTAATCATCCAATCACATTGCAGCACCTCCGTGCATTTAGGCATCTCGACATGACCCCGATGACCAAGCGTCAGAATGAAAAAGAGCAGCTTTTGAAGCGATTTCGAGCGTGAAATACTTGTTGGTGCGAGACAGGCCAGCCTGAATATTTCAGAAACTGCTGATCTGCTGGGATTTTACAGAGAACGCTATGAAAACAAGTCTCTTTTTAAAAATGCATTGTCGATGGCAGAGGTCAGAGAAAAATGTCCAGACTGCTCTGAAATGAAAGAAAGACAACAGTAATTCAAATAAACACTCTGAGGTATGCAGAAGAGCATTTCTGAACACATAAAACCCTGAGAAAGACGAGCTACAGGAGCAAGAGGCCGTACAGAGTGCTGCTCCTATCAGCTGACACCTGGAAACTGAGGCTGCAGTTCATGTAGGCTCACCAAAACTGAACGATAGAAGGTTGGAAAAATGTTACCTCGGGTGGTGGGGGTGGGCTCTCACTGCGGGGCCCTTTGACCATCTGAGCATCATTTAAACACCACGGTCTCCCTGAGTATTGTTGCCATCCCTTTATGACCACAGTGTTCCCGCCTCCTAAGTGCTGCATCCACAACCATGTCACAAAACTGCAGTTGATGACGGGCAGAGCTGTGAGGGATTTTTACTCTCCACAATAATTACAGAAGCAGAATCAGCTTCTTTATTAATAAGGAAATTATGTGAGTTACAGTTGCTCCAGTACAGACTAAACTAGTTTTAGTTAATAGAACAAATCCCACCTTTTTTGGAGGCCTTGAATGTGACTTGTTTAAATGTGGTATAGGCCAGCGGTGCCCAAACCCCGGACCGTGGACCGGTGCCGGTCCTCGAGTCGTTTGGTAGCGGGCCGCGAGATTTGAGGCTCGGGTGTGAAATTGATGGTTTTCAGGGTTTTTATCGTTAACTCGGTTTCCCCGGGTCTTTCCCGTGATGTAGTTGTGTCTTATTTTGAAAGAAATATTTATGCGTTACCATGGCGACCAGAGAGCATTAAGGGGCAGAGAGGAGGACGTTACTCTCAGTGTTGTTGTTTCAGGAGGACGCTGCTAATAAAGTTACACAATTACACAGTGAAATCATTATTATTATATTTACAAAATAGAGTTTTTGTCTCGTCGTATTGTTTTATTTTGTTTTATTTATCCGCCGCACCTTAAAGGCCGGTCCGTGAAAATATTGTCGGACATTAAACTGGTCCGTGGCGCAAAAAAGGTTGGGGGCCGCTGCTATAGGCTATAAATCAAATAGACGTGATGGTCAATACAAAAACATTCAGACTCTTTCCATAGTTTGAGGCATGTTTTTGCTTTCCAACTAAATACAAATATTTAAATCAATCTGATACCGGTATCAATACTACTGATATTTGCTCAGCTCAGCATTTGAAAACAAGAAAGCTGCTGTTGAGTCGTTACACTGTAGCTGGTTTACTGAAAGTAAAACGGGCTCATTTAGTCCGTCCCTCGTTATCGACACTAAACCTTTACAAAAGTTTACAAAATATGGTTAGCCAGATTTTTCAGCTCCCAAAAGGTGTTCTGGGTTTGAAATTAGACGTGTCTGGAAAACCGCTGAAGGAAGCTGTCCAGGAGTCCGAACCACCTATGAAGGAAACTAATTTCAGCCACTTGTGCTCTCAATCTAATTTTTTTCTGACGCTCCCTAAAGCTCGAGACCGTAGTTGAGGGTTGGAATGCGGATCCAGCTCGTCTCCCTCGTCGCCACAGCGATACGGCACAACGCCCACATTACTGCTGACACCGCATCAGTCGGCCTGTCCATCGCACAGTCGAGCTTAACCTCAGTCTGGAACGAGACCCCAAGACACTTCAACTTCTGAGCAACGCCTCACTTGTGGTTACAGCGAGATCCTGTTCACGAAAATAAGAAACAGAATTGGTGACACGGGTTCAGAGCTGCCGGAGGCCCGATTCCAGCTGCTCCTGAGAAAATGCAAATGCACATCTCATTTTGTACTGCTAAAAAAACAAACACACATCTATACGTGCATTTATATAGACATACAGGCACAACGAGGTCCCCGTGGTAACGATGTAACATTGCTGTTAAACACATTTAAATATGAGACTTCGCGAGCTGAAGCTGCAGGAACACTACGGCCCTTACACCCTGCATTTGTCATCGTACAGTCAGGATGAAAGATGAGCCAGAAATGTGAACTTCACAAGAGAGGAGCACTCGTATCATCAGAGGCGGCTTGATGTGAGTGAATTAATCATCTGCAGCTCGCTATCCCAAATACTTATGTATGAGCTAATGGAAGAACTCCTTCAGCAAGAGGAGAGAAATTAATGTGTTGATGAGCAACGTCCCAGATATTTAGAGGGCCAAGTGCCGCACCGCAGGCTGTTCCACTACCTGCCTGTCAGCCTTCCCGTCATCTGGTCTGTTTTTCTATTTCTGTCTCGTTCTGTCCGTCTCTCTCTCGCTCAGTCTTGGCTGAGAGCACGAGAGATGAAAATAAAATAAAATGCCTTTTGATCCAGCGGCCTTATGTTATGGCTCTGTCAGAGAGCATTACTCTGAGAACCCGACCAAAAAAGAAAAAATCACCCAGGTGGTATCAAAGCCAAATTTTCCTACCTTTAATGCAAAGACTGTTAATGCACAGGCACAAAGTGCAGGGCAAGTGAATGGGAACGCAGCACAATAGGCTTTTTCATTTCATTTTCTCACTTTGTCATTTTCTTCTCTTCGTGTTTCCTGCAAAGCCGTTCGAATTCAGCCAGGAGCTTTTTTAAGGTTAAGGTTGCTCTGACCGAATAACCGCGAGCTGCACGCAGCGCTGTATTGTTGGGTTGCTGTTTCATGTTTGACATCCTCACTGCTGGGGGAGAGATATTTCCCTCCTGTTATGTGGCGAACAACAACGGGTACCTCTGAAATTGCTGGGGAGATGAATCTAATTCACCCCGGCGAGGAGCCGAAATGTTTGAATTTCTTCTCAATCGTCCCAACGCGCCCGCCCTCTCCGCTGAAACAGGTGAGGTTAGGATTTGAGTCATAAATGATTCACACAGAGCTGCAGATTGCGATGCCAACAACTCTGTGGGCTGCAGTGGTTTGGCATTTTCGTTTTCCACGAGTGCGTTCAGCATTTATGCATGAAAAGCGCTCGAGAGATTTTAAAAACTAGCAACCACTCAGTGAGGATTCTCTGCTGGCATCGATATCTATTCGTTGGGTTTTTTCTTTTTGGTAGTGGACAAAAGCTTCTTCGTAGAGCTGAATGCAGCTTTAAAAACAACAAATGGCTACCAATTATTTCCTACTACACTTCTTTTTTTCTTATCAGAGACCGCTCTTCAGCTGCACTCGAGTGAACGAACTGCTGAGGAGTTTTGCAGAGGGGGCAACAACAGGAGAGCGAAGAGTCAAGCAGCCTCGGGGAAAGTAAAACGCTGAGGTGGAACGAGGAGTTGGAGAGGTTCAAACTCGTCCTTCACGAGGGCTCAGTTGGAGAATGGAGCCAATAAAACAGTGTTGGGTTTTTAAGCCATTGCTGACATTTCTGAGCAGACAGCTGGGCGATTCTTGGCTTTTGGGTGCCCTGAAGGCACAAGCATGGTGTTTTATATTTCATACAGTTTAAAAAGACAGTCCGTAGCTGAAGGAGGTCTTTTTATATTTAAATTATTTACATTACACGGTGGGCATTCACAGCTTTGTTGGAAATAAGGGGAATAAGGGAAGGAAAACTCTCAGCCTTTTGATGCTTTGGCTCTTTTGAGGTTATTCATTTCACCATTTTTTACTTTTTATTAAGTAAGGACCCATTTTCAGGACAAGTGCAGGTGATTTTTAAAAGTTTGACATCAGCGACAAACGAGTGGACTAAATGTGACTTCAGGTCAGACGATTCCAGCTGAACTCTTGCAAACGTTCCTACTTTTCCCACATTTATTCAAATCAATGATTAGACCTCAGGAACTCAATGTTTTTGAATCAGAACCCTCAGAAATCACTTTACCACAAAACTAAATGTCCAAATGTGCTTTGATGGCTATATGAGCTCTAACAGGGCTTCATGGGTGGACGGTGAGCGCATAAACACAGTTTCACACCTGAAACTGGTTCGGTCACACAGGCCTTGAAACCAGTTGGTGACCACCTAGGAACCATCGGAATAATAACTATTCCCCAACCTGTTTAATTCAGTTACATTTAATTTGATTTATGTAGCACCAAATCAACCCTACCAGTTAGTAAAACAGATACAATAAAACAGAGAGAACTCCAACAATCAGACAGCCCCCTGTGAGCGAACACAAGCGACAGTGGGAAGGAAAAACTCCTTTTCAATAGGAAGAAACCTTTGGCAGCTCAGAGAGGGGCAGCCATCTTCGGTGAGCGGTTGGGGGTGAAGGGAGGCAAACAGGCCGATGTGAGCAGTTACTGGAGCTGTGACCTCACGTTACCAGATCAGCGACGGGTCTCTTGGGAAGGTTGGTGGTTTAAACACCAACAGAATTACTGAAGGTGACGTATTTACCTCCACAGGACAAGACTCAGCTGTCCATCTGCATCTTAAGGTCAAAGGTCACTCTTTCGAGGATGCCAATGTTCACATTTTGGACAGAGAGGACAGATGGTTTGAAAGAGGAGTGAAAGAAGCATCTATGTCCACTGTGAGCGGCCATCTTTGAACAGAGGCGGTGGTTTACGACACCAACTCTCCATCTATAATCCAGTTTTGAGTTCCCTCCCCAGACGCCTTAACGCCCACTCACATCCTGGGCCATCTGACCTCAGGAAGTCACATGATAGGGTGGGGCCAGGTTTCACAACGAGCTCACCCAAAACTCTGGCTGATTGGGACCCACACCCAGTTTCACACCTTGGCTCAGGTGATTAGAGGATCATCAGGGGGTCCTTTTGTCCCTCTGTGGGGGGAAACTCCCACTGGGTTTAAATCTGGGACTCTCCACCATTTGACCTTAGAACTGAAGAAGCTTCTCGGATGAAGGTGAAACGTCTTCAAGCAACTTAAAGAAGTCCAGACGCTTTTCTTTGCAAGCTCCTTTGACTACGATGACCTGGATGACTGAGAACCTTCACAGACATCTGCCTGAACATTAGTGCTGTACGTGTGAGCAGATACTCTGCTGGAAACTTGCTGTGAGTCAGAATATATGTAAATGCCAAATATGTTAACTGACAACAGCAATAAAGTTTCCTCAAAATATAATGACTGTTACAAATGACCAACATTTGTTACATTTAACTAGATGATTAACAGTCTGCTGGGCTGTCCCTGCTAATGCCAGCTGGAAAAACTTCTTTGGTTTTCACCAGGTTGTTCCCACATTTCCTTCAGCTTTGCTGCTGCAGAATGACAAAAACAGGCAGAGAACGCAGAGGATACGAAAAAAGAACAAACGATGGAAAAAGGAGCGATCAGCTCAATTCCCTTGTTTTATTATTAGTACGGCCTCATATGGACGTCTGTGAATGGCCTGGTACGTGTTAGAGGAAATGGTTTTGACTTGTTTGGATGCACGGATACCAATCTACGAGCACCGAGGAAACAGGTGGATGGCGTTTTTATTAGCAACAATTGCAGCCACCGTGATCACATTACCATGAAAGAGCATTTTTGCAGCCCACACTCGCAGCTACAAGGTTATGTCAAAACAGCATACCTTCAGATGTCATCTTGGTTATTGTTTCGAGCTTTCCCTCGCCCAACCATGCGTGGCATCAAATACTCTGCTGCCTGGGGCTTTTTCACTCTTTATTTATTTCTTTTCTTGCATAACTTTTGCAAAGTTTCCATCCCCGAGAAAGTTTTTCATCAGTCATCTTGCATGAATCCGTTTGCTCTGTATATAGATTTCTTTAAAGATAGCTCCCTTGACACCTAAAGATTATAGTTTTGCTTTGAGTAATTATTTATCGCTCTGAATATTAACTAAATGTGGCTGCAGAATCCCAAACATGCTCTTTTTCAGCTCATCGACCTGTTTTATCCGACACTTCCAGGCTGTCCAGTGATTCTTTGCACCTCAGAGGCCGGTTTTGTTTCTTTCACTACGATCTAATTGGGAGGCTGTTCAGGGACTACTGGTATGAACCAGAGCAGAATGAGACGACACCAGTGCTTATTAATTTGATAACATAAATGAGCAGCTCATCTCTGTCATCGTGATGTTGGACAAATCAATGTTGTCTGTTAGACGTGAGCAATTACAGATTTAATCAAAACATCATCTCATCATGGCGAGCGCTGGGACTAATCGCTTACGCTGACTTTAACAGTTCGTGTTTGGCTACAGTGACGTCTGACAGTAAACAGTTTACTGTGAACTCTACTGTCCAAACAATACTGCTTCATCCATCATTAAATACATGTTTAACGTGCACAGTTAGGATGAATGTTAGCTTACAAATAATAAAAGGACGAGAACATTTTTTAAAAATCAACAAAAGTGTACAGGATGTGCAGTACAGATTATTATTTATTGTTTGTTTGTTTTGTTTATAATTTATTATATATATATATTATAGATTGGATGTACAGTAGAAATTACGGTTCTTTTAAAAAGTTATCAGTAAATATTTGGTTGTATTTTTGTGCTTTTTGAGATTTTTTTAAGCATTTCAGTCTTTATATCATAAATTGCTATAGTTACCTGTTTGACATTTTATTATAACAGCAAACTGCAAGAGTTAATATAGTTTTATAATTAGTTTTTATTTACATTTAGAATTTTTAATTCAATGCAGTTTAATTAGTTTCCAGAGCTGATTTTCTAACAAATGTTTATTTATGGATTTGTTTCAATAAACACGTCCATCAGGAAAACTGGAGTAACATTTTTACTAAGCAGATTACAAAAATGATGCTTTTTTAAATCATTTTATTTCGTTTTTATGTTTTTCAAAAGTCTATTTTTTCCATATTTTTAGTTTAGTTTTGGTTAATTATGACAACCTCACTAACAGCTCGAGAGTATTTTTTAAATTTCTTTACCAACTTAAATCTAGCCACTAATATTTCAGCAACAGTAACAAGTGATAATCACAACATTTGTAGTTTGATAAACTATCGTCTGTCCTTCATCGATCTTAAGACTTTTTCCAAAGATGAGTTTCTGAACGTTTGGTGATGTCACAGCAGCGCCTCCATCCTCTGCAGGTGTGCTCCCAGCATGAGATGCAAAACTTTTAAAAATGTGAAAGTCATAGATGCTCAGATTCAATAACAGAAACCAGGGATGTAGTTTTCATTTTCCTTTTGTTGTCTGACCAAATATCCACAGTTGAAAGAGATTTACTTTCCATACTTGAGCCCACTATGTTACTCCTGGATTGCTATAGCACTAATGGGCTATTTTGCAAATATGTCTTATTAACTTTATTTTTGTTTATGTATTTTTAACTAGAGGAACCCAGAGCATATAGCCAGTTGTAGCACACGCTGCACTGAAGCATCCCTCCTGTATACTCCGGGCCTGCGCCCCATGTTCCTGCAGCCTGGTAGCAGAGGAGGGAGAGTTTTGGATCATGTTATACAAAATCTACAGCTGGCAATTTTGTCACATCCACTAAATGTCAGTCAGACCTTAATATAATCCCCTACTGCGTCTGTTATTGGCGGCGCATAATTCAATCTATAGCATTCTTTCCAGCGAGCCAGAGTCGGAGTTTTCTCAGCGACTCTGGGGTCATGCTACGGGAAGTGTTGGAATAGCATTGTGAGCTGAGATGTCATTACTGACTCGTTGCTGCTGTTCTCATTATAAAAGATCAAGTGAAACAGCAGCTGCTTTGCTGCCTCTGGAAAGCTGTGATAATGTGTGTGTGTGTGTGTGTGTGTGTGTGTGCAGAGCTGGGCAAACACTGTATGACTGTGGGAAAGAGAAGAAAGAACCATAAAACCAGCATTTTACTACTTATGTCAGTAGAACAGTATCATTTCACTGACTTTTCTCCATAAAGAGAGATGTTTCCAATATAAGCAGGAGCGGTAAAATCTTGGACATGCTATACTATCCACTGACAGATGCATACCGATCAACTTATCCCAGATCATCCCAAGGTCAAAGGGAATGCAGTCTATCAAGCTGTTCCAGAGTCTGTTTAATATGGCGGTCGTATCATGCTGAGTTAGCCTTTAGAGCCGACCGCCATTACTTTCTCGGATTGAGTGATGAGAGACCTCATTGAGACGCATATGTAATGGCAGAGTCAGCTGAAGTCAGTCTTTCCTCTTATTGCTTCACACGCTATATAATATAAATTTCACATAAACAATCATTATCTCCACCCAGATAAGTTTCCCTGCTGTTGGAAACACACGCCGGCCCTGAAGGACAGAGCTGCAGCGTTGTGTCGTATCTCACACTCACTGTGATCCCTGCACAGAGTCTGACTTTCTATCTGTTAAATCTATTTTTGATCTTCAGTTTCACATTTAAAGCCTTTTCGAAACACCCTGCAGAAAGTGATCGCTTTATTGTCACGTGTCCAGTCTGAATAAAAAAAGCAGGAAATAGTTCAACACTTCCTGATATACATTCAAACGACTGTATCGATGGCGCCGTCCTCATTAACGTATCGGTGCCAACACTAGTGGTGGTCAGAGGGCAGCCTTGCCTCTGTCAGTGCGCCCCAGGGTGGCTGTGGCTACAATGTAGCTGCCATCACCAGTGTGTGAATGTGTGTGTAAAGCGCTTTGGGGTCCTTAGGGACTAGTAAAGCGCTATACAAATACAGGCCATTTAGTTGCTTCAGTCACTCATCTTAACCTCGAGCTGAAGCTTTTCCCAGGGTCTTGACGGCACTGATAGTTTAGAGTTGTTTGAAATCTGATCGCCTCATCGCCTGTTTTCTGCTTTTATTGGATGGTTTGGGACTCAAATGAGTCCTGTTGACGTTGTCGTCCAACTATCCTTTAATATTTTGCCTTAAAATGTCATAAAATATGACTCTACATTTAGTTGTGTGTGTGTGTAGGTTAAAAAGCTTTGTATGTGGTGAGGATAGTTTTTGAAAAACGACCTGTTATAACCCGTTTATAACACATGTACCACCTGAAATATCTCCTTAAACTGCTTTGTGCTGGAGATGCAGAAACATTTATGGCATGGAGTATCTCACTGATTTATTCGGTTATTGACGGCGACGGGGAGAGGCAACTGGAGGTAGCATTTATTTAATGTCAATGGTTTAACCAGAAGACGAACAAACAGTATCCACTTACCGAGTTAACATATGTGCTTCTAAATGCTGCCATCGACCTTGTCTTAACAACCCACAGAGAGGAGACCTGGCAGTAATTCTCCAACAATACTCGTCTTCAGTTTGACATTTACTGACATGATGTAAATGACACCTTTTCTTGTACAGCAGCACTTTGGATTGGAAATGAAATTCTTGAGTGTGATGTTTAACCCTTTAAGACCTACCATAGAACCAAGTCCGCCAGAGCTTATATTATATTTTTACATGCTGTGGAGCCATTTTTGGGAGCATTTCAAGTTGCTATACATCAATACAACCATTACAGCCCAAATTTTAATAATATGTCTGCATTAAGTGCGTAGTAATTACATAAATTGCAAAAAAGTGCAATAAACTACAAAAAAATTGAAAATCGTTTTTGTTTTTTTAACATATACAGGGCTCGCAAAATCGCTAGCCCGACGTACCGGGGCTAGCGATTTTTCCAGTCGGGCTACCAAAATCTAACTCACCCCCTGCCCGTCGGGCTATCATAGGAAGGAAAATATATGTCTATGCTTTTACATTCTTTCGCCAATGTAGCTGAGTAATTATGTCATTGGCATCGATGAGTCACTGTCAATATGTGACATATTGAAATCACGTTTGAATTTGCGCTTGCTTTTTGCTTTCACTTTCATTTTGCGATCGCGCGAACGGTGTGTAGAGAGCAGCAGCACTGATTGGTGAGTGACGATTATTTGCGCACCAATTCTTCTGACATCGTCTTATCACTCATTAGCTTACTATTCAAACGCGACAAGTGAAATCTCTCGCAGCAAGCTTAAACATATGAGAGGTTGAGTGCGCAAAGAATCGCTGACCGTTATGTAAGTACGTGTGTAAAAGCAGCAGGATTTACGCTGGTATTTTAGTTCTGCTCAGCCAAATAAGACAGGTCAGGGTGAAGAAGGGGCAGCCAAAGAAAAGCCTACCACAAAACGGAAAAATTATGACAAATCAGACTATGAGGCTATAAGAAAGCGCAGGTTTTTTGGTTTCATGGACAAAAGAATTTCTGTGGCTGGAATATGACAAGCTAAATAACAATGTTCTGCCAGGTGTGTTGTGAGTTTCATTTGATTTCTGAGTCGATAAGCGCCTTTGTTACTGGGACCAGTAATTTTAAGAAAGATCCCATCAGAACCCATGAGAAATGCAAGAAATGCATTATTGCCCAGTCTGCAGTATCTTTCCCAGAACAAACGGCAATTGCAAAAAAACAAAGTAAACCAAGCACAACAAGAACTCCTGAAAAAGCTGTTTAGAACAGTGTGCTATAATGCAAAGAGTGAACTACCATTGGCAAAATTTAGCAGCCTTTGCAAACATCAAAAAGCAAATGGCCTAGATCTTGGTTCCACTTACTTCTTACCCGTGACTTCAGTGGAAATTTAGAATTTAGAAATTTCTGTTCAATTTGAACCAAGTATTTGAGTTGATGGTTGTAATTTTTATACAGTTGTTGTGATTTATATTTTAACAATTTTTTTGATTATTTTTTGTTTCCGTTACAATATTATACTTTAATGTATAATATTGTAACGGAAACAAAACATTAAAAAATTGCTTCCTTTTTT
Organism: Neolamprologus brichardi; assembly: GCF_056152115.1. Lineage (NCBI taxonomy): Eukaryota > Metazoa > Chordata > Actinopteri > Cichliformes > Cichlidae > Neolamprologus > Neolamprologus brichardi. The sequence continues at coordinate 1,399,744 of NC_142118.1, read as the reverse complement.
ATTCGGGCTACTTAAATTTATTTTGGGCTACCAAAAACAGAAGAATGCCTGCCCGAAGGGCTACCAGAGATTTTGAAATTTTGCGAGCCTTGATATATTTCTAGTTAGAGAAATTTAAGAGGCTTATCCCTCAAAACTGTAAATACAAAAAAGTTGCACAAAATAGTTTCCCACCACAGGAAATTTATTTTAAGTGTCTTCATAGTTTTATTTTTGAAATACACCAATTTTTATACACTGCAGGAAAAAGGAAAATAAATATTATAATGCAAATTTGCAAAAAAGCAGCATATGCATCAAAATAAACTATTTCCAGCAGTGCAATATGAGTCCTAAGCATCCCAGAAACCACACAGAAAGTCATAAAGTCAAACATAACTTTTAAAAACACCAGTATAGGCTCATGAGGCTATATGGTAAAAAAAAAACTAAATTTCCGCAAAATGACGTCACTTCCGGTTTCGGGCAGGTCATGGCGGACATGCAAAAGTTCGCGCTGACGTCTATTCCAACGTAGGAAGTGTTATGAACAGCTGATCGGATCGGCAAAGCGTGTTTCTGGAATATTATGTTTTTGTTGCTGCAAGTGCTTTTTATGCAGTTTTTGCAAAGCTATATGTGGAAGGAAACTGTGACCGAGGACAAGCTGATGGCATAAGATGTAAGTACAACTCCTCCGGTTTCATATGCAAAAAAAATTATTGCGCTAGCTCACGTGGTTGCAGAGCTACCGGGATTTAAAAATAGTTACGCAAAACAGAGCGTGCTGCTCCGACCGGTTTTAAAGGGTTAAGTGTCTACTTTCAGCAGTGTTTTGTGCCTTGAACGAGCTCCAAATGAGTCGAACTTGACCTCTGAACTTTGACTGTTTGCTTCAACTTCTCACCCACCGATGACGTGAGCAACCTTAAACACTCTGAAAGTCAAGGAAGTCAGCCGTCACAGCGTTTCAGAATACAGAACTAAGACTGAGACACCAGGGGGCGCTCTAACGAAGCCTCCAGCTGATTAAATCTATCAACACACCTTTAAAAGTGTCTGCATGTGTTGGATTTGAGAAAGAATAATTGCTTTGTCTTCTCTCCAACAATGCTGGGTAACAATCCAAACAACAAACCATTATTTTGTGGAATTAAACTTGTCCATTCTGCATTATCCACCACAATAACTACGCTCCCTTAGCCCAAAAGGATAATTAACAGGGAAGACCTTGTTGAGCAAAGCTTCAGTGTGGAATGGGTTTTAGAGTTGAAATAAGGGTTTTAAGACACCAAGTGTACACAGCTAATCCCGGCATTTTTCTGGTTTGTGCCTCTAGCTGCCCCGTGCTTGTTAATTAACCTACTCAAGCTTGTTGGTTGCTGAAGTTGTGTTTTGAGGGCAGTTCATGTGGTTCACCAACCTGTAACTTTTCCTCTTCACTCATCAGCACTTGCCAGAAAGCCTTTCCTGTTTATTTATTTGCCCCCGTTGCCTGGAAGATGATTAATCCTTTTAATTCTCTAGAAGTTAAACTGTTTAGTTTGCAAATGCAGACTTTTCTCCATTTGGATCGTTGCCAAGCGAAGGATTGGAAGGCGAACTGGTGGGATGAATAGATGGGGCGCTGTCGTTAACCTTTAGAGGTACTGCATTGCAAAGTGGGATATTTCTGCAATATTTCTGAAATTTGAAAGGTCACGCTGTCAGCAAAGCAGAGTTTATGCCTTTCTTTACAGACAGCTTTCTTCATAAGAGCGTAGCAAGGTGGAAGTGTAAGAAAAGCTGCTGCTGAACTGAAGAGACGGGAAGAAAACAGCAGGCACTTGAAGAAAACTGCCCTCAAACACTCTTGCAGGGTCACGTTATGATGTAAAAATGATGCAACGCACAGTATCTCCACTGCATCCTTAAATCTGTCTCATTTAGCTCTACCAGCCTCTAAAATGTAGCGGGGAGGAGTTGTAACCTTGTACTCGTGCAATGCAAGCACCGAGGGAACGTTCACTGCTTCTACAAAATCCAAGGCACCATAAGAGCAGAAGGAAAAGCAGTCAGTGCAGAAGTATCAGACACACAATAGTATTTACATGAACTAAACTAATGGTGTGAGCAGGAAAAGAGTAACAGAATGGAAAATTTAAATTCTTGCTTTCTTTGCTGACAGACCAATCAGTTAGCTTACATCGTTTTATGTGGTCTTTGGTACAATTACAGCTCCACAGGTTCACAAAACTTAGATGCAAAAGTTGAAAAGTCTCAAATCACTTTGCTGTTGTCCTCTGAGCCTTGAAACTACCATCAGCTCAGGAAAGAGAATCAACACTACACTGCCACAAGTATTCACTCACCCACCCAGCAGAGTCTACATGCTTTCTTTCCCAGTCAGAGTTCACAGGGAAGTTTTAGATTGTTTATTTTTAAGCCACAAATCATTTTTGGGATATTGATGTTTAGCAACGTGGCAAAAACCGACAGTGTTGCTACTTGAGGAAGCATCAGAAACCTGAGGATGCTCTTTCAAACACCAGGTCAGTAAGATCGTAAGAAAATACTCAGTATTATGACAGGTTTTGTTACTGATCAAGAAAAAGTAACTTCCTCTCTGATTTGAAGCCCCGTAAATCCCAAAGCTCCGAGCACTGGTTGCATCTCTTTGTCAAATCTGTGAAACAATCTGTGCAACTAATCTAAATGCTGATCTTATTTTTCAGTGGATATTATAAAGAATATAAATCATAAACTAAAGGCTGTCTAATGTCTTTTTAACACTGGTTTATTTCTATAACCTTTTACAGTTTGGAGTGATTATATTCAACTTCTGTCATTTATCCACTTGTTGGCAAACATTAAAAAAAAACAAAAAATAAACTACACATATTCAGAAATGGGATATTATCTAATATGAAATGGTGAGATATTTCGGGGATTTTGGAAATAAACCTTGTAAATTATAAGAAAAGACTGTCTCATATAGGGCTGCCACGAATCGTCGACGACTGATTTAATAGTCGACGCGTCGTTTGAAGCTTTGTAAGATCACAAAAGACGCAGGAATAAGTAGTAGGATTTAAGAGTGTAATAACGGACTGAAACAGAAGATGGCAGCACTGCATGTACAAGGATGCCAGCTGCCGTTAAACCCCGAAGAAGAAGCAGCTGTGTCCCAGAATTCATAGCGCGGCCCAGCTCAGTTTCCAACAATGGCGGCAGCTAGTTAGTTTTAATATTACTCTTATTATTCTTTCTGGGTCACAAAATAAACATTTAACATATTTTCAGGCGAGAATGTAGCTGTGTAAACCTCAAATATCTGCTCAGTTTATCAAGACACCACATATTTTCAAAAGCGCTCCGACGTTTTCGGAGACGTCTGTTACCCACTAGCTCGATAGCTAGCCGGGGGCTAGGCTAACTAGAGCTGTGAGAACACCGGACTCCCGGCTAATCGTTTTCAAACCCACCGCTGTCTTTCGCTACTCAGGTTAAACATGATATATAAGTCAGTTAGATAACTTAAAAATGTTATTGTTTGACTTTTTTCAGTATTTTATTTGTTGCTGAGTAAATCGGTTTGGCTGAGATTAAAGTTATAGTTTTTACACAGCTGAATAAACGTCAAGCAGACAGCTGATTATCAGAAGTGTGAGATGCTCGAGAATTTACTCCGGTGTCCTGTTATATTTTAGATAGCAAGGAGTTTATTAAACTTCACCGAAACAATCTGCAAATTTCATTAAAATTTAATAAACTATCATCTTGTCTTTATTTTTAGTTAGCACCTTAAACACTTAAAGCTGTAAGCTAATGATAGTTATATAAGAGCAGATGCTGCTGGTGCAATAAGCTGTACGTTTTACGTCCAATGGATGATGATCTGATTAGTCGACTAATTGCAAAAATAATCGGTGACTAGTCGACTATCAAAATAATGGTTTGTGGCAGCCCTAGTCTCATATAATTATAAAGTAATCAGAATTCTCTGTTTCAATAACTGTAAAATATTCAGAATGTACCTAAATGAACCATCAAAGTCAGAAGTTCACTCTCAGCTTTAAAACTGCACTAAACAACGCGGTCGACCTCCGTCATCACTGAGGCACAGCTTCCACGATGTTAGGATTGTCTGGACGACTGAGCTTTGCGCTGACCTTCAGCGGGAGCTTCACGTGGTGGCTGGTCGATCGACCCACGCTGTGTGAGGGAAAGTGTCAGCTTCTCGCTGTGGAGCCAATATAAATGTGTGACAGTGGGACACATTGTACATGTTTAATAAAACTTATCGCCTGTATTCTGTAGGTTATGTAATAACAAATATTATAGTAAAAATGTAATGCAGGTGTTTACTAACGTGCTTTGAGTTGAGTGTTACAGACCTGCTGCTGTAGATCGTTTACAAATGTTGTGGTGAACAAAAAACACTAAAGCTGTGAGCAACCCTGCACTCCAAGGTTTGATGACTGAGAGCTAATTAAGGGAGTGAAAACATAACTTTTCAGAGGTGAGTTTGTTTTGTTATATTTAGTCTGCTTCAGTGTCCACACAGAAAACCTGCGAGACGCTTGTGTGATTTAAACTCTGGTTGAATTAAATATTGATGGTTTTTGTTTTTTCGTGTCTCTACAGGTGATATAAAAAGCTACAGTCTAGACTTTGTGATTGCTGAATATAAAACAAATGTCCTTTTCTTTTGGCTTAAAATACCCAAAATGACTTCCTGCAAATCTTTCTGAACTTACTTAGATCATTGAGGACGGACGAGCCATGATACAATACAGTAGCTTCTAGCTAAATTTCATGTTCCTTTATGATACTCAGGTAACAATAAGTGTAACATTTGGTTCATCAGCTGCTGTTAGCAGTGAAGCTAAAGCAGCGTTTTGGAGATATTCCACACCTGCTACACAAACAGCTCCTGCCTGTCTCGTTCTGACTCTTGCTGAGTTTGGAAAAACAATTTTGGGAATCTTTTTTTTTCCACTTATTGTGAACTTGACTGATACATTTCCATATTTCAGCTCAACCTCACACAAGATTTGTGACCATAGCTGACAGCAGGATGCAGCACCAGTCCGTCTGCCTTTCAATATAAAGCCTTGAGGCAGCTGTTGTTATATAAACAGTTGATATATGAGTAAAATTATATTGAACTGAACTGAATACATTGTTGTTGCTCCTTATTATTCTACAGAAATCTAATAGTTGATTAAAACACCTTTTAAAGGGGTGAATTTGATGACTCTTGAATATTGATAGTTGTATTTATGTATTTAATTATTCAGTATCATGTAATCCGTCAGATATATCTCGTGAGCCTTTGAAATACCTTATTCAAAACCACTGGAGACTTTATTATGTCGTGTTCATAAGAAAGCAAACAGAATTATGAGACCAATCGTGTGGAAACGTGCGACGAATCAAAGCTGACATAAAAGCTGACCTGCTCTTCTAACATGCAGTTCTGTGTGTTTTGTGATATGTTGGGACCACAGAGTCAAAGAGAAAAACAAAGAACACAATTTCATGTCTCTTTCTGTCTTGTGGGAGCAGATCTTTGTGTTGAAGCTCGCTCTGATGAAGGGCCTGCTCAGAGTGATGCAGAAATAAATAGGCGCGACCGATGTCGGACTGTCTGTCGATTGATTTTCAGAGGCGATCCTTGTACCATCCTTGGCTCTCATATCATATCTGTCTCCGATGTCGGCCCCCAGATACCCATCAGAGATGAAAAACCCAGACAGAGTGCCATGTAATAGTGCTTTGAACCCAGGGCAGTGGGACTTTTCAATCAAAGCCCAGATGGAACGAATGCCCTTGCACACAGCAAAAAAGCGTCAGCATTATTTATCCTCTCACCAATGTTTCATGGCTTTTGGAATTGAAAAATAAATGGGCACGTTCTCGTTTTTTTGTAGTATCTCTTTAATATAAAATCACACGTTGCAGTGTGTGTGTCAAGAAGCGAGCGTTTGAAAAAACCTTTCATTTTCTTTCCTTTTTTTTTAAGAAACGCTCTGAAGTTCACCTTCATGACTGTCTTTGTAGTTTCACAGGAGACACTGAGTCATTGTTGAGTGTTATTATCACGTTCTGGCTCTGAAAGCTGCATCATTCACAGCAGCACTATTTGTGACAACAGAGAATATAAGAGCGATGTTCTCTGTGGGTGAATCGGACGTCTTCCTGCTCAAAATGCACCTCAGACACAATGTAACCACTTTTGATTAAGTTGGCTAACAGCTTAAATCAAAGTTTGAGTGAGCGCCAGCAAATTAAATGAACCTACAGTTAACATGCATTTAAAGCCAACTAAATGACTTCTCCGTTATTCAGCGGGGAGGCCGCTGTAAGAAAAAGGACGTGAAATAAGAAAGTACTGAATCATGGAAAGAACAAATCACTGAAGCAGTTCCTTCCAGTGAATCTGTGCACGAGTCTTTATTGGCCTAGATTGCAGCGCGCTCGGGGTGTGACGGTTCGGCCTCGCCTCATTCACCGCTGCAGCTTTTGAAGTCGGGTCAGGAATACTTGCCCCGTGTTTTGGCTGCATAGCGGTAAAATATTGCTCCGTCTCCCGGTGTCTTAACTTTCACAGACATTTAGAAGCAGGCAGCATTGTGTGCCCCCCTGCCACCAGTCTAATGCGGGGCCATGTGGACGATTTTGTGGGAAATCTTTGAAATGGAAATTGGCTGAGAGGAAGCATCGTGTTTCTCTCTAAGAAGGAGTGCAGGAAAGCAGGGAGGGTGGGCGAGGGGCATTTCGGAAGCCCCGCTTGCTGCTCGAGGTCACAGAGATGTAATGATGGGCTCGGGATGAGCTGGGGTTTGCCGGAGGATTACCGTCTGTCGTTGGAGCTGGAGCGGCTCTCCAAGGCCAGTGTTTCAATCCCCACAGAGCAGATTTGCTTCCAGTGCCAATGTGGGAAGAGACGGCAGCACGTGAGGCTCGCTGTGGCGAGCGGCGGCTTCACAGCAAAAGCTGGAGGCCAACAGAAAAAGCAAACAATGGACTATTTTCATCTCGGGCTGTTGTATAAACTGTGACCTGCATTCATATTATCAGAAGTAGATACGTGATTAATATTTGATTATGACTCAGAGAAAATGCTTTAGTATAAACAATGAAACTAATAATATTAAAAAAGATGATAATGAAGTGGAACCTGTGACATTAATTAGTGGGTCAATGATACAAACAGTTTCCTGAGTTGTCGTTATCGTGCACATGCTGAGTTTGTAACCGAGAGGAAAACAGATGTGGGCGTTCACAGGACTCAAAACACTAAGTGTGACTTTCATCTGCTGTGCACCATCACACACACACAAGTAACTGAGCTTCACGTTACAGAAGTTCATGATTGTATTTAAAATGTTTCTTTTAAGACTTAAAATAAGTTTCACAAACCAGAATGAGAATATGTTTATTTACAGTGTTAAAAATGACAGAAATAAAATGAAATGTGAATAGAGAAGTGTAAACAAAATGAATGTATACATTCACTATATTATATATAAACGAGCCGATCAGTAATAATTACAAATGATGCTTTAATCACTGCGAGGCAGAAGTAACATTTTAGTGTGTTCGTGCTTGATTTTATCGCCCTGCACCGTCTGCCCGACGGCAGAAATTCAAACAATAAGAAAACAATCTTAAGAGAATATTAATAAATAATAAATAATAGTCAAATGAATACTTTAAGGATATTAAGTACAGATAAATGTGCTCACCTGCATGTTCCACTTCATCCTGGTCAAACTGTCTGGACTGCTCAACACTTCCTCCTCTCCGTTTCTTCAGATCTTGGCTTTACAGCAGAGTCTGAGGGTCCAGGCAGCTGTAAGCTGGAGGAGGATATGACATCAGCGACAACGGCAATGCCAGTGCTAGCTATTTAGCTAACAATGTTTTGTCAGGCACTGGTGTTACACATGCTGCGGTGTTATTTAGTGTGTGTTCAATTGTCATGTTCATAATGGAAAAAAGATGCGTGGCTGGAGGCCCGACGGGTCGTAAAGGGAAACAAGGATCACGGCTAAATTTGTCAAATTGAATTTGACACAAAAGTCCTCTGACAAAGTTAATACACGAGGAAGGAATCGTCTGCAGTGTACTGAAGAATTCACACTAACTGTAAAGTGCACACATTGGAAAACTCTCAAACACATTTATAGTATTTAAAATTACTTCTCAGTAAATGATTACCAAGTACAAACAAAGTGAATGAGCCAGTTTAAATTGTGCATTTTGAGACAGGATTTGAGTCCGTGTTGGGAATATTTGGTCTGAAGAAACGCTGCTGAAGGCTCCAGAGCTCATAGTAGGAAAACAGGAGAAAGGGACAGTGAGGTGGAGAGAAGACAACGACCGGAGGGTATTCCTGTTCAACAATCGATACGCATATTAAAATCGATAGTTTAATCATTTGTAGTTTATCATAAACAGGAACAAAGTGGAAGGTAACTATATTATTGGGACAGGAACTGCTTCTTCTTCACGTCTCACAGCGATGTCCGAAATATGTAAGTAAAGATGCGCCGTGCAGTCATGAGTCATCTGTGAAGCTCTTTCACGTCCACAAACAGCCAAGATGTGGTTTGTGAGCAGTGTTGGGAAGGTTACTTTTAAAATGTATTCCATTACAGATTACAGATTACATGCCCCAAAATGTATTCTGTAACGTATTCTGAATACTTTGGATTACTTAATATATTATCATGCTGTTTACAACTACATGAATGTACTATTGCTGTGATTTATTACTGTTACTGAAGGTCCGCGGCTCCGAACCGTAGTAAAGGGACCTCTGGCTAATACGGTGGGTTCTGTGTCGGGCTCGTAGCCGAAAACTAGCTTTACTTTGTTGTCTGGGTCAACTTTGCTAGCAGAGACAGAGAGAGGCGTTGAAAGGCTGCTCCAACAGAACTTATTGTTTCAGAGGAAAACACGAACACGGTGTACAGTCGAGTCTTAATAGCTTACTTACAGCTGGGCTCGTCAGGCTCTCTTCTTGGCTGCAGTGGTTATTATTATATTTACATGCTTCCAGCTCCCGTTTCTGCTCGATGACAGCTCGTACTTTTCCTTTTTCTCCCTCCCTCGCTCACAGACACATAACGGGTATGGCAGTCCATTCTCCCTGCAGCACGGACTACACTGCCCATGATGCTACATTCTTTAGAGCTATACCTGTAGCATTCTGCCTGTTAGCTTAGCACAACAACAACAACAGGCGCTCTCTCACCCAGGAAACACGCAGAGAGAGAGAGCGTCACCCTGTAACCATGGCAACCGTAACGCTGCCGCCTGGAACAACAGAACGTAGCTGTCAAACAAAACCCAAACAGTCCTGACCCGCCACAATATGAAACAGGGAAGTACCGCCGTGTAATCCTTTTATTTCAGCAAAGTAACTGTATTCTAAATACCACCTTTTTAAACGGTAACTGTAACGGAATACAGTTACTCATATTTTGTATTTTAAATACGTAACGGCGGTACATGTGTTCCGTTACTCCCCATGCAGCGAGGCCACAAACACAAAGGTAAAAACGATGATGAGTTTATGATGAGGGGACCTGAAGAGGAGGAGAGGGACAGGATGCTGATAGGGCCAGACAGGCATCGCTCACAGAGTCCAGGCAGGCAGTGTCCAGGTACACAGGTGTCTGTGACCGAATCATGGGAAGTGACTTACATCTAGGTTAAGGTTTTTTTGTTGATCTTTAGACAAAGGGAATTTCCCTCATTCTTAAAACTACGGAAATTATTTTACATGAATAAATATGTCTCTGAAATAAGTAATGAAATAAGGCTACAATAGGTAGTTTCATGAGCCTCCAGCTGATCCACATCACTTTTTAAAAACATTTCCAAACATCACATTTTTGTACCGTATCAGATCAGTTCAGCTTCAACTTGGCATCAGATTTGAAATAAAATATCGCACATCACTAGTAATCAATGCTGGATGTAAACACGGTGTGAATGATGGCAGCTGTTGGTTGTTACATTTAGACAAGCTGGATGATGCCAGTGAGGTTTTATCGCTGTTTCATTTGCAAAGGTTACAGTAGAAGCAGGATTTGATGTCCTGGAGGCAAAGACAGGGCAGTGGGTGACAAATAGAGCTCGCTGTCATCAGCATAACATTTATAGAAGATATGACAGAAGAAGGCAGCTCTCTGGGGGACTGTGGTGCTAACTAGACTTACAGCTTTTGAATCGAATGCAGCTAAAGATACGTTTAAAGCAGCGTAAAGGTGTAGCAGTGATTCCAGTTAGTGTGTCAAGACCAGTGTTGGGTAAGTTACTTTAAATTAGTAACTTAGTTACATTACTAGTTACTTCTATCAAAAGTAACTCAGTTACTTCAAGTTACTCGTTACTTTCAGAGTAACTAGTTACTAGGGAAAGTAACTTTGGTTTTACTCAGAATTCTCTTGTTAATGTGTTGCTTCCGTAACTGGATACCCAGCACGATTGCCAGTCTTCTAGCTTGCTTACTTGCCACAAGTGCACTGTGCCACCTACCAACAGAAAGGAAAAAATAATGTGCACATTTCCACGAGAGAAATCCCACGCCTGAGTCTATCCCAGCCTGCTTTTTACATCCAACACAAAAACTGCAGTCATGGTGCTTTCGATTGTACTCAGAACTCGGAAATTCTGCCTTCTGAATAGGAAGATGTAGGCAACACCAGACTGCAGATGAGCTGCATACAGGGCTGGACTGGGACAAAAAAAATCGTCCCGGGCATTTTGACTAGAGACCGGCCCACCATTATAGGAAAAATCATAAAGCCTTTGAATGAAAATAAACACTGTTGTGACAGTGATGTACACTGTTCTGATGGTATATATGTATCAATCTATCAATCGTTTGTTGTAAGACTCAGATAATTATTTTTTTAAAAGTGAGACATTTTAAATGAGAATAAGAAAAGTATTTCCTTGTGCCCCCCTTTCCCTTTTAATGCCCTACATGGAACCCTGGCAACACTTTGCTAGACCCGCCCCTGCACAATTACCAGCTGTCATCTCCTGGTTTCATCTTCATGTTTCCCTCTCACCACATATTCAAACCGATATCATGACCAGCAGGTTTACAGCTGTGGCTCTAGCAAACATCAGCTGATACTTAATTAATATTAAATAAATTCTAACAACAGCTGATCAAGCTTAAAAGTGCTGCTGTTGTTTACCGTGACATCCGCTGGTTTCCTCTTTCTGGCGCAAAGTGGGCGATAAATAAACAAGAGAGAAAAGCCGATCAGCTGATCATTGATCAGTTTCATGATTGAAGTAGAAACAGGAGAGGGGGGGTGAGAGGATGAGAGAAGAAGAGGCAGCTGTGCAGCGTAAACACAGAATAACTCCAGCTTTGTGTCTTTTTCATTGTAGCTGAATTCCGGGACAAACTGTTCCTTTTCACCTCAATACGAAACGCGTAATATTTTCTCTGTTTTTTACGGGACGGTTGGCAACTCTAATAATTAACCTTATGAACAAAATAAAGTTCGACATCAGTAACATAGCACCCACCCAGCTGTATAGAAACTCCGTCATGCTAGCTAGCACGCAGTAGGAAAAAGTCAGCATAACGAAAATAAACTCCACCTAAACTTGGTTCATATCTGACCCAGATGGACTGCAGGTTATAACTTCTTACCTGAAGTTCAGTTCACCTGACACTCTCGGACCAGCGGCCGCTTCGGGTCTCTCCTCTTGCCTCCCTTTTCCTTCATCCACCTGCTGGCTTCCACCACTTGCTAATGTTATTGAATCTGTGGAAGCTCCGCGATAGCCACTACACGAAGTAACGAATAACGAGCCTATCTAAATCCCAGTAACGAGTAACGCGTTCCTGGTTTTGGCATAATAACTAGTTACCGTGCGCGTTACCACAATAATAACGTAGTTACTGTAACGCGTTACTTAATAACGCGTTAGTCCCAACACTGGTCAAGACGAACGTTCGTGTCAGAGGCAACACTCAGATCAAGCAGGTTAAAAAAAACAGAATCAGCCGGTTAGCCGAAGAGGTCATTTGTGATTTTAACCAAGACGATCAGGTACCAGATCAAACATCACTATGTTGTAATAATTCACTCGAGGTTTTGTCTGTAAGAGATTCCTGCTTTTGGAAAGAGAACATACAGAACAGATGTTAGATGGTACCAAATATCAGGGGTAGGCAACTCCAGGCCTGCAGGTTTTAGATCGCACCCTGGGTTAACACACCTGAATCAAATGATTAGTTCATTAGCAGCCTCTGGAGAACTTCAAGAAATGCTGAGGAGTCATTTAGCCCTTTAAATCAGCTGTGATGGATCATGGACACATCTAAAACCTCCAGGACACCGGCACTCGAGGCCTGGAGTTGCCTACCCGTGTTCCAGTGTACCTGTGCGCTGCTGCTCCTGCAGTTCAGCTGCGACATAAGACATCCCCACCCACATGGAGTTAGGGTGGGGTTAGTGTTTGGTCAGCATCCACGTCGTTTCGTCTTTGCTGTCTGGAGCCCAAATGGAAAAGAATTTAACAGAAGAACTGCAGTAAAACTGTGTAGACTTCATGAGAAAGATCATATAATGTAATTGGTATGTAGCTAAAACGCTAACCCCAAACCTGATGTCCACCTTATTAAACATTCAGAGGAGACCCGTCCATCTCTCCGGCTGTGTTTAGAAGAACATCACAAAACAAACAGAAGCTGAAAATAAAACTGAAGTTTCCTCGTGGTTATATGTCACTGCTGAAGCGATGTAGGTGAGCTGCCCCTTTAAGCTTACACGATCAGCTCTGCTGTAGCCCAACAGGCTCCTTATTTATTACAGTGTGTGGACGGTCCCCGAGGTAGCTGAACCTTTGACCACCGCACGGCATCAGTGGGCTGAAGAGACAAGATGAAGAGGCAGTCAGCTCTCTATCAGCAATCTTCCTCACCTTTCCCCCTGAGCTCTCCTTAAAAATCTGGAAGCCATCATCGCTCCTTCATATCTCCCTCCGGCTAGATATGAAGTGAGCTCACATTATAAATATCTCCATTCTGTTTGATTGCCCTCCAAATAAGTCACACTGTTCAAACAAGCACAGAGCACTGCTCCGTTGCCTCCCATTGCCTGGCTTTGAGCTATTGACGCTGCAGCTGACGATTTATTATAGGCACCTTTCCCAAGTGACCGATAAGCATTGTGATGGATGCATGATTTTACTGTGCCAAAAGAGCTTTATCTCACTCCTCCAAGCTACTATCTCGAGCGGGCTGATGAGCTGTGCTTACTCTCTCTCCTCTGACTTTCTCTCCCCTTCTTGCATCCTTCAAATGGAAACCACAGTGAGCCTCATCCTCCAAAGAAGCCATTTCACCAGGAACAAATGTATTCTATTATTTACTGATTTCGTTATCTATGCACTTTGTGGCTTCTCGCATTCTTTCCGGTTTATGTGCTTGTGTTTATGTGCGCGCTTGTCAGCCCCTGTATAGAAGGAGCGGATACCGATGAGTTGACAAGCATATGCATATGTGCATGTGGCGGCGTTCAAGCCGAGCAGAAAACCGCGTTCTGTCCTTGATGCTGTTTCCACATTGTCTTTCTCTGCTCTGGATGCAATATCCAGCTATTTAGAAAACACAACTATCAATCATCTCAATTACTGCTGGCAAACTTCAAAGCGCTTTTGACTTGCTGCTCATTTTCTTTCTATTAGTAACACTCAAGTGGGCAGAAATACAAAAGAGCAGAAATGACAAAAAGACATGCGTCTGTGTGGCTCTGTGGTGCGACGCAAGTGACAAGAAATGTCTTCACTTTTAGGCTGAAAGGTTCAACATCTGTTCCAGCTGATTTTGTGTTAAATGTCACATGCATCTATTTATTAATTTGAACTCATTAGATCTGTGCGTGTGAGACAAAAGGATGCTCGGGGCAGAAATGTTTATTTATCTACAAAACAGGTCAGCGATCTTTGCTGTTCATGTTCAGGGTGCTAGCATATGTATATGCTCATTTATAGCTCATTACATGGGGCTGTGAATATGAGCAATATCTCATATCCTGATATAAGAATTCTATCGTCCTGATAACTATATAAATCACAAAAATGTTACATTTTCTGTAAATTCTGTGAATCTCGGGCAGCTCGACTTGCGGGAAGTGTTTCCAGCTGGGCGTCGTGTAGCTGGAGTCGAGTGTTTTAACCGATGCATTAAACCAGCGGTCCCCAACCCCCGGGCCTTGGACCGGTACCGGTCCGTGAGTCGTTTGGTACCGGGCCGCGAGAGTTGAGGCTCAGGTGTGAAATGTCTGGTTTTCAGGGTTTTTATCGGTTTTCAGCGTTATTTTGTTATCGTTTGTATCGTTTACTCGGTTTTCCTGGGTCTTTTCACGTGTGTTATGAATAAATCTTCTTTTTTTTCAGTACCAGTACTAGTTTTATTTTGTTGTATTTATCCGCGACACCTTAAAGGCCGGTCCATGAAAATATTGTCGGGCATAAACCGGTCCATGGCGCAAAAAAGGTTGGAGACCGCTGTGTTAAACGATACATTTTTAGACATAAGTTGTAACGGCGCCGTTTTCTTTGTGAGTATTTATTACACGGCGTGCTGCGGGGAAAAGCCTGTTCTAACGTTTGAGTCTAAGGTTGATTTTTTTTTAGTACCTGGCGTCTTTTTTACTTCTCATCTGTAAATAATCTGCTCTGTTGCTAACAACAACGCATAAAAACAGGCGCTTGTCCGTCCGTAGTGTGGTTATATTAAATATAAGAGAAAGAGAGAACTTTAGGAACTTAATAATAACTACAGTGACATCAAAACCATGAATATTGCCGTAAACAGTTTATTTTGCGACACCACGAAACAAACGATAGCGTAAAATGAAACGATAGATGTTTTTATATCGTCATCCGATATATATCGTTATATCGAACAGCCCTATCATTACATAACATTTGATGTTTAGTGTTTAATTAGGAACACCACACACGACACAGCAGCAGTTTATGTTAAAACTCAAATTTAATAACTGTGATGGACATAAATGTAAATTTGCCGTCTACATTAGAGAGATCTCTTTGTGTCCGATGTCCGACTGCGTGGACAGTCATCCGTAAACATACTTTTATGTAAGAAGAAAATCTCATTTCAATGCTGCTCACCCAGGAATGGGTCACGGGCAAAGAAGCCCAGACCTCCCTCTCCACAGCCACCTCCTGCTCATTTGAGGGAATGCTGGAGCATTCCCAGGTGAGATGAGTGATGTAATCTCTCCAGCATGTGCCGGGTTTACCTGAGGACATAAATGCAAAAGCCACAAGTGCAAAATAGTGTCGAAAAAGAAGATTTTAAAGGGCAATACCAAGGAGCATGGACCAAAATGTCTCTGGATGCAGCTCAACAGAACTACATCCAGTCTGAGTCACAAAGTGTGACTGGAGCAGCGTGCAGACAGGCTGTAAACACGATGCAGTCTACCAAAGTAACACCAGGACGTCTACGCCGTGTAGTTCCCAGACTCGGATTTAGACAAGTCCAGATGACTTGTATTATCTTTAAAATAAGCTCTATATACACTGAATGAAATACCTTTTCAACATTTCAGTTTACTGCTTTTTAACAAATTTGATCATCTTTTGCATTAAAACCCACTGAGGACGTGGCACAGGAAGTGGAAGCAAAATCACTGAAGACGCAGCTGGAAACATTACAAAGGATGAAACGTGAATTCAAAGCAAAACACAGAACAAACTAATCAGCAGCAAGCACACAGAACAACCGCATCCCGTCACAGCAAACGACAGCAATCTTTGTTTGCTAAACAACAAGAGGATAAGCAATAAACAGAAGACATTCCAGCAGAGCGGCACCAGTGGACTCCAAAACGTATAAAATTACCATGAAAACAAGTAAAATACCAAAAATGAACAAATAAAAAAATATAGTATATAGTTTTGCTGTCATATTAAGTTAGTTCAGAAGCCGAGAAGTGCAGAAGCTCCTGACAAGAGTCTGAACAGTCATTGACCTGTTTGAATGTCACATGATCTGATTCACATCTTCTCAGTGGCTGCTGCAGCCGAGGTGAGTGCCAACAAGCTTCACTTTGGGAAAGGAAAACCTGACTGTAAGAGCCAATTAAAGGTTAATTTTATTGGTACTTGTAAAATGATTAGAGGAGAAATATACATGTTTGATGTTAAGAATATAATTTCTAGTTAATTTCAAAATACTGTTTTGTTAAAGGTATAGAATATAGAAGTGCGACAGTCTAATGCGCTTTTTAGTATTTTGGGCTTCCGGCACACTGTAATTATGTAGTTGGGGAGTCGGATAAGCTGGAAGCAACACAGTTTTTTGACCGAGTCTTGCCATGTAAATTAAAAGTTTCAATAAACATCTTTTTTGCAAGTAAAGCACCTGGACTTGCTCGCGTTTCAAATGCATGTTGCCGGACTGACTCCTAAAGGTGGTGCAGAGGAGTGAAATAGAGACGGAGCGCCGCCACTACACTGAGCGTTGAGTCGATTGTGAGGTGATGTAAAGATGAATGAATGGGCCGGGTTATTGCGCGCTGTCAACTGGTCTGTAGTGTTTAATTTGTCGATATCTGACAAGTACGCCAACCACAGGAACAACAGGGAAGGGAGGAGCAGGGAACATGCAGCTGATTGACCCGGAACTTATACAGGGTTCATTCCCGCCACAATAAAGGGACTGGCGGGGTCAGAAGTTACCGTGGTTACAGATTCATCAAACCAAAGCATCAATGCACTGAAAGCTTTAACGTTACATACATCAAAACAGGGCTTTTCATCTAACGCCTGTGTGCTGTGTTTGTGAGCAGGCGCATGGCGACAGTGGGAAGGAAAAACTCCCTTTTAACAGGAAAAAGCCTTCAGCAGAAGCAGGGTTGCAGAGGGATCAGCCAAGGAGACAGGACAAAAGACACTGTGGGAGCCAGAATTCCCACTTCACTATGATTAATATTCACAGCTTCAAGATCACCAGCAAGTTATTGGAGATTTATGCTCTGTGGAAAAAAGAAAACAAGATTTCCACCTAAATGTCTCAGATATTTCCACTGATTGTCCAAGAAACTAATTTCTGCTGCTAGCAGACTAACCCACTGGCACAGCTACTGTCAAGCACATGAAAAACTTCAGATTTCATTCATTTTTGATGGATGTTACTGTACCCGCAGCAGTCGTCCCAGAAAAAGAAAAACATGATGTGATCAAGGGTCCATATTTACCGCTGAGACTTTTCAATTAGGCCTGTTTGAAGAGAGATTCTGTTTTCGGGTTGCTTCAGTTATCTGAGGCCTGTATTTAGTGGGGCCCCCTGCAACGTAATCCACCCACCCTTGTACACAATGAATTTAGCCTTGCATTCAGCTGTATTTGGCAGACGCTGCTTCCCAGCATGGAGGCACAAACAATCCGGATCCGCCGCATCACTCACCTCGTCTTCTGTCCTCTCCTTCCTCTCTGTGGTATTAAGTATCACTTGCCGCTATTCCAACGCTGTCAAACTCAATTTCAAAGTTTTTCATCTGCCAAATCCAGCTGCATTTTCCGGCTCACGTTGGTGATCACGCTGCGGTCGAGGGGGAAACGGAGCCAGGAAGAAGTCAGCGTGATTGGCGAATCTCAGCGATGTCAGTGTAGCATTTCAAAGCCGGCTATCGTTCCCGAAAAACACAGCAGCTCCTGCTTTTTTTGGCTGCCGCCGCACACGTGGGACTCAATAAAATTTCTTAATTAAGGGAATGCATCTCGAACACACAGAGCGCGCTTAGTTTGTGATGTGTTTACTGAGATTAAACTTGTGGATTTAGATTTGTTTTCATACATTCTCATTTCCTGTCATCATCCATTCGTCACAAAGGGAAGCCGAGTGCTTTCCTAACACTCTGGGAGTGAGTTCATGGCAGTGTCCTGACTGCTCTTCAAATTTGCCACTACTGGAAAATGTAATATACTCGCCGTGGCTGCTAATCAAAGCAAGCTGAGCGAGAAATATGTGTGTAATTTATGACATGTTAAATTTGGCTGGGGTGCTTCCCTCACTCTGTTCCTTTGCATCTCCACCCTGAAATAAATTTCCTTTGGGCAGAGCACACAGCGCGGCCTGCAGATTTCTAACCATGGGAAACAGTGTTGTTGTAATGATAAGAATGCGTGAGGCACTTTAGGCCATATTACCCCTCCTGCTTCTAACCACTGGCTGTTTATTTACCTTGGAGATGAATGCAGCGAGACTCCCTCTGGCCTGAGCTCGCCGTACTCGGGCTGCAGACCCGCTTTCTAAATACAGAAGAGCAAAACTGAAGCGAGCTACCTTTATTAAATATACTTTATTGTGGTTGCTCGCTCTTCTGTTGCAGAGCCGTTCTCCCTCGATCCTTCGCGTGCGTCTTTGCCAATGATAATTACAGTTATACATGCTCAGTGGACGCGCATGCCTCATTGAAACCGATGAAATCAATATCTTAAATATGCTGTTTTTCCAAATGATGAAACATCTCATTGCATTAAAAAGCAGAGCAATTACACCGCGCTCGATAGCTCTTTAACAATATCTATTCGAGCTTTGCAAAACTAATAAGGAAGCAAGAAAAACATACTTCTGTTTGTTTTCTTCGATTTACCCATCGAAAGCTTTTCCACCTGTCGCGCTGTCGACGCCTTTCATCGACATCGTGTTTGGTTGATAAAATGAATCTTGTCAGTTCAGCTCTCAGGGATTTGGCCACTCGCTTACTGTCAGTACAATTTAAAATATCTGCTAACTGCTTTATCTTTCTCATAAATTGTTTATAAAGCCAAAATAAACAAAGATATCTGCATGCAGTTTGAGCTTTAAACAGGATCTTGTGTTCTCACTTCAGAAAGTATATTTGTGTTTCTACAAAAGTAGCTTTGCATGATTCACTGGTCAAAATAAACCTTCTTTGTCTTATCCTGGAAGATGGTACGGCCCCTTAGTCTCTGTAAGACAGCTTTCTTCTGATTGGTTGCCCCTCAAAAACAGATGATTTGAGCAGCAGGTGGGAGGATTGATACTATACTTAGTAAATACGAGGCCAGTATTGCCAATACTAATGATATTTTTAACCTATAAAGCCAGCTGTTGTAATAGATCAGTTTGTCATGACTTATGAGATCAATCATCATCGATCTGCAAATTCTGAGCACATCTCAACGACCACTGTGATGTTTACTGTCAACAATAATAATAATAATAATAATAACAATAATAATCTCCTTTCAGCTTCTCAGTATTTTGATTCACTGGAATCTAAATGTGTGTCTCTCTAATCTGCTTTGGCTCAATTTCTGTTGTTTAAATGTGCCGTAGGCTATAAATAGATATACACAAAAAGGGTCAGACATTTTTCATAGAACATGTTTGATGTATATTTACCTCAAAAAAATATTCAGTGGGCTATATACTGAGGATAGAAAAGTATTGATCCTACTGCACTAGCATCAATCCAATACCAATACAAGCAATCGATCCACGTCTAGTGGATACAGTCAAAGCTGTGTGTCAGAGATAGCTGACCACCCTCACTGACATCATAAAGAGCCAAGACTAGAAAAGAACTCTTGAAACAGAACATTTAGAGCAGCCTGAGACTTTAGTTTGACTACCTAAAAAGTTTTTGAACCCCCCCAAAAAAAGAATAAAGAGAAAACTCCAACAGACTCCATTCTCTGTAACGTTGGTCATGTTTAATGTGACAGTGTTACACCCCTGAAAAGAATCACGAGAGTGATTATGACTTGCGTCTCTCATGCAGTCGTTTATTGCAGTGAGGAGAACGCGCGAAAGCCCCCTAGTGGAGGATAGAGACACTACTAATCGATCCCAGAAAAGGCTTACTAGCCGATCAGAGATGTATAGATTGTAGTTCTCTTAAGTAACATGAAAGCCATTAATATAACGTGAAAAATAATAAACTCTTAACCATTTTCTTACCATATTTACATTATTTTCATCCTTATATCAACTGATATGAATTAGTATTAACTGAACAGTTTTATATGCAGTAGTCCTTCAACCTGTCACACAAGCACATACAAGAGGGAAAATAGCAGCGAAGAAGAACCTTAGGAGGACCTTTAAATAGAGAAATGTTTTCAAATCAGTGTCCAACTTCATATATATCTGTGTGAACTTGTGTGATACAAGAAAATAATACCACACTTGTCATGACTTGTAGATAAAATTCCACATAATTAGGCAGTAACTGAACAACGAAACTTCTTCTATACACATTTCCTTTTTGTGTTTTTCCATATTTCCATAGTTCTTAAATGAAGTGTAGAAAATGCAGAAATGTCAGGAGACTCACTGCTTCTGCAGAAAGTATTTTTGTCATATTACCAACTTGATGTGACAAATAGGTCAGTTGCAGTGGTGCAGATGCATCATGCATTTCAGAACATTTCCAATAGATTGTCAAGGTTTGGGATTATATAACACCGTACGGAAGATATGTGAGTGACCCTTAAAGCAGACTTACTGTACTCATTTCCAGAGCCTGTTCTTCACTCCTGCACTCCAACATTGTGCGATTGTTTTGTGATTCACAATTCAAAATAATCCTTGTTGCTCTCATCCTGGGCCTTGGCTCCGCTCTGTCGATTGGCTGCCCCTTGCAAACAGAAGGTTTGAACAGCATGTGGGTGGGGCATGCTCGTGGTCTAGGCTATATGCTACGCATGCTCCGACCTCATTGGTTGAAACTATTATTTTATTATGCAAGCATCCAGCTTTGCAGCAGCATCTACACATGACAGACAAGATGAAGTGGAAGCCGATGAGGTCGTCTTTAAACATGATGAGAAGAGTATGTGTGCAACTGGTGAAAGTTAACAAAGGCTTACCAGCGAGTATTAACGGGGTTGTTTCTCACGGAGTGACGTCACATGTAGTTAAGCGCACACGCAAAGAGAAAGACAGACAATCCCTTCATGATACACGGCACAGGCCGAGCTTCATTTTAAGCCTATACCCACTCGAGTGTGTCGGCATGCATACAGTGTTTGTGAGCATCTTGTGCGTTAAACATGTGGGGTGTGATTGCTGCTCGGGCTCTGCGAGATAAACAGGACATGCTCCGAGGAGTGGGACGGCGGCCAGTAGACACAGCTGAGGAGGCAGCTGTGAGGAGGAGAAGTGGGAGGGGGAGTTGTGGAGTAGAGGGGAGGGGGGAGAAAGAGGCAGGGAAGGAGGGAGAGCAGCAAACTGTGGAGGGCAAAGTGCCCTGACAGCCGCGGGGGTCGCAGAGTGGGACCTCTCCAGGCTTGACAGATGGACAGACGGGGCTGTGCCCCACTGGCCGTCTCTGGCTCTCAGCACAGACGTGCACCCACAAGAGTGCACGCAAACATCGATGTAAGCATGAAGAAATGTCAAACGCTCACAGACAGAAAACAGGACAGTCTGGGTGCAGATGAATCCTTTCTAAGCCTATTTAGGAATTAACACCTCTCATTTGTTTTAAATCAGTCCGGGCCTGTGCCGAGGAACGCTCACCGGATGCTGTTGTAGAGATTTGTCAGAGGGGCGGTGGGATGAAGTCTAGAGGTTTTATTTCTTGAATTCAGGACAGTGCCCAAAGCTGCAGGGAGTAGCTGAGCATTGACTTGTTTGTAGATGAGTTAGCCTTTGCTTTTCACCCACGTGGGACTCAGAGGACAGTACTGGCCAAGATTTGAGACGTGCAGTGAAGCTTGTGGAGGCAGGGAAGTGATGGAGGGAGAATTCAATCAGAGTTGACCATCTGCCAGATCGCTTGTAACGCCAAAGGTGTTATTCCTCCGCGCAGTGTATCTAGAGCGGGTTGAGCGTGGCACACGTGGCAGGAAGCTGCAGGTTTAACCTCAGCTGCACCATGACGTGCATGTTTTAGGAAATGTGATACAAACACAGCACATTTTTACATATTTGTGTTTCGCTGTTGCACCGTTTGGCTTGATGAGCAATTATTTACGAAACGTGTAAATACGTACACCGCCCCAAACTGCTCATCAACTCCAAAATTCCTATTAGTTCATTTTTCATTGTGAGCTTTCGCAGCTGGTTCTAATAGTCTCAGACGTTACGCGCGGCGCTAAGGCCAGAATCATCGAAAGAATTATGTGAAAGTTTAGTTGAGATTTGGAGATTTGGAGTTATACCAGTGGCCCTCTGACCGCCCGGTGGCGCCAGTGTCCGGCAGCCTCGCCTCTGTCAGTGCACCCCAGGGCGGCTGTGGCTACAATGTAGCTGCCATCACCAGTGTGTGGATGGGTGGATGACTGGATGTGTAAAGCGCTTTGGGGTCCTTAGGGACGAGTAAAACGCTATACAAATAATTCAATTCAATTCAATTTTATTTATATAGCGCCAAATCACAACAAAAGTCGCCTCAAGGCGCTTCATAGATACAGAGAAAAGCCCAACAATCATATGACCCCCTATGAGCAGCACTTTGGCGACAGTGGGAAGGAAAAACTCCCTTTTAACAGGAAGAAACCTCCGACAGAACCAGGCTCAGGGAGGGGCGGGGCCATCTGGTGTGATTGGTTGGGGTGAGAGAAGGAAGACAGGATAAAGACATGCTGTGGAAGAGAGACAGAGATTAATAACAGATATGATTCAGTGCAGAGAGGTCTGTTAACACATAGTGAGTGAGAAAGGTGACTGGAAAGGAAAAACTCAATGCATCATGGGAATCCCCGGCAGCCTACATCTATTGCAGCATAACTAAGGGAGGATTCAGGGTCACCTGGTCCAGCCCTAACTATATGCTTTAGCAAAAAGGAAAGTTTTAAGCCTAATCTTAAATACAGGCCATTTATACATGGCAATGTGATAAGATAAACAAGACTAAAAGGGTTTCACCATAGCCGGGGTATCGTTCCATTGTTTGGATTCACTTACAATAACACCGGCAATCAAGATAAGCGGTCGCACAACGTTGGTTATCAGCTGGATGAGCCAACCCAGGGTCTCCCCTGCGTCTTTACAGATAAGAGGTGGTGCTGGCAGCATTTAACCGATCCTAATATTTGAAAAGTTTACTGGCAAGAGAACCAAACAGTTTTAAAAACATGTAGTATAAAAAAATGTGAACATGTCGAATATACAATACAGACTGAAAGCAATGCAAAGAACGGCTGCGAGTGTGTGGGAGGAGAAGCACAGTACAGTCGTTTCAGTAATAAAAGTGCTGTGTGAACAGGTTTAGGAATGTTTTAGTGAGTAAAACTGCAGAAGATCTACTATGTAAATGAAGTCTAACATATATATCAACAGGTTCTATCGGGTATGCTGTGGCTGGCACAGCTGGATCAGAAGTCGGCCTCAGAAACACGAGGAAAGAAACTAAGATGGTTATTAAACTAAAACAAATACAAAATACCAGGAGAAAGTAAATCACACAAAACTTGAGGGGAAAAAATACTGCAAGGGACACAACAAAGAACAAAGAGAGACAATATAAACACACCAGGTAATTAGGGAGGGGGAAACACCAGGAACGAGGGACTACCAAAATAAAACAGGAAGTGACAAACACCAAGACCAGGACTAAGATATGTGAACCTGACAGAGTGGCAGGAGACAAGCAAACATGGAGACATGAGTGACTGCAACGAAAAAAGAGGACAAATGGAAACAAGAGGAAGCTAACAAACAAGAAACTATGAACAGAAATATAGAGACGTTCAGGATAAAGAAACAGAAGAAACAAAACCCCCAAACTCAAAATCCTGGGTCAACCCTACGAGGGGGAAGACATGAGCAAAAGGTCATTTGCTCGTCCACTGAGCTAAAGTTTTCTGTTCTTTCGAGGTGTTTAATGGTCTGAGAGCGAGTGGTGAATAAACAGATTATACTCAGATTACAGGCAAATTTGCTACAAAATACAAATAGAAAGCCACATGTTCATACAGAACAATAAAGTTGTTTAACAAATCAAAGAATTAAGTTGCATCTAATAATTTATATTTCTTACTGATCATCAGTGAAATGCAAACACTTCAGACGACGCTGTTTCAAAAGCTTTAGATCCTCCTGCTGTCGGCGCACAGACATCGTCCAGGAAGACTGGAGTAAGCAGCGATCCCTGTTCAGCTCTAATCGGCAGATTGTGCTCTGAGACACTGCAAACCTTGGAGTTGGACAAGCTGTGAAACCTCTGTAGGGTCCAGGTATCACCTCATGCTACACGTAGTGACTCTGATCCTGGACGAATTCAAAACTAGTGAAGAAGCCGTCAGAAAAGATGCTCAATGTTTTTGGTGGACGCGAAAACACAACAACAACAAAATGTTTTCTTTTACGTCGTTTCCTGTTTCTAAAACGTTTAAATGTTGCGAGGATCTCTGTTTGTGTTGTTTTTTATAATGTTACGTTTTTTGTGTTTTCTGTTTCGCTTCGATGTTGTTTTTCTGAAATGTTTACGTATTCGAGGTTTTGATCTGTTACTTTCTGAATTGTCGGTGTAACTTTGAAAATGTGTTTTTGTAGTTTTGGTTCTCGTGTTTCTTCTTTTTTGCGTCTTTGGGCGGCCGTATCGTTTAACTGCCCAGACTGCGCATTTACCTCGACCCCGGGAAACGCCGCGCAAGACAGCATCGCGCTGCGGGTTGTGATGGCTGAAGCAGATCCAGAACAAGGCAGCGGCGCTGCAGCGTGTTTCAGAAGTGTTCAAGAAGTGGCTCTCTGGTCCCCGTCGCTTACAGTAGCGTCTGGTCTATTTTTGACAGGAGCTAAATCAAAGTGCACACAGAAGATGAAGAGAGTGTTTCCAAAACAAAAGCCGTGCAGACTAAACGCTCCACTTCTGACATGCTCCGAGTTATTTTGCAACAACGCAAAGGATGAAACAAAACTGCACTGGAGGAGTGACATCACAGATGCACCGGGTTAGATCTGCTCTCTCAGCACAGACAGCTGTTTATTGTGTAAAACGAGCTCACAGCAGAGAAACACACGGCAGTTGTATATATGTATACATCCATCTGGATTGGGGCTACAGGTGCAGCAGTCTAAGCAGAGACCCCCCCTCCCTCGCCACCTCCTCCATACTCTTCAAGCCAACTCTCCAGCGTGTCTGTACACAAAACTAACGCACAAGGACACTGCGGATAGTCAGAGTCCAGTCATCATGGTTCATGTGTCAGTTAGATTTCTTCCACACATGAATCCCAAAACACTGGAAGTGCAGCCGTCCTGTGGAGGAGTGATAGCAGGAGACGTGACTGCAGCCATCACAGTTCACTGGGCTTCTATCAAAGGCCAGGAGGGGGGGGGGGGGCGCTGCTTGATGATTGGTGGTTAGTGTGAGACTAGTTTATCTGACCGATATCACACCAGCCAGCGATACTTGGAGCTACTGTCATCATAGATACGTTTAAGTTGATCATTTACAAAATTAAAGTCCTCATCGTAAGTAAGTAAGTAAAACTTTATTTAAACAGCACCTTTCAAGATAAAAATCACAAAGTGCTTCACAGAAGCTAAATCTTAAAAATAAAAATCAACCAAAAGCAAGTTTAAAAAGATGAGTTTTTAGCTGTTTTTTAAAAGCGACCACTGAGTCCACAGATCTCAGCTCAAAGGGAGAGACTTCCACAATCTGGGGGCCACAGTCACAAAAGCTTTGTCGCCTTTTGTTTTCAGCCTCGTGTGTTGGACAGCAAGCAAGCCCTGGTCACATGACCTCAGGGACCTGCTGGGAATGTATGGATGTAAAAGTTCACTTATATATGTTGGTGCTTGTCCATGCAGAGCCCTGAAAGTCAAGGTCAAAACCTTAAACTGGATTCTGAATTTAACGGGGAGCCAGTGCAGCTGGATCAGCAGGGGTGTGACGTGGGAGGACTTGGAGGACTTGGTCAGAAGCTTTGCAGCAGCGTTCTGAACGACTCGCAGACGCTCCAAAGAGGCTTTACATAAACAAGTAAACAAAGAATTACAATAGTCCAGACGAGAGGAAACAAATGCATGAATGACAATTTCTAATTCGGAGTGCGATACAACGGGACTCAGCTTAGCAATGTTTCTCAAGTGATAAAAACAGGAGCGAACCAAAGATTTTACATGAGCATCCAAAGTCAGAGCTGACTTTGGACGCCTGTTTATTATATGCACTTTAAAAACAGTCTGTATATAAGTGACACATTTTATTCTGTTTAGTTCAGTTCAGTTTTATTTATACAGCACCACATCACACCAACAGCTGCCTCAAGGTGCTTCATACTGTAAGGTCCCCAACCTTTCTGTGCCACCGGTTATGTCTGACAGTATTTTCACAGACCGGCCTTTTAGGTGTCGTGGATAAATACAAGAAAATAAAACCAGTACCAAACAAAAATACGATTTATGCATAACACACGGGAAAAGACCCGGGGAAACCGAGTTAACGATAAAAACCGATACAAACCCTGAAACTATAATTTCACACCCAAGCCTCAACTCTCGCGGCCTGGTACCAAACAACTCAGGGGTCCATGGAGAGGGGGTTGGGGACTGCTGCTGTAAGGTAAAGACCCTACAATAATACAGAGAAAAGCCCAACTATCATATGGCCCTCTGTGATCATGTGCTTTGGTGACAGCGGGGAGGAAAAAAACTCTTCTAACAGGAAGAAAACTCCAGCAGAACCAGGCTCAGGGAGGGGCGGGGCCATCTGCAATCTAACTTAAAATGTATAATAAATAAAAGAAGCTACACCAGAACAAACACACATCAAAAGCAGGAAACCAGCAGAGCATCACATGTGAAATGAAGACATGAGTGAAGTAAACTGGCAATACTGAGAGGAAGGAAATAAACACACAGGTAACTTTAAATTAGAGCAGGACATAAAGTGAAAGAAGAAAAGCTCCAGTCTGAGCTGATCCAATCGTGTCTTCAGTGACGCTTCAGTTCGAGATCAATAAATAACTTGAGGAAAAATCTTTTTTCTTTCCCTCTCTGCATTTAATCCCCTTAAACGCGACAGGAAGAAGCACCGGCAACCCAGTTTACAAGTGCATGTTTCCACCTCTGCTGTCTGTTTAGTACAACTGATGCATAAAAATAGCGCTCAGATGTATAAAGAGCAGTAAATGCAGCATTGAAAGGAAAGCTGCGCTCGCTTCCATGGAGCTTTCTCTCCAACTCCGGCTGCAAATTAGAGTGGAATTAAAGCGAGAGAGAGAGAGGAGGGAAAAGGCTGCGAGGCTGAAGGGTGGAAGATGAAAAAGAAGGCGGAGTAGGAGGAGATGGAGAAAGAGGAGGCGTGGAGTGATACCATTTAAATTGATTCCACGACCTGGGGGCCTGCATCCTGTCACGCTTTCTTACAGCTCCGGTCTTCTGCCGGGGAGCTCGTCTGAGTGAGGCCCACGAGGCTTCTCCTTCTTTAGGCAGGCATGTTCATCCCAGGGTGCTTCACAGCCCCTTCCCTGGCCGTCCCCTCCCACTCTCTTATCTTCCACGCTGTCACACGTACTCAGCTAGCTCACAGAAACGGTGGGTTTCCTCCCATCTCTTCTCTTTATCCTTCCATCTCTTGCCCTTCCCTAGCCTCGTCATCTCAGTGTGCACTTCCCTTCACATCTCTCCCACTTTTTACTTATTGCCCCCCCACTCTCTTTTCACTTTCTCTTAATGACTTCTCGGCCACGTCTCACATCTTCTCCTCTCTTCAGCCTCCCTTCCTTTCCCAGCTATCTTTGTTCTTCCTCCTCGCCATATGTCCTCTCTCTCTCTGACTCGAGTGCCATTTGATGAGACCTGGATTGAGAGCGGCGGAGTATCGGTGTGCTGCAGCAGTGCACCCAGGAGAGGATGTCAGGGAAAGAGACAGGCCATCTTCACATTAAATATCATCTGACACCTAATCTGCTGCACCACTTGGCCAGGACTCTGCAGTCTATTCACACCTACAGTGATCCCTCCTTCACTGATGAGGATGTGCACATCCTGCACGGGGAGGACGCTGGTTTGAGCGCGGTGTCAAGGACGCCTTTACATGCAGGGAAAGACCCTCTCTGAATGGAGGCGGGGGCTACAATGCTGTGATCAACAGAATCAACTTTTTAGAATTTACTTACCTGGATGATTGAGCGTGCATCAAGACATGCAAATGACTCACCAACACTTTTGGGAAGCCATGTTGAAAAATACTACAAAACACTCTGTGCGGTATGAAGTAACAGCTTTGTTTCCCCGTCCTTTAAACCATACGATACATATTATTGGCAGCCGAGGAAACTAAAGCAGGACTCACAAACGAAGGAATAACCTAAAAGTCTGAAATAGCGGTCTCCAACCCCCAGGCCACGAGAGTTGAGGCTCGGGTGTGAAATTGATGGTTTTCAGGGCTTTTATCGTTAACTCGGTTTCCCCGGGTCTTTCCCGTGATGTAGTTGTGTCTTATTTTGAAATAAATATTTACGTGTTACCATAGCAACCAGAGAGCATTAAGGGGCAGAGAGGAGGACGTTACTGTCAATGTTGTTGGTGCATTTCAGGTGGATGCTGCCAATAAAGTTACACAATTACACAGTGAATTCACGTTTATTATTATATTTACAAAATAGAGTTTTTGTCTCGGTCGTATCGTTTTATTTTGTTGTATTTATCTGCCGCACGTTACAGTTTTTTTAATTGGTTTGGTACTATTTTCATAACTAAAGTGTGCGTTTTCAAATCTCTGTACAAAACTCACATTTGATCACATTTGTAACACCACTAGTCATTCTGTCAAATCTGATGTCATGATTTCATTGTGTTTGCACATATTTTCATTCCACTTAATCATTATTTCAGAACACATGATCACTGTGATATATTTTGAGAACTTTTGCTTTAATCACCCAAACAAAACAGTGAGATCTTTTTTCAACTTACCAATCATTTCATTCAGGAGCAAATAATCCAAGGTAAGCGTTTCAAATTGTCCTTGGTGATGAATGAGTGTAACTGAACTGTAAAACTTTACACAGCAAATATTACACTTATGTTCAGACATAAAAAAAAAAAAATTATACACACACACACACACACGAAAAAGCCATTTACATAAGCAAAATATATTTTTATCACTTTTACACAATTAATCAAGCCGGTCATTAACATTGGGCCATAGATTTTCATCAACATCACAGTGGATGTCTTCGTTGTTCAGGCACTGTGGGAAAAATCTCCTGACATTGCTCAGCAGTTATGTCACCACAAGCTTCACACATGGCTTGAAGAAGGGAGACCTGCTCATGGGGATGGCGATCATACACCTTCCACCTCCATGTAGAGAAGAATTCCTCAATTGGGTTGAGGAAAGGGGAAGATGGTGGAAGATGGAGGGTCATGAAGCGAGGATGTGTTTGAAACCATTCCTGAACCAGCTGTGGTGGAAGCTGACATTGTCCCACACAACAACACAGACGATGTCTTCTCCCTGACAGGTCTGCTCCCGTTCATTTAAAAAACTATCAGGTGTTCAGTGTTGTATGACCCTAGAACTGGTCTCCAGCCTACCACACCACCTTCAGATATAGCTGCACCCACGTTGTCCAGGGACTTGGATGGTAGCCCTTTGTCCAATAAGGTTACGTCCTTTTGAGGTTTTTTTAGAGTTTTGAAAATGTACCAATTGCTTGTGAAAACTGCGCCAAACCAATTAAAAAAAACTGTAAAGGCCGGTCCGTGAAAATATTGTTTGACATTAAACTGGTCCGTGGCGCAAAAAAGGTTGGGGACCGCTGCCTTAGGTGACATCCATACAGGAACATACGGCAGCTCTTACATCCTGAGCAGCCAATCAGTGGAAAGAAAATTGTAGCCAACAACTACGTGGAAGAGCAGAAGAAAAGCTCAGTTAGTCTATTCACAATGTTTATCTTAGAGTTTCTTCAGTACTTCATTTTAAGGCCGTCTATGAAGGGTCAGATATTTCAGACTGACATGTTTATGTGACTAAAGTCATCTCGTTAACTAAACTGGTTATTTGCATTTGGAGGAATGCAGGACAATTCCTGGTTAATAGGTCACCTTATCACGGTTTCAATATTTCGATCTTGCTTAGCGAATACACGGCAGATCATTAGGAGGGAAACAGTAATTGAAGTTTATACAAATTAGACCCTCACTCTAATTACAGGCCAGATTATTTTCCTTTCAAGGACGGTCAAATCTTAATAGGGAGAAACCTCCACATGTTCTAATCCAGTCTTTAAGTGGTGACATATGCCGCCGGCGTGAGATGAGGAGGGAACAGTTCCCCCCGTGCTTGACGACAAAAAACATCCATCCCCGACTGGACGGAGGAAGAAGTTCCACGTGATCAATACATCAAGACGAAGGCTGTTCTGAGCCTGCGAGAAGGAAAGAGGAGAAATGGGGACAGACTTTAGGCACCTGCAGTCAACTCGCGGCACAATTATGTCTGAGATAACAATTGACGACCTCCATCTTTGTCTTTGTATTTTCAGACAGCTTGCTGTCTATTGCAAAGTTGTCACAATTCTGCATCATATCAATATATCAAGAGGTTGATTTGGCAGCCGAATCATAGGTTTGCAGTCGGGATGCGGGGCAGTGGCCAAGAAAACTGCCTTTTTATGATTCAACAAAGGCTGTGGACCCGCACTGATGCAGTTGCAAATTGAAAAATGAATGAGAACTGACAAGTCTCCCAGGGAAATCAATCCGATAGAATAGGTTTCCAATATGGAAATGCTGGAGAGATGATCACCTGGAAATTGTTGCAGCACATTTCTGATTTCTCATTTTTGAGAGATAATGGATTGGTTTGTCCTCTGGGGTTAACACGCTGCAGCGCTTCAAAGGGGAAATCAACTAAAAGCAGGATGAAAGTCCCAGTTCCAGAGATGTTTATAAACATCGCGGTTAAAGGACTCAAAAGATTATTTTCTCAACCACCTTTTTACCGTGATTGATATAGCCGCTCTCGCTTTCTTTTCTCAGCAATTTCCGCCTTTGTATTTTTATTTTCTTTTGAGGTGGTTGTTGCCACGAAACATCTGAGAAAAGCACATCGCAGCTAATTAAAGGGAAAAAACCCAAATGATACAGAAATATTTACAAAGCAAATTATATCAGTACCAATATTTGTACAAGCAATTATTCTTTAACCTAATTGTTTGAACTTATTATGTGTTGTATTTATACACCAGGGGTGTATATAACCTTTACCACCCAAAGAGCCACAGAAATAAAACACTGACATGTAAAATGAAGCTAATGCTGTATATATTGTTTTTAACCTTTAAGCTTTGTATAAACAACTACAGTGTGTTGCTTATGAAATCCATGTAATGAACGTTTTGAACTCCTTCAAACCTTAAACGTATAAGAATGACGGCTCACAACATTTTTTCTTTATCACCTTTGGGCTTTCGGAGCGTGCAACAAAACCTTGACCTGAATTTACAAAATTTACAAATAAAAAAAAAAATGACAGAAAGATTCACAGAGAAAGAGTTGCATAGATTAGGAAACAGATCTAAGGAATAAGTTAAGTAAAGACTAAACTAAGAATTAAAGGTAAATTATAAGATAAAATAGTAGAATGCTCCTGAACTTGCGTCTGCACATCGGGGCTGTACAAAGTCACGTTCATCTTCGCGCAAGACCGTAAGCTGTCGCCTGTGAGGCGTGAGCGGCGTTTGTTTTTCACATAGCTGCTCACATACGATCGATTCCATGTTTCAAACATGAGTTTGTCCTGGAAGCTTCTCAGTATCCCTCCATTTGTGATTCTGGACAATTCTGATGCGAAGTGTGACGCTTATTTTGAGCGTCGAAAAATAATAAAATTTAATTATATTTTATTATTTCAAGATCACAATAATCTTCACATTTAGAACTACAACTTTGAAAAAGAACTACACTAATAAAATACACTTAACAGTTAGAATTTATTTTCCCAAGCTACGCGAAGCCGCAGTATAAGCATGAACGAGCTGCATGCACCCCGAGCTGCAGGTTGCCAGCTCGGGTATGTACGTCGCATTTACAGCTGACTCTGCACATAATAGACTGTACATAAAAGATGGACCATTTTGGTTTTACTGACTTTGCATTTTGTATCATTAACGTTATCATTTCTTTACCATCATGTTGTTGTTTTTTAGGAGTCTGAAGTTACCATATCGTGATGAAAGAGTGGAGCGCTAAGTTAGCAGCTAATGTTAGCGGCTAATGTTAGCAGCTAATGTTAGCCGCTAATGTTAGCAACCCTGATTAGCGAGCTGCATCATTTTATGCTAATTAGTGCTAAGAAACAGATAAAAAACTAGGATTTCACTCACCAAACGTGAAGCCAGGCCTGTGTAGAAGGTCTGTACCCAGCAGTACCAGGAGCACTTTGTGGGGTCCAGTTAAAACTGGAAACATAGCAGATAGCAACACCTTTCAATCATGGCAGATCATTTATACCTTAGCAGTATCAAAGTGGCTGAGTTGTAAACAAAAAAAAAATTCATTTTTTAAACGTGTACTTTTCAAAGAGTTTTTTACACTTAGGTGGATGACTCTGGCTGACCAGTGGCAGGTATGCAGTGACAAATCAGTGTCCAGTGGTTTTATGTGCAAGCATGCCATCAACACTGACACAAATACAAGCCTTTTCACAGCTGTCCACTGTAGTGACCTCTATGCGTGAAAGGGTTGACAACAGAGACCAAAGCTTTGAGACAGCCTCTAGTGTTCATAAGAGGAACTGCAGTGTTTGGTGCTTCAGCATTTGCTTCATTTGTTAGTGCTGACGCTGCTCCAGTGTCATAGACCTTTCCACTGTCGGTATCAGACGTCCCCATTTCTTTGCTGGATTCAAGCAGCTGCAGGATGTGATCTTCTGAAAGCCTCTTTGCAACCCACCTCCACGCAGGAGGTGGGTTGCTGCAATGCTGTGCCTGGATTAATCACTGGCATCAGTGACAACAGATGTGGCAACAGTGCCTGAGGGACGACGGCGTCCTGCAACAGGCCAAAACACAGACAACCGTCTTTTCACTATCAGAGCTCCTGACTTTAACATGAAGTGTGATATTTACCTTTGTGTTTTGGCCTACGGCCTATCCAACCAGCACACACCCGTGGGTGCCATCGCAATGGCCACAAAATCACTCTCACTCAATTTTCTATGAAGCACAGTAATTCAATTCCTGTGGAGAGCTTCGCTTTTCGCTTTTCCACAAAAAAAAAAAAGAGCTCAACTTCCTGTAATCACAGTAGAAATAAATATGAACTCTGTTTTAATATAGATTCGCTTCAAGAAAGAAGAAAAACCGACCACAGCTCTGCCAAGAAATGTTTTTGATTATGAAGACATCCACTGCACTTACCACTGACAGAGTCTGGGCTTCTTCTTCGCCCAGACTTTTTGATGTGTCTCGACAGGCAGACGTGAGCTTCCACCGGCACTCAGCGAGGGTGCAAACTGCACATTTTCCCAGTCAGCCAGGTCTCCTGAAACCCCCCAGAGAGGCCTCGCTGACCTGAAAGGCATCACTGTCTGGGAGTTCATAACAGTGAGACCCAAGCTCTATCTCAGCCATTTGTTTCTGCCACTTTGGCACTGAGAGAATTGCTCTCAATCTCTCGGAGCAAGTCTGGCATTCCTCCACCCCATCCATCACGAGACCTCTCTCTCCGGTGGATGTACCCCTTCCTCGCCTGTTCCCTCTGACCGCCTGTCTGCTGCTTTCATC
Source organism: Neolamprologus brichardi (assembly GCF_056152115.1). Lineage (NCBI taxonomy): Eukaryota > Metazoa > Chordata > Actinopteri > Cichliformes > Cichlidae > Neolamprologus > Neolamprologus brichardi. The sequence goes on along the minus strand of NC_142118.1, from coordinate 1,366,033 downwards.
AGCTGCGTGCTGCCTCCTTGCACTCCAGTCTTCTCCCTTTGCCTGTTGCAATTACCCTCTGCGCAGGAATACATCACAGGGGACAGTGGCGGACGATTTTCGTTCCTTTGTTTTGGCGTGACAGGAATTGGCTGAGATGGCCGACGAGCGGTGATATGTGACTGTAAATGGTCCCTCCCTGCAGTGCTCCTCCATAAAGCACCGTGTTCGACCTCCTGGGAGTGAGTTGTGAAGCAAACTGAGATTTGTGACCAAAACTCCATGAACTCGAGGCTTGGTTTACAGCAAATGTTCATCTTTTCCTTCTTTTTATGTGTTTGTTTGAATGAGGGAGTGGATTTGCCAGGTTTTTAAAGCTGCAAATGCAAAGGCTTTGAGAATAATGAAAAATGAATGTTCCTCAAAATGCCTAGCTTTCCTATTTTAACTCCGATTTATCAAGCAAAGACTCCCAGGCATGCGAAGATGTAAATAACAGCGATTGCAAATGTGGTGTATAATAAATGACACAGTATAACATCCCAAATGGCACATGAATTCATCTGAAAGGAAATCTCACACTGCTTGGATGCTGAACAGCAGAGCGGCTGTTTATATAGATGTCACACACGCACAGTGTGGGATACTGATTGTGTGCACGGCTGCTGCTCTGCTTTGGATTAAATGGCGTGCGCTCACGCGGGCTAGCCCGTGGTTATCTGCAGATTGACAATGCTCACTAATAACAACAATGGGCTCTTCAGCCCGCTCTGACCTTTGACCTCCCCGTGGAGGGCGGAAGAGTAAGTGAGGATTTTCCAAAAAAGCCCATTTTTCCGCTCTCCCTTTGCACGCATGCAGTGCAAGGTTAAACTGCTGCCTACAGTCACTCATTACAGAGTGCCATGTGTGAGTCTGTGGGTGTGAGACCGAGTGTAGGGGGAGAGAGGGAGTTCTTGGCTAGTGTGGAAAGCGCTTAAATCATCTCACATAGGCACAAGGTGGCACTTATAGCACATAAACGTCAGCTGGAATGAGTTGGTCCTGGGCAGCCGGTGCCATGTGCATGGGCGTCTGCATTTGTGTGTCTCGTGCGCACTTGTGGAAGAGGCGGCAAAAAGCAGAAAGAAGATTGAGTCGAGCATCTGCTCACATCAATTCAATTCAATTTTATTTATATAGCGCCAAATCACAACAACAGTCGCCTCAAGGCGCTTCATAGATACAGAGAAAAACCCAACAATCATATGACCCCCTATGAGCAGCACTTTGGTGACAGTGGGAAGGAAAACCTTTCCAGTCACCTTTCTCACTCACTATGTATTAATAGACCTCTCTGCATTGAATCATATCTGTTATTAATCTCTGTCTCTCTTCCACAGCATGTCTTTATCCTGTCTTCCTTCTCTCACCCCAACCAATCACAGCAGATGGCCCCGCCCCTCCCTGAGCCTGGTTCTGCTGGAGGTTTCTTCCTGTTAAAAGGGAGTTTTTCCTTCCCACTGTCGCCAAAGTGCTGCTCATAGGGGGTCATATGATTGTTGGGTTTTTCTCTGTATCTATGAAGCGCCTCGAGGCGACCTTTGTTGTGATTTGGCGCTATATAAATAAAATTGAATTGAATTGAATTAATAATTTTCATACAATGGTCCATTATATGAAGTTTAAACACGTGACACTTAAACATGTTTTCTATGCTCTATTCTGAATAAAATACAGATTTACAATATTTATTGCTTTCCATTTTTATTCCCATTTTTCACAGCATCTCAACTATTTTGGAATTGGGACGTATGTTACGTATGATCAATTTAATTTGATTGTTGGTTTTTCTCTGTATGTATTATTGTAGAGTCGACCTTACAGTATAAAGCACCTTGAGGCGACTGTTGTTGTGATTTGGTGCTGTATAAATAAAATTTAACTGAATTACGTGCAAGCACTTTGGCGACAGTGGGAAGGAAAAACTCCCTTTTAACAGGAAGAAACCTCCAGCAGAACCAGGCTCAGGGAGGGGCGGGGCCATCTGCTGTGATTGGTTGGGGTGAGAGAAGGAAGACAGGATAAAGACATGCTGTGGAAGAGAGACAGAGATTAATAACAGATATGATTCAATGCAGAGAGGTCTATGAACACATAGTGAGTGAGAAAGGTGACTGGAAAGGAAAAACTCAATGCATCATGGGAATCCCCCAGCAGCCTACGTCTATTGCAGCATAACTAAGGGAGGATTCAGGGTCACCTGGTCCAGCCCTAACTATATGCTTTAGCAAAAAGGAAAGTTTGAAGCCTAATCTTGAAAGTAGAGATAGTGTCTGTCTCCTGAATCCAAACTGGAAGCTGGTTCCACAGAAGAGGGGCCTGAAAACTGAAGGCTCTGCCTCCCATTCTACTTTTAAATACTCTAGGAACAAGCTGTGAAAACATCCAAAGGTAGGTTTTCCTGGATTTCTTCTTCTCTCGTGGTCGCGACAGTAAGCGAGTGTCTTTCAAGCCACACAAACGACACAAGTTGTGATCTTTCATTGCAGCCCGAGTGAAAATAAACCCCTCCCTCGACTGGCGGCGCTTTGTATCGGCAAGGGCAGTCGCTCACGCTGCACAAGCAGGTGATGATTAAAGGCTGACCTTACGCTTAATTAGTGGCAACTGGGAGATTTCACAGCTTGGCTATGAATCATGGGAGGAAAAAAGCAGCCGCCAGGGAAATGTTACCTAAGTGATTAGGTGAGGGGTGTAAATCAATAGCGCCGCTGACCTGCGAATGGAGTGGCGGAGAGAAGTGAGGTGCGAAATGAAGATGGAGAAAAAAAGAAAGAATGAAAGGACATGATTAACACCGGTGACCTGCTCCTGTCTCACACACGTATAAACAGCCACGGTGCTCGCACTCGCGCTGAATCCACAAACTGAATTAATCTGTAATTTTTAATTAGAGACGGGTACTTCGGTACGCTACCAGGCCAAGAGAAAAGGAATTTCTGTTTATGCTTGCTGGCTTGAAGATGACAGAATTGTACACTGAAATCTGGCAGCAGGTAGCTGCGAAGCCCCCACTGCTGCACAGGAAGAAAGAGGCAAGTTCAGTCATCTCCTGCACCGTGCTTCGGATAAAACGGTTAATCTTACGCCGAGCGCTCCGCCCGAAAGCTAAGGAAGGGACTAAATGCCTCATTGAAACCTAAAGCTTTAATCGCTTCTGTGAGGCAGTTTGTGCCAAATCAGTTGCTGATGCTTCATTCCCCTTCTTCACTCTAAATGGGAGAAACTTCCCTTAATATGTAGCCAAGGTCAAGAGACACATTAGTTATCGAAGAGTGGAAATCAATAGCCAAAGCAGTCCTTGACAAGGCACGGCCCGAGAATGGCAAACTACAACTTATCTGGGTGCCGGTGAGGCCATGTTTGTGTGAGTGTGTTTGTGCATGCTAGCTGCTGTGTGATACGAGGCAGCATGTTGAAACCAGCAATCGATACCGTGGAGCAGCTGGTGGGGCTGCAGAAATAAGTAATTTTCAGAAGACAGAAACTCTGAAATCATTTCCTTCCAATTTCAAAGTTTTCTTTTTGTTTGCTTTTTTAACATTTCTTACAGTAAAGATCAGGTTTTGCTTTTAATGAGCACAGAATCAATACAGATCCTGACTGATGTCCTGACCTTAAAACTGAGCTAATGTATGTTTGCATTGGAAAAACTAACATGGAAATGTAGGGGGCGTGTCAAAAGCAGGTCATAGACTTCCTTTTAGATCTGTATGTAATTATGAAGTACGAAGCATGCCCTGCTGAATCGAACAATTATGGATTTTCAATAGTGTGTTCATTAGCAAGACTGCACAAGAAAACGTTAGCAAACCGATTACTTCTTAAGGTCTTGTTTTTACTTTTGCATAGTTTGAAGCAGTGCTACGTTTGATTAATAAAATGGTTTCATGCTGCTGCTGATAGGAACCAGTCTAGGAATAATATGACTGATCAAAACTACCCAAGCAGCCTAAACACAGACACAGCGCTGTGTGTGTCTGAGCCAGAGACACACTTAAAGCAGCTTTGGTTTTTAAACCTTACAGCTACAACTAGTCAAAAAACTGTGGATATAAAATATGACTCTAGCAAACCACGGTTAGGTTAAGGTTGTCCAAGCTGTCCCTCAAATGCTGGTGAATGTGGCCCAGACAAAAACTGCTCTACCTTATCCAGGCAATTCAAAAATATACTTTAGCTCAGGGGTAGGCAACGCCAGGCCTCGAGGGCCGGTGTCCTGCAGGTTTTAGAGCTCACCCTGGGTCAACACACCTGAATCAAATGATTAGTTCATTACCAGGCCTCTGGAGAACTTCGAGACATGTTGAGGAGCCAATTTAGCCATTTGAATCAGCTGTGTTGGATCAAGGACACGTCTAAAACCTGCAGGACACCGGCCCTCGAGGCCTGGAGTTGCCTACCCCTGCTTTAGCTATTAGCAGTGGCTCATGGTCAGAGTAGCAATTCAGTATACATTACTACTACAGTATACATACTTAAATCTCTCCCTCCTAAATGATGTTCCTCCATCTATTTTCTAACCACGTCATTTTCACCTTCCTCCGTCTCGCCCTCACTTCTCCACAGCTGGTGTTAGCAGCAGCTGCCTCCCGAGGCCTGGCTGCTAGTTGTTGCTGTCTGAGTTGTCAAAAGTACAGGTAGAAGTACAGATACTTGTGTTAAAAAATACTCCAGTAAAAGCTGACGTACTGATTTTTACTCAAGTAACAGGGAAAAAGTACCAGCTCTGAAATGTACTCAAAGTAAGAAAGTAAAAAGTACTGGCTCCATTTTTATGCACAAGTAACTGGAGCTTCTGCTATCAGGGGTTACAGTGAGATTTAGCAAGTGGGGGAACACACAGGTCTGCAGTGGGTCAGTGTGGGGAGAATACAGACAAGTCACAATCATTTCTGTTGTGACCTGAAGCAGATTTGTTTAGTGGACACGCTGCGATGAGCTGACCTGCTGCTCGTTGTGGATTTATACAACAAGATGTCAGCAGATGTTTCACAGCTATCTTGGCTGAGTTCAGTTTCCTACACTCACAGTATACTGTACACTGTCTTTATACTAAACAGTATAAAGCTGGTATAATGATTGAATTCAGTGAATGAATCTAAGCATCATTAGCTTAAATATAAATTTTCTATGCTACAAGGTGCAACCAAAGACTGACCTGTGCATCAGTCCAGTCCAGTGCTTTGCTTTACTGTACCTTCACCACATTACTGGCCGTATTTTAGCTTAGCTAGCAACACGCGGTGCGACAAACTGTTTATGTGTTTGCTGATGTTTGTTGAGCTGATAAAAATGCTGTTGAAACGTTACATGGTGGAAAAACATCACTCGCTTTATGCTCATTCTTCTTCTGTAGCGCTAGCTAGATGCTGACTGCTGTACTTGCCCCGCCCACTTTAACCCCTGAGTATAAATGCTAACGAGTAGAAAGCGAAGATATTTGCCTTAAAATGTGAGCAAAAGTTGTCTGAAAAATAAATACTCGAGTAAAGTACTGATACCTGAAAATTAACTAAAGTACGGTAACAAAGTATTTATAGTACTTTGTTACTTCTAACTGCTGGTTGCTGATGCCACAGGTAGCGCAGCAGCACCGACACCGAACATGTCAGTTAATTTGGCACATTGTGCTGCATTTATTCTTAGTTTCTTTTTATTGTTTTCTCTAAACTTTTTCTACAAGATGCGTAAGAGCACAGTGAAGGTAGTTCAATTCAATTCAGTTTTATTTACACAGCACCAAATCACAACAACAGTCGCCTCAAGGCGCTTTATATTGTAAGGTCGACCCTACAATAATACATAGAGAAAAACCCAACAATCACATGACCCCCTATGAGCAGCACTTTGGCGACAGTGGGAAGGAAAAACTCCCTTTTAACAGGAAGAAACCTCCGACAGAACCAGGCTCAGGGAGGGGCGGGGCCATCTGCTGTGATAGGTTGGGAAGGAGACTCGTCACTTTTAGAGGTTTGATTGGATAATCCAGTGTAAGTAACGACAATGAACGAATGGGCTGCTGTCAGTTCTCAGCGGCCCTTCAAGCTGGCCCATCAGCCAACAAGGAAAAAGCCCGGTTGGCTAAATTAACAGTCCAGCTGTTAGCTATATTAGCTTTAGCTTTATGAACCATTTGAACAGTTTAGCTAACTGTCTTTGTTTTACAGTCTGCTTTGAACTGTTAATATAAGCCCTTTGTGCTCGCATCATCTGCATACATGGGCCCAGAAATTAGAACAACAGCCTGGCGAACTCAGAAGATAATTGCTAAAGAAGCTAACTAAGCTAATCTGCTAAAACAATCTGGCACAAGTGCAATTCCAAATGAAAAATCGTCCTCATATACTGAACATATTTACTGCACTGATGACATGGCCATAGTAAAGTATGTGCATGTTAATATCTATCTATAGCTTGGACTTGGTCTGTACCCAAAATGTATGTAATCACAGCCTCCTGTAACAAAATGCTTTAGAAGTATTCTCAACTACAGTGGCTTTAGTAGCACAACAGTTATTAATTCAAACCCTAATAATGGTAAAACACTGATCAAACTCTTCAAAAGCTCCTTTTTTGCTCATCTCTAAGTGACACATTTGGATGTTAATTTAAATCAAAATCACTAAATCTGCTCGCAATTAAATACCAGTTCCTAATGCCCCGTGAATATGTGTCCTGGGCACCGGCGCTGTGGTTCTATCAATTCAGGTGGAGACAAGTCCCATGTGGCTCATTTCACTCCTGCCTACGCACACACACACCTCCACGTCCAGTTAAAATTGACTCTATTGAGTCGGAACAGCATGCTTTCTCATTGCTTCAGCGCTAATTGGGTTCTGCGCCCTTACTTTTCACATGAAACACATTTTATGGCGCAATTTAAAAAATGTAGAGCTGCGTAATTAGAACGAAACGACAGAATGAGTGGGATCCGTGCCACGGCAGCAGCAAGACGAAAGGCCTTTTGTACGCTTTGGGTCGCTCGCTGCCGAGGCAATCGTTTGTCTGAAAAAGACTGAGTGGGTTTGGACATAAATGTCAGATCACCTTGCATTACAATGTAAATATTAGGAGACTTGAACAAGCTGGGCTGTAAAATGTGTTTGGAAGAGTGGATCCAAATGGGGTCATCCATAATTGATTTTGGGCAAAGATGGGGGAAGGAAACACGTGAAGGATAAATAATGATTATCTCTCAGGAACATATGCTGATACTTTCATAAACTCCCTCCAAATGACTTATTTGGCAGTTGTTGTCTTGACCTGTGTGTGCTGTGTAAATGTTCAAACGCTGAGGTGGAGCCAGATGTTTGGCAGACACTTGTGCGCATTAATAAACAGCATGCACGCACATGCTGTGCATGCACATACAGATGCTCGCACGCTCCACATGTATGCGGCAACAGCTACACACAGGTTCACACATTCACTCACACACAGGGTCTCACTTGACATCCTCTGGGAGTCACTGAGGAGGAGCCACTTTTTCCCTCCCTGCTTGTTGATATTTGTCCTGTCAGCTCTCTAAACCGACTGCTGGCTCCCGTACGGACCTCGGGAAAACACTTCAATCACTGCTGCAAATATTTAACCTCTTCAAAAGAAGCTGCATATACTTTCTGCTAATTGAAGCTGCTGAAACAATAATAAGCAACAACGAGCGATACAGTAAATCATCCTCGTTGGGTCTTATCAATGCGCTTCTTTCCTCCACAGTTACTGTGTAACAAAGCGTCATTTCTCAGTCATACTTGTAACATCGATTTGGCTCAGGGATGTTTTCCTGTAATGCTAATTTTGGTTACCAGCTCTGTCTTGGGGATTTTTGCTGTGTTGGAACAGCTAATTAGCTGGTGACATACTTGGAGCTGTAGTCAGACCGTGAGGGTTTTACCTCAGAGACTGTGTGGATTAGCCTCACTGTACCAACTACAGTTGGAACACTAAACCCCTTTCTGCTTTTGCAGACCTATTTTTCAGATTGAGTTTCAAGGTTGAGTTTCACTCTTTGATTACATTTTTTAAAAAGTCTCTTATTTGTAAAAGTTGCATCAAGTACATCAACATCGAGACGGCCTACCTGGAGGAGATTAGGAACCTGGAGACCTGGTGCCAAGAGAATAACCTCCTCCTAAACATCAGCAAGACTAAGGAGCTGATCGTGGACTTCACCACAAAGCAGGCGAGGAATTACAAACCCCTCATCATCAGTGGCACGCCAGTGGAGAGAGTGGACAGTTTCCGATACCTGTGTCCACATCACTCAGGACCTGTCATGGTCCTGCCACATCAACACCCAGGTTAAGAAAGCCCGTCAGCGTCTCTTCTTCCTCAGAAGACTTAGAGACTTCCATCTGCCACCGAAGAACTTCTACTGCTGCACCATCGAGAGCGTCCTGACAGCAAACATCTGCACCTGGTTTGGGAACAGCACCAAGCAGGACAGACGAGATCTGCAAAGAGTGGCGCGCTCAGCCGAACGCATCATTCAATCAGAGCTCCCTGACCTGCTGTCCATCTACACCAAGCGGTGCAAGTCCAAAGCTAGGAAGATTACGATGGACCTCTCCCATCCCAACAATGGACTCTTCTCACTGTTGAGGTCTGGGAAGCGCTTCCGCTCCCTTAAGGCCAAAACGGAGAGAATGAGGAGGAGCTTCTTCCCCCAGGCTATTCGGGTCCTGAACCAGGTGTAGGACTGTACTCTCCCACACACATCACATCACCACACGCACCACCACACATTTCCTATAATTTCCTATAATTTATAATCTTTATAATCTCTCTCTGCTGTTTGCACATTTTTATTTATTTTTATTTTTATTTTTACTGTAAATTCCTAAGTTAATTTGTAAATTTTGTAGTAAATTGTAAATACTGTAAAAAAAATTTCTGTCATTTAACGGTCGGGCATTGCGCAGCTACAAGCATTTCACCCCTATGTCATACTGTGTATGGTTGTGTGTGTGTGACAAATAAAATTTGAATTTGAATTTGAAGTATATGTTTTATTAGCCCATCACAGGGAGTGTACGGGAACATTCAGTGAAGAAACATGAACTAATGTGCAGCTGGTAACGCAGCATGAAACAAACCTGGAAGCTAGAAAACTTCTTTGGTCTATGAAGAAACAATATTCATTCAAGTGAGCAGGCGCCATCTTCAGTGTCCAATATCGCCTTCTTAGTGCGTCCATGCTCTACATTAATGGTGTCAAACATAAGGCCCGGCGGTCAGACCCCGCCCCCTTTTCTTATTGATAGACTCTTTTGCCATTCATTCTGCAGCACAGATACACAGTTAAATGACAGCAAAGTTCCTGCTTTTCAACCATCTACTACAGAAATTTCTCATTTTATTATAGTGGGTACACAGTTCAAAAAATTACAAAAAGTATGTTTTATAAATACAGGACAGTCTGAGTAGAAGCTTTTCTGTGTTTTTACACACATATCAAACTAAAGTTTGATATGTGTGTAAATCAAACTAAAGTTTGATATGTGATATCAAACTTATATATATATATATATATATATATATATATATATATATATATATATATATATATATATATATATATATATATATATATATATATATATATACACACACACAGTGGGGCAAAAAAGTATTTAGTCAGCCACTGATTGTGCAAGTTCCCCCACTTAAAATGATGACAGAGGTCAGTAATTTGCACCAGAGGTACACTTCAACTGTGAGAGACAGAATGTGAAAAAAAAATCCATGAATTCACATGGTAGGATTTGTAAAGAATTTATTCGTAAATCAGGGTGGAAAATAAGTATTTGGTCAATAACAAAAATACAACTCAATACTTTGTAACATAACCTTTGTTGGCAATAACAGAGGTCAAACGTTTACTATAGGTCTTTACCAGGTTTGCACACACAGTAGCTGGTATTTTGGCCCATTCCTCCATGCAGATCTTCTCAAGAGCAGTGATGTTTTGGGGCTGTCGCCGAGCAACACGGACTTTCAACTCCCGCCACAGATTTTCTATGGGGTTGAGGTCTGGAGACTGGCTAGGCCACTCCAGGACTTTCAGATGCTTCTTACGGAGCCACTCCTTTGTTGCCCGGGCGGTGTGTTTTGGATCATTGTCATGTTGGAAGACCCAGCCTCGTTTCATCTTCAAAGTTCTCACTGATGGAAGGAGGTTTTGGCTCAAAATCTCACGATACTTGGCCCCATTCATTCTGTCCTTAACACGGATCAGTCGTCCTGTCCCCTTGGCAGAAAAACAGCCCCATAGCATGATGTTTCCACCCCCATGCTTCACAGTAGGTATGGTGTTCTTGGGATGCAACTCAGTATTCTTCTTCCTCCAAACACGACGAGTTGAGTTTATACCAAAAAGTTCTACTTTGGTTTCATCTGACCACATGACATTCTCCCAATCCTCTGCTGTATCATCCATGTGCTCTCTGGCAAACTTCAGACGGGCCTGGACATGCACTGGCTTCAGCAGCGGAACACGTCTGGCACTGCGGGATTTGATTCCCTGCCGTTGTAGTGTGTTACTGATGGTGACCTTTGTTACTTTGGTCCCAGCTCTCTGCAGGTCATTCACCAGGTCCCCCCGTGTGGTTCTGGGATCTTTGCTCACCGTTCTCATGATCATTTTGACCCCACGGGATGAGATCTTGCGTGGAGCCCCAGATCGAGGGAGATTATCAGTGGTCTTGTATGTCTTCCATTTTCTGATGATTGCTCCCACAGTTGATTTTTTCACACCAAGCTGCTTGCCTATTGTAGATTCACTCTTCCCAGTCTGGTGCAGGTCTACAATTCTTTTCCTGGTGTCCTTCGAAAGCTCTTTGGTCTTGGCCATGGCGGAGTTTGGAGTCTGACTGGTTGAGGCTGTGGACAGGTGTCTTTTATACAGATGATGAGGTCAAACAGGTGCCATTCATACAGGTAACGAGTGGGGGACAGAAAAGCTTCTTACAGAAGACATTACAGGTCTGTGAGAGCCAGGGATTTTCCTTGTTTGAGGTGACCAAATACTTATTTTCCACCCTGATTTACGAATAAATTCTTTACAAATCCTACCATGTGAATTCATGGATTTTTTTTTTCACATTCTGTCTCTCACAGTTGAAGTGTACCTCTGGTGCAAATTACTGACCTCTGTCATCATTTTAAGTGGGGGAACTTGCACAATCGGTGGCTGACTAAATACTTTTTTGCCCCACTGTGTGTGTGTGTGTGTATGTATATATATATATATATATATATATCATTAGCGCTGAATGAACTGGGACCATGTCCTTTATCTGTGGTGACTCCAGCATACTATGTTCTATAAATAACATGTCCCTGTTTAAAGCCCTTATATGACCCTCATGAAGTACTTTAATAATAAGAGCACTGGTTATTATGGCAGTTATTGAAGCCTTATGGGCAGAAATCGTAGTCTTCTAATTCTCCAGTTATTCAGAACTGCTGTGGTCGCATCTGGTTTCTCTCAGGTTTAAATCAATCCATGTCACGATTCACTCTGAGAAGCAGCGCAGCCGCTCGGAGGTCCTCAAAGAGCTCGTGTATCTGGATCTCCTCCTCTACTCGTGTACTTGTAAAAGTTTGCGAGCGTGGAAAGTTTCGTTTAACGGTATCCAGAATGATTCCCTTTGCTTGGAGGCATTTTACATCAGACGTCCCGTTTTAGTGCTGGACGTGTGCAGAGGGGGGTTTCCAGGAGCTGCCCTGGTTTTCTTACAGTCTGACTGCTTGATGGCGAACAGTTAAAATAGCTGAAATTCTTGTACGGAGAGTCGGCGGGACGTGTTTATCCTTTATTTCATCGAATGCTGAACGGCACATTTGTTTTCCATTAGACATCCATTTCAAATATCAGTTTAAAAAGTATTTAAAAATTCCAGATGATGCTCGTTTGTTTTCCAAAGACACCACAGAACTGCTCAAAATGAGTCACATGATGAAAATATACATTTGAAATACGTTCCTTTTAAACACTCATTATAACACCCTGTGCTGTATGCACACTAATGGCTGACATTCTTGACAAACTTATTGACAGTTTTATTGCTCTTAATTAGAGATTAATACAATCATTAGCACACTGAGTTATCATCAGAGTGGAGATGATGACAGGAAATGTGCAGGGAAATTATTATGATCGATATACCAAACATGGATGTTGCACAACTCATGACATTAAAAAACAAAATAAACTTATGTTAATTATTTTCAATCCAGTTATATGAATAAATATTTAAGAATAGGAGTGAAGTCATCACAAATTCATGGATGACCTTATTCTGTACATACACTGTATTTGGCAATAGTGTTAAACTTTGTGTTATTGAGAACAGCCTTGGACAGGAAGTGATGTCAGACAAAACGAATAGAATGATTGAAAAAAGACATTTTTATAGTTCAAAGGCATCGTTTTTGACACAAAGATGAATCATATGAGTGTTCTGACTTTGTCTCATCTTGATTGGCCGAGTGGATGCTATTTTGTGTCTTTCAAAGCATTTACATCTAAACAAACCTACAATCCTGTTGTACTTAAACTGGAGCTTCCAGCGTCCATTAGGGTTTAATGACACAAACCAACTGTATGTTTCTGTAACTGCACTCAGAGTTGTCTGTACTGGCTGGGCCAGTTGCATGAATTTTTCCCACATGCAGCAACTGGATGTTTTTTTTTGAGCAGATTTACTATAAGTCCAGTTTTTGGGGGATTTCCGTTTATGTTTTTACTTTCCCATCTGCATCCTTTCACGTGTCCTGCTCAGCGAATGTCACCCATATGTAAAATAATGATCACCTGAATTTGTATTTTCTTTGAGTCACCACTAAATACAGAAAGAATAAAATGAAAAGTATTGTTGTGGATGTTATTATGATGGAAAGAAAAGGACTGAAGGTTTCTCTGCTGCACAGTTTATGCTCACGAACTCCAACTGTTTAAAGCCATTTGGAAAACAAGTCTTATACATAAATAACTCTTTCAAAGGAACAAATGAGTTAAATCCACAGACGTGGCTGGGAGGTAAATGCACAGCAGTGTTGTTGATTTGGCTCTTTTAATAGAAGCTTTTAAAAATAAGAATAGAGCGTAAAACTAGCTTTAATTTCCAGTTATGGATTCATTTTGTGCTTGTTACTGGAGCCAGATCAGAGTTTTTACACGCTTACTTTTTAATTAAACAAATTGTTTAGGTGTTAGGAGGCAGAGTTCTTCCATAGCGCTCCCTTCAATGGCGCTCGGCGCTCTTTATGCAACAGCGGACGAACGGCTGCATTGTACGTAGGAAACAAAAGAAACTTTATAGAGAGTCTCTGAAGCCGTGAATGTGAATATAACATTAGCCTTGAAATGAGTTTTGAATGCCCGTCTGGTGAGTGAGAGAAAGAACACGCACAACTCTGAGAGGCAATAACAGGTCAGATTTCCCCAAAGGTTCTGACACCGGCACCGAAATTAATTGCACTGTTCTGAAGATGAATAAAGGCATTTGTGCTGTGATTAAGTAAGCTGGAGCGTTCCCTCCCTGCAGGCCTGAACCAACATTCAATAAGCCCACAGCAGCGCCTGCCTGCCTGATGGACTTTGCTTCCAAGGAGCTGCAGAGCCTGACAGGAAACAGAACGCCTGCACGCACACATTTGTATACTTGTCCTGTGGAGAAACGCTCCCCCACGCACAGGTTTCTGCGTGCATGCCGATCGACACACAGGTTCTGTGTAAAATGCAAAAACAAACGCAGGGCTGTCATTTTTCAACCAGCAGCAGCAATAACAGAACGCCTGCATGCATGAAAAAGTGTGTGTGAAGTGGAGGCGCAGCTGACGCGCTGTGAATGAGGCCGTCAGCGGCGCGCCCTGATAAGAGCGTGTTTATGATACTGTACGCGAGATCTGACTGGCTGTCAGTGCGGATGGAGCCGTCGTGCGATTTTCATCGTCACCTCGGCTGACAACGCGGCCGCAGAGTTTTACAGCATCTGGGAGCAATAAAGTGTAGCAGAGATAGCAGAGCTGTGATGGAAGCTGTGAGAACTGCTGGACTGCATCGAGGTCGTCGGGTCTTTATGAACACGGGCTTCAGAATCTACGGCGATAACGTGTTCGACTTTAGATTTGATTTGTCTGACTATTAGTGACTTCAGGGTGGATACCCCGAGTTGTTTGGGTAAAAAAAGGCAGCCCACACGGGTGAGTCATTCCTTCCATAAGCTGTCAGGAAGTTTGAGTTTGAGCAGTGCTTTTCTCCTTACGCTTTAAAGCTGTTTGGATTGCTGTGTTTTGAAAGTTTGCCATCTTCTTACCTGGATCAGTGTCAAATCCTATGAGCCGGCGAGATTTACTTTCCCCACCGAGTGCCACGCAACGGATCGGTCTGGTCAACGTTACACGTCGACCGGCAGCCAAATCGTTCGCGAGCTGCTTCTCACTCACACGATTTTCTTGTTTATGTTAACTTAATCTCTCTGACAAACACTGTTCCACTTCTCCACTTCTCCTCGCAGTCTTCTCCTTACATCCATGTGCACTTATGGAAGTCGGAGCCTGGAGAGTCATCGCCTGGAAAATGTTTAAAAAGCATTTCTAATATTCCATCATTTGCAGCCTAATATTTGGCAGGGAGGCGAGGGGATATGTAATATCAAGGCATGCAAAAAGGAGTTAACGTCTGCCTCTGTTTCCAGCTCGACAGCAGGAAAAGTCTAAAAGCGTAGCCTTGGGCCTGCGATGCACTCAAAGCTCTGACATTTGCTGACATTCGGTGTAATATCATTTATTTTTTGCTTTTAAGGGTGCTCTCATTTCCTAACTGCCTTAAAAAACCCTCAGAGATATTGAGCTGAATTTACCCTTTAATTATCTCCACCATCGGGTTTGTCTACACATTTGGCTTCAATAGGCGCGCTGCGATTATCTAATGCACTGTTTTTCTTTCGGATGCTGGGCTGGGACACGGCTGTAGTTCCAGGGACAAAACAGATTCCCAAATGACTCGAGGGAGGTTGATGTTTCAACCTATTAAAATTCAAAAGTGTACACAATTAAAAACAGGCAGATTCATTACTGTAGTGCAGACTGTTAATCTATATTTCACTAAACTTTTATACACAGCGCTTTGGGGAAACCTAAGCTGGGTGACAAAACCGGGAGAGAGGAGAGAAATGAAAATCTATTGTTGGCAAAAGGATGTTTTCAAGTCAAATGAAAGTATTTGTGGTGTTCTGTTGCAGTTCTAACTATGCTGCTGACGTGGGATGGTCCACACGTCGCACTGCTATTAAACTTGGCAGAGGCGCACATGCTCCACAGAGGATTCATTCTTCTGACTGCTGCTGATCCCCTCAGTTGTTCGCTTTAGCACCTCTGTGAGGCCGACGTTTTCTACCATATTGGGTGGATTTCTATTATATTTGGTGCGACTGTCCCTCAGGAGTCACGGTAGCAGCTTTGGTGATCCTCTGACTTTTCAAATGGTAAATTTGCCAGAAAACCACGGTGCATGGCCAAGTCGCTGTGAAGCAAAGGAGAGAGGAGCTCTGCCTTCTTTCTGCTTTCTTTTAACATTTGAGCAAGATAAGAAAAGCAGTGTGATAGATAGAGGTGGGAATCACCAAACATCCCACGATACGATATTATCACAATACTTAACGCACGATACGATATTATTGCAATTTTTAAAAATATTTTGCGATATTCAGATTCTGTACATAAAGGTAAACTTTATCAATATTCATTTTCTCTAATATCAAAGTCTCACACTCAGTCTTTCTCTCATTTCAGTTTGATTGTTGACAAACTGAACGGTTTGTATTACAGTCTAGTCCAACTTAACTGAATCAACCATCTGGTACAATTATAGCTATTCTGAACTCTGCAGTTTATGAAAACTATGCAGCCCCTTCAGCAACTGAAGAATTTGAAAGTAAATTAAAACAAAATATAATTTTACATTAAATAAAAAAGTTTTAAACTTCATTAAAATAAAACATGTCTTAAATTAAAATAAGTAAACTGTCATGTTTATTGCTGCCAAAAACAAGTGAAACACATTTGGACAGTGAAGGAATGTCAGGATTCTTGCTCAGAAAAAGGATCAACATGCTCTGAAGTCAGAGCACAAAAACCTTTTTGTAACAAAGTATCGATTTCTGCTGTCCCTGTATCCATACATTATTAGCAAACAAAATATCACCATGCTACACAGTATCCATTTTTCCCCCACCCCTAATGATAAATATCATAAATGTTATTCCTGACACATTTATGGTCCCTCATGTTTAACAGGTCTAATGCTAAACGTGTGTGTGTGTGTGTGTGTGTGTGTGTGTGTGTGTGTGTGTGTGTGTGTGTGTGTGTGTGTGTGTGTGTGTGTGTGTGTGTGTGTGTGTGTGTGTGTGTGTGTGTGTTCAGTTACGTTTGTGAAAATAACCCAGAGGAAAATGGAGTAAAAAAAAATATCCACAAAATATTTATTGTATCATTGTCTAAAACTTTTTCAGGTTTCAGGTATAAACGAGACAAAAGGTTCCCAAATGCTGACATGGGGCTGGAGAGCGACTGCAGCTGCCTGACAGGATGTGGACAGACCCAGTTTAATGAATGGATTCAGCGACACCATCAGGGACGAGCAACGAGGCTTTGATAGCATCTGAGGCTCCTTCAGAAACGTTCCTGCTAATAAAGACTCCCCCCTTTGGTGGAAACTGTGGGACGGTTCATGAGGGGCCCTCTGCAGGACATTTGTGAATATGTTTATTGCTCAACACTGGACGATTACTTTCTAATTTACGTGTGTTGTATACCTGCGAGTGTGAGTGATGTACGGTGGGAGTCGCACAGTTATTCCCCCTCCTATGTTTGCTTGTTTGTTGCTTTTTTGTCCTTGATGCTGTCATATGTGCGACGCTGGTCTGTGTGGTTTATGCAAGTTTAGCTACTTGTTTTGTTAAACTTACAGCTTGTGTACAGAGCAAACATAAACACAGAAGAATAACTTGTGTTACTGCACAGGAGTGATTTCAGCTCTAACTTAAACTCTCCTGAAAGTCATGGGCATCAAAGTTGGGGAAGCAGCTGGGGGGGCTCTACAGCAGCCCCCCGTGTAATATTTTCATGTAGTTACCTTGAAGTATAAAAGGCTTTGGGATGAATGATCCTCTGCTGTTAAATAAATGAAACTAAACTGTAATTTTTAAATTTCAAATGAAACATGAAACTCATTTGTATTATTTCTATTTCTTTCATTTGCCGCATTGTGTGAGCACAGCTTTAATCTTTAAGCTTAACTGTGTAAAACTGTAAAAAACACCATTACTGAGTCAGTAAAAACACTGCAGACGTACCACAGTGGAGACAGACTGCAGACCTTCCTGTAGATATCTCAGCATGTAAAGCTGGATTTTTCCAAGTGTTTTATTTCTGCTCTCTGCCTCTCCGGCGTTTGCTTTAGGAGGAACTGCACTTCACTCAGCCCTTGACCTCAACCTCAGAGAAAACCTCCTGATCAAAAGAGAAACACAAAACCTTAAACGCCACTTTGCCCAAACCACAGACTTGATAACACGCAACACCTGCACTGCAGCTACCGCTCTGATTTTTGTGTGCTCATATACGGCTCTGCATCTATAAAGGTGAATGCACCAATGTGGAAAACTATAATAACAGGAAGCTACTGATTTGTTTACAGTATAGGACAACGTTTAATTTATTCAAATTTCAGTTATTTTTGACATTCAGGCTTCTGTGGATCTGATGTGGTTTCCTCCGTTTATGACTGCAATATGGATACTAAAATGACACTACTGTGTTATACTGCAGAATATTTTGCACAAGCACGCTCTGACCCCAGATTAAACTAAGTACACTGTAAAATAACAGCCAGCAAATCCAGATTTCTGCTGAAATGGGCGACCGTGGCTCAGGGGGTCGGGAAGTGCATCTGTAACCGGAAGGTCCCCGGGCTCTTTGTCCTGGTCGTTGTGTCCTTTGGCAAGACACTTCACCTGCCGCCTACTGGTGTTGGCCAGAGGGGCCGATGGCGCGATATGGCAGCCTCGCTTCTGTCAGTCTGCCCCAGGGCAGCTGTGGCTACGACTGTAGCTGCCTCCACCAGTGTGTGAATGTGAGAGTGAATGAATAGTGGCATTGTAAAGCGCTTTGGGTGCCTCGAAAAGCGCTATATAAATCCAATCCATTATCATTATTAAATCAAGTCCCTGTACCTGTGTGATGTGTAAGTTTCCACCTGTGCGTCCGTAATATTTCACTTCAAAGTAAAACGTTTCTACACGGTGATGCTCAAAGCCACCCAACACCTCCTGTTTGCCTTTCTTCTCTCAGCAGTGAAACGTTCATCACTGCCTCATGATTGAACCACAAAGGTGATCTTTATGAAGCATCTGCAAACATAGACGCAGACAGAACCTGCCTGTGTGGGTGATTGGTGGCAATTTTGTGTCAAAATCTCCCCACAAATCAGCGCCGTGAAAAGGAGAACGTCGAGAGATGGTCTGTGCTGAAACCTCGGACGTGTCGAAGATGCAGAAAAGACTAAAAGCTCATTCGCTGCACTCACCGTCGGCTGTTTGCTTGTAGTTTCTTAATAATTCAGAGCAGAAGACCAGCGTCTGCCCGGCTCCTTTTATTTATCTGTTGTTACCGTAGCACCTCGCGACTTGTAACTGTCACACACACTGCGCTCACTTCAGTCGCAAAATTATTTATTAGGTATGAACAGAATGGGGGGGGAAATAAAAGCCCCGAGTCACAATGCGTCTTTGTGCGCCCGTTAAACCAGCACATCAGTTATTTCCATTGGAAGTCACCCCCCACCCTCCTATTTCCCTTTTTTTTTTTTATCACTTTTCAAGTTTTTAAGTGTGCGTCCTGGCCCCCCCTCTCAACCCTTCCCCTCTCGTTTGAAATGTATCGTTGGCAGAATAATGGAGAATTACCCTGTCTATAAAAAGCTCCTGAAGTCAGGAGGTACAGCGCTGCCAAACGACACTGAAGCAATTACCGTATGTTTCAACACCCTTTTCATAGGAAGGGATCTGTCTCGAGGGCCACTCACCGTGGGTATGAGACTCATTTGGTTCACATTACCATATCCTCCTGCAGCACCGCCGAGCCCTCGCTGTCACTGCCTCATCTATTCAGTGTCTGTGTGATGACTGTGTCCTTGCATCAACAGAGGATGAAGGAAGAGGAGAGAGAGACGGGGGAAAACATGCTCGCAAACATGTCTTTGTTTTCATTTCTCAGGCATCAAGAGAAGCGAGTCTCTGCTACTCGAGTGACCCGACGTGACTGAGAAATGAGATTAAAAAAGAAAAAGGGGAGATGGAGGGCTCTTCCTCGCCGTCTCGGTGCTGTTGGGGAATTGTGTATTCAGCAGATAAAGGTGATATTCGCTGCCTTTCCCTTCTCAGAGAACAATGCTATTGTTGAATGTCACAAAAGGAGCAAGAGGATTCTCAATAAGAGCCCTGAGAGATGGTGTGATTTGTTTCTCTCCCGCTGTTTCACCTCCCCAGATATTTCCAGCGCCGCCCTCCTCCCTCTCTGTCCCCTTCTGGCGCTTGAACTCTGAGAGGGTTTGCTGTTAATTGGATTCAGATTGCAGAGATAATACAGTCTTACGCGGAGCGCTGCTCGGCCCGGACACGTCGGGTTTTCCCGAGCTCGGGCCTCCGGTTAGTGCAGACGGAGTAAGTACGGTAGCCTCGCAGAGAACGTGTGAGGAAACCGTCTGCTGTGCATCTGCACGCCAGGCGGCATCGCCAGCGGGGAGGAGGTCACTCAATCATTAGTGCCCCGGGGATGATGTCATCCCGCTGTGCGCCGAATGCCAGTCAGCACCTCACGTGTCCCTCCCTGCCTCAGAGAATGCATCATCACCGCTGTAGCGCTGACTCAGCGTGGTGTAGTTGTTTGTGTGCGTGTACGATTGTGCGTTTGCATAAGTAACCTTGACATAATGTGCTAACAAAAACCATTTTTAATGGGAAGTCGCACTGAAAGAGCTCCTGCCACCAGTCTGAGCTCCAGCTGTCAGTGAGGACTTTCAAACTACCTGTCTGGACGTCAGCAGTAAAGTCCGACTGTGATTCCACAAATCATGCACTTCCTATTTGCGAATCCCAGGAGGGAGGAACATTTGTTTGTTTTAAAGGGCGACTGAGACAAAGGCCTTTACGTGCAGAGGAAGTGCGTTTTGTTGCTTCTGCTCGGATGAGGAATGTAGCGACGCGAAACGAGACGGCAAAAGGAAAAGCAGCGAAAAAAAGATGCACGAGTGGTGGCGCATCAAAAAGCTGCACATTTGTTTTCAATTTCCGGCAACGATCCCTGAAACCAAATCAGAGCGCTCGCGCTGGAGGGCCAAGTTGGCACGAAACACGCTCTTACCCTGCTACATCACCCCGTCTGCCGTTCTCTACAATAATATTTTCTTTCACAGGCAACGAGCATGTTTGATCGCCCCTTTTATTAGAGAAGAGGCCCGCCTCTGAAGTGCCTCCCTGCCGCCCGTTCCCACCGCTGTCGCTGTCTGTCTTCGCCACCACACGCTGAGCAGCCTGGCGCGGGGAACGCGAAAACAGGGAACAGGGCCCGGGCTCGGGGGCTCAGATGTGGAATAAAGCGCCAAATCGGGCCTCGGTTCTTCCATCCAAAGGGTCGTATTATGTTCAGAGGTTGGCGTTCCTCCACGAAGCCAGGCTCCTTATTGATCAATAAGACAAGTCGCCTGTTTGCATTAATCCCACGAGCTGCCCACATGCAGGAACAGGGAAAATCTTCCAAGAGGTAATTTCTTCATGTTTGCAGCGAAGAGGTCCTGGAAAAAAATCCCAAACTCATTCTGTTTTTATAGTTTATTCTTTTATAAGCGCACAGACTTGGCAGGCAAATTCGGGTTTCCTCCCCTGACTACGAAGGAAAAAAATACCACTTAATGTTTATCCCCTTTGTTCTCTGCGTCGAGTCAAACCGTCGGATGATTTACACCAGAGGTTAGGCCCGAGGTATTGTTTGAAGCCGAGCTTGGAATTCCTACTGCACTGAACGCTTCCTCTATTTTCTTTAGTCGGGCTTGCACATCTTGACCATGACAAGTAGTGAAATGCCAACATGCCCCAGATTATCTCTTAAGGGACACGTGTGCAGGAGCCTGCATCCTGCCTGCATTGTTCCAGAGCAGTATCCTGTTTATTACAGCTGGATGAGCCACAGAAGGATGGCTGGGCAACACCTACATTTGCAGCAGTGGTCATGCATTAAATTGGGACTTTTAGCAGAGATAAGAGGTTAGAGTTAGAGCGCTAAAGTTGAGAAACAGATGTCCCAAACTCTTTGTCTTCACAGATTAGAACTATTGCGTCCACTCCCCTTTCTTAAATGTTTGTTGAGTTTGTGCATAAAAATGCTCATTTCGTATGTTTGAGGCAAACGCTTATTATGGAGCTCTCTGTTTTTTCGCGCTGATGGATTACCTTGTTGAATTTACAGGAGAATGTACCATAAATCACTGCTACGCTGACCTTTCCTTATAAAATGTGAATCAAAAGAGAGAGAGCTGATTTGGGTGCGAACTATCAGACTGCTTTGGCTGAGGAAGTCTTTCAAGGCATCTGTCAAATATGGATATTACAGTAAAGCACTGATGTAAGCCAGCAGACGGTAAAGAAAACCCTGAGTTATGGCTGTGGACAGAACATAACCCATTCCCTTCCATATACGTGATTACAGTCATTGACAAGCACAGCACACTGTGTTTTCACTGAGCTTTACGTGGCCTTGTTCTGACTAAATGGACACTGTGAATGCCTGACTATGAAAGTCAAACTGTCACTCCACTAAACTGCTTCTTTGTGCTCTGCCAGTGCTCGCACAGAATCTTATACGTCCTGTACGTACAGCTTTTTCTATACTCCTGTGTCGGAGTTGAATTAGAGCGTCACAGGAATACAAAAATTCTGAAATGAGTTGACAGCAATTTACACTTCATCTCATTTCTTTGAATGTGGTTTTGGTTGCATGAAGCAGGGTCTGAGGTTAACACAGTCGAACACCTAAGAAAATACTCATGAAAATGTTCACGTGTCCCACAGAAGGTGTTTGACAGCCCTGTGATCTCGTTTTGCCACCCGAAATCCTTCCCCCCCCAAAAAAACAAACTACTGCACTCAGTTGTTTACTTAAAATTCTTGTTCAAATTCATATGTAGTGTGAATATGTGCTGCTAGCTATAGCCTGGAACCAGTTAGCATAGCTTAGCACAAAGGTCGTGTCCAAATTCATGGGCTGCTTCCTCCTGAGGCCGCATTTGTAGACCGATTACGTCACAGCGACGCGCCGAAGGCTGTCCAAATTCGTAGACTTCTTCGAATGCAGCCGACAAATGCGTCCTCCTTTTCCCTGAATTTGAAGGATGGGTCGGGTGTGTCCTTCATGGCCCACCATATCCCAGAATTCATAGCGGCTCAGCCAAGCTCCAGTTTCCAACAATGGCGGCCGCTACTAAGTTTTAAAATTACTCATACTAATCTTTCTGGGTCACAAAATAAACTTTTAACACATTTTCAGGCGAGAAAGTAGCTGTGTAAACATCAAATACCTGCTCGGTTTATCAAGATATCGCATATTTGCAAAAGTGCTTCGACGTTTTCGGAGATGTCTGTTACCCACCACCTCGATAGCTCGCCGGGAGCTCAAGGGTCACTGATGCGACCGCGAACGGCACAACTCCCGGCTCATCATTTTCAGATCACCGCGGAGTTTCGCTGCTCGGGTTAAACGGAATATATAAGTCACTTAGACAACCTAAAGATGTTATTGTTGGGCTTTTTTCAGTGTTTTGTTTGTTCGTGAGTAAATCGGTTTGGCTGAGATTAAAGTTATTAGATTAGATTAGATAAAATAAAACTTTATTAATCCCCCGGGTGGGTTCCTCCTTGGTTTTTACACAGCTGACTAAACGTCAAACAGAAAACTGATTAAACAGAAGTGTGAGACGGTCGAGAGTTTACGCCAGTGTCCTGTTATATTTTAGATAGCAAGGAGCAGACGGCCGAGTTTATTAAACTCCACCGAGACAGCGGTGACGCTAATCAGAAGTCTAGATCGTCCAATTTCACGGCCGTTTACTTCCGGCCTACCCGACCTTCTGAGGACCCGGCTCACGTAGACCGCGATGGCCGGGTCCTCAGGAGGATGCAGCCCATGAATTTGGACACGACCAAAGAGTGGGTGCAAACCAGTTAGCCTGACTAATGAACTGACAGCTAACTGACATACTAACTAACTAATACTAA
Organism: Neolamprologus brichardi; assembly: GCF_056152115.1. Lineage (NCBI taxonomy): Eukaryota > Metazoa > Chordata > Actinopteri > Cichliformes > Cichlidae > Neolamprologus > Neolamprologus brichardi. The sequence goes on along the minus strand of NC_142118.1, from coordinate 1,342,676 downwards.
CTGACAGCTACTAGCTTCAGTAAGTGGCATTCATGTCATGAGTTCTCACACCTGCCATGAAGCAGGAAATTCTATGACTTTGTTGAATTAGTGCCAGAATGCTAACAGCGACTGTGACAGTGAAGCTGCATAATTTTTAGTTTTTATATGTGAAAGATGAAAAACGATACCTTTGCAAGAACACCTGCAGAACCTGCAGTCAGCTGAGACTGAGCGACAAAACGTTTCTCCCACTGAAAACGCTTTCTTGACACGTTTAGTTACTCATTTTGTGTCATACTGAACAGGTGCCGTTTGTAAATCATTCGACTATTAAAACATCAAGATGTTGACGGCAAAAATATTTATCTCGAGGCTTCATAACAGAACTTTACAAATCGTCTCAGCGGGTGACCTCATGCTAGCCATAGCCAAACAAACCCGTGCGCACGCCCTGTGACATCACGTTTCTATGGCCGCACTGCGTTGTTGAGCTTCTGTGGAAGTTTCTCCCACCACCACGTCCTCCTTCTTTTAATGCAGTTGCAGCAAAGACTTAGAGAAAAATTTAAACTGCACATAATTCTTCATGCTATCGTTCCAGCCATGCTAATACTTTAGCTCTTGATAAAACCTTAAAAAAATATATTTTGGCCATTCAACTTAATCAAATCCTCCATCCCGGCACAAGTACATTCCTTCTTGTGGGTGTTTCTCCAAATGAAGTAAACTATTTGACAGAGATTATCCTCGGGAGAGACTGCCAAAGTAGAGTATTAACAAAGGGCAACTTTCCCGCCACGCATTTTTCACGCCAGCAGCACAAAGTGAAATTGGTTTCTGAGCTCCTAATGCACCGGTCTCCCCTGTCAATGGGTGATTAGCTGAAAGGGCTTTCATATTACGGCCAAAGTTGCAAGGCTCCTTTCAGACGAGAGTCTCGTAAAAGTTCGGGAGGTTCACTTTTCTCATTAGGTTGGAGTCAGCTTCGATTTCCTGTGTGAGCGTGGAGTGGCAGGCCTTGGGTGACTGTTCTAAATGTAAATCATGGCTGAATGGAATTACACCGACAGTCAGACATCTGTATTTTAATTGGCCCCCGGCCACTGCCCCCCTTCTTCCCCTTCTTCACTCCCCCACCCTTTCCAGCCCCTAGCAACAGGCTCCCACAAAAAAAACACATTAATTTATATCCCTGGCGCAAAGAATACACCCGGCTGGTGTGTGCAGAACAAGGGGAAAGAGCCTGCAACCTACATGGCAAAAACAATATTTAGCAAATGAAATCACTGCTACCATCCTCGCCGTAGCATCAGGATGACAAGGCGGCCCAAAAATATTTCACTTGGCCACTCGCTGTGGGTTCCTGCAGTCTTTGCCCGCACATGTTTGTTTTGACTCGAGGCTGCTTATTTTCACTATGGGCTATCTGGCCGTGGGCTGTTAATTGTGAAGGGATCTGGACAGAATGGTGTGTTTTGAGGAAAGGGATTATTTCAGTCAGTCCAAGTGAAGTGTGTATACAGCGCGCCCGCTGTTTAACCGGGGTGGTCGCTGTGCACTTGAAAGGAGAGGCGGCTGGGAAGAAAGGCAGAAGTAGAAGAGAATAATGGCGAAATTGAATCTTTCTGAGATGAAAGTGTCGCAGGCTGATAGAGCGATGATGACCACACATCCTAATGAGCAAAGTCATCAGGATGTGTGGGAATCCAGATGCAAACCTCAGTGTGTTGTTAGTTAATAGTAACAGGAAACCACAACCGTGTTGTGTTGAGGACTTGGTGGAGATGGGAGCGAGCGGAGACCTCAGATGGATTTATGGATAATGGGTTTATTGTACGAGCTAATTGTTTGAGGATCTGGGCTGCGTGGTCCGTTTGGAGAAAAGGGATTATTCCGATCAGCGTATCCCACCGGTGGAATGTGTGGCTGGGGTCCAGCGTTGGTGTATGGAGGACACTGTGTCTGGACGGTGAGAAATGTGCTTTGACTCTAAGACAAGCGCCTTAAAGCAGAAGAAACTCGTTAGACTCGAGCAGAAGGCTGATGAAACGCCTCATGCTGAGGCCTCGGCTGAATTTACTGCGTGGGAATAATTGAACTATGGATTTTCTTTTGTTCACGTACTTTTTTTTTCTTTTGCTTTGCTTTTATTTATTTCCCCTAAGTTCTTTTCCTCTAATCTGCCATTTGCCACAGGATTTACATCCCAGTATTGAGTACACCCAGAGAACCACTCAGCGGAATAAGTCCATTACTCACTCAATTACTGGAACAGCACGGCCTGCTGGGTTGGGTTGGGGGGAAGGCAGGATGGAAGGTCTTGCGGCTACTGTAGGACTTTAGTGTGTCAACAGTTTTGGCTAAATTTCGCTCCGTGTCTTTCTGCGGGGCTCCTCTCCATCCTGGGACGCTATGTATTTAGGCCACTCAGATTGTAGGTTCGTATCGAGCATTTGTCATTTAATTTGGCACTCAGCGGTTATGTGGTGATGAATATTAACACAATATGCCCTTCCCTGGGCGTTCTGTTGTTCTTAGCTGTATGTATTTAGATACTTTAATTACAGAACAGAAAATGTGATTTATTATAGAGTGCAGCACATGCGCCGCTCCTCAGGGCAACGGTGAACAGCTTGCCATTGTTGCAGGCTGTGTGATACTGAGTAGCTAACACACTGGGGTCCCCTCTGCACT